>NC_064827.1:1215000-1815000 GCF_024166365.1 Elephas maximus indicus
AGAGCCCAGTGCTGCCCAAACAGTGAGGGACATTTTCTGGTGCGGCAGCTCTACCAGGCCTGGGAGGTGGGCTCTGGGGAAAGGGTGGGGCAGGGCAGTTCCGATAAGTCTTGGGATTGTTTGTCTTCCTGGTTCTGATCCCTGGCAGCAGGGAGGAAGGGCCCGCCCAGAACAATGGCCGGAGCCAGGCCTGCTCTGTGGGGGAGGTGTCTGGTGCTTGGTGGTGCTGCTGCTGTGCAAGGCCTCAGAGCAGGGCCGTGACCCCTCCTGCCTCTGCCTCCTCCCAGATGCAACCACCTGCCCCGGGAGCCTGGACTGTGCCCTGAGGAGGCGGGCACGGTGCCCCCCAGGTGCGCACGTCTGTGGGCCCTGCCTTCAACCCTTCCAGGAGGACCAGCACGGACTCTGTGTGCCCAGGACACGCCGGCCTCCAGGTAAGTAAGCACATCCTGCCACCTCCCGCAGCTGAACTGCTTCCATGGTAGGCAGAAGGTCAGCTCCCAGGGCTGTGAAGGTGGCCACTACTAGGTCCCTGCTCTGTGCAGGTGCTCAGGCCTAAGGCTGGGGGACTCTCATGTCTCCACCCATGACTGCCTGGAGCTGTTCGAGGTGCCTCCGACCTGCCTCAACAAGTTCCCCTCCCAGGGCAAGGGGTGTCCAGTGTGAAGTGTTGGGGTGATCCCGGAAGAGGAGAGTCCCCAGGTCTTGTATGGAT
The DNA here is from genome assembly GCF_024166365.1 of Elephas maximus indicus. Lineage (NCBI taxonomy): Eukaryota > Metazoa > Chordata > Mammalia > Proboscidea > Elephantidae > Elephas > Elephas maximus. Next base: position 1,215,716 of record NC_064827.1, read on the forward strand.
GCTCCTACAGGCTCTGCCTCATGCCTCTCCCCACCACTGGGTGCCCCACTCACCCACCCCTGCTCTTCCCATCGCTCACCGACCTACTTTTTAACAAACACATAAGAGCACCTGCTGGGCACTGGGGCTGGCCGCACCACTGACCTGGAGGCCAGAGTGTCAGGACAGCTGGACACTGAGTTTCTGAGGTGTAATGGGGCAATATGGGGGGGGGTGCTGGGAAGGGGCCAGCAGGCCGGTGTCAGAAAGGTCACTGTCTCTCTCTGCTGTTTCTGTGGGTGTCTATCTGGGAGTCTTTGCCTGAGCTGTGGACCCTTCAGCTGCAGCAAGTGGGGGTCCCAGCCCTGCCCCAGCCCTTTCTCCTGATGACCTGCCTAGCGGGGGTGGAGTAGGCAGAGGCAGAGCCTGGGTGATTGGGCTTACTTCTTGGGGAGCCACTGACTCCCCTTGGCCGGAGAAGATGCTTTGGAATGGGGGCCCAGCAAGCCAGTTTGGGAGGGCAGGGGAAGGGGCCCCACTGCTCTGCCCAGGCCTTGTGGGGACCCGTGCTCTTTTATGGATAAAGTGTCCGGTAAGGGGCATCCTTGCCTTTCTCTTGCTGATCTTTTAGCGTTCCCCTAGCATGCCTCCCCTCCTGCCCGACCCCATTTTCCCTGGGAACTGATCCTGCTGTTCTCCTGAAGTGCCCTCAGTTGTCACCATGGCAACTGGGTGAGACGGGGCAGAAGGCTAGTACCAGGTCCTCTGGCAGACGCTTGGCTCAAGATGTGCCCCCTCCCTTCTGGGAGGTCACCTGAGGCTGGTGTTGCCAGCCAAGGGGCTGGGGGCTCCTCAGCCTGATGGCCCCTGGCCTTCCTAGGGAGGGGCTTACCCCAGCCCAGATTGGAAGATGAGATCGACTTTCTAGCCCAGGAGCTTGCCCGGCAGGAGGCAGGGCCCTCAGGGCTCACCCAGCAGCCACAGCCAGAGGTCCGACATCGGCTTCTGGAGCCTGGTGAGATCCGGCTGTTACCCCTCGGAACTTCCCCTTGGCGCCTGTGACCCCGGCCTGGTCCTGCATTCTGACCTGCCTTCTCTCTGCAGCAGCCACCCTGGGGCTGTCCCAGCCGGGCCGGGGACCCGAGCTGGGCCTCCCCTTCCCCCGGGGAGCCCCTACGCCCGCTTCTCATGCCTCCTTGGGCTCCCCAGTGTCATCGGGGCCCGTGCATATGTCTCCCCTGGAGCCCCGAGGCGGGCGCGGCGATGGCCTGGTCCTCGGTAGGTCTCGGGGGGCAGAGCCGGCGGGGGAGGCAGGGCCCGGCGCCCCCACACTGCCCTCACTGCCCCCCTCCCTGCAGTGCCGATCCTGGCGTGCTCCTTGGCCGGCGCAGCCGCCCTCGCCATGGCCGCCTTCTGCTGGTGCAGGTGAGCGCGGGCAGGTGGCTGGGCGCGCGCGGGACGAGGGACGGCCATCGTGGGGGTCTCACGCTCCCCCTCTCGCAGGCTGCAGCGAGAAATCCGCCTGAGCCAGAAGGCCGACTACGCTGCGCAGAAGGACCCCGGCTCCCCGGCGTCTCCCCGGATCTCGGTGCGTGGCCCCGTCCCCTCCCACCCCCCGCCGGCCCGCCCCGGCCCGCGGCCTCCTGACCCAGCTCGCCCTTCCGCAGCCCGGGGACCAGCGACTGGCGCACAGCGCCGAGGTGTACCACTACCAGCACCAAAAGCAGCAGATGCTGTGCCTGGAGCGGTGAGTGGCTCCCAGCCTGGAACCCACTGCCCCAACCCCGGGACCCAGCCACCGTCCCCAGCCCTGGCCTGCCGCCCCCACCCCAGCACCTGGCCGCTGCCCCCACTCGGTGCCTGGCCACTCCACCCTGGGCGGCAGTGAGTGAGACTCCCAGTCTGCGACCCTGGCCGGGCCGACCTGGAGGGTTGGGGGGGAAGACCCAGAGACCCCGCGACCCCGCCCACTCTACCGGCCCCCGCCTCAGGCATAAAGAGCCCCCCAAGGAGCTGGACTCGGTGTCCTCGGACGAGGAGAACGAAGACGGAGACTTCACGGTGTACGAGTGCCCGGGCCTGGCTCCGGTGAGAGCGCCGCCGCGGGGGCAGGGCTGCAGCGCGCAGGGGACGCCCCGGCTCTCTCCCTGCCCCGCCCCGCCCCGCCCCGCCCCTGCTTGTCGCTCCCCGCCCCTTCCCTGTCCCGCCCCGCCCCTCCCTGTCCCCGCCCCTCCCTGTCCCCGCCCCTTCCCCGCCTGACGCCCCGCCTTCGCAGACCGGAGAGATGGAGGTCCGGAACCCGCTATTCGACGACTCCTCGCTGGCCACGCCCCCACTGCAGTGACCGGGGCCTGCAGCCGCTGTGGAAGGGGCAGAGCCGGGGGTTACCAAGAAAGAACGCGTCCTGACAGCACCCCATGTTTTCGGCTGGGCGAGGGGCCGCTGGGCCCGGGACACCCTCTGCCCGGTCGTGCTTCTTGGTTCAGGATCCGGACCCCAAACTGGATGGGGCGAGGCAGTGAGAACTCTAGAGACCTGGGGAGGTCAGGTATGGATCAGCTAGTTACCTTGGAGACAAAAGCCAATTAAAAGTACATTTCAAACTTGTGGCCTCTGCGTGGCTTTCTGTGTGCCTTGGAGGAGCGGGTTATGGTGCGTAGACCCTGGAGGGGGCCTAAGGCCTCCCCCAGAACCCTCAGGCAGGGGGGTATCTCTCTCCCCTGTTTGGGAAGACTGTCCCACAGGGCTGGGGAGGTAACTGAGGCTGCCGCCATCCCTCTTCCTTTGTAGACCCCACCTACACCGGACCTTCTGTTCCTAAGTTGGAAAGGGCCAAGCCAGCTTTGGAGTTGGCTGACTCCTCGGAGACCCCATCCTGTGGTTGGGGAGGAAGGGGCAGCACACATGTGACCACACCTCCATCCCCCTGCTGCCCAAGTTTCTCTGGGGTGGACGGCAGCAAGGGGCCCAAGATGCAGCACTGAGTATGGATTCGTCACAGGGCTGTGGACTCTAGGGTCCCTGGACAGTGTGGGGGTTGAGGGCATGCCAGCCAGAGGGACCTGGGGGAAATGGGGTACACCCAGGTGTTTACACCAAATGGATTGGGTGAGATGGCAGGGGGCCTTGAATGCTGGGAGATAGGAGTTGCTTCCCAATCAAGGGGGAGCAAGGCCAGTGGGGTATTCTTTGACCTTGGGCCTGGAGCTGGGCAGCACTGCAGAGCAAAGCTGCCAGCTTGAACTGGGCAGAGGGGCTTCTGGGGCCAGAAAGCAGTGGGGCCTAGTGCAGGATGGGGTGAACGGACCAGGCTGGGGGCCTAGCACCCCACATCCCCCAGGATGTAATTCATGCCATGAAGAGAGATAGCCATGTTATCTTCTTCCCATGAAAACTGGGGTGCAGGGAGGTTAAAGCCTTGCTCAAGGGCACACAGCGCTGGGCATCTGGCTGGGTCTGGCAGCACCCCTGGAACTCCTGGCCAGCCTCTGGGGCCGTGATGTCCACCTTTCCCACCCCAGCCCCCAACTGCCAGCTCCAGGATGGGAGAAGGCAGCCAAGTTTCTCCCAGAAAGGCCCAAGGTCATACCTAGCCTGTGTCCTCAGCCTGGACCTCAGCCCTGACCCCAGCCCAGGGCGACTCACACCACCAGCATCAGGTCACACCACTGTGCCTTTGCCACACCCTGCTCATGGCACTAGGAGCCCACTGATACAAAGTTGTCTGAGTTAGTAGCCTAACTTGTCCGCAGAACCAGGGCCTCCACTGCGGCTCAGTGGCAGGGAATACCCAGGTCCCACTGGTCCCACCTTTCTTGCCTTCCCAGGTGCCTCTGCTGGGGCCTCCAACCCCCCACCACCACTTGCTTCCCGAACCCCAAGTCCCTGCCAGGCAGATACCTGGAGTCCTCTGAGGGGGAGGCCTGGCCCTGTTCCAGCCCAAAGCCTAGATGCCCAGGCCTAGATAGCACCCCGCTGGCCTGACCTGGGTGGTGAGAGCTGCCACCCAGTGTACCCTCTTTTCTCGACCTTCTCAGGGGCCTCACACCTGCCCCCAGGGCCTGCTGCCCACTTCCCCTGGAGAAGAGGGTGCCCTCTTCCAGCAGCTGCTGCAATGAGGTGAGGAGCTGGGGTGTGTCTGGGAAGAGATGGTAAGAGCCTGAGGTCTTTGGGCAATGGAGCCATCCATGCCCCTTCTGCCCTGCTCAGGCTCCTGGCCACTTATCAGCCTGCTCCCCGGCTTTCATGGCTTCCATCAGCCTGGGTCAACTCAAAATCAGATCTTAGACAGCTGTCATTAGCCAGCCTGCTTCCCACTGGGCCCCCCAGGTGTGGAGGAGTGGCCCTGGGCTGGGGCTTGGGGTGTGAGCAGTCTGGCCAGGCCCTGCCCAAGTGTCCCCCCCGCCACCTGCCACACAGCTTCAGCCCCCACTACTGTGTCTGTCCTCACCCACCTTCCTGCCACTGAACGCCTTCCCTGGCAGCAGCCAGAGGCCCATCTTGCCTCAGTCCTTTGGCTGGACCCCACCCCAGATCTGGCTTCTGGCCAGCCACCCCTCCTCCACCCAGTCTCCACCAGAGGGGCCTGGGCCATTCCGAGTCAGCCTGGGAGGTGAGTGGGTTGCTTCCGCTCCTGAGCAAACCTCTCCAGCTTGGGGCGCCTGACCCCACAGGCCATAGGCAGCGTCCCCATTCCTGCCCAGATCCTGGGTGAGCCCACCCAGATGTGATCCCCTAGACAAGACCCCAGGAAGTGAGACCCCCCCCAGTGGTGGACCCACGGGGTTCTACCCTCCCACTGCTGTTCACAGCGCCCTCCTGCCAGCCTGGTTGGTAGGGTGGGCTGGGCCCAGAGTCCCCCCACCAAGCCAGGCAGCACAGAGGAGGGGTCTAGGTGCAGACCCACGTTGGTGGTGAGCATCGGGGCATGGGGGTGTCCTCTGGGAGTTGGCCCAGGAGCTGTGCCTGGACAAGGGTATAGGCACGCTCCCCACTGGGCAGGAAGGGAGGAGAGTGGAGGCTGGGCCAGCCACTGGGCTGCACCTGTGCCCTCCAGGTGGTGGTGGGTGTCTGGTTCCGTGTTCGTTGGCAGGTAGAAGGTCTGGCCTGCCAAAATGCTCCTGGCTCTGCCCTTGTGCTGCCCCCTCAGCATGCCCCCGGGGCCCTCTGGTCTCCACGAGCCTCCCAGACTCTGTCCTCTGTGCACCCCCTTCCTGAAGGTGAGCCCAGCAGTGTTCCCTAGTCCCCAGCCCCACCCCTCCTGCCAGCTGCCCTCTCTTCTGTCTTCGCTGCCTCAATGGCAGGAGCCAGACATCTTCAGGGCACAGCCACCAGGGGGCCCTCGAGGAGCACTAGTTGCCTGCTGCCACCAAGACAGCGTCACTCTTGGGCTGCCCAGGTGCTGCCGCGTGCAGGGGACAGCAGTCTGAAGCCCAGTGGCCTGCCCACCTCCACGCAGGGCCTGCTGTGTTGAGGCCTCTTTGCTGGTGCTGGACGAGGTGGGCACTAGGGCTGCAAGGCAGAGACAGCCCCACTGCTGACCCTGTGATGCTCTAGGGCTGCTAACCTTGTCCATGTGCGTAGTCCTTCCGCCTGTGGCCCAGGGCACCCGGCGCATCAGGAGGCCAGGTTTCAGGGTGAGATGGCAGGATGAGGCCCCCGACTTTCCCTTTGACTCACGCTGTCTCACCCCTTTCTTTCGTTCTAAACCACTGTGGCCCTCCTTCCCAGCCCCTCATTTCCCACCAGCAAGTTCCCACGACCTGGCCACTGTGGCTACCAACCTGTGCTGGCCTTCTTGAGGTGGGGTAGCCCAGCCCAGGACTCGGTGGGGAGGCTGCGGGTGTGGGTGGGGCCTGTGGCAAGGTTCTGCCAGGCTGGCAGAGCAAACAGGAAGGATGGCCAGGTCCCTGGAGGGCTGCAGCAGGATCCTGTCCTTCCTGTGGCCCCCTCCTCCCCGCTGCAGGGAGAAGAGGTGGGGCGAAAGGAGGCTCAAGGCCAGGGCGTGGCTCCCCTGGGGTTGCCCTGCCAGGAAGCATGTGGGGGTGAGCCAAGACCCAGGTGCCCTGTGGTCATCGTCCTATACCCAGGCGGCTCTGGAAGGACGGGCCCGGTGGGCCCTCTGTGGTAGGGTCAGCAGGGAGCAGAGCCATGTCTCAGGCCAGCCGATGGCTTCCTGTGTCCCCACAGCCCTCCCTCCCCTGTCGGGTCTTGCACAAGTTTCCGCAGTGTGGAGGTTATGCTGGGGCAGGGAGCAGGGGGAATCTCCATGGGGCCCTGCTACCTCCCCTCTTCTGGACTTCCCCTCACCCCCCTGGGGTCTGCTGCCAGCTCCCCAGGCACCACCCTTCACAGCAGCTCTGCTCTCGTGGGGGCCAGGAGCGTGTGGGCCCCAAGAGTGGCCATGGCAGGGCAGGGCCTCTAGGAGGGCTCGTGGGCAGTGGACCTGGCCAGCAGTTCCTGGTTGTTGTTCCTTCCCTGGGACCTGGTCTGGGGCCTCAAGAAACCTGACCATCCTGGGGCCTCCAGGACACTGAGAAGAAGGCTGGGCTTCAGCATGCCTCACTAGGGACCAGTCTTGGACAACGGGCAGGGTGATGTCCAGCTGGGGTGGAGGGAGTTGGTGGGGCACAGCCTTGGCTGACAGTGGGGTGCAGCCACAGCTGGGGCCTCCTCTGCCTGGTTGCCAAGACCATGAGTCTCTAGGCCTCCGGGCTAACCTGCACGGCCTCATGGCAACCCCAGCCCAGAGGGGTCACAGCGAAAGGGGAAGGAAGTGGACCCCCAGGGCAGCCAGAGGGAGGCCAGGGGATCTGAATCTCAAGGTTTCCTTTTCCTGGAGCGGGCGCCAGCCCCCTGCACTCTGGCGTCAGGAACAGAATGACTCCTTCCCGTTCCAGCCTGGAAAGCCCCCTGCTTGCTCTTGCCCAGCTGTGGCCAAGAGGAGGAGACCTGGAGACCCCTGAGCAGTCCCAGGCCCCCAGCTGGTCTGAGCAGCCCCTCAGCCATGGGCCAGCCTGCACTGTCCCTGGGCAGGATACCTGTGCAATGTGCAGCAACCCCCGTACCACCCTGCCCCACTCTGGGGCCTGGCATCTCTCTGTCTGTCGTGGGGCCTCATTTGGACAGACCCCTCTCTGGAGATCTGGGTTCTGAACACGAGGCGGTTCCTAAGGGCACAGGGTGGGGCAGGGTGGCCCAATCCGCGGCAGCAGGAGAAACCTCAGGCCCAGGCAGAGAGCTGAGCACAGCACATCTGCAAGGGTCAGGCGGCGGGAAGAGCAGGTCGTCAGCGGGGAAGTGGGTGATGTGGCTGGAACAGTGGGCGGGAGGGTGGTGCCAGCCCTTCTGGGGTGCCCCACCTGGGTGCCTTCCCCGAGGCCAGCCAGGCCCTCCTCCTGCCACCCTGTGAGCCTAGGGTCACCTCTGAGCCTCTTGGCAGACAGCGGGTGCCAGGCTGAGCCCCCACACCTACGCGCCTGTCCAGTCGCCGCCCCCAGGCAGCCAGAGCCCCAGGGGGCAGGGAAGGTGGTGATGCCAAGGCCTCCCCACCCCCTGCGGGGGCGGGACTGGGACGGGAAGGTGGCCTCCTTCCCTCACCTTGGGGAGAGGAAGGAGCACTCCTGGGGGTTACGCGTGTGGGCGAAGCCGTGATTTCAGGGTGCCTCTGCCTCTGGCTGCTGTGATTTCAAGGCCAGGGTTTCCTGGGTGACTGATCCTGGGAGTCTGGCCGGGGGCGGCAGTGGATGAAAAATGCCCGTGAGTGCCTCATGGCGGGGAAGCCTTAGGGTGGGGAAGCTCAGGCCATGGGGGCGGCGGGCGGCGGGCCTTGGGTGTCCCTGGGCTCACCTGGGGGTGACAGCTTCTCCTCCCTCGTCCCTGCTACAGGTACTGGCTAGATGGCGGCTGAGGGCCTGGTGGAGCCTGGCTGGGGGGGCCCTGCTCTTGGCCCTCTGGCTTCTGTGGCCTCCCAGGCTAGTCCCTGGGGAGACCCTGGAGCCCCAGCCCACACTTACCATCCTCGTCTGGCACTGGCCCTTTGCTGACGAGCCCCCGGACCTGCCTAGCGACACCTGTACCCGCTTTGGGGCCACCCACTGCCGCCTGAGCGCCAACCGAAGCCTGCTGGCCAGTGCTGACGCTGTGGTCTTCCACCACCGTGAACTGCAGGCACACCGGGTCCGGCTGCCCCTAGACAGGCGGCCGCAGGGGCAGCCCTGGGTCTGGGCCTCCATGGAGTCGCCCAGCCACACGCATGGCCTCAGGCGCCTCCACGGCATCTTCAACTGGGTGCTGAGCTACCGGCAGGACTCGGACATCTTCGTGCCCTATGGCCACCTGGAGCCGCGCACGGGGCCCCCGCCCCCGCCACTGCCAACCAAAAGTGGGGTGGCCACCTGGGTGGTCAGCAACTTCCAGGAGCGACAGCAGCGGGCGCGACTGTACCGTCAGCTGGCGCCTTACCTGCGGATAGATGTGTTTGGCCGGGCTATCGGGCGGCCACTCTGTGCCGACTGCCTGCTGCCCACCGTGGCCCGCTACCGTTTCTACCTGGCCTTTGAGAACTCTCAGCACCGAGACTACATCACGGAAAAGTTCTGGCGTAACGCGCTGGCGGCCGGCACTGTGCCTGTGGTGCTGGGGCCCCCGCGGGCCAACTACGAGGCTTTTGTGCCGCCCGACACCTTTGTGCACGTGGACGACTTCGGCTCGACCCGGGAGTTGGCCGCCTTCCTGGCTGGCATGAACAAGACTCGCTACCAGCGCTTCTTTGCCTGGCGCGACCAGCTGCGCGTGCGGCTGGTCGGCGACTGGCAGGAGCGCTTTTGCGCCATCTGTGCCCGCTACCCCCACCTGCCTCGAGGCCAGGTCTATGAGGACCTTGAGGGCTGGTTCCAGGCCTGAACGCCATGGGCTGTGGGAGTCCCATCAGGCAAAAGCAGAGACTGTGGTCAGAGGCCAAGGGGTGAGGGAAGGTCACGGCAGGTTGGCAGGTCAGGCTGGGGAGGCTGCTTGGAGGAAGAGGCTGGTGGGCACTGGGGATGCGGAGGGAAGGGCAGGGAGGAACTTAGGTGGGGGCACAGCACCCACCTTCCAGGAATCTTGGGTGGGACCCTGGCTGTCCTGGGACGTGGGGTGGAGAGGGGCTAGAGTCAGGGCCCTGGGGCTGGGGGCATCCCAGGCTGTGGTTGGCAGGGGGAACCCAGATGGCCTGATCGGGAGATGTGAGCATCACCCTCCTCCTTCCACAGCGGCTGAGCCCCCTCCCCCCCACCATGTGAGCACCAGGTGCAGAGATGAACAGACCAGCACATGGTGGGTCCAGTGGATTAGGGCACTGAGGCAGTAGAGATCTAACTAATATCGAGCGAGGATGGCTGTGTCCAGTCTTTGCAGAGGTGGCTGGGCCTCCGTGTACCTGCCCCCACTTCATGCCCATCTGCCATGGCCCCCACCAGGCCTCCTGCTCCTCGCTGGCCTCCCACCTGCTCCAGCCTCAGGCCCTGTCCCCTGGCTCACCCCCACTCCCTTCAGCCCCCTAAATGGCACCTTATTGGAGATCTGTCCCTGACTCACAAAGGGCAGAGGTGGGTGGAGAGCTGGTGCAGGGAGAGTCTGGCTGGGGTTGAAGGTGTCCCATCTCACAGTGCCTGGCAGGAGGGGCGTCCAGGGGCAATGGGGCCTGATTCTGTGACTTGGAGTTCCTTCTGACTGCTGGTGGGGGTATCAGGTGGGTGGTGAGGGGCACAACAAGGGGGGGGCAGCCCCCTGGCCAGGTGACCCCTTGATGGGACTGGATGTGAGGAGGAGAGGGGCTCAGCGGCCTCTAGGCAGTGCTGAGGAGGGAATCGGGGCCAGTCCCTCAGGCCCCGCAGGGCAGGGGCTGGAGCTGAGGGGCAGCCGGCCGCTGAGCTGTCCCTGCCCCACGTGGGGGTGGGCGGCCGTTGAGGCAGGAAGCCGTGGTTCGTGGCTCCAGCTCCTTCCCTCCCCTAACGGCAGTGGCTTGTAGAAAGGCCTGCCAGTCATTTCCTGCCCTTGACCCAGCCCTGTGTGTTGACCGGTGAGAAAGAAGTGTCTCCAGGCTTGTGGGGGGGCGGAGGTGGAGGCTTGAGCTCCCATCCACCTGACCAGAGCCGGCCCCCGCTGGCTGCAGAGAAGGAGCTGGGGCGGGGGCTGTGCATTTTAGGTGCACCCTCTATGTGTGCCCCAAACACTGGACGCCACACCCCCCCATCACAGGTGGGGAAACTGAGGCTGGTGAGGAGCTATCAGAGCGCCCCACTGGGCCCTCCCCTCCCGCAGTTCCGGTCGGCCCTCTGCTGCCCTCTGCCGGCCTCAAGGGGAGTCACCCCGAACCTCCGCAGCCCCTTTCTGCCTGACCTGGGATCGGGGTCTGTCCAGCGTCCCCCGCGCTCCAGCAGGCACCAGGCCAAGTCTACGGAACGAACTCGATCCCAAAGACGGGACTTGCTCCTGGACGGGTGGGCGCGGGGAGAAGAACGAGCCGCCACAGAGAGGACGGCCTCAGTTTCCCCATGAGCCCTGTCTGCCCCCCATGCAGGAGCAATTCGGGGACCAGTGGGCCTTTCCTTCCCTCTCGCTGCCCAGGAAACTCCACAGCCCCCACCTGGCAGAGCTCAACTAGCCTGTCCTGCCGGCCCACAGAGGGACCACTGGTCACCAGGTGCCTCATTCACATGGGTCGTGGAACCCTCTCACAGGGGTCAGGAAGGCGGAGGCCCCTGTCTGGGTAGCCCCACCACAGTCCCTCACACCAGCTCCCCTGTTTGTGTCCCGCCAGGTGTGAGCGGCTATCCTCCTCCTGCATCCTGACAGTACTCCTGGGACAGTGCTCTGAGGGACACAGTGCTCTTGGGGGTGGTGCTCCTGGGGGCTGGGAGTGGGTTTTTTTATGTCCAAATAAAAGTCTTTTCACCAGCTCTTCTGCGTGGAGGCCTGGCGAAGGTGTGACCTGGGGGCGAGCCTCACCCAGGACCCCTGGAGTGCCGGGACCACTCTGGGGCGCCTCTGAGGGAGGAGGGACGCAGGCCCGTTGCCACGGGGAGGAAGGCGCAGTGCTCGAAGGTGCCCCTGGAAGGGGGTGGTGGTGGCCTCGGTTGGGAGGTGGGTTCTGAGGGGCCTTGGGTACGCCACTACCACGACTCTTCCGCAACATGTGGCTGGCTGGCCGGCGGCGCGGGGGTCGGGGTCTGGGGCGGTGTCGGGGTCCGGGATCCGGTTTGGAGCGAGAGGTGGGTTCGGGGCTGGGGTTGGGGTCTGGTGCCTCGGCCGAGGTATGCGCGTGGAGGGGGTCTGGCCGGGGATCGAGGCCTCGGGTGGGAGGCGGGGTCTGGGGCGGGGTCGGGGTTGAGGTCTTGGGTGGGGATTGTGGGCTGGGTCTCGGGTGTGGCGGGGGCGGGATCTCGGGCGGGGCTGGGGTCTGGACGAGGGTGGGGTCCAGAGCGGGGCAGGGTCTAGGGCGTCCCCTGGCGGCCGCAGCGGGCGCGGTGCGCAGCTCCTTTAAGCCGGGCGGCGCGGGGGGAGGGGCGGCGCGGGGGGAGAGGGGAGCGAGGGGGAGAGGGGAGCGAGGGGGGAGGGGGACCCGGGGGGAAGGCGGATCCAGGGGGAGGGGGCGCGGGGGGACGGCGGCGCGAGGGGGAGGGCGGCTCCGGGGGGAGGGCGGCGCGAGGGGGAGGGCGGCTCCGGGGGGAGGGGGCGCGGAGTCGCCGTCGCCGCCGTCGCCGCTGGGGCGGAGCCGCCGCCGAGCCGCTCCCGACCCGAGCCGCCCCGCCCCGCGCGGACGACGGTGCCGAGCGGCGGGGCCCGGCGGGGCGCGCAGGGGAGCGGCGCGCGGCGCTGAGCGGTCGGAGAGCGGCCGCGCCGCCGCGCCGCCATGGGCTTCGTGCACCAGCTGCAGCTGCTGCTTTGGAAGAACGTGACGCTGAAGCGCCGGAGCCCGGTGAGCGCGGCGCGGACCTGCGCCCCCGGCCGGGATGTGGGCCAGCGGCGCCCGCGGGGACGTGCGGCAGCGCGGGGGCCGGGTGGCGCCGACCCGGGTGGCGCGGTGGGGCCGACGGCCGTGCCGCGGGCCCCAGCTCCGTCCCGCTGGCTGGCGCAGCAGCCACTGGGCACCGTCTGGCCTGCCAGCCGCCCCGGGCCGCGCCGTGGACGTTTGCGGACCCTCGGCTGAGTCATGGGACAGGCACCCTCCACAGCGCGCTCCCCCGACCGGCTGCGGGGTGGGGGCAGGCGGCATCCAGGACCCTGGGGTCGGGGCAGGGCCTGCATGCCAGGACAGCGGGCTGGCCTGGGGGGTTGGATCCAGCTCGGAGCTTCAGGGGTGCTTGGTCCTGACTCTTCCCTTCCGCCTCTGCAAGGACCCTCTCCCTGCCTTCCTTCTGCTGCCCCCTGCCCTTGGGCAGGCGGCCTCATGCTGAGGTTGGACCCGGGGGCACCTTTCTGCCTCCTCCTCCTCTGCGCCCTCCCGGCCGTCCACTAGCCCTTGCTTGTGATTCTCTTGTCATCAGCAACGCCCTTGTTCTTCCAGCCCCTGCCAGCCGGGTCTCTGCACCCTTTTGTCTTTTGGGACCAGTTCTTCCTGAGGCTGCTTCACCCCACGCCCCCTACCCGGGGGCAACCAGGGAGCCCAGGGCACAGGACAGAGCCCTGTCAGAGATGGAGTCCTGGGTGGGGAGCAGGGTTGGGCGGCCAGGACCCTAGCTGGCCCTCCCCCTCTGGCCTGTGGCAGGCAGGGGCATCTCCTGTGGGCAGGAAACAGCAGCGTACTGGCCAGAGATACCTAGGCAGCTCTAGTTCTGCATGGGCCTTTGGGATTTTCCAGGGCGGGGCCGGGGCCCAGAGGGGTTGGGTTCCAGTGGCAGTTGGTCCCCTGAGTGGGGGCCTGAGGAGGAGGCCCCTGTTGTCCCACCTGGCCCTGGGTCTCCTTGGGAAGGGCCTTCAAGGTGCACATTGGAAAAGCCGGGGCTGCGGGTGGGGGGAAGGGGGAAGTTGGCATCTCCCTGGCCTCCAAGGTCTCCCTCCAGGCACCTGGCCCTGGCGAAGAGCCAGGGTCTGGAACACTCTCTACCTGGGGCGCCTGTGGCCAGCTGGGCTGGGTCACTTGCACCAGGTCTGCAGCCCCAGGCCGCCTAAGGTACAGTTCCCAGCTCCAGGCTTTGGGTCCTCAGAATGGAGACGCAGCCAGCATTAGTATCAACCCTGGGGGTTCTTGGCAGGAAGGACCCCACCCTGACAACAGGGGCTGGGGGCAGAGGCTGGGATGGTGGCCCTAGTGTCCGATGGGGACCTCCAGGCTCTGGGAAGGGCACAGCAGCTTGTGGGAGCACTTGGAAAGCATGCCCACCCCAGGAGTAACCCCTACTGCGAGGTACCGTTGCTCCCACCTCTCTGTACCCTGTCCCTGCCCTGGTTCTCCCCAGGGCTGGTCCAGTTGGGCCCTTGGGAAGGTCCTTGGTCTTGGAGCCAAGTGAGTGGGGATCTTTCTTCCAAGGAGCTGAGGCCCAGCCTGGCTCAAACCCTGGGTCTGGGGCCAGCTGGGACTGGGAGTGTGCCCTCTGGATGCCCACTCTTCCCAGGAAGGGTTTCGGGTTTCAGATTTGGACTCCTGGGGCTGGGCGGAGTGGGCAGAGGTCTTGCCTGTGTTTTCTGTGCTTGTACGGGCAGGCATCTTGTGGAAAGCACAGCCTTGGGAGGGTGGGAATCAAACTCGCTCCCTGCTGGCTCCCTCCTGCCAAGCTCTGTGTCTCAGTCTCCCCATTTGTGAGGGCAGCCATTCCCTCTCAGCTAGCTAGACACGGGCAACCCCGGGCCTCAGGCTGCACTTGGAGAAGGGGCCAGCTCACTGTCACTGAGTCCCTGTGGGAGAAGTGGCACCCCTCCCGCCAGTTTCCATGGCAACACTGCCCTTAGGCCTCACCTGAGGGACAGGGAGGAGGGCTCAGGTCTGTGTGGACATCCAGGCGGTGGGGGGGAGGGGCACATGGTGTACCTGGACTGGCCTTGAGCGGCAGAGGTTGGGCAACCTTTTACACACCCAGGTGGAGTACCCAGGTGGGGCACCCAGATGGGGTACCCACATGGGGCTGAACCTGTGCTGCTGGCCTGTAACCAGATGCCCTCTTGCCACTCACCGGCTCTCCCCACTGCCAGCCAGGCCTCTCCTCCTCCCAGCAGCTCATGCGCGGCCGTTGCTATAGTGATGGGGAGGCGGCCATGGCCTGTTGCTGCAGCTATGGAAGGGGAGGTGCCGGGTGGGGGGGCGGGTGTGGGCAGGGCTAGCACCATGGCCCTGACCCGAGCCTCCAGCCCCCGCCTTCGCATGCAGTCATTCTCACCCGTGTGCCTGTGGCGGGTGCCTGCTCCAGCAGCCTTGTGGGTGCCCGTGATGACCTCTGGGCCAGCCCTGGGCTCCAGCCCAGCTTGGGAGGGGTGGAGGCTGGCACAGGCTGGGGCAAGTGGGTTGGGGCCACAGAGTGCCATTGTCAGCGCCACTCAATAAACAGTGTGACTACCCCCACGGGGTAGAGGCCGGCCCTGGGTCAGACAGGGCCGCCATCATGCTGGGTCTCTGAAGTCTGTTTTGGGGTGGGAGTGGGACTGAAGGGACTCTGGTCCCTGTGGGAAGATCTGTGTGGTCTGCGCCAGGTGGGGATGAGGGTCAGGGCACCCCTCAGGCTGGTCTGCAAGGTCCGAGCTGGGAGAGGCGGTAATGGGGCCTGATGAAGTCCTCCCACCCACTGGCGGACTAAGTTGAGGCTCATGTGGGGGTCTCAGCGTTTCTCTCCTGCTCAGAGCTGGTCCTGCCTGGGTTCACCGTGGTACCCAGCCCCAGGTATCAGGAGCCTCCAGGAAAACCAAACTGATGCTGGGCTTGCCACAGGGGCTTAGTTTTGAGGCCCGAGATCCAACAGGGCTGCCACTCCCACCTGACCTGGCCCAAGTTTTGTGGAAGGGTCGGGGCAAAAGGAGGTGTTTTCGGCTTTGGGGCCTGGGGGTGTTAGACCTCCTTTCCAGGTATTCTTGGGGTTCAGGGTCCAGACCCAGCTCACCGGCCTGTATGCGGCTAGATGGTGCTGCAGAGGTGGGCAGAAGGGCTGATCCTGGGGGAGAGTGGGAGCTGTTGGTGCAGAGGCCAAACATGGCTCAAATGGGCTCTAAGATCATACTTAGGTAGCGCTGCCAGGTCGAGGTGGGGGAAGATGAGCTGTTAGAGGCGTAGGTTAGTGTGGACCACAAGCTGGATGATTTATTCTTGCTGGCTCTGAGGCTCCTCCTAGGGCAGGGGGCTCAAATGTAGCCCCTTCCTTACCCTCAGTGTGGTAGGCAGAGCCTGAATGGGAGGTGCAAGGTCTGCTTCTCGTGGGCCAGACAACACTTGCTGTCTTGGTGGCTTGGAGGGCCTGGCCTGACCTTCCGTGGCCCCGAGTGAGCACACGGGATCCTCGCTGGGCTGGGCTGGCCCTGCTGGAAGAGGTCTATCCTCTGGCAGGGCAAGGAAAGTTCCGGGCTGGAGCATGTCTGTGGGATAGGCCCAGGCGAGGTCTCACTCCGCCTCCCTTCACAGTGGGTCTTGGCCTTCGAGGTCTTCATCCCTCTGGTCCTGTTCTTTATCCTGCTGGGGCTGCGGCAGAAGAAGCCCACCATCTCCGTGAAGGAAGGTGAGGGAACTGGCTGGGTGGGCCGAGACACAGCAGGAGTGGGTGGGCAAGGTGTCCTCACCACTTCACGCATGCGTGTTCCGTGTGCACGCGTCTGCTCCCATGGCTCCTGAGGTGCAGTCTGCCTGCCCGCGCCCATGTGTATCCTGGGCCTGCATTCCGGCCCTGTGGCTGGGCTTCCAGGAGGACGTGGCGGGCCATGGTGGCCATGAGTGACCACAAGCGCCCATTCCCGGCATGGCCCAGTGTGGCTCCGGCACTCATTGGTCTCCTCTGTTCTGTTTTGACCCTACCCTGCCCACGCATGGTCTCTGCCCTCCTCCTCCTCCACCGTGGCCTGCATGCAGTCTGTAAGTGAGCAGCCGCTTCCTCCAGGCTGGCCCCCAGGCGGCAGCAGCTGGATGACCCTGGTGGGGTCCTCCTAGTGCAGCTTGAGTACCCCTCCCTGCTTGCATTAACAACCTCTCCCAGGCCTGGCTGGGGCTGCCGACCCCCAGCACCCTGTCAGGAGCAGCTGACTCAAGACTGGGGTGGTGGGTAGTGAAGGGCCAGGTGCTGGGCCACAGCTGGGGCCTGGGTCAAGCTGCCAGGGTGTATTTCCTCTCTCTGTGGGGTTGCCTGACCATGCACTCCAGGGGTAGGGTGTCTGGGCTAGCCTGGGGCTGGGGCTGGGCTAGCCTAGGACTAGGGGTTGGGCTAGCCTAGGACTGAGGCTGAACTAGCCTGACTTCTCTCTCTTCACAACCCTTGGGCTTCTGCACTCATTCTGCTAATCTGCTGGCCAGAGAGGTCAGAGGTCGATGCCCGGTGGTGGGGGAGGGGGGCCGTGTCCCCCTGGGCTCTGTGGGCAGTACTGCACCCATGCGTATCAGGGTGTTTTAAACCTGGGTGGTCGAGGGGAGAGGGATGCCCTGAGGGTTCTGGGATAGGGGCTGGCGAGTGGCCCTTTGACCTCTGACCTGCTGGAGTCATTGGCATCAGAACGTTTGGCCTGCTGCACAGCTGGGGCCAGTTGCTCTGCCCGCTGTCTTCTGCCTGTTGCTGCTTCTCCTTCCTGATTTTCTCCAAATTTCTCCTCTCGGCCTCCGTCTCCCTTCCCCTCGGTTACTGTCCCTGGCCCCTCTGGGGCCTCTCGCTCACCTGCCCACCCCCGCAGCCTTCTACACGGCCGCACCCCTCACCTCCGCCGGCATCTTGCCAGTCATGCAGTCACTGTGCCCTGACGGCCAGCGGGACGAGTTTGGCTTCCTGCAGTACGCCAACTCCACGTGAGTGCCCCCTCCGCGGGAGCCCTGCCCTCCCTGTCCCCTGGCTGGTGGTGACACCCATGGTGGTTCAGGGTCACGCAGCTTCTGGAGCGCCTCAACCGCGTGGTGGAGGAGGGTAATCTGTTCGACCCCGCTCGGCCCAGCCTGGGCTTGGAGCTCGAGGGCCTGCGGCAGCACCTGGAAGCCCTGAGTGCCAGCCCGGGCGCCTGGGAGGACCGCACAGACAGCCCTGCAGGTATGCCTGGGTAGGGCGGGTGACCAGGAGGGGCCAGGAGGGGCCTCACGGGGCCTGAGGTGTCACTGGCTCTATGGGTCCTGCCTCCACACCTGGTCCCTGTCGACCTGGTCCTCTTTGTTTCCACTCTGAGGCTGCTGCTGAGCCCTGTGCTCGGGGCCAGCAAGGCATATGCTGGCAGGGTACAGTGTGTGGGCCTGCCCAGCTGGCCCTCACCCTTCCTCCTGCCTGTCCAGTGTCTGCCTTCTCTCTGGACTCCGTGGCCAGGGACCCGCGGGAGCTCTGGCGCTTTCTGACGCAGAACTTGTCACTGCCTAACAGCACAGCTCAGGCCCTCCTGGCTGCCCAGGTGGACCCGCCTGAGGTGAGGTGGGCCCCCCTACAGGGTGGGTGGTCTGCACCTATGGGAGCAGCTCCTAGCCCTGGCTCTGCCTGGCCCGTAGCTCCCGGTGGCGGGCATGGGAGGGTGCCTTCTTAGCTCAGAGGGTGTCCCAGGGCCAGGCTCTCCAGCTCCCCAGCCTGAGTCACTCCTCCTCCCCGGCCCCCCAGGTCTACCGCCTGCTTTTTGGCCCTTCACCCAACCTGCATGCTGGTTCCGGCCTCCCTGGGGGTCAGGAGCCCTGGAGCCACTTGGGTACCAATCCTCTACTCCGGTTGGAGGTGAGAGGGACCTGGAGGGGCTGGGGAGTGTGCCTCCTGCCATGGGTGGGGGTTTCTGCCCAGGGGGTTGAGGAAAGGGTCCCTCCAGAGTGAAGGAGGGCACTGGGGAGTCTGAAGCCGGCATGGAGGTGTGGGGACCCCTGCTGCAGAGCCGGCAGTCCCGGACCTAGGCAGAGTGGGTGGTAGGGTGAGGCCTGAAGGCCATCTTGGACCAGGCCCTCAGTCTCCTCTTGGTTTGGGTTGGGAGCTCCTTCCTGGAGACCCTGCCCTTGGCCCCACAGTTCCTGTACCCTCCCCACCAAGGAGCTGCTGCTGGCCCCCGCCCTCCTGGAGCAGCTCACATGCTCACCAGGCTCTGGGAAGCTTGGCCGCATCCTCACGGTGCCCGAGGGTCAGCAGAGCGCGCTGCAGGGCTACCGGGCTGCCATTTGCAGTGGGCAGGCTGCCACCCGTGCCCACCGCTTCTCTGGGCTGGCAGCTGAGCTCCGGAACCAGCTGGAGATGGCCAAGATCTCCCGGCAGGTGAGGCCTTGCCTGCCAGTGAGACAGCAGGGCTAAGGGCTAGCTGGAGGAAGTGCTGGCAATGTCGGAGCCACAGGGCTCCAGGGCCCAAAGCTGTGGAGGGATGGGTGGTAGCTGCTGTTGGGTGCCCAGCCCCGTGCCTTCACCTCATCAGTATCTTCACCCCCCTCACCCAGGCTGCAGACCTGCCCTGAGCCCCTCTTCCAGCTGCGGGGTCCAGCCCCAACCTCAGCCACCACACCTGCAAACCCTGCCCCCAGCGCCTGCTCCCCCAAGCACCACTCCTTGGGTCAGCAGCTCCCAGCATGCCCGTCTCCCCCTAGCTGGGCCTGGATGTGACCAACGGCTCCGACCCTCAGCAGCAGCCACCACCCCCGCGGCGGCTTCAGGCGCTGCTGGAGGACCTGCTGGACGCCCAGAAGGTTCTGCGGGACGTGGACGTCCTCTCGGCCCTGGCCCTGCTGCTGCCCCAGGGCGCCTGCATTGGCCGGGCCCCCGCGACCCCCGCCAGCGGCCCCGGCGGCGGCGCAGCCAACGGCACCGGCACCGGGGCGGGCACGGGGGCCAACGCCACGGCGGAGGAGGGCAGCCCGCCCGCTGGAGTCCTGGCCTCCGCGGACGCACTGCAGGGCCAGTGCGCGGCCTTCGTGCAGCTCTGGGCAGGCCTGCAGCCCATCCTCTGCGGCAACAACCGGTAGGTGGGTGGCGGGGTCCGACAGCGCGGCCTCTTCTGAAGCCCCGTCCCCAATTTTGTTGCCACGCCCTGACACCCCGCCTGATCTCCGCCGCCTTGTCCCTATGCGCCCTTCCATCCTGGAGGCCTTACCCACCGGAAGCCCCCGCTCTATCCTGAAGCCCCGCCTCTACTCCCGAAGCCCGCCCTCCTGACGCCCCTCCCCGCCTGAAGCCCCGCCCCTCCTGACGCCCCACCCTCCCGGCACCCCGCCCACCTGGCGCCCTCACCTCCTGAGGCCCCGCTCTCCTGGCACTCCCTGACGCCCCTCCCCTCCTGACACCCCGCCCCTGACGCCCCTTCCTTCCTGGTGCCCCGCCCCTCCCTATGCCCCGCCCACCTGGCCCCGCCCTCCTGACGCCCGCCCCTCCTGGCGCCCCGCCCCCAGCACCATCGAGCCGGAGGCGTTGCGGCGGGGCAACATGAGCTCCCTGGGCTTCACCAGCAAGGAGCAGCGGAACCTGGGCCTCCTGGTGCACCTCATGACCAGCAACCCCAAGATCCTGTACGCGCCCGCGGGCTCGGAGGCGGACCGTGTCATCCTGAAGGTGTGCTGGACTGGCGCGCTTGATGCTGGGGCTGCGCGCCTCCCGGGCAGGGCCCTGGGAGAAGAGAGGGGGCTCGGAGCAGGTGGCATGTGGGGCACAGCTTCACGTGGGACGCAGGCCCTGGAGCTCGGGCTTGGCTCTGCAGGTGGGGGTTCTGGAGGAGACTATAAGCAGCAAGGGCACCCGGCGGGTTTCACCCTCGGCGGCCTCTGGTGGGAAGGCATTGGAGCCGCTGGTCTGTTGCAGAGGCCAGCGTGCCCTGGCGTGTCCAGCACCTGGGCAGTGCTGGCGGGACTGGAGAAGGGGGTGCGTCCAGGTGGCCCAGTTTGGGACAGGACCCGGTGTGGGCAGCGATGTCTGGCGAGGCAGCTGGGTGGGTGAGCAGAGGAGAAGAAGCTTTGCCTGGGGAGTTGGTTCACAGCCTGCTGGGTGGGCATGCGACAGGCCATCCCAGGGGAGATAGAACACCTCGGAACAAGCAGAAATCAGGGCTGGAAAGCTGCCTGGGAGGGGTAAGCTCGTGGAGGAGGCGAGGGGCCATGTGTGGAAGGGGTCTCAAGGATGAGGATGAGAGAGACAAGCCAAGTCGATGGTTGATTAAGGGGGAGTGGAGAAGGGTCCCATGGAGGCTCCCTGAGGTAGGAGGGGAGCAGGATGCGTGCTGTACAGGGGTGGAGGGCAGAGCAGGTTCCAGGAGGGCAAGGACAGCTGCGTGGGTGCTTCGGGAAGGCTGGCGGGGTGGGCTGCTAGCATCCAGTCGGGGGTGTGGCCAGACGGCGAGAGCAGGACTGGTTGCTGGTGGGGTGGGCCAGTCAGCTGTGCCCGGCCTGGGAAGAGAGGCGGGCGTAGAACATCCACACCGCTTGGGTTCTTCCGTGAGCCCCGTGCCGGGTCCCCTCACCCTTCACAGGCCAACGAGACCTTTGCCTTCGTGGGCAACGTGACTCACTACGCCCAGGTCTGGCTCAACATCTCGGCAGAGATACGCAGCTCCCTGGAGCAGGGCCGGCTACGGCAGCTCCTGCACTGGCTGCAGCAGGTGAGGTGGGGGCTAGGTGGGGGACTGCGCGGCAGCCCCACTCTGCCTTGGGGGGGCCAGCACTCACCCCCTAAGCCGGCTCGGCACCCCCAGTACGTAGCGGAACTGCGGCTGCACCCCGAAGCACTGAACCTCTCGCTGGAGGAGCTGCCCCCTGCCCTGCGCCAGGACAACTTCACGCTGCCCAACGGCTCCGCGCTCCTGCGGCAGTTGGACACCATCGACAATGCGGCCTGTGGCTGGATCCAGTTCATGTCCAAGGTGGGGAGGGTGGAGGAGGACGGGACCCCAGGGGGCCCTGCTCCCGCACCCAGGGCTGGCTCCAACCGTGCTTTTCTCCCCAGGTGAGCGTGGACATCTTCAAGGGCTTTCCTGATGAAGAGAGCATCGTCAACTACACGCTTAACCAGGCCTACCAGGACAACGTCACCGTGTTCGCCAGTGAGCTGCAAGCCCTGCCCACCGCTACAGCCCCTCCCCTCTCACCTGATCCGCGCCCCTCTCCCTTGCTTTGCGGGGACTCGGCCCCTCCCAGTTCCCCTGCCCTCGTCCCACCTTTCTTTTCCCCCATCCCTGTCCTAGGCCCCACCCCTCCCGCCGTGGCCCGGCCCCTCCCACTCCAGCCCCACCCCAGTCCTGCTCCGCCCCTCCCAGCCCCAACCCCACGACCTCCCGGGCCTTGGGCCCCCAGGCGTGATTTTCCAGACGCGGAAGGACGGGTCTCTCCCGCCCCACGTCCACTACAAGATCCGTCAGAACTCCAGCTTCACCGAGAAAACCAACGAGATCCGTCGGGCCTACTGGCGGCCGGGGCCCAACACTGGGGGCCGCCTCTACTTTCTGTACGGCTTCGTGTGGATCCAGGGTGAGGGGCCTGTCGGGGGACCGGCCGGGGGAGCGGGGATGCCCGGAAGGGCCGGCCCCCTGACGCTGAGCCCGCCCGCAGACATGATGGAGCGCGCCATCATCAACACCTTTGTGGGGCACGACGTGGTGGAGCCGGGCAACTACGTGCAGATGTTCCCTTACCCCTGCTACACACGTGACGAGTGAGTGGGCGAGAGGAGGGGGTCCCCAGGCATGGGCCCAGGCCTGCGCCCTGACGCGCCTCCCCTCCAGCTTCCTGTTCGTCATCGAGCACATGATGCCGCTCTGCATGGTGATCTCCTGGGTCTACTCCGTGGCCATGACCATCCAGCACATCGTGGCGGAGAAGGAGCACCGGCTCAAGGAGGTGGGGTGGGGGCCTGGCCGGGTGGGGAGGGGGCAGGGGTGGGGGCGGGGGCGGGCGGCCCTGCAGCACCCTGGCCTCAGGCTGCATCATCACCTGCTGCTCCAGGTGATGAAGACCATGGGCCTGAACAATGCGGTGCACTGGGTGGCCTGGTTTATCACCGGCTTCGTGCAGCTGTCCATCTCCGTGACAGCCCTCACAGCCATCCTCAAGTACGGCCAGGTGCTCCTGCACAGCCACGTGCTCATCATCTGGCTCTTCCTGGCTGTCTATGCAGTGGCCACCATCATGTTCTGGTGAGCACCCGTGGCCAGCTCTGGTGGGGGCTCTCCAGGGCTGTAGCTAGCTGGAAGCCCCCAAGGGTGGGGCATCGTTGACCATCCTGTGGCCCCCAGCTTTCTGGTGTCGGTGCTGTACTCCAAGGCCAAGCTGGCTTCAGCCTGTGGTGGGATCATCTACTTCCTAAGCTACGTGCCCTACATGTATGTGGCCATCCGTGAGGAGGTGGCCCATGATAGGATCACCGCCTTCGAGAAGTGCATCGCGGTGAGGGTTGTGGGTGGATGGGTGGGCTGGGTGGCGGGTGGCCACCCCCGGCCCCAAACTGCCCGCTGACACCAGTGTCTCCTCAGTCCCTGATGTCCACAACAGCCTTTGGCCTGGGCTCCAAGTACTTTGCTCTGTACGAGGTGGCAGGCGTGGGCATCCAGTGGCACACATTCAGCCAGTCACCCGTGGAAGGGGATGACTTCAATCTGCTGCTGGCTGTCATCATGCTGGTGGTGGATGCAGCCGTCTATGGCGTGCTCACGTGGTACATTGAGGCTGTGCACCCAGGTACATCCAGAAGGAGGCATGAGGTGGAGGGATGCGGCTGGGGAGGGGGCTCTCTGGGCAGCTCCCTGGATGGGCACACACCCACCTCTGGTGGACTGCCCACGGTCAGGCTCTGAGTCAGCCTCCCTCCCATCCCTGGCCTCCAGGAATGTATGGGCTGCCCCGGCCCTGGTACTTCCCACTGCAGAGATCCTACTGGTTGGGTAGTGGGCGGACAGAGGCGTGGGAGTGGAGCTGGCCATGGGTACATGCCCCCCGCCTCAGCGTCATGGAGGAGGACCAGGCTTGTGCCATGGAGAGCCGGCGGTTCGGTGAGGTGCTGGGGAGTGGGGGAGCTGGGTTTGGTGGTGAGAGGGCACAGGGTACCCTCAGCTCAGCCCCTCACCCTGCTGACCCATGCCTTGTGCAGAGGAGATGCGGGGCATGGAGGAGGAGCCCACCCACCTGCCGCTGGTGGTCTGCGTGGACAAGCTCACCAAAATCTACAAGAATGACAAGAAGCTGGCTTTGAACAAGCTGAGCCTGAATCTGTACGAGAACCAGGTCGTCTCCTTCCTGGGCCACAACGGGGCTGGCAAGACCACAACCATGTGAGTGCCCCTGGGGGCGACAGACAGCAGGAAATAGCCTGGGGCCTTGCCGGCACTGGGTAGGCCCGGCAGGGGGCGGGGATGGTGGTGACCCTACTCACCCACCCAGGTCTATCCTGACTGGTCTGTTCCCGCCAACCTCGGGCTCGGCCACCATCTACGGGCATGACATCCGCACGGAGATGGATGAGATCCGCAAGAACTTGGGCATGTGCCCGCAGCACAATGTGCTCTTCGACCGCCTCACGGTG
The DNA here is from genome assembly GCF_024166365.1 of Elephas maximus indicus. Taxonomy (NCBI): domain Eukaryota; kingdom Metazoa; phylum Chordata; class Mammalia; order Proboscidea; family Elephantidae; genus Elephas; species Elephas maximus. The sequence goes on from NC_064827.1 coordinate 1,239,289, forward strand.
GAGGAGCACCTGTGGTTCTACTCAAGGCTTAAGAGCATGGCGCAGGAGGAGATCCGCAAGGAGATGGACAAGTGGGCGGGGCCGTGGGCAGATACAGGGGCAGGACGATGGCGGGGCCGTGGGCCGGTAGGGGGGCAGGACGATGGCAGGGCTAGGGCCTAGGGACTGGCACCGTGCCTAGACAGTGAGGTGGGTGGGAGAGTGGGGTGGACGCAGAGTCGGGGCCATGGGGCCAAGACTCCCCTGCTCCACGCTGTCCTGCCCCTCTCCAGGATGATTGAAGACCTAGAGCTCTCCAACAAGCGTCACTCGCTGGTGCAGACATTGTCGGGCGGCATGAAGCGCAAGCTCTCCGTGGCCATCGCCTTTGTGGGTGGGTCCCGTGCCATCATCCTGGACGAGCCCACGGCCGGTGTCGACCCCTATGCACGCCGTGCCATCTGGGACCTCATCCTGAAGTACAAGCCGGGTGAGTGGGGTGGGGCTGGGGGCTGGGCGTGGGGTGGGGCACTGGGCGAGCAGTGGCCGGCCACCTGCCTGACTCCTCCGAGCCCCCTGACCCGGGACGGCCTCCCCCTAGGCCGCACCATCCTCCTGTCCACCCATCACATGGACGAGGCTGACCTGCTGGGGGACCGCATCGCTATCATCTCCCACGGGAAGCTCAAGTGCTGTGGCTCCCCGCTCTTCCTCAAGGGTGCCTATGGCGACGGGTACCGACTCACCCTGGTCAAGCGACCCGCTGAGCCCGGAAGCCCCCAAGGTCTGTGCTAAGACCTCTAGTGGAGGGGCAGGGCCTTCACCGTGCCCAGGGGTCCCTACATGCCTGGTGGGACCTGGCAGGCCCTCTCCCCAGGCCCCCATCCTGACTGGGCCAGACTCCTGGAGGACCCCCAGCCCACAGTGAAGCCCCTCCCCGCTCCCCCTCCCCTCCTCCCAGAGCCAGGGCTGACATCCAGCCCCCAAGGCCGGGCGCCACTGAGCAGCTGCTCTGAGCCACGGGTCTCTGAGTTCATCCGCAAGCACGTCACCTCTTGCCTGCTGGTGTCGGACACGAGCACGGAACTCTCCTACATTCTGCCCAGTGAGGCTGCCAAGAAGGGAGCCTTTGAGCGCCTCTTCCAGGTGGGAAGGCTCGTCAGGGCGGGACAGGTCTTCTGGGAGGCCGTTCGTCCTGCCCTGCCTCACCCAGTCTCTCTGCAGCACCTGGAGCACAGTCTGGATGAGCTGCACCTGAGCAGCTTTGGGTTGATGGACACGACGCTGGAGGAGGTGTTCCTCAAAGTGTCTGAGGAGGACCAGTCCCTGGAGAACAGTGAAGCCGGTGAGGGGCCCAGGGGACCCTTGTCCTGGAGCCCACTGCCCCACCTCGCCCCACCAGGCCTGAAATGGGGCCTGGGGCATCACTCCTTCCTTCTTCCAGGGTGTCCTAGGAGGGTGGGTGGATGGCCACGGGGCCTGGGGCTCCCCAGGGTCAGGGGGCAGGCAGCCCTGAGCCCTCTCTTCCTTTCTGGCTCCCTGTACCGTGCAGACTTGAAAGAGTCCAGGAAGGACATCATGCCAGGGGCAGAGGCCCTGGTGGCTGGGGAGGCTCCCGCTGGCAACCTGGCCCGGTGCTCAGAGCTGGCGGAGTCGCAGGCATCGCTGCAGTCAGCATCCTCAGTGGGCTCTACCCGTGGCGACGAGGGCGCCAGCTATGCTGAGGTCTATGGGGACTACCGCCCTCTCTTTGACAACCTGCAGGATGCCGACAACGTCAGCCTGCAAGGTAGGGAGCAGCTGGGTAAGCCTGGGGTGGGTGCACAGAGGACACAAGCGGTGGCCCGCTCAGCTCCCACCTCCGTGCAGAGGCTGAGGCTGAGGCCCTCACGCGGGTTGGCCAGGGCAGCCACAAGCTGGACGGCTGGTGGCTCCGGGTGCGTCAGTTCCACGGGCTCCTGGTGAAAAGGCTCCACTGCGCCCGCCGCAACTCCAAGGCGCTCTTCTCCCAGATCCTGCTACCCGCCTTCTTCGTCTGCGTGGCCATGACGGTGGCTCTCTCTGTCCCCGAGATCGGTATGGCCACCTGACCAGGTGGAGGGGCACCTCGGGCTAGTGTCCTACATGGTGTGGCCTTGACTCCGCCTGCACCTGCACCTACACCACGTAGGGGGACCCTTGCCTGCTCTGGGCCTTGGAGCTACAATCGGAGGCTGTGGGGCAAGCTGGGGGCTCACTGGGTGTGGGGCCCCCTCAAACCTGGGCCTCTGGGTCCCGGGAAGAGGGGGCCTCGGTCTGGGGCTGCTGGTAGGTGTTCCAGACTGCTGAGGCCTTCTCCCCCACCACCAGGTGATCTGCCCCCACTAGTCCTCTCTCCATCTCAGTACCATAACTACACCCAGCCCCGCGGAAACTTCATCCCCTACGCCAACGAGGAGCGCTGGGAGTACCGGTGACAGGGCCCTGGGACAGCAGACGGGAGGGATGGGAGGTGAGGGGGTGGCACCCTGGCTCATGGCCACTATCCCCCAGACTGCGGCTGTCACCGGATGCCAGCCCCCAGCAGTTGGTGAGCACCTTCCGACTGCCGTCGGGCGTGGGTGCCACGTGTGTGCTCAAGTCCCCTGCTAACGGCTCCCTGGGACCCACGATGAACCTGAGCAGTGGCGAGTCCCGCGTGCTGGCCGCCCGCTTCTTCGACAGCATGTGCCTAGAGTCCTTCACACAGGGGCTGCCATTGTCCAACTTTGTGCCGCCCCCACCCTCGCCCGCCCCATCTGATTCCCCCGTGTCCCTGGATGAGGACCTACTGCAGGCCTGGAACACCTCCCTGTTGCCCACCACAGTGCCAGGTTCCATCAGGGCCCGGGGTGTGCGAGGCGGCGAGGGGAGGGGTGGGACAGGGCCTAGGAGGGGTGGGGGGATGGGGCTCAGGGAGGGACAAAAGAGAGCAGAGGGGTGGGACAGGGGTGGCTGACCCCTGCTGTGCCCTCAGAGGCGTGGACATTGGCCCCTTCTCTGCCTCGCCTGGTGCGGGAACCCGTCCGCTGCACCTGCTCCATGCAGGGCACTGGCTTCTCCTGCCCCAGCGGTGTGGGCGGGCACCCGCCCCAGATGCGCGTTGTCACAGGCGACATCCTGACTGACATCACCGGTCACAATGTCTCCGAGTACCTGCTTTTCACATCCGACCGCTTCCGGCTGCATAGGTGAGCAGGAGTTAGGGGGCATCGCTGTAGGTGAGATGGCCGGCTGGTGTCCGTAGGGCCTCACTGCCCCCTCCTCACCTGCCTGCCCAGGTATGGAGCCATCACCTTTGGCAACGTGCAGAAATCCATCCCGGCCTCATTTGGCGCCCGGGCCCCACCCATGGTGCGAAAGATCGCAGTCCGCAGGGCGGCCCAGGTAAGAGCCACAGCAATCAGAGGGGCCAGCCTGCCTGGGTTGGCAGTGACCCATGGTGGCTCTCGGGCCTCTCTGTGCCCTCTTCTCTCCAGGTTTTCTACAACAACAAGGGTTACCACAGTATGCCAACCTATCTCAACAGCCTCAACAACGCCATCCTACGTGCCAACCTGCCCAAGAGCAAGGGCAATCCAGCGGCCTATGGTGAGGGGTGGGGTGGCTTGAGGTTGAGGGTGGAGTGTGGGGTGGGAGCAGGGCCTGAGGCTGCCCTCCCCTGTGCCGCAGGCATCACTGTCACCAACCACCCCATGAACAAGACCAGTGCCAGCCTCTCCCTGGATTACCTGTACGTGCTCATCCGGGAAACGGGAGAATCAGACGGGGTGGGTGAAGGTGGGGGCGGCGCAAAGTTGGACAGTGGCAGCCCCAGCGTGAGGAACTCTAGGCACAAGCTGTCAAAGAAGCGGGCGGCCAGCACGCGGGACTCGCCACTGCTTAGGTTTATCGTGGGTCCCAGAGAGCTGTTAGCAGGAGACTTGAGCATGCAGGTGGCACCCATGCCCGACGGCAGTCGGAAGGTGCTTGCCAACTGCTGGTGGCTGGCATTTGGCGAAAGCCACGGTCTGGGGGATAGTGGCCATGAGCCAGGGTGCCACCCCCTCACCTCCCACCCCTCCTGCCCGCTGCCCCCGGGCCCTCTCACTGGTATTCCCAGCGCTCCTCGTTGGCGTAGGGGATGAAGTTTCCGCGGGGCTGGGTGTAGTTCCGGTACTGAGATGGACAGAGGACCAGCAGGGCAGATCATAGCAGGCCGGTGGTGGGGAGGAGGCCTCAGCAGTCTGGAGCACCTACCAGCAGCCCCAGACCGAGGCCCCCTCTTCCCAGCACCCAGAGGCCTGAGTCAGTATGCCCGACAGTCTTCAATCATAGCACAGAGGCCCAAAGCAGGCAAAGATCCCCCAACATGGTGCAGGTGTGGGCGGAGTCAAGGCCAGGCCTCCTGAGGAAGCTCCTCCTGGGGCTGCATGCCCTGCAGGGCTCAGGCCATCTTGTTCTGCCTCCCCAGGCTGCAGGGCACAGACGTGGTCATCGCCATCTTCATCATTGTTGCCATGTCTTTCGTGCCGGCCAGCTTTGTAGTCTTCCTGGTGGCCGAGAAGTCCATCAAAGCCAAGCACCTGCAGTTCGTCAGCGGCTGCAATCCTGTCATCTACTGGCTGGCCAATTACGTGTGGGACATGGTGCGGCCCTGTCTCCCTCCCTCTGCACAGCTAATTTGGAGGACTCTCTTAGCCCCAGGCCACCACTCCATACCCTGCTGGCAGCACCAGCTCTTATTCTGTCCCCAAGCTTGAGTCCCCCTCCCAGGCACCGAGCCCTGTCCCCTGCCAGCATGCAAGCTCTCTCATCTGCACCCTCTTGTGTTCCCATCCTTGCCCCCCACCAGGAACTCTAGCCCTCTCCTGGTCACGTCCCCCGCCCCACCAGCCTACCAGCCACCCTCCCTGCTCCCCACTCAGCACTGTGCCCCCACCAGCAGCCCCCGCTCTTCCAGCTCAACTACCTGGTCCCGGCCACCTGCTGCGTCATCATCCTGTTTGTGTTCGACCTGCCGGCCTACACTTCGCCTACCAACTTCCCGGCTGTGCTCTCCCTCTTCCTGCTCTATGGGTAAGGGGTGGGTACCAGGGCTGGGGCGGGTGGGGCCAGGGCAGCCCACTGACTGCTGCCCGCCCCCAGGTGGTCCATCACACCCATCATGTACCCGGCCTCCTTCTGGTTCGAGGTGCCCAGCTCTGCCTACGTCTTCCTCATTGTCATCAATCTCTTCATCGGGATCACGGCCACTGTGGCCACGTTCCTGCTGCAGCTCTTTGAACATGACAAGGTGGCAGGGGGTGGAGGCGGGGCGGGGCGGGCGGCCGTGGCCAGGCTGGGTCCCTGACACCCTGCCACCATCCAGGATCTGAAGGCTGTCAACAGCTACCTGAAAAGCTGCTTCCTTATCTTCCCCAATTACAACCTGGGCCACGGGCTCATGGAGATGGCATACAACGAGTACATCAATGAGTACTACGCCAAGATCGGTGTGTGCCGGTGCCGGGTGGGGCGGGCAGCGCAGAGCCCTCGGCCAGCAGTGCGGGGTGGGCCGCTAGGAGAGGTGTGGGGGTGGCTGTGGGGCTCCTGGAGGCCCCCGAGCACAGGCCCTGAGCCGGCTGTCCCACAGGCCAGTTTGACAAGATGAAGTCCCCATTCGAGTGGGACATCGTCACTCGTGGGCTGGTGGCCATGACGGTGGAGGGCTTTGTTGGCTTCTTCCTCACCATCATGTGCCAGTACAACTTCCTTCGGCAGCCACAGTGAGTGGGGTGATGCCAGGGGCAGGGGCAGGGGTGGGTGGCAGAGGTGGTGACAGGCCAGGTACCCACCCTTCCTGCAGTGGTCCCAGTGAGTGAGGTCATGGCCAGGACTGGGGGTGAGCCCAGGGAGATGGCAGGGGAGGTGGCAGGAGAGGTGGCAGGAGTGGGTGACCTAGGCGGGGGCGACCCGGGCACTGCCCACCCTGTCCCTCCAGGCGCATGCCTGTGTCCACCAAGCCCGTGGAGGACGACATTGACGTGGCCAGTGAGCGGCAGCGAGTGCTGCGGGGGGACGCGGACAATGACATGGTCAAGATTGAGAACCTGACCAAGGTGGGCCAAGCCAGTGGCCGAGGATGGGGGCGTGGCCCTGGGTGGGGGAGTGCCCTCGACGTGGGATCCCAGTTCAGAGTGGGGGTGGGACCACGATGTGGAGGCCGGACCAGCTGTGGGGGGCGGGGCCCCAGGGTGACCGGTTGCACCGCTGAGTGGTCAGGTGCTCTCCCCACCCCAGGTGTACAAGTCCCGGAAGATCGGCCGCATCCTGGCTGTGGACCGCCTATGCCTGGGCGTGCGTCCTGGCGAGTGCTTCGGCCTCCTCGGCGTCAATGGCGCCGGCAAGACCAGTACCTTCAAGATGCTGACGGGCGACGAGAGCACGACGGGTGGCGAGGCCTTTGTCAATGGGCACAGGTGGGTGCAGGCAGGGCATGGTGCGGGAGGGCGCAGGTGCCGTGGGTGGTGGCGAGAGCGGGCCACGTATGCACCGTGCTGACTGCCACCTGCTGCCTCTTAGCGTGCTCAAGGAGCTGCTGCAGGTGCAGCAGAGCCTAGGCTACTGCCCGCAGTTCGATGCCCTGTTCGACGAGCTCACGGCCAGGGAGCACCTGCAGCTGTACACGCGCCTGCGTGGCATTTCCTGGAAGGACGAGGCGCGGGTGAGGGTATGGTGGAAGGCGGTGGCGGGGTTGTGTTCCGGCGGCCCCTAAGCGCCTGCCCTCCCTGACCAGGTGGTGAAGTGGGCACTGGAGAAGCTGGAGCTGACCAAGTACGCCGACAAGCCCGCTGGCACCTACAGTGGCGGCAATAAGCGCAAGCTGTCCACGGCCATCGCCCTCATCGGGTACCCGGCCTTCATCTTTCTGGTGAGCCTGCAGGTGGGACAGGTGGGTTGGGTAGGCAAGGAGGGTGAAATCTGCTAAGCCCTAGTCCCACCACCAGGATGAGCCCACCACAGGCATGGACCCCAAGGCCCGGCGTTTTCTCTGGAACCTCGTCCTGGACCTCATCAAGACCGGGCGCTCGGTGGTGCTGACGTCACACAGGTGGGCCACCTGTCTTTCCCCACCTCCCTCCCCACCCCCTTCCTGGGAGCCCCTGGGTGCCAACCCCACACCTTTGCCCCAGCATGGAAGAGTGCGAGGCCCTGTGCACGCGGCTTGCCATCATGGTCAACGGGCGTCTCCGCTGTCTGGGCAGCATCCAGCACCTGAAGAACAGGTGAGGGGTTTAGAAGGGGGCACAGGGTAGGTGTCATGGCCGTGGGACCTGGGGGCAGCCAGGAGGCTCCTGGGGCTGTGGGCCTGTCCCTCCAGGTTTGGAGATGGCTACATGATCACAGTGCGGACCAAGGTCAGCCAAAATGTGAAGGATGTGGTACGGTTTTTCAGCCGCAACTTCCCGGAAGCCATGCTCAAGGTGGGCTTGGATGGAGGTGGGGTGGGGGTAGGGGCAGCCCTGTCCGAGAGGCCCTGACCCCCATCCACCTGCCCCCAGGAGCGGCATCACACAAAGGTGCAGTACCAGCTGAAATCGGAGCACATCTCACTGGCGCAGGTGTTCAGCAAAATGGAGCAGGTGGTGGGCGTGCTGGGCATTGAGGACTACTCTGTCAGCCAGACCACCCTGGACAACGTGAGTGCCTGGGCCTGGGCACCCCGGCCCACCTGCCTGGCCAGCCCACCCATCTACCTCCCTGCCCCGCCCACCAGGTGTTCGTGAACTTCGCCAAAAAGCAGAGCGACAACCTGGAGCAGCAGGAGACAGAGCCGCCCTCGGGCCTGCGGTCCCCCCTGAGCCGCCTGCTCAGCCTGTTCCGGCCGAGACCCGCCCCCACTGAGCTCCGGGCACTTGTGGCTGATGAACCTGAGGACCTGGACACAGAGGACGAGGGCCTCATCAGCTTCGAGGAAGAGCGGGTGAGGGGGCTGCCCACCGTGGCCGGGCCACAGGGGCTCAGGGTCAGGGACTGGGAGGGGAGAGCTGGCTGTGGGGACACTTGCTCCCCAGAGCTTGAGAGGACAGAGAGGACCCACACACACACGCCCCCAGAGTGGGGACAAGGGGCCTGGACACAGGCAGACGGCGAGGCCAACCACAGACCATTGAAAATGGTGACAGACACAGAGACTGATGCTGAGTGGGGGGGCACAGAGGGATAGATTTAGGCAGAGTGGGAGGGTGGCAGAGGGAGCAGGGACGGGGAGGGGATGGAAACACAGCAGCCACCAGACTCAGCAGAGGGAGGTCTCAGGGGGAATGAAGACCTCGAGAGAGGATTGAGCTGGGAGTGGAGTCAGGAGAGGCGAGGGGTGGAGGCCAGTGTCAGGTCGAGGCCTTGGGTGGGGGCGGTGGGGGTCCCAGACACAGGACCTGGGCTGAGGGTTCTCACCTAGGAGGACAGCCCCTAAACCTGGCCCATGTGCTATCCCCAGGCCCAGCTGTCCTTCAACACGGATACGCTTTGCTGACTGCTGGGAGCTGGACCCAGGACGTGGCTGTGGGATAGTCACACAGTGGCTGAGGCGCCCCCTATTTGCCCCCAGTGCCCACTCGCCAGGCCTTGGAGTGGAGATCCAGGATCCATGGGCTTTGCTTTCCCTCCAGCCTGCCGCCTGCCCTGCCCTGTCTGTGGTCACTGTGGCCGCCCAACCCCGATTGTGCCAAGGGCTGGCCTGGCCACTGGGCTGCACAACCCTCACCCTGCTTTGCCTTAAAGCCTTGGGGTCTGGCCCAGCCCCCTGGCTCTGCTTTTGCCCAGCTCTGCCTACCACCTGCAAGGGCCAGGCTAAACCACCCTGGGTGTGCCAGGCCCCGCTGCCCTCTCCTGCAGTGGTCCTGAGCCTGGCCAGGCCTGGCCCTGACCGGGCTTCCTCTGACCCTGACCCTGACCCAGGCAGGCTCACTATTTATTTTGCTTTAGGAAGAGGCTCCTTCTCCAGCTGTCCTGCTGGCTGGTCAGTGCCCCTAGGGGCTATTGGCATGGGCTAGAAAGGGGCTGATTGGGTGGTAGTGGGGAGGCGGAATGAGCTGCTGGCCCTGCCAGCCAGGTTGGGGCCGGGCCCTCCCCTCCCCTCCCCTCCCCTCCCCTCCCCTCCCCTCCCCTCCCCTCCCCTCCCCTCCAGCTGTCGTCGCTCCGGACCTGGCTTGGCCCCACCACCTGTTCCTGGAGCCGGCCTTGTACATAGCGCACAGATGTTTGTTTTAAATAAAAAAACAAAAGTGAAACCTACCGAGCCTTTGTGTATGTGGGTGTTGGGGGGAAGTTGGCTACTGGCTGGGGTGAAGCCCCCACAGGCTGCTTCTGGAAGGTGCAGGCTGTGGGAGGATCAGCCAGGGGCTGGAGGTGGGAACGAAGAAGGTCACCCCCCCAATGCCCTGATGCTACAGGTGGGGAGACTGAGGCAGGGGTCATGTGCCCCTCCTCCCTCCCCTCCACACAGCCTGCAGGAGCAGGTTGAGTTGGGGTCACAGTGGGGGCTACCCCCGTGCCACTCACCCAGCCCAGGAGGCCCACCACATGCCTGAGCTTGGCTGACCCTCTGCCCTCCTGGTCTCTGGGGCCTCTGCATCTTGATATCCTTGGCGTCCCCACATTGAGTTGTCCCTGGGGCCCCCATGCCTCAATGTCAAGCATCCTTGCCCAGCTCCCTGGGCCTGGTGTCCAGGAAGAGGCGTGTGCTGTGCAGTCTCTGACCTGGGTTGGTCTAGGGTGTGGCAGGCCTTCCAGGAGGGAGGCGACCTCCCCAGTTGAGACAGATTCGGAGGAAGAGCACGTGCAGACTCCCAGGGATCCTGCAGTGTCCCTGGAGCGCGTGCAGCCAGACTCTCACCGTAGACCTGCTAATGCCTGAACACGTGCCCCTGGAAGATGCGCACTGTGAATGTGGCCTCGTTTGAAAGTAGTCTGTCCAGACATTATCAGTTAGGTTAACATAAGGGAGTGGGGTGGGTCCTGATCCGATACAAGTGGTGTCCTTATACAGGAGGAAAAGACACAGAGACAGCCAGGGAAAGCGCCATGTGGCAACAGAGGCAGAGATTGGAGAGCTGGTGCCACAAGCCAAGGATCACTGGCAGACGCAGAAGCTGGAAGGGACAAGGGAAAGCCCTGCCCTGGCGCCTCGGCTGAGAGCTCAGCCCTGCAGATGCTTGAATTTGGGCTTCTGGCATCCAGAACTGTGAGAGAATAACTTTCTGTTGTTTTCACCTCCCCAGTTTGCAGTACTTTGTTGTAGTGTCCCTGGGAAACCATCATGAACAGCTGAGGGGGACTGGAAAGGACACGGCAGTTCCCTAGGAGACTGAAGGGTAGACACAGGCAAAGCTGGTACCAAATGGGGCTGGGGCAGTGGGAAGGGGCAGAGCAAGGGTGGGGAGGATGTTGAAGGTCTCCGGGGCCAGGGTGACAGAGGTGAGGCTGGCGTGGCCTGGGGTGACAAGTCCCATTTGGACCACAATGGTTTGAGTTCCTGTGAGATGTTCAACTATGGCCTCTGGAACTCTGAGAGGCTGGGTCCAGAGGGTGATGCTGGGGGTCATTGAGGTACAGGCCCTAGGAGGGTGCTGATTGCACTAAGAACCACAAGGATCCCCCACCCTATGAGGAGCTGGTATAGGTGCCATGGCCAGCCAAGGAAAGAGAGGTGGAGCCTCTAGGGGCTGGGGACCTCAGTCCCACAACCACAGGAGCTGAATCCTTCCTGGAAGAGGGCCCTGAGGTCCAGCAGGGACCACAGCCTGCAGCCTTGAGACCCTGAGCCGATGGCCCAGCTATACCGTGCCCGGACCCCTGACTTAGAGACCGTGACTGGGTATGTTGCTTTAAGTGGCTAAATTTGCAGTGGCTTTCAATGCAGTGGTAGAAAACTCAAACATCGACCACAACTTTTTATTTCAAAAATGTTAAACCTTCAGAAAAGTTGGAAGAAGAGAACAATGAACACTGGGTGCCTTTGCCCAGATTTAAATTTGCTGCTAAAATCCTGTCTCACGTGCTTTATCCTAGCCTCTCTGTGTACCTGTTTTTGTGCTGACCCATTTGAAAGCAAGAGCAGACATCGTGCCCCTTCAGCCCAGATCCTTCAGCTTCACTTGGACGAGTGAGAACCTCTCCAGACTTATCAAGGACACATACTGTCACCTAATAAACCAGCAGACCCCAGTCTCCCCAGCTGCCCCAATAACGTCCTTTACAGCTTTCTCTTTTTTAAAACCCAGGATCCAATCAGGAATTGCTCAGTGCAAAGTCTCGACCTTGTGTTTTCTCTAAAACAATCTCCCACATTTTCTTTTCTTTACTAATTGTAATGTTTCAGTCAGTTAAACAAAAGCTTAAAGGTTAATAATATCAGTACTGGAGAGGAGAAAGAAGGCCTCTCACACATACTCTGTTAATGAAACCAGTTCTGGAAAGAAATCCGGCAATGCCTACCAAACGCACCACCACACTGATGTGGCTACTGCCTCTTTGTAAGAACAAACAGGAAACCGCTATAAATCACAATAAATGAGGGGCTCGTGAAGTGCATTGTGGCACACGGCACAGGCACGCCCGAGATGATGTAGAAAGTATCTGATGACTTGAACACATTTAAGTGCACACAGGTACGCAGCTACGAAGGGGATTGCTCCCTTTTTGTCCCTCATGACCTGGATGTGTGTGGCTAGTCTGGATGGTCTGACCTTTTCCTTGTGTTTAGACGCAAGGCAGGTCTTTGTGGCAAGAACACCGCTGGTGTTCTGGGGGTGTTTTCCCTGCCATGTCAGGAGGCTCACTACGGCAGTTGTCATCACTGTGATGCTAACTGGGCCCACATGGTTGAGACAGAGGCTGCTGCCAGGGCACCTCTCCCCTTTAGGAACAAGTCAACAATCTGTTGTGGCCCTGAGGCCACATGAATGCCCTGTTCCCAACACCCTTTCCACTGGTGATTACTGAGGGAGAAAGATGGGGCAGTATGCTTCCGTAAAGATTTACAGGCTTGGAAACCCTATGCGGCAGTTTTACTCTGTCCTATAGCGTTGCTATGAGTTGGAATTAACTCAACAGCAGTAGGCTTGGTTTTTTTTTTTTGGGTGATTTCTACACAGAAGACTGCAAAATGGTCACTTTCTGATTATTTCCTCTTCCTGCATCTATCAGCTGGCATTTGCTCTCATGAAGAGTCCCCCCCCACCCCGCCCTTTAAAAAATCTTGCCATGGACTCCTGGCTTTCTCTTCAATCAATATGTTAAAATTCATTGCTGTCAATTTTTAATGCTCAAATTGTCCCAGACTAGGCCAGTGTGAACCCCTCCAAGGTGGCATCGGTGTCCTTTTGCCTTGTCCTCAAGGTATTTTCAGCACTTCCACTTTTTGGTACAGCAAGACCTCTGGGCTGGCTTTATACGTTCCCTGCCCCAGTCCTGCAATTAGCTGTTTCTCCAAGTAGCTCTGGTTCCTTTGACTGGGTGTTATGAACTGAATCATGTTCCCAAAAAAAGATATGTGGAAGTCCTAACCCCTGCACCTGTGAATGTTTCCTTGTTTGGAGAAATGTTTTTTTTTTTTTTCTTTGCTGATGTGATCAGTTAAAGTTAATGAGGTCATACCAGAGTGGGGTGGGTCCTAATCCTAATTCCCTCTGGGTGGCATTGCATAAAAGAGGACAGGCATGAAAACAGGGTGTAAAAATGGCATGGTGGCGGCATCAAACCTTCTCCGCTGACTTCACAAGGCGGAGGAGAGAAAATCAAGATTAACATTACCCTAGGCTGATTTCAGTGGGGTGGAGTTCAAATACACCTCCCCTCGAAAAGCTTTTTACCAATTCTGACACCAGCCATCCCTTCCATGGCACTCTCTACTTCTCTCCTGGGTGTGATAAGCTGTTGCAATGGCCACATAAAACTCACAGATCATACTCACAATTATGGGGTTTATTAATGAAGTAACAGGTACAACTCAGGGTCAGGAATGACTCAGGATACAGTTCTTGGGTCTGGACAGCTTCTCGGCCATGCCTGCAGACAGGCCTCTCAGCTCAGCCCCTTGGCCCCTCAACCCATTGGCTTGACCTCTGCCCTGCTTGGGCAAGTGTTACAAAGCCCTGTAGCTCTTCCAGTAAGTATGCGGAGGCACCCCACTCCACTAGCAAGCCTTTTGCCTGAGTGTGCTCAGCTCTCTCACTCTGTGGGTCAGCAAGCCCACTGTAGCCACATTGCTCCATGAGCCCGGAAGCCCACTGCACCATCTCATGATGGTCTCCTGGTTCTGCTGCCATGGCTTCTCTCCATCTCCAGTGTTACATCTCTCTGTCTCTTGGGTCTAGAAAGTTCTCAGTGCAGGGATCCTGGGTCCAAAGGACACGCCCCACTCCTGGCTCTTCTTGGTGGTCGTGAGGTCCCCTTTCTCAGCTTCTGGGATTGGCTCCTTTTAAGCCTAGTGGGATGGCAAAATTGACCATTCCCTTGGTTAGGGTTCCATACACTTACAGGTTCCATACTTTTGCACGGTCCTACCCCCACAAGGGCTCTACATACTTTATTTGCATTATTAGCAGACTGTCCATCTCCTCGTTGGGTGTCTTAGGCTGGGTTCTCTAGAGAAGAACAACCAGGGCAGCATATAAATGTATACACAGAGTGAGATTTATGTAAAGGAAATGGCTCATGCAGTTGTAGAGGCTGGAAAGTCCCGAGTACATGAGTCAGGCTGGAGGCTTCTCCAGGCTCATGTAGCCACAGATGCTGGCAAATCCAAGATCAGAAGCTCAGAAAGGCCTCAGCTCACAAGCTGCAGAGGATGACAAATATTGGCGGGTAAGATGGCAGGCAAGCTGCTGGCTCAAGTCCCAAGAACTGGAAGTCAGATGAACAGGAGTCAGGTGCAGGATACAGAGCAAGTGAAAGCCCATGAGCCTTGCCAGAAAGTACACCTGTATTGGATGCAGGCCACACCTGCAAAGAAATTCCCTTTCAACTGATTGGCTGCTCACAACAGATCTCATCATGGAGGTGGTCACATTATATCAGATCTCATTATGGAGGTGATTATATCATTAAAAAGCTTGCAAACTACATCATAACTGCCAAACCACTGAGGATCACGGCCCGTCAGAGTGGGCCACAAGCACCTTATCTGTGTAGTCCCACCCAATCATTTTGTGGGATTCGTAAGACCATGGCTAGAAGGGCCATATTAAGTAATTCATTGTACCACACAGGGTCATACACAAGGGGAAGAGAGCATGTGAGGACCTGTCTACAAGCCAAGGAACACACAGGGCTGCCAGAAGTGGGAAGAGACAAGGAAGGGTCTCCTAGAGCCAACAGAGAGAGAGCATTGCCCTGCCAACACCCTGAATTCTGACTCCTAGCCTCCAGAACTGTGAGACAATAAATTCCTGTTCTTTAAAGCCACCCGCATTATATATTTTGTTAAGGCAGCCCTAGCCTACTGAGGCAGTGGGGAGTGGTATTTAGATACCAGCATCTGGGTGCTGCATGTGCTCATGGGTACTAGAATGTTCTTGCTTCTATGTACTTAACAGCCATGAGTTCCAACTAATACCCCAAATCCTCCCTCCCCATCCTCCGACACGTCTGTGTCTCTCTTCAGGCCAGAGCAGCTTAACATGTTGCTGGAGTGGCCTATGGGGGAGGTCTTGAGGACAGACAGAGTTTCACTAACACATCAACAAGTCCTGGGGCCAGCTACAGGTGAGGGCGGAGGCCTGTGGCCCAGGAACCTCAAAGGAAGGAGGACAAGCAGGCTTTAAGGTCCAAGGGCCCCTCCAGAGGCTCCTCTGTCCTCTGTGAATGTAGGGTGGGGGCTTGCAGGGCGGTGGGTGTTGGGTAGGTTGAAGTAGGAGGTTTGAGATAGCTGCCATGGCCTGGGTAGGTCATGGTCCAGTCAAGGCTGGTGGGATGGTAAATCTGATGTGTCACCTTGGCTAGGTTCTAGTGCCCAGTTGTTTGGTAGAACACTTGCCCAGATGTTGCCATGAAGGTATTTAGATATGACTAATATTCATATGACTAATATTACATACCTTGGACATGTTGTCAGGAGGGATCAGTCCTTGGAGAAGGACATCATGCTTGGCAGAGTACAGGGTCAGTGGAAAAGAGGAAGACCCTCAACGAGGTGGATTGACACAGTGGCTGCATCAATGAGCTCGAGCATAACAACGATTGTGGGGATGGCTCAGGACCAGGCAGCGTTTCGTTCTGTCGTGCATAGGGTCGCTGTGAGTGGGAACTGACCTGATGGTGCCTAACAACACCAAAAACAATATTCATAATCCGTTTACTTTAAGTAAAGGAGATTACTCTTAATAATGTGGGTGGGCCTCATTCAATCAGTTGAAGACCGTAAGAGCAAAAACAAGCTTTCAGAAAAAAATTAATTCTGACTCAAGGCTGTAATACAGAAATCTTACTGATGTTTCTAGTCTAATTGGCCTATGGATTTTGGCTTTTCCAGCCTTCAGAATTGTTTCAAGTGACTCCTTAAAATCAATTCCTATCTATTTTTTTTTATCTACTTATCTATCATTGGAACTTTTCTCTGGAGAACCCTGACTAATACAATTGGTGACCATGAACTTCTATTCTCATCTCTTTAAAACAGTTACTATGAAGATACGGTAGAAAATTCAAACAGTACAGATGAATGGAATGTAAAAATGAAATATTTACTTGTTGGAGGCCATCATGTAGTGGTTTCTTGAGTCTTTTTTTCAAACATATGCAAGCGTAGATCCAGAAAGATATGTGCTAATTATAGTGGGTTGAATGGTGGACCCCAAAACATATGTCCACATCCTAATCTCTGGAACCTGTGAATATCACCTTACATGACAAAAGATTGAATGTGACCTTATTTGGAAATAGGGTCTTTGCAGATGTTATTAGGATAAAGGTCTCCAGATGAGGTCATCCTGGATTACCCAAGCAGGCCTTAAATCCAATGGCCAGAGTCCTTATACGAGACAGGCAGAGGAGAGACACAGGCACAGAGGAGAAGGCCAAGTGAAGATGGAGGGGAAGAAAAGAGTGATGTGGCCACAAGCCAAGAAATGCCACCAGAAGCTGGAAGAGACAATGAAGGATCCTCCCCTAGACCCTCTGGAGGGTGTGCGGCTCTATTGACACCATGATCTTGGATTTCAGACCTCCAGAACTATGAGTGGATGTTGTTGTTGTTAGGCACCGTCAGGTCGGTTCCGACTCATAGCGACCCTATGCACAACAGAACGAAACACTGCCCGGTCCTGAGCCATCTTCCCAATTGTTGTTATGCTTGAGCTCATTGCTGCAGCCACTGTGTCAATCCACCTCGTTGAGGGTCTTCCTCTTTCCTGCTGACCTTGTACTCTGCCAAGCACAATGTCCTTCTCCAGGGACTTATCCCTCCTGACAACATGTCCAAAGTATGTAAGACGTAGTCTTGCCATCCTTGCCTCTAAGGAGCATTCTGGTTGTACTTCTTCCAAGACAGATTTGTTTGTTCTTTTGTCAGCCCATGGTATATTTGATATTCTTCGCCAACACCACAATTCAAAGGCGTCAATTCTTCTTTGGTCTTCCTTATTCATTGTCCAGCTTTCACATACATATATTGCGATTGAAAATGCCATGGCTTGAGTCAGGCACACCTTAGTCTTCAAGGTGACATCTTTGCTCTTCAACACATGAAAGAGGTCCTTTGCAGTAGATTTACTCAATGCAATGCGTCTTTTGATTTCTTGACTGCTGCTTCCATGGCTGTTGATTGTGGATCTAAGTAAAATGAAATCCTTGACAACTTCAATCTTCTCTCCATTTATCATGATGTTGCTCATTGGTCCGGTTGTGAGGATTTTTGTTTTCTTTATGTTGAGGTGCAATCCATACTGAAAGCTGTGGACTTTGATCTTCATTAGTAAGTGCTTCAAGTCCTCTTCATTTTCGGCAAGCAAGGTTCTGTTATCTGCATAATGCAGGTTGTTAATGAGTCTTCCTTCAATCCTGACGCCCCGTTCTTCTTCATATAGTCCAGCTTCTCGGATTATTTTCTCAGCATACAGATTGAATAGGTATGGTGAAAGAATACAACCCTGATGCACACCTTTCCTGAATTTAAACCAATCAGTATCCTCTTGTTCTGTCTGAACAACTGCCTCTTGATCTATGTAAAGGTTCCTCATGAGCACAACTAAGTGTTCTGGAATTCCCATTCTTCGCAATGTTATTCATACTTTGTTATGATCCACACAGTGAATGCCTTTGCATAATCAATAAAACACAGGTAAACATCCTTCTGGTGTTCTCTGCTTTCAGCCAGGATCCATCTGATATCAGCAATGATGTCCCTGGTTCCACGTCCTCTTCTGAAACCACCCTGAATTTCTGGCAGTTCCCTGTCAATATACTGCTGCAGCCGTTTTTGAATGATCTTCAGCAAAATTTTGCTTACTTGTGATATTAATGATATTGTTCTGTAATTTCCACATTCAGTTGGATCACCTTTCTTGGGAATAGGCATAAATAGGGCTCTCTTCCAGTCAGTTCGCCAGGAAGCTCTTTTCCATATTTCTTGGCATAAACGAGTGAGCACCTCCAGCACTGAATCTGTTTGTTGGAACATCTCAATTGATATTCCATGAATTCTGGGAGCCTTGGTTTTCGCCAATGCCTTCAGAGCACCTTGGACCTCTTCCTTCAGTAGCATCGGTTCCTGATCATATGTCACCCCTTGAAATGGTTGAACATTGACTAATTCTTTTTGGTATAATGACTCTGTGTATTCCTTCCATCTTCTCTTGATGCTTCCTGCATCGTTTAGTATTTTCCCCATAGAATCCTTCCCTATTGCAACTCGAGGCTTGAATTTTTTCTTTAGTTCTTTCAGCTTGAGAAACGCTGAGTGTGTTCTTCCGTTTTGGTTTTCTATCTCCAGCTCTTTGCACATGTCATTATAATACTTTACTTTGTCTTCTCGAGCTGCCCTTTGAAATCTTCTGTTCAGTTCTTTTACTTCATCAATTTTTCCTTTTGGTTTAGCTGCTTGATGTTCAAGAGCAAGTTTCAGAGTCTCTTCTGACATCCATCTTGGTCTTTCTTTCTTTCCTGTCTTTTCAATGACCTCTTGCTTTCTTCATGGATGATGTCCTTGATGTTATTCCACAACTCGTCTGGTCTTCAGTCACTAGTGTTCAATGCGTCAAATCTGTTCTTGAGATGGTCTCTAAATTCAGGTGGGATATACTCCAGGTCATATTTTGGCTCTCGTGGACTTGCTCTGATTTTCTTCAGTTTCAGCTTGAACTTGCATACGAGCAATTGATGGTCTGTTCCACAATCGGCCCCTGCCCTTGTTCTGACTGATGATATTGAGCTTTTCCATTGTCTCTTTCCACAGATGTAGTCAATTTGATTTCTGTGTGTTCCATCTGGCCAGGTCCTTGTGTATAGTCACTGTTTATGTTGGTGAAAGAAGGTATTTGCAATGAAGAAGTTGTTGGTCTTGCAAAATTCTATCATTCGATCTCCTGCATTGTTTCTATCACCAAGGCCATATTTTCCAACTACTGATCCTTCTTCTTTGTTTCCAACTTTTGCATTCCAATTGCCAATAATTATCAATGCATCTTGATTGCGTGTTCGATCAATTTCAGACTGTAACAGCTGATAAAAATCTTCTATTTCTTCATCTTTGGCCCTAGTGGTTGGTGCGTAAATTTGAATAATAGTCGTATTAACTGGTCTTCCTCGTAGGCGTATGGATATTATCCTATCACTGACAGCGTTGTACTTCAGGATAGATTTTGAAATGTTCTTTTTGACGATGAGTGCAACACCATTCCTCTTCAAGTTGTCATTCCTAGCATAGTAGACTAAATGATTGTCTGATTCAAAATGGCCAATACTAGTCCATTTCAGCTCACTAATGCCTAGGATATTGATGTTTATGCATTCCATTTCATTTTTGATGATTTCCAATTTCCCTAGATTCATACTTCTTACATTCCAGGTTCCGATTATTAATGGATGTTTGCAGCTGTTTCTCCTCATTTTGAGTCGTGTCACATCAGCAAATGAAGGTCCCAAAAGCTTTACTTCATCCATGTCATTAAGGTCGACTCTACTTTGAGGAGGCAGCTCTTCCCCAGTCATCTTTTGAGCGCCTTTCAACCTGGGGGGCTCATCTTCCAGCACTATATCAGACGATGTTCTGCTGCTATTCATAGGGTTTTCACTGGCTAATGCTTTTCAGAAGTAGACTGCCAGGTCCTTCTTCCTAGTCTGTCTTTGTCTGGAAGCTCAGTTGAAACCTGTCCTCCGTAGGTGACCCTGCTGGTATCTGAATACCGGTGGTATAGCTTCCAGCATCACAGCAACACCCAAGCTCGCACAGTATGACAACATGCACGCCCCCACTGTACGTGGGGTCCTGGTGATCTAATTCTAAAAAATCAGCCACTGAGAACGCTGTGGAGCACAGTTCTACACACGGGTCACCACGAGCAAGGTCAACTCGATGGCAACTGGAACTGTTGCATTAAGGCGACAAATAAAATTCAGACCTGCAGGGCTTTCCGTCCCTGTTTCTGACTCCCTTTTCGGGAACACAGTTTCACAAATCATCACCAAGGTTGGAGAAAAGGCCTGGAGATCTGCTTCCATGAAGAATGCAGCCATGAAAACCCTATGGAGCCGTTCTACTCTGTGACAGACGGAGCTGCCACGAGTCGGCATTCACTCAACACCAACTAACAACAACAACAACCAAGAGTTCCCAACCCCCGCCCCAGTCGTCCCAACCTCCCACCCCACCTCCAGGGTGCTGGCTTCAAGCAAACTTCCTACGGATTTGAAAGTGCTGGAATTACCTCATTGGTTGGCATCAGTGGAAGGGAAAACCACAGCCCTAGGGAAAGAGTAGAAGGTGCCAATGAATGTCCTTCAGGTAAAGATGTGGGCAAATCTAACCTTCACACTGGAAGACATTCTTGGAGAAAATCCAAGGACATCTTAGTCCAAACAAGGAAGTCCAACACTAAAGACTTCCTTGTGAAGGATCTAAAAATTAGGAATGGGTGTGCAGAAGGGTGGAAAGGCCTCGTTCTGCTCTGATCACATTGTGAAGTCAGAGGGCAGGTTCAGGTACAGAATAGACACCTGGATCCAGTTGGGCCTGCTGGGAGTGTTGCCGAACCCGCATGTACCCAAAGCCAGCCTCTGTACCCCCAGGGTTCCTTGGCCCTTAGAGGGACCCAGCCCTCTGGGGAAGGAAGGAGAGAGCAGACTGAGGTTCTCCAAGAGTTTCGGGATTCGTGCTGAGAGGATCGGGAGGAAGGTGGGCCAAAGCGCTCAGGTGCAGGCGTGACGTGGCTGCAGAGTCACTCTGAAGAGCTTGACTTAAGGGGCACTGAGATTTTCCTCACCTGGGGGAAGGGTGTTCCTCCACTCCACAAAAGTGGTAGGGTTTTTGTTTAAAGACAAGAAGCAAGGCTCCTGTTGTGGGTTGAATTGTGTCTTCCAAAGGGATAGGTTTAAGTCCTAACCCTGATACCTGTGAAGGTGACCTTATTTGGAAATAGGGTCTTTGCAGATGTAATGAGTTAAGTTAACATGAGGTCATACTGGAGTAAGCTGGGCCCTAATCCCATATGGCTGGTGTCCACATAACGAGAGAGATTTGGAGACACAGACAGACAGAGGGAAAACGCCACGTGAAGAAAGAGGCAGAGACTGGAGTGATGCAGCCACAAGCCAAGGAACACCTGGCCACCAGAAACTGGAAGAGACAAGAAGGATTCCCCCCTAGAGCCTTCAGAGAGAGCATGGCCCTGCTCACACCTTGCTTTCGGACACTGGCCTCCAGAGCTGTAAGAGAAGAAACATCTGCTGTTTTCAGCCCCCAGTGTGTGGGGCTTTGTTATGGCCCCCAGGACACACACGGACGGTTGGTGGTGGAGGTTTGTTTACATCAGCAGACACATAGCCAGGGACCCCATCACTGGCACAGCCACAGCCACAGGTGGGGCTCCCTGCCCAGATAGGCATACCTGGGCCTGTTACCGGGGCTGGGCCGGTGGAGATGAAGCCACACACCCCAGACACGGAAAAGTAGATCCCGACACCCCAGCGTCTGCCCAGGACCCACACAGAGCATGCCAGACCGGGGCTGCAAACCTAGTCAGTGATAAATAGGGGCAGCTAAAGGCCTGAAGGGCTCAGATGGGGAAACCCAAGTCCCTGGAAAGGCCAGAACTGGGTCCCAACGCAGAGGAAGGGGTCTCGCGTCCAGTCAGGCCAGCCCAGCTCCCTGTGGGAAGTGCTCTGTATGAGCCGTCTGCTGCTGCTGTAACAAATTGTCACAAATGAGCAGCTTAGAACAGCACAGTTTTCTCTCACAGTTCTGGAGGCCAGAAGCCCGAGATGGGTCTTTCAGGGCTAAAATCAAGGTGCCGATAGGGCTGGTTCCTTCCTCAGGCTCCAGCTTCCAGAGGCCACCCACATTCCTTGGCTCCTGGTCCCCTCTTCCACGTTCAAAGCCAGCAGTGACCACAGCCAGGAAGGAGTTTCCGCTCTTAAGGACTCATGTGATCAGGTCAGGCCCATCCAGATAATCCAGGATAATCTCCCCATCTCAGGGTCCTTGACTCAACCACATCAGCAAGGTCCCCTTTGCCACGAGGTGACACAGTCACAGGCTCCGGGGACCGTGACGTAGACATCCTACTCTCCCCACCACAGTCATCATTGAGGCAGAAAGACCAGGGTAAAGTGGAAGGTGTGGAAGGCCCCAGGACAGCTGAGAGTCCTCAGGCAATGCTGTGGGCAGGGGTGGTCAGACCTGTTCCCCAGAGTCTCCATCTCAGGCTCCGGGACAGTACGGCAGGACTGTCTCTCCCTTCCCCTTGGGGACCATCCTGACCACCTCTGCCAGTCAATGGGGACCTCCAAGGCACAGCCCATCCCACTTCTGAGTGGCCCCTCAGGTGACGGAGCAGAGGCCATTCTGGGGTCTTCCGTTGCCTTCTGAAGGCGGATTGCTGAGGGGTTGTGGGGAGGCGAGGCCAGGTGGATGCCCGATCGGAACTATCTGTTTCATAGAAACGCAGACTGTTGCATCAGCCCCACCAATCCCTGGGTGCCAAGGTGCTCTGTCCCTACCACCGCCACCCAGCCTGGGCTGGGTTGGCATTTCTGGTGAGTCCTCCCCCTGCTCTTCGGAAACACCAGCTTCCAACATGTTGCAGGCCCCTCTTCCAGGGATACCAGACCAGCTGGGAAGAGGAAGGTAAATCCTCCCAAGTTAGAAGCCTCTTCATTGGCTGAGGATTCCCTAGGCGGCACCAAAGGTTCACAGGCTCAGCTGCTAACCAAAAGGTTGGAGGCTCGAGTCCACCCAGAGGTACCTTGGAGGAAAGGCCTGGTGATCTAATTCCAAAAAATCAGCCACTGAAAACCCTACGGAGGAGCACAGTTCCTCTCTGACACATGGGGTTGCCATGAGGTGGCGTTGACTCCAGACAGCAACTGGTTTTCACTGGCTGAACGAATGATGGCTCAGTTGTCATGGAGTACTATGCAGGCATTAAAAAGGAGAACTGTCACTAGTAACTGATACCCAGCTATTTTTAGGAAACGTTGTTAAGTAAAAGAAACAAATTATGCTCAGAAGAACCTTTCTCTCCATACCGCTTACTGTGTTCCCACGGACGCCTGTAGGTAACCAAGCCATGTCTCTGTCCTTCCCGTGTATCTTTTTGCAAATTGTACATATGGGTGTGTGTGTGTTGCCTTTATTTCACAGAAGTAGCACACTAAATATACGGGACAACTTTAGAACAACTGGAGAATAAAAATAATGATGGGAATTTTGTTATGCACTGTGAATAAAACAAAAAAAAAACCAAAACCAAACCCACTGCCGTCTAGTGGATTTTGAACAAACTAGACCCCAGTTAGTCTATAATATTACAAAATAATTTTAAAGGTATTCACCAGTCCACTATGACACCAAAATAATAATTAATTAAAGGGGTCGGAGGGGAGAAGGAAAGCTCTTCTTGGTAACAGAAGGCCGTCTTAGTCACCTAGAGCTGCTATAACAGAAATGCCACAAGTGGATGGCTTTAGTAAAGAGAAATTTACTTCTCACAGTCTAGGAGGCTAGAAGTCTGAATTCAGGGCATCAGCTCTAGGGAAAACTTTGTTGGCTCAGGAGGAAGATTCTTCTCGTCAATCTTACCCTGGACTAGGAGCTTCTCTGGGCAGGAACCCCAGGTCCAAAGGCCACGCTCTGCTCCTGGTGCTTCTTTCTTGGTGGTATAGGTCCCACTCTCTCCTTGCTTCCCTTTCCTTTTATCACTTGTAAGATAAAACGTGGTGGAGGCCACACCTGAGGGTAACTCCCTTTACACTGGATCAGGGATGTGCCCTGAGTAAGGGTGTTACAATCCTACACTAATCCTGTTTAACATAAAATTACAATCTCAAAATGGAGGATTGGGACTCATGGTCTAATCAAGTTGACACATATTTTGGGGAGACAACTGAATCCAGGACAAAGACCATTCCTAGACATGTAGAAGAAGCAATACAATTTTTTTAAATCACCACTTTTAACTACCATGATAAAAACTTATTCAGACAGGAAGCACCATTGGATGCTAAAACCACTGAGCAAGAGGGTTGGCAAACAGGATACTCACACTTCTCAAATTATAACATTAAGTAATAATTACAAAGCAGACAGATACAAAGGAAGGATGTCTCAGGCGAGAGTCAAGAGCCGCAGAGAACAGACTGGGAGCCACACCCAAGCCACAAGCTTCAAGGAACACGCCTGCCCCAGAGTAGGGAGACCCGGCACCATTTTCCCCATGGGACTCCAGTGACAAGGAGCAGAGAGGGCAGGTGGCAAAAGCCCGAGATCTATTTGATGGCGGATGAGGGTCAGAGGGCTCAGGAGGAGGGGGCCGCCTGGGTCTCATCTCTCTGTGGTCACCAAGGGTCCCTCTGGGGGTGAGAGCCATGGCCCTGGGTTCCACCCCAGTGATGGCTGGGAGTCTCCAGGTCCCTCTTGTGAGCGGTGGCGTGAGGACTGCTCTGGAGCCCCACTCCACAGCCAGGGGACCCATAGTGGAGTCCCACAGGAAAGGGCAGAAGGAGCTGCACTCACGGCAGAATGGTGTTCGCACAGGAGGCTGTGGAGGAGAGAGACACTGAGGCGCCACATGTCACCTGCTCAGGGACCCTGAGAGAATGGGGGGCTATGCCTCGTGCTCTTTGCGGGCTCCAGGGCACGGCCGGCACTAAAGCCGAGCTAAGGCCGGGAGGCGGTAATGGAGAGGACGCCCAGCCCATGTTCACGATGGCTTTCAATACTGACGTGTGGCAAGATGGGGCCTCTTCCTTCCCTCCCCCAGGTAAATCAATGCTTCAACAGGGCAGGCAGGTGGCCGGGAGTGGTCGCATGGTACCGTCTTTTGGAAGGACAGTTGCATTCTCCAGGAGCTCCAGGGCCTCAGCTGCGTCCATGAATGCTTTGATCTTCAGGAAGCTTGACATGGTCTGCCGGCCTGGAGTGGGGGTTGTGTCGCCTCCTCAGAGCATGATTTGGGCATTGGGGTTGATCCCCACCCCAGAGCCACCAAAATGTCCCTGAGCTTGGTGGATGAAGAAGCAAAGGGTTTCTGCCAAGGGGAGTGCTGCCCTGGAGGGCCAACTCTGCTTCCTGTTTCCAGGTGGGTGGGTGTCCCTGACCACTGGGCAGCCCTCTTTGCCCACTAGAGCTCCCCTGCTCCGTGCCCCCCTTAACCCTGCCCCCTTCACCCTGCCCTGTGCCCTGCACCCTCACCCCCGGCACCCTGACCCTGACCACTGACACCTGCCCCCTTCACCCTGCCCTGTGCCCTGCACCCTCACCCCCGGCACCCTGACCCTGACCACTGACACCTGCCCCACTGCCCCTGAACACTGCACCTTGCCTCTGATCCCTAAACCCTACCCTGACCCCTGCACCCTGACCCTGCTTCTGATCCCTGCACCATGACCCTGATCCCTGCCCCTGACCCCTGCACCCTACCCCAAACACTGCACCCTGTCCCTGACCCCTGCCCTGACCCCTGCCCCTGGCTCCTGCACCCCTACACCCTGTACCCTGCACTCTGCCCCTGACCCCTGCATCCTATTCCTGCCCCCTGCAACCTGCCCCTGACCCTTGCCCTCTGCCCCCCCGCCCCCTAACCCTGCATTACCCTGGCAGCCCCCCGTCCACGGGCATGGCCCATCGCCGCGACCTCTCCCTTTCCAGACCTGCCCTCTGCAATGCCTCCTCCACCCCACTTACCCCTCCGCAGACATGTACTGGACCCGCCTCTGTGACCTCAATTCCCAGTTCTCTCCACCCTGGCCGCCCATCGGTAACATCTGGAACTCTCCGCCCACCTCACCACCTGCCTGTGTCCGAGCTCACCTCCTACATCCCCTCTACCCGCTGGCCTCACCCCGGGGGCGGCCAAAGCCCTGACCCTCTGGGCCTGGCTGACCTCCTGTCCCCCTGCACCCTCATCCTTCATGGCACCTCCACACGCAGGGGCCAGGAACACGCTCCTGTGGCTCCTGCCACCCCGAGAAGCTGCCAGTCACTCACTGAAGAGCAGCAGGCTCTTGTATTCCTGGCCGGCCCGACCCAGCGGCACATAGACCACGCCGTAGCTGTAGTCGGTGGACAGCACGCGGAAGGCTTTGATCCCTCTCACTGGAAGAGAAGAGATACAGAAGCCCCCAGCCCATGCCTGCTCCTGCTGCTCCTGTGCGCCAGCGGGAAGCCCTGCCTGAGCCCAGCGCAGGCGCCTCAGGGGCTGGCGTGTCTGACCCTCAACCTCCCCCTCCAAGGCCCATGGGGACATCTGCTCCAGGAGGACCAGGCCTGGGACAAAGGCCAGCCTGACCTTGGTCCCAGGGTGCTTGTCCCACCTACCATGCTTTCTCAGGAGCAGAGAGGTAGCTGGGATGTTTGGTCAGGTGTGTCTCATCCAGGTCCTCGTGGGCCATGAACCTGAGGGGTCTGCCCACTCCTCTGTGCCCTCTGCAGCCTGTCCTCTCCTCTGTGCCCTCTGTAGCCTGCCCACTCCTCTGTGCTCTCTGCAGCCTGCCCTATCCTCTGTGCCCTCGGTAGCCTGCCCTCTCCTCCTGTGTGCCCCCTGAAGCCTGCCCACTCCTCTGCGCCCTCTGCAGTCTGCCCTCTCCTCCTCTGTGCCCTCTGCGGCCTGCCCACTCCTCCATGCCCTCTGCAGACCCTGAGCCACTGGACTCACAGGTATTCCTGAACACAGCCTTCTTGTCCTTCCTCAGGATGGCCGTGTGGGACTGGCACCCCTGGGACCTGGAGAGGAGGCAGCAGCTGTGAGCACCCTGCTAAGAAGCCACCTTCACTGGCTTTGCCCCTCAGTCCCTTGGGACCAGAGTAGGGGGCAGGTTTGGGAGGGCTGTGGCAGCCATTTGGTCATCACTCACCCCCATGTTGTCTCAGTTTAAGGCTGTGCTGGCGGGGTTTCCCCATGCTGGACCAGGGCCTTCCCACAGTTCAGGGAACCTTCAAACATCCGCTCCCTGCAAGTGGCTACGCTGCCAACTGGGCACTCGCCACTGCAATTTGTCCCAAAGAAGCCCTCGGAATTTCAGGGCAGGGCGGGCAGGGGGACAGGTAATCCCTGTGAAATTTCCAGACTGAGCCCACAGGCCTGGCTCCCCCCACCACCCTAGCTCCTTTCCCCTCCAACCAGGAGCCCCGTGGTGGGGACCAGCTTCTACTCCCTGGAAAGGAAGACACCCCTGTTTGCAGCAAGCTGTGTCTGCAGGTGGGTCTGTAAGGGCCATCTGGGCCCGCCCCACCACGGCCCACTTACCGACTGAAGGCAATGACCACCCTCAGCTGGCCTGCCTTGTGAACCTCCACCAGGGATGCCCCTAGCTTCCTTTTGTCTCTGCCCGGCAAGAAGCCCTTGGCGTCAGTGGCAATGGCGAGAATATACCAGAAGCCTGAAAACTGGATAAGAACTACGGGGTGGTTGCCACTCCTCCACCACCCACCCCCAGTGGCTCCCAGCACAGCCTAGTCCCAGCACAACAGGTCATTCCAGTCCGAGCCCCGCTGCTCAGCTTGCTTTTGGAGAGGCAGATGTCTAGCTGGTCAGGGGCCCGGGAGCGAGGCAAGGGCCGCAGGTGGTGGTAGGTCTGAGCACCCACCACCGCCCCCACTTTAGTCCTAGGCCCCTCCCTCTAGGGCCCCCCAGACAAAGGGCTGCCCTGTCCCCTACTTTTCAGCCTGCCTCTGCCCCTCATCTGTTCTTCCTGTGTGCCTCCACACCCCAGGCACCACCACACCTGGACAGCGCCACTCCCCCATTTAGTCAGCCTCGTCTTGGCCAGTGGCCCGTGTCCACCCCCATGGAACCCTGTGCCTGGCCAGCCTGTCCTCGTTATCCTAGAATGGGCCTTGCTTGCTCTGCCTTCTCTGCTCAAGCAGCTCCAAGCCTCGGCCCTGTCCCTTCTTGGGGCTCCATGGCCCCGTCCCTGCACTCCCAGGGCTCCAGCTTTGCAGCCATGACTCAGGGTTGAGTTTTACAGCCGTGACCAGCCCCTGAAGAGGGGAAGACAGTGCACCACCTCCCCACCTGACAGGGGGCTCCCAGAGCCACGGCTTTGGGTGGAGAGGCCGGACGACCACATTGGGCCCAGCCTCTTAGTCCCCTTCAGACTTGCACTGCCAACCGGGGTGTAGGCTATTTCTGGGTGATCCTACCCCCTGTCCATCCCCTCCTGCCCTGCATGTCCCACCCGACTGACTTGGGGACCGGAGCGCATGGGCTGTTTCTGGGTGACCCTGCCCCCTGTCCACTCCCCCACTTGACTTGGGGACTGGGGTGTGAGGGCTACCTTATTCCAGCTGAGGTTGTAGGACTCCTTTCGGAGCTGCTCCTGTGGCCGGGACGTGATGGCCAGCACCAGGACCAGGAACAAGGGCGGCAGCCCCGGCCTCATCCTGTCCTACCTCCAGCAGGCACGGTCCCAATAGGCCACACACTGCATTTAACCCCCCTGGCCCTGCCAGGCCCAGCCCAGCTCTGCCCACTGTGGATTCCAGCCAGTCCTGGAGCTGCAGTCTAGCCAGGGTGGGGCGGGAAGGATGGGGGGGCAGATGGGACTGTCCTCACCTCTCTGGGGGCTAAGGACCAAGGACGGAGAACGGCCAGGACACACCCTCAGTTCTCCATGCTCCCTTCCGGGGGCCTGGCCCTGGCTCTCAGGAGGACCCTGAAGACCCATTGCATTTTAGATGCCACACCGCACTCCCCGCAGCCTCAGAGGCTCAGGAACCCAAGCCTCCACCCCCGTGCTCCCCTCCCCCTGCAAACCCATCCTCCCCAGGCAGCTTCCCGTTCTAGAGACTTCCAAAAGGAGGCAGACATGACCTGGACATGACCTGTCTGAGCCTTGGCTCTTCACCCATAGACCAGGGCCCTCAGGGTGCTGAGAGCGTGGGAAACCACCTGCTACTGGCTGGTACACAGTAGGTGCTCAATAAATGCTTTCTTCCATTGTGGTAAAATACACATGACATAATATTTGCCATTTTCACCACTTTAACGTGCACAACCTGGTGCGTTTAGCACGTTCACACTGCTATGCCGTCCTCGCCCTATCGAGCACCAACCAGTGTGTGCGTGCATGCAGCGGGTGGGGGCAACGATTCATCTTTTTTCTATTTAACTCCCCATTTCTCCTTCCCTCCAGCCCCTGACAGGTGGGGCCCAGGCTAGAGGTGTGTGCAAGTGTGTGCATGTGTGTTTGTGTGCATGTGAGCCCTGCATTGTGTACACACATGTTCATGGGCGTGTGTGCACACGAGTGTGTGTGTACTGTGTACGTGTGTACACGTGTTGTGTTTGCGTGCACATGTGTGTGCACAGTGTTCATGCCCAGCCTCGAGGAGCAAGGTGCCCACCCACCCACCACACCTCACCTCACCTGGAGCAGCACCTCCACTGCTTTAAGCCCACCTTTGCCCAAGCCTGAGCATCTCCCAAGACTTGGGCTGGGGGTTCCCCCAGAACAGGGGAGGGCCAGGCAGGAGCCAGGAATGGCAACCCAAGCCGGGCACCCCGCCCACCAAGACTGCCAGTACCACAGCAGCAAGCACCCCCCACACAGAGAGAGCCAGGTCTTGGCAAGTTGGGAGTGCCATCTCAGCCCCACCTGGCTGGATGAAAACCGACCTGCTGCCCCCGAGCGCTGGGCAATGCCTGGACGCTGTGGTGCCAGCTTTTTCAGCCCAGAGCCCAAACCATGCCCATCCTGTCCCATGGGGCCTTCCTCCCACCAGGCTGACCACCACCCACATCAGGCCGCTGCTCTGCCCTCCTGGCCCAGCCCGCCACGCCCAGCCAGGCCTGAGTGCAGCTGTCACCAGACCACAGGGATCAGGACAAGTGTGCAGGTGAGCCATCCTGTCCTGCAACTGCTGTGATGCTGACCTCACGGGACCTGAGGTCCTGCCCCCAATGACCCCTCACATTCTCCTCACTGGGGCTCACCAGAGAGTCCCAGAAGGGGACACCCTGTCGGGCACCTGTCTGCCCTTCACATGCCTTTGGCCTGGGCCCTGCCCGACACACAGTGGAAAGGCCTTGGTGAGGGCTTGGAATCGTTTTATTCTGATCCAGTGAGAGAGTCTGTGGGAGTAGCCAGCCCAGCCTCTGGCACCCTGGCCGGCCTCTTTGGCCACGTTGAGGACACTGTGGGGGTGGCCACAGCACTCACTGCAAACCAAGAGGAGCATCGGAGCCCCCAGGCTCACCCCCCAGCCCACAGCCACGAGCTGAACCCAGTCATAGGTGGTTCCTCCTGCCGCACTGGGGCCTGGGGCCGACCCCCGGGACGTGGCTTACCTGCAGGACCTTGTGCGCACAGGTGACTAGAAGAGGAAGAGACAGGCTGTGAGGGCCAGCAGGATCCCCACCACTCCCAGCCCCCCAGGACAGGCTTTGGCCCTTCCACCCAGCACTTATGGGCCCCTGCCGGGCCCTCCTGTCAGAAGGCTTGGTCCACAGCTCACTTTGGGCAGGGCTGGGTGACCAGTTGAAGACCCCCTCAGCCCTGACACACTCACAGGGGCCTGGGGACCTGAGACAGGCAAAGCTGGCCTTGGTTCACGTCTACACCACCCTCGGTCCACATCTACACAGCCCTCAGTCCACATCTAAGCAGCCCTCGGCCCATGTCTACGCAGCCCTTGGCCTGGGGTTTTCCTAGGTGACCCGCCTTCAGCCACCAGGCACTCACGGTCCTCCTGCAGCCTGGCCTGCTGCTGGGCCAGGTAGCCCTGGTTCCTGATCCACTTGGAGAAGAGGCTGGTGGCCTCTAGGCTGGCCACCTCAGTCCAAACTGTGGGTGGCGGGGAGGGGGCAACCTCACTGAAAGCCAGCATGGGAACCCTGAGACTGTGAACCAGGCCTGCCCCCCTCTGCCCCGAAGGCCCTACCTGCACTGGAGCCCTGCCCCCACCCCTGTTTCTCCTCAACCATGTGAGCAAGAAAAGGGAAGGGGGCCAGGGGGACAAGGGGGGACTGTGGGAGCCCCACTTGGCAATTTTGTGCAAGGAGACAGTGAGGGAGCAGTCCCCCCAGCAGCAGCAAGGCCAGCACCTGTACCAGGCTCCTCCCCTCAGCTAGCCATTCCTGACTACTCCAGCAGGCAGCTGAGCCCTGAGGCTCAGGAGACCCTACACCCCAGAATGGTGCCTCCAAGCCCTCTTCCTGGGCCCCTTCGGGTCCCCAGAACTCTCGATGCCTGGGCTGGCATGGCTCAGTCGACAGGACATGGCCTTGTGCCTGTCCTCTGGGGTGGGGTCCTGGGCCTGGAGTGCACAAGTGGGCTCTCAGGGCCAGGCCCCAGTGGTCCCCTCAGCCTGCCCATCAGCTCCTCACTGTATAGCTCCACGGTGTTGAAGGCCTTATCCCCAAACTCCAGCTGGGTGAAGACAATGGCATAGTCCTTGAAGTTGGTGCTCAGCACTCTGTACTCCAGGACACCCAGGGCTGAAACCAAGTGCACCCAGAGGGTGGGCATCAGCTTGGCTGGAGTTCAGGAGGCCCCCGGCCAAAGGAAAGCCCCGGCGGGACCGGTCCCCTGGTCCCTGACCCCAACCAAGGCCAGTACTCAGTGGCTGCTCAGACCGTGGTGTATAGATGGACAAACAGACAGACTGGTGAATGCCTGTCTCCGTGGAGAGCAGGCAGCTCCCATCAGGGCCCTGGCCCTCCACACAGTGGCGAGGAGACACCTCAGCCTCCAGGGGTGCCGGGGTGAGGCCGGAACCTGGCTCCTTGTGGCTTGGAGCTGGGCACCCTGCCCAGGGACACTCCACCCTCAGGACAGGCACCAAACCTCTGCAAAGTCAGGTTCTTGAACTTCCTCGGGGTGGAGTCGGCCCACCCCACCTCACCCCTCACTGCTGCACTGGCCCTGCCGAGGGGGTGCCTGGGGACACCTCGTGGGACTGGGGGCTGGGGTGTCAGCCTGTCTCAGAGAAGGCCCTGGCCTTGCACTTACAGGGATTCTCAAACACCCATCCAGGACTTTGCTTCCACAACTCCACAGCGGTCAGGCTGCACCCGTCCAGCCTGGGAGAAGAAGGGCCTGTGGTCAGCTCAGTATCAGACCCAGGACCTGGGCGATGGGAGACGGAGTCCTGCTACTCAGAGGCCTGCCGGCCAGGGAGTTCAGGGGAGTCCTGCTTTTCCTCTTACCCCTGTTACCCAGAAATCCCATTCTCGGCCAGTTGGAACCCGTCTGGGGAGCTGGCTGGCCCAGAGAGCCCCTTCGAAGTACAAATCAGCTCCCTCTCCCCCCACCCCAGGGAGCTATTACCCAGGACCTGTGTGAAGAAGCACTCCCCTCTGTCAATCTATCTGTCACTGTGGTGGCTTGTATGTTGCTGTGTTGCTGGAAGCTGTGTCAAGGGTATTTCACATACCAGCAGGGTCACCCATGGTGGACAGGTTTCAGCAGAGCTTCCAGACTAAGACAGACTCGGAAGAAATGCCTGGCAATCTACTGCCAAAAATTAGCCATTGAGACCCCTATGGATCCCAACAGCACACTGTTCCGTAGGGTGCTGGGAGCCAGGCCCCAGGCTAATCTGCACTGAACAACAATGCTTAGGGTTTGCAGCGAGATTTCAGGGGAAAGCTTCTGAATGGGGAACTGAGGAGAAATGAGAGAAAGAGGAGAGGGCAGGTAACAGGTGAACCGTGTCCCGAACAAAGGTATGTGGAAATCTTAGCCCTGGTACCACGAATGTAAACTTCCTTGGAAATAGGATCTTTGGAGGTGTCATTAAGGAGCCCTGGTGGCACAGCGGTTAAACGCTCAGCTGCTAACTGAAAGGCCAGTGGTCCAAACCCACAGCTTCTCCATGGGAGAAATGTGTGGCAGTCTGCTTCCATAAAGATTACAGCCTTGGAAGCCCTATGGGAAGTTCTACTCTGTCCTAGAGGGTCTCTGTGAGTCACTAGGTGGCATTGTCAGCATGAGGTCATGCTGGAGTAGGGCGGGTTCTAATCCCAGGTGAGTGGTGTCCTAAAAAAGATGAGAGACACAGAGACACAGGGACACAGAGATACAGAGTCACAGGAACACAGAGACACAGGGACACAGGGACTCAGGGACATAGACACAGGGACACAAGGACACAGGGACACAGAGACTCAGGGACACAGAGACACAGGGACACAGGGACACAGATACTCAGGGACACAGACACAGAAACACAGGGACACAGGGACAGAGACACAGGGACAAAGGGACACAGGGACACAGAGACACAAGACACAAGGACACAGGGACACAAAGACACAGAAACAGGGACACAAGGACACAGAGTCACAGGACACGGGGACACAGAGACACAAGGACACAAAGACACAAGGACACAGAGACACAGGGACACAGGCACAGGGACACAGAGACCCAGGGATGTAAGGACTCAGAGATGGAGGGACACAGAGACACAGACACAGGGACGCAAGGACGCAGAGACACAGAGATACAGAGACACAGGGACACAGAGACACAGGACACAAGGACACAGGGGCACAAAGACACAGAAACATGGACACAGGGACACAGACGCAAGGACACAGGGACACAGAGACACAGGGACACAGAGACACAGGACACAAGGACATAGGGGCACAAAGACACAGAAACACAGGGACACAGGGACACAGACGCAAGGACACAGGGACACAGAGACACAGGGACACAGAGACAGAGGGATATAGGGACACAGGGACAAGGACACAGGGACGCAGAGACACAGGGGCACAAGGCCACAGAGACACAGGGACAGAGACACAGGACACAGGGACACAGAGACACAGGGACACAAAGACACAGGGCCACAGAGACACAGACACAGGGACACAGACACAGAGACATAGAGACCTAGGGATGGAAGGACACAGAGACGGAGGGACACAGAGACACAGACACAGGGATGCAAGGACACAGAGACACAGGGATACAGAGAAACAGGGACGCAGGGACACAGGGACACAGACACAAGGACATGGACACAGAGACACAGGGACACAGGGACACAGGGATACAGGGACACAGAGACACAGAGAGACAGAGGGATACAAGGACACAGGGAGAAGGACACAGGGATGCAGAGACACAGGGACAGAAGGGCACAGAAACACAGGGACACAGAGACACAAGGACACAAAAACACAGGGACATAGGGACACAGAGACACAGGGGCACAGACACAGGGACACAGACACAGAGACACAGAGACCCAGGGATGGAGGGACTCAGAGATGGAGGGACACAGAGACACAGACACAAGGACACAGGGACACAGAGATACAGGGATACAGAGACACAGGGACACAGAGGGTGGAAGGGACACCTCTGAGCCCTCAGCCCCGGTACCCCAGCCCTCCCATCCGCTGCTCTGCAGGCTGGTCTCACGCCCCTGCACTGCCCGCACAGCCAGCCAGTCCATCTTGTTCCTCCACCCTCACCCTATCCTTCCCACATCTGCCGCCCTGGCCCAGCTCCAAGCTACCTCATCCTACTTCTGCTTCCCACTTTCCTGGCCCAGGCCTCATGGGGATGGGTGTGTCTCCCAAGGCCCTTTGGGAGCTCTCTGCAGGCCTGAGTCTTCCTGCCCTCAGTCCCCTGAGCCCTGGAACAGGAGCAGGGACTCGTCAGGGCCCATTGCAACCTGGGAGACAAAGAATGGAGCTCAGCTCAGGGGCCCCCAAAAGTCCAGGTGAGGTGGCCATCACCTGCACCTTCTGGGATTCATTCATTCACTCATTTATCCACCAACACGTGCATCCTCAACCAGTTCTACTCAACAACACAGCTCTGGGCACTTGGGCTCCGTCTTGGCACAAACCCTCCCTCTCGGAGCCATGCTCAGCCTCATATGGACCCCACCCTTGTCAGTCACTGGGATACATAGATAGGTAGACAGATGATAGATGATAGATAGATGGATGGATGGATGGATGGATAGATAGATAGATGGACAGACAGAGAGATAAATGATAGATAGGCAGGTAGGTAGATAGACAGACGGACCCCAGCACGTCTGTCAGTTTGCCATACTGTGGGAGCTTACGTGTTGCTGTGATTCTGGAAGCTATGTCACCAGTATTCAAATACCAGCAGGGTGGCCCATGGTGGACAGGTTTCAGCTGAGCTCCCAGACTAAGACAGACTAGGAAAAAGGGACTGGTGGTCTGCTTCTGAAAAAAATTAGCCAGTGAAAACCTTACGAATAGCAGCAGAACATTGTCTGATATAGTGCTGGAAGACAAGCCCCCAGGTTGGAAGACACTAAAAAGATGACTGGGGAAGAGCTGCCTCCTCAAAGTAGAGTCGACCTTAATGACGTGGATGGACTAAAGCTTTTGGAACCTTTGTTTGCTGATATGACACAACTCAAAATGAGAAGAAACAGCTGCAAACATCTATTAATAATTGGAACCTGGAATGTACGACGTATGAATAGAGGAAAATAAGATATTGTTGAAAATGAAGTGGAATTCATAAACATCGATATCCTAGGCATTAGTAAGCTGAAATGGACTGGTATTGGCCATTTTGAATCAGACCATCATATGGTCTACTATGTCAGGAATGATAAATTGAACAGGAATGGCATTGCATCCTTCATCAAAAAGAACATTTCATGATCTATCCTGAAGTACAGTGCTATCAGTGTACGATAATATCCATACGACTTCAAGGAAGACCAGTTAATACTATTATTCAAATTTACGCACCAACTACTAAAGCCAAAGATGAAGAAAGTGAAGATTTTTACCAGTTCTGAAGTCTGAATTACTGGTGATTGAAATACAAAAGTTGGAAACAAAGAAGAATTGGTAGTTGGAAAATATGGCTGTGGTGATAGAAATGATGCCTGAGATTGCATGATAGAATTTTGCAAAACCAATGACTTCTTCATTGCAAATATCTTTTTCAACAACGTAAACAGAGACTATACGTGTGAACCTTGCTGGAGGAATACACAGGAATCAAATCAACTACATCTATGGACAGAGACGATGGAAAAGCTCAATATCATCAGCCACAGCAAGGCCAGGAGCCAACTGCTGAACAGACTGTCAATTGCTCTTGTGCAAGTTCAAGTTGAAGTTGAAGAAAATTAGAGCAAGTCCACAAGAGCCAAAGCATGACCTTGAGTATAACCCACCTGAATTTAGATACAACCTCAAGAATAGATTTGACACACTGGACACTAATGACTGAAGACCAGAAGAGTTGTGGAATGACATCAAGGACATCCTACATGAAGAAAGCAAGAGGTCATTGAGAAGACAGGAAAGAAAGTAAAGACCAAAATGAATGTCAGAAGTGACTTTTGAAATTTGCTCTTGAATGTAGAGTAGCTAAAGTGAAAGGAAGAAATAATGAAAGAGTTAAATGATATGACATGTGCAAAAACCTGAAGTTAGATTAGAAAACCAAAAGGGAAGAACGCTTTTGGCATTTCTCAAGCTGAAAGAACTGAAGAAAAAATTCAAGCCTTGAGTTGCAATATCCCAGGATTCTATGGGCAAAATACTGAACAACATTAAAAAAAAAAAAATTTTTTTTTAGGAAGCATCAAAAGAAGATGTGAGGAATACATAGAGTCACTGTACCAAAAAGAATTGGTTGACGTTCAGTCACTTCAGGAGGTAGCATATGATCAAGAACGATGGTACTGAGTGAAGAGGCCCAAGCTGCACTGAAGGCATTGGAGAAAAACAAGCCTCCAGTAATTGACGGAATACCAGTTGAGATATTGCAACAAATGGATGTAGTGCTGGGATGCTCGCTTGTCTATACCAAGAAATTTGGAAGACAGCTACCTGGCCAACCGACTGGAAGAGATCCATATTTGTGCCTATTCCAAAGAAAGGTGATCCAACAGGATGCAGAAATTATCAAACAATGTCATTAATATCACACAAAGGTGAAATTTTGCTGAACATCATTCAAAAGCGGTTGCAGCAGTACATCAATAGGGAACTGCCAGAAGTCGAAGCCGGATTCAGAAGAGGAAGTGGAATGGGGATATCATGTCAGATGGATCATGGTTGAAAGCAGAGAATATCAGAAAGCTGTTTACCTGTGCTTTATTGACTATGCAAAAGCATTGGACTGTGTGGATCATAACAAATTATGGATAGCATTGCAAAGAGGCACTCTCCAAACACAGCAAGGGGATACTGCATGGTTTAAAGTCAGGAAAGGCATGCAACAGGGTTGTAGCTTTTCACCACACTTATTCAATTTGTATGCTAAGCAAATAACCCAGAAAACTGGACTATGTGAAGAACAGGGCATCAAGACTGGAGAAAGACTCATGAACAACCTGCATTATGCAGCTGACCCAACCTTGTTTGCTGAAAGTGAAGAGGACTTGAAACACTTACTGAAGAAGATCAAGGACTACAGCTTTCAGTAGAGATTACACCTCAACATAAAGAGTACAAAAATCCTCACAACTGGATCAATAAGTGACATCATGATAAACAGGGAAAAGATTGAAACTGTTAAGGATTTCGTTTTGCTGGATCTACAATCAATGCCCATGGAAGCAGCAATCAAGAAATAAAACAATGTATTGCATTGGGCAAATGTGCTGCAAAAGAATTCTTTAAAGTGTTAAAAAGCCAAGCCAAGAGAGGCAGGGCCAAAATGGGGGAATAGCCAGCTGCTTCCGGTGATTCCCTCTTACAACAAAGACCCAAAAAAACAAGTGAAACAATTATATTTATGACAAGCTAGGAGCCCTGAACATCAAAGGCAAAGTGAGAAAATGGACTGAGCATCAGGGGGAGGGAGAGACAGTTCAGAAGCAAAGCGAGTTGCCGGACTTGAAGTGCCAGGATGCCTCAGGCACCATTCCTGGGAGTGGCGGCAGCAGGCTGCTACTAGCATTCAGCCGCAGTTTCCTCAGAGAGAAGCAGCCAGCCACACAGCCTACTCACACGTCTGGAACCAGAGAAGAAAGGTGCTCTTGGTAAAAGCTAAGTACTTGCGAGGTGGGTCCAAGATGGCAGAATAGACAGATGCTTCCTGTGACCCCTCTTACTACAAAGACCTGAAAAAACAAGTGAAATGAGTATATTGATGACAAGCTAGGAGCCCTGAACATCAAAGGCAAGGTTAGAAAACGAACTGAGGGGCGGAGTAGGAGGTGACGGTTCAGAAGCAGAGAGGAGTTACCGGACCTGAATCGCCAGGAGCCTTCGGGCACCATTCCTGGGAGTGGCTGTGGTAAGCTGGTACTAGCATTCGGTCACAGTTTCCCCAAGGAGAAGCAGCCAGCCTCACAGCCTACTCACACCTCCAGAATCAGAGGAGAACGGTGCTCTCGGCAAAAGCTAAGTATTTGCGTATATTTCACCTCACCCACCGCCCCCAAGCTGGCTTCAGCAGCTGTTGATTTCCCTTGGCCTGAGATAGGCTCTGTTGAGCACCTAGAGCCAATCTCCAGGACCTGGAGAAAGAATAAATTTGCAACTGGGGGAAAAGATAATATGTCAGCTCAGGACAGAAGCGGCTCCTGTCCAGGCATAAATGGTCCGTGAACTTTGAGTACCTTTCTCCTCTGCATGGACCTGCGTGGGCCTGTTTTAGGAGAATAGGCCCTTGTGGGCAGACTACAGCTGTTTCAGCTGTGTGGCAAAGAGGTGGGTATTTGCTGTTTGACACCCCTTTATCTATTAAACAGGGTCATCACCTACCCACATCAGGGGCCTAAGGACTGGTGGCTCCATTCAGGTCACCCAGCCACCCGCAACGGGGGTCCAAGGATAACTGGTACTTCCCAGTCCCTACAACCAAAAACACTGGGTGCCCATGGTCCATCTGTAGAACCTACCCACCTGTATGGTCTAGGGAACAGGGACACGTTTTCCTCAGAGACACATGGGGGACGGTTCTCAGCCTCCTGCCTTGTTCAGAGTGTGACCTCCTGCTGCAACCAGATACTGGTACCTACACCAATCACCCCTGCCCCTCTAAGACTGTAGGACAGAGCCAGTACCACACACTTGATGATCAGCTACCTGGACACCTAAGCTGAATTCATACAAGAAAAGTGAATGGACTTCTAGACTGATATACCTAATAACAGCTCTAGCCATCTGGGGACAGGATGTCAGAGCTCCAAAGGTGGAAATAACCAAGCTAGTTCATTCAAGCAACCCATTTGCGCATATAGAAACAAAACAAAGCAAAAAGCTACAGTACAGCAAGCAAACATAAAATAAACTAATA
Organism: Elephas maximus indicus; assembly: GCF_024166365.1. Lineage (NCBI taxonomy): Eukaryota > Metazoa > Chordata > Mammalia > Proboscidea > Elephantidae > Elephas > Elephas maximus. The sequence goes on from NC_064827.1 coordinate 1,278,181, forward strand.
CAATAACTTCTAGATGGCTTGGAGACAACAGTCAATATCAAGTCACATAAAGAAACAGGCCATGATTGCCTTAACAAGCTCTCAAAACAAAGAATCAAGGGATCTTCTAGATGAAAGTGCCTTCCTGGAATTACCGGAGGCAGAATACAAAAGATTAATATACAGAACCCTTCAAGACATCAGGAAGGAAATCAGGCAATATGCAGAACAAGCCAAGGAACACACAGATAAAGCAGTTGAAGAAATTAAAAAGGTTATTCAGGAACATAATAAAAAATTTAATAAGCTGGAAAAATCCATAGACAGCAGTCAGAAATTCAGAAGATTAGCAATAAAATTACAGAATTAGGTAACTCAATAGAAGGTCAGAGGAGTAGAATTGTGCAAGTGGAAGACAGAATTTGTGAACTTGAAGATAAAGCACTTGACACCAACATATTTGAAGAAAAATCAGATAAAAGAATTAAAAAAACTGAAGAAATGTTAAGAATCATGTGGGCCTCTATCAAGAGAAGTAATCTATGAGCGACTGGAGTTCCAGAACAGGGAGGGATAACAGAAATACAGAGAGAATTGTTGAAGACTTGTTGGCAGAAAACTTCCCTGATATTGTGAAAGATGAGAAGATATCTATCCAAGATGCTCATCGAACTCCACTAAAGGTAGATTTTAAAGGAAAGTCACCAAGACGTATTATAATCAAACTTGCCAACACCAAAGATAAAGAGAGAATTTTAAGAGCAGCTGGAGATAAACGAAAAGTCACCTACAAAAGAGAGTCAGTAAGAATAAGCTTGGACTACTTAACAGAAACCATGCAGGCAAGAAGACAATGGGATGACTTACATAAAAAATTGAAGGAAAAAAAATTGCCAACTAAGAATCATATATCCAGCAAAACTGTCTCTCAAATATGAAGGTGAAATTAGGACATTTCCAGATAAACAGAAGTTTAGGGAATTCTTAAAAACCGAACGAAAACTATAAGAAATACTAAAGTGAGTTCTTCAGTTAGAAAATCAATAATATAAGGTATCAACCCAAGACTAGAACACTGGGCAGAGCAATCAGATGTGAACCCAGATAGGGAAATCACAAAAATAAATCAAGATAAAAAAATGCTCAAAACAGGGAAACAGCGATATTATTATGTAAAAGAAGACAACATTAAAACAATAAAGAGGGACTAAGAAATGTAGTCATAGATCTTTCATATGGAGAGGAAGACAAGGCAATACAAAAAAATAAAAGTTAGTTTTAAATGTAGAAAAATTGGGGTAAATAATAAGGTAACCACAAAGGAGACAAACTATCCTACTCATTAAAATAAAATACAAGGGAAAAATACAGACTCAGCAGAAACAAAATCAACAACAAAAATATGAGGAAAAGACAATATATAAAGATAATCTACTCAGCACAAAAAGTTAAGTGGGAAAAGGAAACTGTCAACAACACACAAAAAAAGACATCAAAATGATAGCACTAAATTCATATCTATCCATAATTACACTGAATGTAAATGGACTAAATGCACCAATAAAGAGACAGAGAGTGGCAGAATGGATTAAAAAACAAGATCCGTCTATATGCTGCCCACAAGAGACACACCTTAGACTTAGAGACACAAACAAAGTAAAACTCAAAGGATGGATAAAAAATATATCGAGCAAACAACAATCAAAAAAGAGCAGGAGTGGCAATATTAATTTCTGACAAAATAGACTTTAAAGTTAAATCCACCAGAAAGGATAAGGAAGGATACTAACTGTATAATGATTAAAGGGACAATACACCAAGAAGATATAACCATATTAAATATTTATGCACCCAATGACAAGGCTGCAAGATACATAAAACAAACTCTATCAGCATTGAAAAGTGAGACGGCTCCACAATAATAGTAGGAGACTTCAACACACCGCTTTCTGTGAAGGACAGGACCTCCAGAAAGAAGCTCAATAAAGACACGGAAGATCTAAATGCCACAATCAACCAACTTGACCTTGTAGACATATACAGAACACTCCACCCAACAGCAACCAACTGTACTTTCTTTTCCAGTGCACATGGAACGTTCTCTAGAATAGATCACGTATTAGGTCATAAAGCAAGCCTTAGCAGAATCCAAAACATTGAAATATGACAAAGCATTTTCTCTGACCATAAGGCCATAAAAGTGGAAATCAATAACAGGTAAAGCCGGGAAAAGAAATCAAACACTCGGAAACTGAACAATACCCTGCTCAAAAAAGACTGGATTATAGAAGACGTTAAGGATGGAATAAAGAAATTCAGAGAATCCAATGAGAATGAAAACACTTCCTATCAGAACCTTTGGGACACAGCAAAAGCGGTGCTCAGAGGTCAATTTATATCAATAAATGCACACATCCAAAAAGAAGGAAGGGCCAAAATCAAAGAATTATCCCTACAACTTGAACAAATAGAAAGAGAGCAACAGAAGAAAGCCTCACCCACCAGTATAAAGCAAATAATAAAAACTAGAGCAGAATTAAATAAAATAGAAAACAGAAAAACAACTGAAAGAATTGACAAGACCAAAAGCTGATTCTCTGAAAAAATTAACAAAATTGATAAACCATTGGCCGAACTGACAAGAGAAAAACAGGAGAGGAAGCAAATAACTGGGAAAGGAAATGAGGAGTAGATATCACAATGGACCCAACTGAAATTAAAAGAGTCATATCAGATTACTATGAAAAATTGTACTCCAACAAATTTGAAAACCTAGAAGAAATGGATGAATTCCTAGAAACACACTACCTACCTAAACTCACACAAACAGAGGCAGAACAACTAAATAGATCCATAACGAAAGAAGAGATTGAAAAGGTAATCAAAAAACTCCCAACAATCAAAAAGCCCTGGCCCGGATAGCTCCACTGCAGAGTTTTACCAAACTTTCAGAAAAGAGTTAACACCACTGCTACTAAAGGTATTTCAGAGCATAGAAAAGGACAGAATACTCCCAAACTCATTCTATGAAGCCACCATATCCCTGATACCAAAACCAGGTAAAAACACCACAAAAAAAGAAAATTACAGACCTATATCCCTCATGAAGTTAGATGCAAAAATCCTCAACAAAATTCTAGCCAATAGAATTCAACAACATATCAAAAAAAAAAAAATTCACCATGACCAAGTGGGATTCACACCTGGTATGCAAGGATGGTTCAACATTAGAAAAACAATTAATGTAATCCATCATATAAATTAAACAAAAGACAAGAATCAGATGATTTTATAAATCCATATAGAAAAGGCATTTGACAAAGTTCAACACCCATTCATGATAAAAACTCTCAGCAAAATAGGAATAGAAGGAAAATTCCTCAACATAATAAAGGGCATTTATACAAAGCCAACAGCCAACATCATCCTAAATGGAAAGAGCCTGAAAGCATTCCCCTTGAGATCGGGAACCAGACAAGGATGCCCTTTATCACCACTCTTATTCAACATTGTGCTGAAGGTCCTAGCCAGAGCAATTAGGCAAGGTAAAGAAATAAAGGGCACCGAGACTGGGAAGGAAGAAGTGAAATTATCTCTATTTGCAGATGACATGATCTTATACACAGAAAACCCTAAGGGATCCTGCAGAAAACTACTGAAACTAATAGAAGAGTTCAGCAGAGTATCGGGATACAAGATAAACATACAAAAATCACTTGGATTCCTCTGCACGAACAAAAAGAACATCGAAGAGGACACCGCCAAATCAATACCATTTACAGTAGCCCCCAAGAAGATAAAATACTTTGGAATAAATCTTACCAGAGATGTAAAAGACCTACACATAGAAAACTAAAAAAAAAACGACAAGACACCAAAACTGCAAGAAACCAAAAGAGACCTACGTAAGTGGAAATACATACCTTTCTCACGGATAGGAAGATTTAACATTGTAAAAATGTCTATTCTACCAAAAATCATCTATAGATACAATGCAATTCCCATCCAAATCCAATGACATTTTTTTAATGAGATATAGAAACAAATCACCAACTTCACATGGAAGAGAAAGAGGCCCTGGATAAGTAAAGCATTACTGAAAAAAAACAAAAACAAAGTGGGAGGCCTCGCTCTACCTGATTTTAGAACCTGTTATACCTCCACAGTAGTCAAAAGAGCCTGGTACTGGTACAACAACAAATACATAGACCAATGGAACAGAATTGAGAATCCAGACCTAAATCCATCCACATAGGAGCAGCTGATATTTGATGAAGGCCCAAAGTCAGTTAAATGGGAAGAAGACAGCCTCTTTAACAAATGGTGCTGGCATAACTGGATATCCATCTGCAAAAAAAATGAAACAAGACCCATACCTCACACCATGCACAAAAACTAACTCAAAATGGATCACAGACCTAAGTATCAAATCTAAAACAATAAAGATCATGGAAGAAAAAATAGGGACAACGCTAGGAGCCCTAATACATGGCGTAAACAGTATATAAAACATTACTAACAGTGCAGAAGAGCAACTAGATAAGTGGGAGCTCCTAAAAATCAGACACCTATGCTCATCCAAAGACTTCACCAAAAGACTGAAAAGATTACCTACAGACTGGGAAAAAGTTTTTAGCTATGACATTTTTGATCAGCGCCTCATCTTTAAAATCTACACGATACTGCAAAAACTCAACTACAAAAAGACAAATAACCCATTTAAAAAACGGGTAAAAGATATGAACAGACACTTCACTGAAGAAGACATTCAGGTAGCTAACAGATACGTGAGGAAATGCTCACGATCATTAGCCATTAGAGAAATGCAAATTAAAACTACAATGAGATTCCATCTTTTCCAACAAGGCTGGCACTAATCCAAAAAACACAAAATAATAAATGGAGAGGTTGTGGAGAGACTGGAGCACTTATACACTGCTGGTGGGAATGTAAAATGGTACAACCACTTTGGAAATCGATTTGGTGCTTCTTTAAAAAGCTAGAAATAGAACTACCATATGATCCAGCAATCCTACTCCTTGGAATATATCCTAGAGAAAAAAGAGCCTTTACACGAATGAATACATGCACACCCATGTTCATTGCAGCACTGTTTACAGTAGCAAAAAGTTGGAAGCAACCAAAGTGCCCAGCAACAGATGCATGGTTAAATAAATTATGGTATAGTCACACAATGGAATACTACGCATTGATGAAGAACAATGAGGAATCTGTGAAACATTTCATAACATGGAGGAATCTGGAAGGCATTATGCTGAGTGAAATTAGTCAGAGGCAAAAGGACAAATATTGTATAAGACCACAATTATAAGAACTCGAAAAATAGTTTAAATAGAGAAGAAAATATTCTTTGATGGTTATGGGGCGGGGGAGGAGTTTTCACTAATTAGATAGTAGATAAGAACTATATTGGGTGAAGGGAAAGACAACACACAATACAGGCGAGGTCAGCACAACTGGACTAAACCCAAAGCAAAGAAGCCTCCTGAATAAACTGAACACTTCGAAGGCCAGCGTAGCAGGGGCGGGAGTTTGGGGACCACGGTTTCAGGGGACATCTAAGTCAACTGGCATAATAAAATCTATTCACATTCTGCATTCCACTTTGGGCAGTGGCGTCTGAGGTCTTAAACGCTAGCAAGTGGCCATGTAAGATGCATCAATTGGTCTCAGCCCACCTGGAACACAGACGAATGAAGAACACCAAAGACACAAGGTAATTATGAGCCCAGCAGACAGAAAGGGCCACATAAAGCAGAGACTACATCAGCCTGAGACCAGAACTAGATGGTGCCCGGCTACAACCGATGACTGCCCTGACAGGGAACACAACAGAGAACCCCTGAGGGAGCAGGAGAGCAGTGAGATGCAGACCCCAAACTCTTGTAAAAAGACCAGACTTAATGGTCTGACTGAGACTAGAAGTACCCCAGTGGTCATGGGCCCCAGATCTTCTGTTAGCCCAAGACAGGAACTGTTCCCAAAACAACTCCTCAGACGGGGATTGGACTGGAAATGGGATAGAAAATGATACTGGTAAAGAGTGAGCTTCTTGGATCAAGTAGACACATGAGACTACGTGGGCATCTCCTGTCTGGAGGGGAGATGAGAGGGCAGAGGGGGTCAGAAGCTGGCCGAATGGACATGAAAAGAGAGAGTGGAAGAAAGGAGTGTGTTGTCTCATTAGGGGGAGAGCAATTAGGAGCAGATAGGAAGGTGTGTATAAATTTTTGTATGAAAGGCTGACTTGATTTATAAACTTTCACTTAAAGCATAATAAAAACAACAAAAAAAATCAAAGGCAAGGCATGGTGGTTTCAATAACTTCATATGCATACGAAGCTGGACAATGAATAAGGAACACCAAAGAATTGACACATTTGAATGATGATGTTGGCAAAGAATACTGAATACACCACAGACTGCCAAAAAAACGAACAAATCTGTCTTGGAGGAAGTATAGCCAGAATGTTCTCTAGAGGCAAAGACGGCAAGACTTCATCTCATATACTTTGGACATGTTATTAGGAAGAACCAGTTCCGGGAGAAGGACATCACACTTGGTAAGACAGAGGGTCAGCGAAAGAGAGGAAGATCCTCAAGGAGATGGACTGACACAGCGGCTGCAACAATGGGCTCAAGCATAATGATGGTTGTGAGGATGGCACAGGACCGGGCAGTGTTCCGCTCTGTTGTACTTAGGGTCATTGTGAGTCAGAACCAACTCGACAGCACCTAACAACAACAACAGGTAAACAGATGGATAGATGGAAAGACAGATGATAGATAGACAGATGATGGATAGATAGATACGTAGGTAGGTAGGTCGACCGACTGACTGACCGACAGACAGACAGGTAGATATAGACGATACACTGTAGAGACCCTGGATTCTGTTCTTGGCTTCTGAATGATCTTGAGTTTCCAGCAGGAAGTTCAATTACTGGCTGATCACCTTGAACTTGTTGCAACCTTTGTACCCTTTGAATAGGGAGATCTGAGGAAAATTCAAGCTCTTCCCCAAGACTCTCTAACTTGTCAGAATTCATCCTCCAAACGTCCCTCCTATGAGTCTTTTGGGGTTTGGTTTGGGATTTGTTAAGGTGAGTCCAGGTAGGTCTGACTCTGGGGTGTAAGCAATGTCTTTTTGGTGTCTCAGCTGAGTGCCTAAGGTTTAAGGAGTTCTCTCCACTCTGCTGGGTTGGCCTTCCTCAGTCCTGGCGTGCTGCTTGACCTCCAGCATCTCTTCTCTGCCTCAGCCACAAGGAGCTGCTCCCAGTAAGGACTGTGATGTCTGCAACTTAATTGCGAAAACGTTTCCAAAAAAAGTAGAGACAGAATCACAAAGGGAGAGAATCTAGGTATGTGGGAGTCCTTTGTGCTATTTTCAAAACTTATTCCTATAAGTCTGAAATTATAGCAAAATCATTTTTCCAAAAAAATAAAAGGAATACTTCCTTTGGTTTATATTAGCCTGCGGGTCTGAACCCCAGCCCAGGGGATGATCCTTGGAGCTGTGATTCCCACTCTTGATGCCCAGGACTGGGTAGGACTGCTTCTGCAGCTGTGCCATCACGTCCTCTCAGGTCCCCTCTGTGCCATCTCCATCCTCCGGTGCCTCTGGAATCAATTCCTTGTATTAAATTCTCTCTGTTGCAATAACTAGGAGTGTCCTGTTTTCCTGACTGGACTATGGCTGACCATGGGGCCAGGCCCTGTGTGGGGAAACCAAGAAGAACCAAGGGCACATGCAGGCAGGCAGGGTCAGCCAGCCCTTCGGCCTGGCCTGAGCCCCCCACCCCTACGGAGGCCCCTAGAATGGACATACACTCCCACTGACTCCCGTGCTGGCTTGACTTCTGGGCCAAGTTAGAGGTGATCGAACGCCTTGCCAGTGCTCTGCTAGCCATGGATGCGTGAGTGTCTCCCAGATCAGTGGTCCAGATGGTGGACTAGAGCCCCCAGGACTTGCAGAAAGTAGATTCGAAAGCCCAGGGTGTCCCCCCGCCCCCAGAATTCCCCTCTCTCCAAGGGAAGAAGCAAACAGCATCCATCTCTTCCTGGTGCTCCTGCTTCCAAGGCCTCCTGGTCTCAGGCCAGCATCTCCCAGAGGAGAGCAGGGGGCAGACCCTGCTGATTTGGGTCACAGCCCCCCTTCCACAAAGACCCTTCACACAGACCCCACCACTGCTTCCCAGCTAATGCTAAGGCAATAGCTTGAAGGAAAGCTCTCACGGTGAGAAGGTCCAGCAGAAACTGACCACCCATGAGGGCAGTGAGGCCCATTGGGGGGCAAACCACTCAAGGCTGATGGGCAAAGAATGCTGGGAAGGGCCTCCTCTCTGTGTTCTCTGCCCTTTCCCAGACTGCCCCTTCCGCTCAGGCCAATGGAAGAAAACGGGGCAATTGGACAGTTCTAGTGTGGGCCATGGGGGCCAGAGAGCACACATGTGATGAAGCCCCAGACCCTGATGGTGGGGAGCCGACAGTCGAGGCAAACAGGAGGAGGCCAGGCTGAAAGAGTGGCCACATCTGGGAGGACCTGGGACACAGTTCAGGCCTGTGAGGGCTGAGCTCCGGGCACTAGGGAGCCATGGGGCATCATAGTGGGAGGGAGGTTCGGTCGCCAGCATTCGAGACCCGCTGGGACCCACACCTGCACTTCTGCTGTCATGTGGGCTCGGGGGGGCCCAGCCCAGGCTGCTGCTGGCTCTCAGGGAGCTGCGGAGACTGCACCTCAGCTAGGGTGGTGCTGGGGCGTGCTCCTGGGGCAGTGGCTGCACCCTGGCCAGCCCAGGCTCTGAGAGGGCCAGGCTGGGGCCCAGGGAGGGAGGGAGAGGGCGGTGGGCGGCTGTGCTGGGTGTGAGCTGTGTCCCCAGGCCCTGCAGGGAGGGAAGCAGCAACAGAGGGGGAGGGCTTGGCCTGCGGTGACCCCTTGCGGACTTCATCGGATGTCTAGCTGGGGGTGAAATCCCAACATTCCTCACATCGGCCAGCGCAGGTCACAGTAAAGAGCAGGCCACAGCAAGGTCGCTTTGATTGTTGTTTTCAGGTTCGTGTTATGGGTTGGATTGTGCTCCCCTAAAAGATACGTGGAAGTCCCAATCCCTGTACCTGTGAATGTGACCTTGTTTGGGAAAATGGGGTCTTCTTTGAAGATCTTATCGGTTATGTTAAGGAAGTCATACTGAAGTGAGGCAGGCCCTGACCCCCTCTGAGTGGTGTCTTATAAAAGGGGAGAATGGACCCAGAGACAGAGACATAGAGGAAGACGCCCAGTGAAGAGGCACGGCAAGCCAAGGAAGGCCGGGACGCCAGGGACCACGAGAAGCTGGAGGAGACAAGGCAGGGTCTTTGCCTGGAGTGGATGGAGAGTGTGGCCTTGCTGACAGCCTGCATTTGGATTCTCAGCCTCCAGAACTGCGAGATGATAAATTTCTGCTCTTTAAAGTCCCTACTCGTGGCATTTCATTACGGCTGAGCGGAGAGACAGAAGAAGCACCCCTTGTTGTCTGGGGCACACCAACATCCGCCCCTATCTGTGTGCCCATCGGTCTACCCCAGGAAAGACGCTCATGCAGTGGGTTGGCAGCGGGGTTTATTCGGGGTTTGTTGGGGTTTGTTCAGAATCGAGGGTGGCTGTAGATCCAGCTCCTGCCGGGCAAGGAAAGGGGGGGGGGCAGGGCGGGATCGCCTGGGCCGTGCAGGGGTGAGGCTGTGCGTATCCTCACTGCAACACAGAGGGGACGGGGAGGTCACGGGAGCGGGACAGCCCCACCACGTGGCCGGCAGCAGGCAGCATCTGGAGTCCACAGCCCACATGTGGGGCAGCTCTCCTCTGCTGCCACTGCTGCCCCTCAGAGCCTGCCCCCTCACCCCTTGAGAAGAACCAGAGCCCGCACTCACCCCCCCAGACCCCTGTCTGTGCAGGAGCCCGGGAGGCTGCAGCTTTCCAGAGCTTGGCAGGGAGGGTCATCCTCTCTGAGGAGCATGGGGTGGGACCCCAATCTGATGCGGAGAGACTTGTGCGAGGGGCAGGGCCCTCAGGAAGGACTCCTGCTGAACCTGGGCTCAGTGGGTGGGCCCCGAGTGAGTACCCAGCTGAGGGGAACCACCTCTCTCTTCTGGGGGGACCGTTGGCAGGGCCTGGGGGTTTGGCTTCAATGCTGACATTCCAGATCTCACCTTGAAGCCACCCCCCAGGTGCTGTGGCCAGAGGCAGAGCCCAGAGTGGTCATTGGGCGTGCCTTACCCTCAGTGGGGTCCCTTTCAAGGCTCAGCCTGTGTTCTCCTCTTTCTGAAGTTCCAGAGAGAGAGCTCGGGCACACTCCCTCTGTGCCCCTGGACCCCCAGCCCCTCTGCTTAGCTCCCTGCCACATGAGATAAATGGGAGGGGCGGGACCAAGCGCGGCCCGGACTCAGAACTGAGCGTCCCCAGGTGGCAGCAACTCACTGAGCTGAGAAAGTTCACACAGGTCACTGTGGGGGAGAGAGGGGGTGAGGCTGGGAAGGCAGGCCCAGCACCAGGGGCCCAGGGTGAGCGGGGTGCAGCACTCACTGGGTCCAGGAGATACACATCCTCCTGTGAGAGCCCATTGGCCACGGCCACCTCCTAGAACTTCTTTAGGGCCTCCTCGTTGTTGCTAAGGCTCTGGCCTGCAAGGGGATGGCGGGGGCTGGGATGGTGGGCTAGGGTGGGGGCCATGGCTCCCTCCCTGTCGACCACCCACTTGGATGGAGCTCGGGGACTGACCCAGGCCGCCACAGCCATCATGGTCACTTGGGAATGTCCCTGAATTCCCTCCATCCCCCCTCAGAGCTGGGGGGACCCAGGGGTGAGGGGGCCAGGGCAGGAAGCCCAGAGGGAGCAGCAGCTGGGGAGGCACCTCGATGGTACCCAGGCCTAAGCTTACTGTAGAGTTTCATGACCTTCTGGGTCTTGTCTCCTTTGTGCAGAGTCACACTCATGACGGCGTAGGTCTCGTAGTCCGTGAACGGTATGTGGACCTCTTTGCTCACTGGAAGACACACCACCACCAAGGGCTCTCAGGGCCTGGGCTCCTGCTCACGGATCTGCAGACACCTCCCTACAGCACTCTCCCCTTTCGCATGCACGCTCACATACAGCACATGTACACGCAGAGCACACACACACACGTACTGACACACACACGTACAGAGACACACATGTACAGAGACACACATGTACAGACACACACACACGTACCGAGACACACAAGTACAGACACACACATGTACAGACACATAGACACAAGTACAGAGACACACATGTACAGAGACAGGCAAGTACAGACACGTGTGCACACATGTACAGACACACACAAGTACAGAAACACACATGTACAGACACACACACGTACACAGACACAAGTATAGACACACACACGTACACACACATACACACAAGTACAGAGACACATGTACAGACACACACACAAGTACAGAGACATACACACAAGTACAGAGACACACATGTACAGATACACACAAGTACAGAGACACACAAGTATGGAGACACACAAGTACAGACACACACACGTACAGACACACACAAGTCAGAGACACGTACAAACACACACACAAGTATAATAACACATATGTACAGACACACACACAAGCACACAAGACACACACAGCACACACTTACATGGGCACACAAAACAGAGACACACAAGTACAGATGCATATGCACACACACAAACTCACACAGGGCACACACACACACATAGACACACAGGCATACACACGGACACTGCGCACCCACGCACAAGCATACATGCACACACACACAAATACACGTACATTCACACACATGCGCGCACACCACTCATACACAAACACAAGTCCATACACACAAACACACTAACAAGCACAAACACAAACACACAGAGCACACATACATACACACACACCCCTAGAGTTTGGAGCAGCCCTCTGGGCTCCCTGAAGGTGGTCTCCCCAAGTATGGTGGACAGGGAACCCCTCTGTCTGGGAAAGAAGATGCCTGATGGGATGTGTCTTGAGTCTCAAAGAGGAAGTTGTCACCTCATGTCAACCTTGGAGATGGAGGCCGAAGTTTGGGGCTGGGGGCGGCAGCACAGGCCCCTGGATTTCTGGGCACCTACATGGCCCTGCCATCTGGGCACCTGGGGAACTGCACAGCTCTGGGCCACTGGGTACCTACATGACCCCTCAGGAGCTGCAGCCAGGGGCTCCGACCCAGGTGGCCTGGAGTCTCTGAGCCAGGTCCTGCCCAGGAGGGGCGTGGTCATCTCCCTCTAGAGCCACAGAGCCCAGCAGGGCCGCTGGCAGGGATTCTGCGGGGAGGGAGCAGGAGGCCCGGTGGCCAGGCACCAGTGAGGAGAGAAGGAAAGCCCCAGCACAGGGCTGCTCACCTGAGTCTCTGGACACCATGTACGTCCCGGGGACAGCCCCCTGCGAGGCCTGGTCAGTTTCCTTCACACAATGCTTCATACTAGAAGACAGCAGATGCCCGACAACCAGGGCCACCCAAGCCCCTCCACTCCTGCAGATGAGACCACCGTAGAGGTCCCAGCACCTCCACTCCAGGCACAGGACCCCTGCCCAGCCCCCCTGTGCTGCCCTCTGGGAGTGGACAAAGGCCCACGTGGAAGCGGGCCCCCCTCTGAGGAATGATCAGGGCATCACTGAGGGGTGCAGGGCGCTCCCTCTCCAGGGGGACCCACAGACGGATTTGGGGCAGCCGTGTGCAAGAGGCAGGCCCAGGCACAGCAGGCAGCCAGCAAGGAGTGCAGTCTGGGGGCCAGCAAGGCTCTGTGCCCCGACCCTTCTTGTGGGGGTGCTGTCACTTCCCACCACCTTAGGGAGGAAACAGCTACAGTCTCTGGTCGCCTCGCTGCCTAGTCAAAGTCCTAAGCTCAGGGCTAAAGCCCAGACCCCAGGGGCCGACTCTGAGCCGCAGCCCAGCCCCCTGTGCTGTCCCTGATCTCAGCTGGTCTTGGGCACGCACCTTGTGGATGGGCCAGAACTGGTGCTCCCAGACTGCTAGGTGTGGTCTGGAAAGGGTTTCGCCCCACACCACTCTGACCGGGCAGGTGCCTGGGGCTGGGAGAACCCCACCTCCGGAGGGCAGGCCATGGGCAGCTCTGCAGGCAGAGCGTCCTCCTCTCCACGGCAGCAAGCCCTCGGGCCCCCCACTTACTCATCAAAAACACTGGTCAAGGCCAGGGTCTTTTCTTCCAGTGGGACCAGCACGGCCCCCACCTTCTTCACCTAGTCCATGGTGACTTGGTGACACAGCTCGGAGGCCAGGGCGATCTCGTACCAGAGGCCTGAGAACTGGGGGGTGGGGGCTTGGAGGAGAGCTGTTCCCAGGACCCCAGGTGCTCCTGCATCCAGGTAAGGGGCCCCTCGGTAGACTCTCAGGGGCCAGCTCCTCGTCCACAAGGTAGAACAACAGTTGGGAAGTTCGGGGAGGGGATGCCCCATACTGTGAGCACCTTCTGGAGGAGATGGGAGGTTCCAGAATCCTGAGTCCGGAAGAGCACCCCACCTGTGGTCTGCCCAGAACCACCTCCCGCAGGAGCCTAAGAAGTACCTTAATGAGATCAAAGTCAGGCTGCTTCCGCTCCTTGCACTCAGCGTCCTGTGCACAGGCTGCCAGCACCACACAGAACCCCAGCAGTGATGCCAGAATCCTGCCCTCGATGTACACGAAGCCCCCCAGCCTCGCACCTGGCCTGAGACCCTGCCTTTATGCCCTTGGCGGAGCGAATGCTCAGCAAGGAGGCCCAGCTGCTCCTCGTTAAGCAGACTTGGCAGCACACCATGGCCAGCCCAGGGCTTGTCCACCCTCAGATGGCAGGCCACGGGCAGCTCCTGGGGCAGAGAGTCTCCGGCTGTGCGAACATTCAGGCCCTCATGCACTCATCCAGCATCATGCCCACTACTCTGGTGGGATCAGGAGCCCCTAGGGGCAGCCACTGTCTCTTGGGTCAGCAATGTGGACAGTGAGTACGCAGGGGGGCGGTGCCAGGCTGTGCACATGAGAGATACCACAGAGTGAGCCAGGAGGGAGCCTGGCCTGCAGGACCCCAAATCTCAGGAGCTGGTTGGCCCCCAGAAGCACCTTGGGAATGTGGGCTAGGTAGGGCGTCTGTGAGGACACTGGGCAGGCCTGGAGTCATGGTCCAGGCTCGGGGTCTTGCCAGGAGGCATTGCAGCAGGGGCTACAGACCACTGATGTTGTCAAGGCCTGCTGGCCACAGCCTGGCCCAAATGGCCCCATGTTGGGCTTGGGGCTCCCTTGCACCCAGCAACAGCACAGCATATTGCCAGGAGCCAATGGAGGGAAGGGAGAAGGGGCACTCAGCCCCCAGAACCCAGGCCGGCCAGGGCCCGGATCAGGGGACAGACTGTTCCACAAGGCACTGACGGATGGACTGGAACGTACAGACCTTTCCTGCCCACTGATGTCCTGAGTCCTCTGAAGAAGCAGTAACAGCCCGGCAATAAGCACGTGGTCCCCTTAGGTGCTCAGGGGAGGGGCTGGAGGGAGGTCAGTGTGAAACAGGCTGGTTAGCTGTATCTTGAACAGTACCCGAGCCTCTTTTTCTCTTTCTTCTTTCTCTTCTTTCGTTTCCCTAGCCCGTCTCTGTCTCCAAGTAAGATTCTGCCGTTAGCTCCTCCAAAAGTTTAAATGTTAACCAATGTTTCCTCTAGGACCGTGGAAAACAAGAGATGTTGATCTAAGCCTGTCAAATAAGATGAAGGATGGTGCCAGCCACCCCCTGAACTGATGGGATAATGGCAGGAAAAGTCAACATGTTTGAGATACGACCACCGAAACCAAACAGATGAAAGACAGTGCACATTCCACAAGTCCCTAAAATCTACAGCCCGTTTTCCCTTTAAAGCCCTAGCTGGCCTGCAGTTTCTGGATGCAGGCAGCTTTAGGAGGAGATCATTCCCCGCTGTCTATATACCAGTATACCTAATAAAGTTCTTGCCACCCACCTCACCCGCCTCAAGAACTGGCTGTTTTCGGCAGGCGGCTCTAAGTCGCAAAATTGCAGTAACAATCTGGTGGCCCATACAGGGATTCTAGCTGTTTGAGACACAGTGGCCCCATGGCAGCCCAGTGGCCCCATGGCAGGGCCCGGGCCTGACCGACAGTTCTCCTACCAAGGAGCTGCTGGGGACTGTGTTTGACTCCAGAGTCTGTTCCCTGACCCAGGCTCCCTGCAGCGCCACTGGTCCCCAACCATGCCAAAGAGGTAGGTGAAGGCAAGACCTAACCAGGACCCCGAGGTTAGTCTGCAACCCTCTCCCTGTTGTGCTCAGGGCAGGGGTGGATAAGGTGGACCAGCATGGTTTCTGGAACTGGCCCCAGGTCCTTGGTTTCTAAAGCGAGTGGAGCCTTAGATGACCATCCCCGTGAGTAGGATCTCAAGAAGGGACTCTTGGTGATTCTAGAGTTTGGGCAGATGCATGAGTGTGTGGCGGCCGTCGTTTTCATGTGTCTGAATGTTGTCTGTCTCTGGCTGGTGCACCCTGGTTCTGGGGAGTGGAGGTAGACATCTCTATCAGTTTAGATTGGGAGTTTGATGCCCTTCCATCTGATATTGGGGATAGGAGGTATCTGGAGGATTGAGATGGAGATTCAGACATTCTTAGTGATGTGTTAGACTTCACTAAGATCATCCTCATTCTCCCTTTCCTTTCTGGCTTGTCAGGTCCAAGTGCTGTCTGTCTGTCTGGTTTGTCTTATACGTAACTTGGCTGGCTGTCTGGGAGGTTGAGGCTACAAGGTTATCTGCCATTTTTGTCTGTTTGTTCCTCTTATGTATGATTACTTGTCCTTGTGAGGTTTTTCGGTGTTGTCATTTCGTTAATCCCTGTCTGTACAAAACTGGTCACCAGGCTCAAGAGCCGTTTTGGTATAAGTTTCTTGAGACTGACAATTAGTTGCATGGGTCTGAGAAAGTCCACCATGCACAGATTATTTTAGAAGAGTGCCCCCGAGGAGGTTAGGGTCCTAGGATAGGAACCCAAGAAATCCTGAAAGAATTAAAGCTAATTAGAGAAGAGGTAGATTTCCAGGTAGATCGGGAAATCAATGAGCATTGTGCTTGAGAGGCTCAAACTCTCCCCTTTGTCAAGTGAGGGTGATCCTGCCTGAGGCAGGAAAAGGAGAGTTCAAACAAAAGAGATATTAGCATGGGGGCAGCATCTATTCCAGCTGAATCCCCGCTGGACTGCGTTTTGGCCAATTGGAAAAGGTATAATTATGAGCCCATGTAACAGCATAGGGCCTCAACACCAGCTGGGGGACCAGGAACAGTGGTCCTCAGAGGGGTCTTTATAATATGATACTTCAATTGGATTTGTTCTTCAAGTGAACTAAAAAGTGAGATGAAGTCCCTTATGTATAAGCCTTCAGGTCTCTCTACCCTGCACCCTCCTAAACAGGTTTTCTTGCAGGGAAAATCAAAGGCTAAAGTACTCCCTGAGTCCTCATCAGAGGACCCCCTCTTAGAAGAATGGGCTCCAGCCACCTTTCCAGCTCCCCTTCCCCCATATAGAGGAGGCGTGGCATAAGCCGAGGGCCAGACCGTGAAACGACAGCAAGGTCTCCAAACAGAATGGCTGAGCCCAATTCTAGCTTGGTCAGCCCACTGAAGGCTGACGGAAGAGGAGCTTCAGAGAGTGAGGGTCCAACTTCATCAGGTATGGTCTCCCCCTCTATACCCGTCAGGGTACCATTTTCAGTGAGGGTGCCTCAGGAGTCCAGGCAGGGCAATACCCCCTGAGAGAAGTTCCAGCTGGAGTGGATGATGAGGGGCACCCACGGGGGACAATGCTGGTACGTACTCCACCTTCCACCCCTGATCTATATAACTGGAAGAGCAATAACGCCCCCTACCGGAGTGCCCAAACAGAATGGCTGAACTGTTTCTTTCTATTTTCTCCACTCACTGCCCTACCTGGGCAGATATACAGATGCTCCTCACCACTCTGTTAACTTCAGAAGAATGCTGTATGGTGTGAGAACAGGCTCGGAAAAAGGCCGACAGGCTGCATAACTTAGACCCTAGTAATGGAGCTTGACTCCCCGGACTGAAGCATCCCTGCTAGAGATCTGGGTTGGAATCACAATCATGAAGAAGGGACGAGTAGACTTCAGTTCTATCGGGATTGACTAAACTTTGGGTTGAGAAACGGGACCCCCAAACCCAAGAGCTTATAAAAATTTAGAGAAAGTATCCAGGGAGAAAAGGAGATCCATCCACTTTCTTAGAAAGGGTAACAGACGCGTTTCTTTAATACACTGGTATCAACCCTGAGCATCCCAACAATGCCTGGCTTATAAACATGATGTTTATTTTGGAGAGCACCCCGATGTTTGAAAAAAAATTACAAAAATTAGAAAGAGGACTTGGGATGCCAATAGAGCACCTGCTTGAAGTAACTTTTAAGGTGTTCAATAATCGGGACCAGGTAGCAGAACAGAAAGAAAAACAAAAAGGTGGCCTTAGGTGCAGCGGCCCTAGCCTCCGCACCCCCAACCAAATGAAGAAGGGGAAAGGGAGGCAGGAGCCAGAAAAAGGACCACCCCGAGGCGAGGAGGGAGACCTTTAGAACCTGACCAAACATTACGGTTACCTGATCTCCAAAAACCATTCGAACTGTTTGTACATGAGAGACAGGGAGTTCCTCTGGGAGTGTTGACCCAGATTTTGAACAGCCAAGAGGCCAGTAGCCTATTTTTTCAAACAGCTGGAAAAAGTGGCCCGAGGCTGCCTCCAGGTTGTGGCAGCAACACGTGACTTACTGCAAGAAGCTGGGAAATTTACCCTGGGACAAAAGGTGATGGTTCACACGCCTCACACTGTCCTTCCCCTCTTAGAACAAAAAGGGGGGTTTTGGCTTACAATGGGACACATGGGGAAATATCAAGCAGTCCTATTAGATAACCCAAATGTAACCTCAAAGGCCGTCTCTGCTCTCAACCCAGCCACCCTACTACCCATCTCAGAGGAAGGGCCAATAGATGACTGTTTAGAGGTTATTGAAGAGGTTTATTCCAGCAAGCCCAGTCTGTCAGACATCCCTCTAACTGACCCCGAGCTGGAAGTATACATCGACTGCAGCAGGTTCATGTACAAAGGACATCGAAGGGCAGGCTATGCAGTGGTGACTCGGCCTGAGACGGTAGAGGCGGCTCCGCTTCCTGCTGGCACCTCAGCAAAAAAAGCCAAGGTTAATAGCCTTTGGGTGGGCCCTGTGGCTGGGAGCAGGAAGGCGTATAACCATGTAGATCAACAGCAGATATGCCCATCTTGTGCTCCAGTCACACGGGACACTGTGGAAGGAGAGGGGTCTCCTTACATCTGCCAGCAAGGAGATAAAGCATGTACCAGAAATTCTTGAGGTCCTAGAAGCAGTCAACGATCCCCTCCAGGTGGCAGTGGTGTACTGCCCTGGGCACCAGAAGGGAAAATCCCCTGAAGCTGTAGGGAACCAGAAAACAGACACGGAAGCCAAAAAGGCTGCAATGCAAGGAGATGAGATAGAGAAAGAAATGGCCCTGATCCCTCACCTGGACCCTGCTGAGCTTCCCGCACTACCTACAGCACTCAGGACTTAAAAAGGGCTGAAGAATGGGGTTTTCACCTGGCTCCCCATTCCAACTGGTTAGTAAGTCCTGAAGGGAGAGTGCTGTTCCCAGAAGCCCAGGTATATGGTGTAGTGCCACCTTTACGTGAAGGAACTCATTATGGGAGAGATGCTAGTCTTGGGTGGATCCAACAGGTGGCTGCAGGACCAAGTCTCCTCGAGGCCATTCAAGAAGTCACAAGAAGATGCCACCTTTGTGCAAAGAACAACCCAAAGACTGCCCCATCCAACGGAACCAAGAATCCAACGTCGGGGAACTAGCGTGGGAGAAGATTGCCAAGTAGACTTTACGATGACGCTCTGGGCACCTGGAAACTTCAGGTATCTGTTGGTCTTTGTGGATACCTACTCAGGATGGGTGGAGGCTTTCCCTTGTCAAACTGAACAAGCTCAAGAAGTTAACCAAGGTATTACTTAAAGAGATTATCCCTCAGTTCGGTTTGCCAATTTCAATCCAAAGTGACAATGGAGGGGTTTTCCTGGCACAAATAACCCAAGAAGTCAGCAAAGCCCTGGATATAAATTGAAGGCTACATTCTGCCCAGAGGCCAGAGTCAACAGGGAAGACTGAGAGGATGAATCACACCCTGAAAAAGGCCCTGGCAAAAATATGTCAAGAGACCAACTTAACATGGTTACAAGTCCTGCCTATTGCAATGCTTAGAATCCGAGCAGCCCCTCGAAGTGGGCTTAAGTTAAGCCCTTATGAATTGGTATATGGCAGACCATTCCTGAGAAAGTCTACCTTCCCCACCTTGGTAACGACAGAGGTGGAAAAGAGAGACTGGGTCCGTTCTCTGGGACCTGCTGTAAACATTATTAACCAGTATGCCTCCCTCCTTCTGTCTTTTCCCTCTGATACCCCTCTTCACACGTTCCGGCTGGGAGATCAGGTACTACTAAAGACTTAATAGAGACACCAACACCTTGAAGACCAGCTGGCTCCTAAATGGGCAGGGCTTTTTGAAGTCCTCCTGACTACTCACTAATCTTTGAAGTTGGCAGGAGTGACTGCATGGGTACATCATTCCAGAGTAAAAACAGCTCCACTTGAAAAGGAAGGAACTCCAGAGTCACCTTATTCCTGCCCACTGATTCAAGGTTTAAAGTACAGGTTTAAAAAAATTACAAAATGATAGTTTTAACCTTTGTTTTTCTCTTCTTCCAAGGAGCATGCCACAACGCGACATCAAATCAGGCCCCTGCGATTCTGCAAGCCAGAAGGACCCTGACTTTACAAGTAGGAGATGCCCTGACTCACCCATGTGTGGTATCGTCTCTGACTCCAGTTGGCCCCATTAAATGGGTATTGGTAACCCCAGAAAAAGAACAGATGGTTGTCTGGGATTTCAAAACTGCTGGCTCCTCCCGAGTGACACTCATGGCTGACACCACTCAGTCGTACTATGGAGATTTTTTGATCATTATTTCAGATATAACCTTGTCTGACGCAGGGTTTTATTACTGTGTAAAGTTCAAAAAAGGGTCGCCAAAAGATACTGAAATCAGTACGGAAGAAGGAATCCAGGTGGTTGTTGTAGGATATCAAGAGCCTGCCCACCTCCCAGATGGGTGGGACTGGTCATCCAATGACCTAGTCACCGTGTCCCAAGCAGTGGCCATGGGGGGAAATCTCAGCAACTGCAAGATATGCCATCATCTTCCTCGGTTAGGAGCACCTTTGAGCCCCATGGCAGCCCTGGTTTTTGACTATGACAAAGATGTCCCTAGCTAAACCTTGACTCACCATGACCCCAAGGCCCCAATCTGAGCTCGGCTTGTACAGTACCCATTTCCCATACCTTGTTTTCTCCCTGCTAATCTTTATAATCATACCTTGGGAACCAGGTGGGAAACAAAATCACAAAGCTCCCAAGCTAAATTCACACAGCAGGTTTTTCGAGACTTCCGGCTTCTTTCATCCTGCGATGAATCTTTGACAGTACCCCAGTTGATTCACATCAATTCTAGTATTCCCAATGGCCCCAATAAGGATAGATTCCCAATAAGAATCTATCCTTATGTGCTCCACCACGGTACACCCCTTTATGCAGAGGGAGACCCTACCCCAGCAGTAAAGTCCCAGTCCCTAGGCCGTCACCTTATACCTGGGCCATTCAGTGCTTAACAGGAGTTCACTTCTAATGACAGTGTACTCTAGGATTCCAGACTTTCCCAGCCAAAGTTCATCCATTGTTTGCCCAACACACCATGAAGATCCCCCGAAAGAAAAGGGAAGTGTTTTCAGTAGATCCTACATCCCTATGGATGACAGGGATGGAAAGTAACCCTGTTCTAGAGGAAAACAGCTTTGGGTTGTGGGTCTTGAAAACAATTATTCCAGGTTTAAGAATGTACCACATAGAAGGGGCCATCAGAAACTTGTCAGACTCTGTCCACCTGCTATCCCTAGGAACTGAAAAGGCACTGAAAGCCCAACAAACCTCTTTAAACTCCTTGACAGAGGTGGTCCCAGGTAATAGGATAGCCTTCGATTTCTTCCTAGCCAAATAGGGAGGAGTGTGTGCTGTGATTAACAAAAGCTGTTGTGCCTGAATAAACACCACCAGAGTGGTAGAGGTAGGACTGGATGCTATCCACAAGGTAACCAAATGGACTGACCCAACACCTAGGCAAGGGAACACATGGGATTGTTCACTAACCTTTTCCCCAACTTGGGGTCCTGGTCGACCCCTTTAATAACTTTGGGAGTAGTAGTCACTTTGGTCTGCATTTGTGCTCCCTGTCTAATAAAAGTGGTTGCCAGGGTGCCACCAGTACCTTCAAGGCTAGAGAGGTTTTTGCCCTGGTAGACCAAACTACTTCCCCAGACTTCGGGGATATGTGTCACTTAATCCAATGATATATTGCTGAATTTCATCTTTCCAAACTGCCACCTGTGTGTGACTCCTAGTAGATGTCAGGTTTCTCTCCCCAACTGATCCCCCCATCCAGCAGGAAATAGCTAGACAAACATGGTGCCTTGTTTCCCAAGATTGAGAAATCTACAACAAAAAGGGGAGACTGAAACAGGCTGCTCAGCCATACCTTGAACAGTACCTGAGCCTTTTCTTTCTCTCTTTCTCTCTTTCTTTCTTCTCTCTCTCTCTCTTTCTTTCTTTCTCTCCCTCTCTCTCTCTTTCTTTCTCTCTCTCTCTTTCTTTCTTCTTTCTCTTCTTTCCCTTCCCTAGCCCATCTCTGTCTCCAAGTAAGATCCTGCTGTTAGTTCTTCTAAGAGGTTAAGTGTTAACCAATGTTTCCTCTAGGACCATGGAAAACAAGTGATATTGATCTAAGTCTGTCAAACAAGATGAAGGATGGTGCCAGCCACCCCCCTACCCAGCCGATGGGATAATGGCAGGAAAAGATCAACATGTTTGAGATACAACCACCGAAACCAAACAGAAAAAAGAGAATGGGGATGTGCCAGCAGTCAGGGCCCCTGACCCTTTTGGGTGTGCCTGGGCTGGCTGTGGTGTTCAGCCTGGTCCCAACGCACCCTGGCCTGTGCCCCCAGCCACAGTGCCCTTGCTCTGTGTTTGCCCTCCTCCCTACCTGGCACAGCTGACCCCTGTGGGTGGGGTCAGGGTCACCCACTCTCAGTTTTCATGGCAGTCTTGAGTCCCCAGGTGGCCTGGGCAGGCTATAGGCAGGGCTTTGAGGTCCACACCCACCCTAGGGCAGGTAGGCTCCTGCTCAGACCAGGTTCACCTTCACCAGGCTGACCTGAAATGGGAGGTCCTGAGGTGACCAGGGGCAGAGCAGACTGTGAATGGCACCCCCAAAACGATATGTCCATGTCCTGACCCCCGGAACATGTGAATGGGCCTTATTTGGAAAAAGGGTTCCTGCGGATGTGATGAAGGTGAGGAACTCAGGTGAGGTCATCCAGGTTTAGCTGTTGTTAGTTGCCGTCGAGTTGATTCTGACTCAGGACGACCCCATGTGCGCACAGCAGAACTGCTCCATAGGGTGTTCAAGGCTGTGACCCTTTGGAAGCAGGTCGCCAGGCCTGTCTTCCGACACCTCTGGGTGGGTAGTCAAGCACTTAACCGTTTGCACCACCCAGGGACTTACTGAAGTCCCTGACTAAATTCACGGCAAGTGTCCTTACAGGAGACAGAAGAGGAGACACAGAGAAGACGTGGCACCATGTGAAGACGGAGCAGAGATTGGAGAAAAGCGGCCACAAGCCACGGAACAACTGGGGCTGCCAGAAGCTGGAAGAGACAAGGAAGGATCCTGCCTAGCGCCTGCGAAGAGCGCCACCCTGCGGACACTCGGGTCTCAGACTTGTGGCTCCACAGCCGGGAGAGGCATTCCTGTGGTTTTAAGCCCCCCTTTGCAGTACTTTGTTGCCGCGGCTGCAGGACATCCACACCCCTAGTGTCCTATATTCTCCACATGATTTCTGAATAACCCTTGGTCCCTTGGCTGTGCCCCCTCTGTGCACCCTTCACCTGCCCTCCAGGTAGACAAATGCAGCAGCAGGTTTGGCAGTGGGGATTTATTCAGAGCTGAGCAGGCCCACCAAGGGCACAGGCGGCCCCTCCAGCTGGGGAAGCTCAAGGAGAGGCCAGGTCGGCAGGGGTCTCGGGGGTGGTGTTCTCCTAGATCAGCTCCTGTGGCAGGAAGGGGGCTCAGGCCCTGTGTGTGACTCTGTGGGGCAGGGGTTAGGGTCCAGGCTTGGGAGTGGGAGTGCTAGCTTTGTGGCTTCAGGTAAACCCTGAGCCTCAGTTTCATTATTTGGAAATTGGGGCCACAGTCCACCTCTCGGGGCTGTGTTGAGGTAGCATGAGGTTCTGCAGGTGATGGGTTAGCCCGGCCACAGGGACCCCATGACCCTCCCCACAGGGCCTGTGCCCCACCAAGCCCAACCTGGACAGGCCATGCCTTCTCTCCTTCCGTGTCCCCCAGCCAGACCCTCGGGCTCCTCACCAAACCACAGAGCAGACGCACCCCTGGCTTCACCCCGTCTGTTTTGTTGCTTGTCCCATTTACAGGAAGGGGCAAAGGCTCCCCCTCCCATCCCAGGACCAGGCTTGTTAGGTGGAGACTAGCCAGGGGGAGGAAGCGGACATCCGTGCAGACCCAAGCCCCACACTCACCTCCTTCAGCAGCTGAGCACACCTTCCTGGAGGAGGTGAAGGGAGCAGTGTGAGGGGCAGCCAGGAGAGTCTCACCCACATGCCCAATGCCCGGAGCCTCACCTTGCCGGGCTACCAGGTACAGCCCAGTGTCGGCTGTCAGCTCTCGGAACTTCCAGAAGCCGGGCTCGTTCTCGTCCTGGAGGCTGCGGCCTGTGAGCAGAGGCAGCTGGGCCTGGGGGCAGCAGGCAGGGGGCCCAGGGAGGCAGATAGCAGGGCTGAGGTGCCCCACCCCTGGCCAACTTACTGAAGTACTTGAGCACCTCGAAGTCGCTGCCCCGCCAGTGCAGGGACACCCTCAGAATGGCATAGTGCTCGTAGTCTGTGTCCAGCACCTGGAGCTCCCTGCGGCCTGGGGCCAGCAGGCGAGGGGGACATTTGCAGGAGCAGGCCTGTGGGTGTCCCCCACCCACACATGCCTGAGCCCAGGCCCTCCGATGATGCCCACGGGACGATGAGAACCTAGGGCCAGGTCTGCAGGTACTAAATACACCCAGCGCAGTTGCAATACTCGGGGGGTACCCTCTTGCCGTGGGCTGGGGCAGAGCTGGGACCCCCCATGATGCTCTGGAGAGTGGGGCTCCAGCTGCCCTTGAAGAACAACCTGTGCGGTGGGGGGAGGGGAGGGCCTGGGTCACCAGTGCAGGGAACAGAGAGGTCAAGCATAGCTCCTGTGCAGGGCCAGGGGTAGGACAGGCAGCAGCTCTTACCAGGAAAAATAAATTTCCCTGAAACATCCATTTCTGAGCCCACAATTTTTTCGGTCTCACAGCTTCCTGAGCTGAAAGGCAGCAAAAGCACATTAGGAAGGAGACAGCCTACACCTCACCCTGCAACTCCTGGGGCTGCTTCTCTGGGGAAGGACGCTGCCCTCACCCCAGGAAAGCCTGGAGTTGTGAGGTGCAGGGCAGGCCATTCCCCACGTGCCTCCCAGGGGGCTCCGTCTCCTGCAGGGAGCCACCAGCCCTTAGCCGTCTTACTCTTACAGAATGATGGGGCTGCATGGATTTCTTTTGTTGGAAGAAAACGTCATTTGTTATTTTTTTCTTGCAGAACTATAAGACTGGATGTCTGGTTTTCTCGGGGTCTCAAGACTGTGGGCGGTGGGTGCAGGAAGGGCTGGTCCTCCACTCTGGTTTATAAAACCTGAGCACCGACATTATCCATCCATCTCCCTGACAACAGAGCGGGCCCCACTGCCCCATCCACCAGGAGGAGGGGGTGTTGGGATGTGACATCACGAAAAGATGGCAGCTGGCTGCACCTGGACAGACACCTGCCCATGCCTGGACACCAGGCACACCTGGACACTTGCCCATACCCAGGCACCTGGTTGCAAACTCCATTCCTCTTGGCAGGCACACTGGCAGCATCAGGTGGAGCCCAAGCCCCAGGCACCCCAGCCCCTTACTTGTTGTACACGACCTTCACAGTCAGGTTGGCTCCATTCAAGGTCAGGAACAAGCCCTCCAGCCTCTTTGGGGTGTGGAGCGCCAGGTTGTGGTCGGAGGCCACACCTACTTCCCGCCAGAAACCTACAATCTAGAAGGCAAGGCGGGAGCAGCCTCAGAGACACCCCCCAACCTGGCTCCCTGGGGCGGTTCACAGACCCCCACCTACAGGGATCTGCTGGCTTTTGCAAGCTGGCAGTTGCCACAAGGCTTGGTGGCAAAGAACAAGAGCATCTGGGAACCTTTTGGTGGCACAAGGAGACCCCCAGCACAGACGGTGCAACCCCCACCCACCAGGGACCCTGGAGCTCCAGCCTCTCAGAAGAGCTGCCCCTGCCCTAGCCCATAGGGTGTGTGGAAAGGGCTGTGGGGACAATCTGGGTCTCCTGGGGGTCAAGGCATGGAAGGGAACAGTGGAGGCTGGGCCCCGGAAGGGGAGGCTGGAGATGGTGAGATGGGCAGGAAGGGGGCATCGTCTCCAGCCTGTGCCCTGCAGGAGGGCCTCCACTCTGTCCTGCCCTCAGAGTCCCATTGTCTGCAGCCCAGGCCTTCTCTTTGAAACTTTTAAGAACAGATCGATTGTGCAAGAGAAGAGTCAGTGTCCCACACCTGTGTCATCCCTGGCCTGGCTCATGCGCCTGGCCTGGCAGCAGGCACAGGCTGAGTGGAAGGTGCATGGGCACAGAGTCAACCTGACGGGAGCTTCCAGGTGCCCTCCTCCCCAGATGCCCTCCTCCCCAGGTGCCCTCCACCCAGGTTCCCTCCTCCCCAGGTGCCCTCCACCCAGGTGCCTTCCTCCCCAAGTGCCCTCCACCCAGGTGCCCTCCACCCAGGTGCCCTCCTCCCCAGGTGCCCTCCACCCAGGTGCCCTCCTCCCCAGGTGCCCTCCACACCATGGTGTCTCCGCTGGTCCTCAAAGTGCACTGGGATGGGGGAGGAAGCATAGGAGGAAGCCCATGCAACCCAGGGGCAGGGGCACCCGGCAGACCAGCCAGGCTGCCTCCAGGGACCCTTGGTGAGGGCTGAACCCCGGTCCCTCTGGGTTTCATGCTCACAGCCTGTAGGGAGGTGCCAGGCAGGTGTGAGCTCAGCAACCTCACCAGAACCCTTAGCTGCCTGCCCTCTTCAGCTGACCTGGCCAGAGGGCTGGAGGGACAGAGAAGAGGTGGACACCACAGCCTTGGCATTGTCCTCCCAGCTGAGAGAGAGGCGCTACCTTCTGGCTGTCCAGGTCTGGCTGCACGGCCATCCTCGCTTGCACCAGGACGACAACACCCAGGACGGCGCTCTGCAGCCCAGCTGGCATGCCCCCTAGGCTTCCTCGAAACAGCATGGAATCAGGGTCTGAGTTCTCAACGCCTCCTGCCTGCAGCCCTGGGTTATATTTTGGAGACGGCGTTGTGCAATCAACGTGACGGCGTCACTGGGCAAAATTGGGACCAACCAATTCTGCATGGACACCCACCTGGGGGGGCACCAACCGTCTCTGCAGACACCTACTCTCACCTGGGGCCATTAGCCTCGTGACACCCACACCCTCCCTGGGGAGATAGCCAGGGTGACACTGGGTGGCAGTAGACCTTGCAGTAAGGCCTGCCTGAGGGACCTGGTGGCCTGGGAGCAGGAGGGTGAGGAAGACCAGGCAGGAGCCAGGGCTGATTCCGGGACTGTGCTTGTTGCGGGGACCACTGGCCCAGGTGGGTCCCCCTGCCTCTGGGGAGTGGCAACAGCCACTGTGTAGCCTCTTCCTCCTCCCTCCCCTTCTCCTCCACCTCTGCCTGATATGCACACTCACATACTCACCCAGCACACTCACACTCACAGATATGCACACTCACACACGCAGACATACACATACATGCTCACACACACACAGATATGCACACTCAGCACACTCACACTCACACAAGAAACACTCAAGCCAGTCAGGTTGTGTTGCCACTGTCATGTGTGTCTCCTGTAGCGGTGGGCTGAGGGGACACAACAGACGTCATTCAGGCTTCCTACTGAACCCTAAAGTCGGCAGTAACAGGCTGATAAAAACGAAGGCTGTCAGTCCTCCTTTACACCCTGTCGGTCTCCTGCACACCCCGTGTACACAGCCTGCTTGTTAGCTCTCGCTGGTTTAAAGCCATCCACATGGGACGAGTCCCCGATGCCTATGCCCAGCTTGGCCAGGGCTCGGAGCATGACCTCGTATCTGTCCATAGAGGGACTATGCCAAGCCTGCCCCCCTACCCCCCTGCGCACTGAGCACTCAGTTTACACCCCAGACCTCCCAGGCGGACCAGACATCGTCCGGACAACTGAGCAGACGCTTTGAGGGGGGCCTAGCCCTGCACCAGCTGAGGCAGCCCAGTGGGAGGAGGTCCCTGCCCTCTGGCAGAAAACTTGAGCCAGGGGCACCCAAGTTGGGGGCTGTGGACCGATGGCGAACCTCGAGCTGCACCTCGAAGGAGGAGCAGGAGGGAGGGTGTTCGTGCAAAGGGAACAGCATTTGAGAGGCACTGGAGCGGGGGCCTGGGGGGCGCTGGGGCTAGGAGAAGGCCCACGAGATGGTATAAGCTAGGGCCTTACGCAGACCCAGCACCAGGTCCTTCTGCCGTGTGCAGTCTGTGTCCTCTCCCACACGGAGCTGGGCTGTATGGAGTCCCCATGCCCAGGCCCCCTGCCAAGCCCCTGTGCTTTATCTGCTCAAGCCCACCAGCAGCCCTGCGGTGGGGACCTGCTGAGAAGCTGGCCTCAGAGAGGCCCCATCCTACCCACATCTGGCAGCTGGGAGGGGGCAGGGCTAAGACTCAAACCCAGGGCACTGCCACCAGCACCTGCCCTTTAGCCCCCAAGCCTCTGCCCCGCCCGTGCCCCAGGACCCCCACCCCACCAGCGTCCACTGTCCCTGCCGACCCCGGGCCAACTACATGGTTCGTGGGCCCAGGGCAAAATGAAACAAGGCTCCTTGCCCAAAATGATCATGAATTTCAAGACAGCAACCAAAACCAAACCCACTGCCGTCGAGTCAAATCCTGACTCATGGTGACCCTGGAGGACAGAGAAGAACTGCCCTGTTGAGTTTCCAAGATTGTAATCTTTACAGCAGCAGCCTGCCACATCTTTCTCCCAGGGAGCAGCTGGTGGGTTGGGAGTAGCTGGTGGGTGCAAACTGCCAACCTTTTGCTTAGCAGCTGGGCACTTAACCACTCTGCCACCAGGGCTCCTTCAAGATGGCAACAACAGGCATTAAACCAAGTGGCATGCTGGGTGACCTCTCAGCCGGCCTTGGCCCTCTGACCCCTCCAGACCTTCATGGGGCAGCCCCTGTCCGCCTCAGATGGTGGACTTCACCAGAGGCGTCTCGGTCCACAGGGACTGGACCAGTGTGGCCAGGGAGTTCCTGGTCAAGAAGCTGTGTTTTCAGTGGGAACAGGCCCAAAAGCCTTGGTGGGAGCCAGGATTGCACAGGGGTCTTGAGTGCCGGCCCCAGGGCCATGAGCAGGGGTGGGACAGACCCTGTGGCCAAGAAGGCTGACTCAGCAGAGGGGTCCAAGGGTGCTCCACAGCACCCTTGCCAAAAGATCAGCACCTCAGCCCTGTGAAAAAACCCACCCTGAAATAGCTCTAGGCTTTGGTCACCAGAGGCCCTGGTCGCCACCTCTGTCCCCCACTTCCCGTGACTGTGTGCTCACCGGGACCCTCGGGGGACAGACAGAATGGGGGTGGAGTAGAAGCAGAGGGGCTGGGGGGCCACAGACCTGGCAGAACCCAGCCTCAGGGTGACCATCCAAGGCCCCTCAGGGCTCTGTTGGGCAGGAGAGGGAGGGCAGGAAGCTTGTTGACACAGGTGTCTGGGAGACGAGGCGGGATGAGGACAATACCCCTCAGGGCTGACTGCTCCTGGCCCGGCCCCATCTCCAGAGCCATGACCCCAGGCCTCCCGCGCCTTCCTGCTCCACCACACTGGCCCTTTGAAGTGTGACCACCGAAACCACAGGCCTCAGAGCTCTGGGGGGCTGTGGCAGGCACAGTGTCATGGACAAGGCCACTGCAACGTTGCCTTCACCGCATGTTGAGAGGGAGTTCAGACCCCAGGCCCTGCAGCCAGACCACAGGTGTGTGAACCCCAGCCGCGGGTACCCCACCTCTCTGTGTCTAGTGTCCCGATCTGAGAAAGGGGGGCAGCCCCAGGGGCAGAGCTGGCAGGGTGAGGGCTCAGTGCGCTGGCCACCACCATGACCGAGTTCGGGGCTCCAGAGGCCTAAAAGAACCAAATGTCACTGAGTAGATTCCAACTCATAGCCACCCTACGGGACAGAGCAGAACTGCCCCACAGGGTTTCCAAGGAGCAGCTGGTGGATTCAAACTGCCAACCTTCCAATTAGGAGCCAAGCTCGTAACCACTTTGCCACCAGGGCTCCCCCAGACATCTAAACAGTGTGCTATAACCTGTGGGTCCTGGGAGGTGAAACCGTGTGAGTCACCACCTGACCCCGTGACCCCACTCCTGGGTCCCAGGAGACCTGAAAACAGGGACAAAGACAGACACATGGGCACCAGGGTCCAGCAGCTCTGCTCACTATGTCCAAGAGGTGGAGACAACCCGAGTGTCCATCAGCAGGTGGGTGGAGAAACACAATGTGGGCCATCCATTAATGGGCTGTAACTCAGCCATGAAGAGAAATGACATCCTGGTTCCTGCCACACGTGGGTGAACCTTGAAGACACCATGCCGAGTGAAAGGAGCCAGATGCAAAAGGACACATGTCATGTGACCTGACTTATAGGAAATACCCAGTCAAATCCATAGATCCAAAAGTTATTCGTGGTGACCAGGGGCTGGAAGGAGGGGTGGGAGTTTTGCCCAAGGGGCACTGAGTTTCTGTTTTGGGTGGTGGAAAGTTCTGGAAACGGAGAGTGATGAAAGTTGTACAACATTGTGAGTGTGCTCAACGCCTCTGAATTGTACACTTAAAAACAGTTAAAATTGTGAGGATGGTATAGGACCGGGCAATGTTTCATTCTGTTGTACACAGTGTCTCTGTGAGTCGGAACCGACCTGATGGCACCTAACAACAACAACAAACATTTCACCATAAACAATCAGGAAGTTAATTAAAACACACACTGCACACCCCACGGCCCTATGATGCCAGCCTCCTCTGCCCCTTGCACCAGGGTCCCCGCGGAGGGCCATGCCTAGGGCCCATCTTCATTCCACAGGCACCGTGGCCATGGGGACCAGTCACCACCTTCAGTCAGGACCTCACACGTGCCCATCTTGGCTGGAGCCCCCACAACCAGACTCCCCTTCACACCCTGCCTGCCTCGGTCTCCCCTGGAGGTGTGGACAGCACTGCCCTCTGTAAGTCATGGGGCCATGATGGGGCCAGTGTGGATGTCTCCAAAGAACCAAGGAGCCTCAGGCTGCAGAATCTGTTTACTGGGTGGAAGGGAGGGGCCCAAGGAGAAGTTCCAGGGGGGATGGACGGAGGAGGGGAAGAAGGGATTGTCCAAGTCTTGGCAGCCCCAGGGGTGAGTCTCACATCCTGGGGGACCCCTTCTTATCCAGGGTAACAAAGGCTGCTGCCCAGACTCTCCCTGTGCAGACAGAAGGCCATGGTTACCCCCATCACTCCACAAATGCTTCTCAGGCACCCTGACCTGCTCGTTCTGCTGCCTCTCACACTTCACACCTCACCCACAAGTCCACCTCTGCCCCCAAAATGTCGCCAAACGCACGAGTGGATCAGAACAGTGGCGAGAGGTGTCTGTGAAGGGGTGGGAGGGGGCTGGGGCGGGGGCAGGGGAGCAGGGACAGAGACCCAGGCAGGGAGGGGAGCCTCAAGGAGGGGGCCAAGGGAGAGTTGTGCTGCCTACCTGGGAAGGGCCCAAGTGCAGCCTGAAGGGTCAGGGTGCCTCCTTGTCCCCTGGGGAGCAGGCATCTGTGGAAAGAAGGGGGCTGTGAGATGCTGAGCTAGTCGGTACTGCCCACCCGCCTGCTGGAGTGCTAGGGGGCCAAGGGCCATGGAACAGTGAGGCCAAGACACCCTCCCGCACCTCAATCCCAAACTCTCTCTCGGGGGGGGGCAGCTCGTGGGCAACCTGCAGCAGGGACAGGCGGGCTGAGCAGGTACCCGACTGGGGCAGCGTAACTGCCATGTCCTCGGGGAGCCCCACGGTAGGGTAGAAGTCCTGGAAGGCCTTCATGGCCTCAGGGCTCACGTCCTGGGTCCGGCCTGGGGCAGAGCAGGCCACTGTGAACCAGGAGCCCACAGGGCGAGGGGTCCATGGGGGTCGAACTCACAAAGGACCAACACCAGGGCTGGGCAGGCTGTGCAGTGCACGAAGCCTTTACTAACCCCACAAAGGCATCCAGGAGGCTGGGGGCCTGGCAGGCACCCAAAGGGCATATTCCCCTGGGCGCCCCTTAAACCTCCTTCATGCAGCTCCCACGCCATTCTGTCCACCAGGAGGAGCCCCTGGCCCTCTCAGCAGAGCCCTCCCTGCTTAGAATTCAGGGTCCCAGGCCTGCGTTTTTCTCAACTTTACTTGCTAACCTTTCTTTTGAATTTATTTTTACTTCCATGCTTTTAATTTCTAAGAACTTTTTTTAATTCTCTGATAATTACTGTTTATAGTATCACATTGTTATTTTGGGGGTTAGTTTCTTTCCTTAACTTTTATCCCTTCGGAGGCAGGTTCTTTATCAAATATACTTGGTCTTTTTGTACGTACTTTTTTTTTTTTTTAGATTCCTGCTTGTTTTTTCAAACCTCACTTATCTCTTTAATCATTTCAGGCATACTGACTTCATGTCCTATGAAATGTAATCCCAATGTCTGGAGTCCTTTCAGGTCTGTGTCTGTGGTATCTGTCATGTCCTGCTCCCATACGTGGTGTTTCGTTTCTTGTGTATTTTCTAATTTTTTACTGGCAGCTCACGTTTCTGGGAACTTTGTTGGGGAATGCTTAGAGGCACAGCTTGACATTGCATTCAACAGATCAGAGTTGTGTTTGCTTCTGCCAGCTGCCTGGAGCACCACCAACCTAGGGCACTGTCAGCAAACCCTCCATTTGAGCGTTTCGATCACATAGGTGACTTTGGGGGCAGACCCACATGAAGGTCAGCTTGTGCTGACAAATGCTGAGGGAAACTGTCCCTCTCCGCCAGCACGGAGTCCAACGTGGCAAGTGTCCTTCGTGTCTCCTGCGTGGTGTCTGTCTCTTGTTGACCCTTGCACCGAGGGCGCGGCTGGAACTCATGCAGGGATCTCATGCTGGACGCCCCTTTTCTCGACTGGCCTCTCAGATTTCCTCTGCTCCTTCTCCGCCGCTGCCCCCACTGCTGTCTTCCAGTGGAAGCACAGACTCACCAGGGTCCCACAAACACCCTCTGGGAGAAAGGTGGCTCCTGCTTGCCGCCTTCCCAGTAACCACAAGAGCTGAGCCACACGTTCACTCCCCCTCCGCCACCACCTCCGTATTTTGAGGTTTCAAACCTACAGAACACACTCAAGCAGAGCGAGACGAACAACCGCGTATTCCTCACCCAAGTTCACAAACCGTGCGATGCACTGATCGTTTCTAAATGTTTTATTGGCTTTTCAGCCGTTTTTAGAGGGAGGGATGTTCAGGTTATCTGCTTCATCGCACTGACTGTAACAGAAGCTGACTGTTATTGTAAGAGCTATCCCTAGCCTGGCGTTCTGGTTCTCACACATTAAAAGCATCCTGATTTAAGAGAGAACTTCTACTGCTGGTTTATGTTAATTTTGTCCCTAAAGAGAACTTGTATCACCCCATAAACTTGGTATTTCCCTTCTCTTGTGCTGCTAGGGCTTTAGGACACTGACGACAGCTCAGCGAAGGTGGGACTCCTTGTCTCCTCCTTACTTTAAAAGGGTGGCTTCCTATGTTTCTTCATCACACACAGATTTTGGTTGTTGTTGTTGTTGTTGTTAGGTGCCGTTGAGTCAGTTCCGACTCATAGCGACCCTATGCACAACAGAATGAAACACTGCCCGGTTCTGAGCCATCCTTACGATCATTATGTTTGAGCTCATTGTTGCAGCCACTGTGTCAATCCACCTCGTTGAGGATCTTCCTCTTTTCCGCTGACCCTGTACTCTGCCAAGCATGGTGTCCTTCTCCAGGGACCGATCCCTCCTGACAACACATCCAAAGTATGTAAGACGCAGTCTTGCCGTCCTTGCCTCTAAGGAGCATTCTGGTTGTACTTCTTCTAAGACAGATTTGTTCGTTCTTTTGGCAGTCCATGGTATATTCAATATACTTCACCAACACCACAATTGAAAGGCATCAATTCTTCTTCCATCTTCCTTATTCATTGTCCAGCTTTCACATGCATATGATGTGATTGAAAATACCATGGCTTGGGTCAGGCGCACCTTCAAGGTGACGTCTTTGCTCTTCGACACTTTAAAGAGGTCCTTTGCAGCAGATTTACTCAATGCAATGTGTCTCTTGATTTCTTGACTGCTGCTTCCATGGCTTTTGATTGTTGATCCAAGTAAAATGAAATCCTTGACAACTTCAATCTTTTCTCCATTTATCATGATGTTGCTCATTGGTCCAGTTGTGAGGATTTTTGTTTTCTTTATGTTGAGGTGCAATCCATCCTGAAGGCTGTGGTCTTTGATCTTCATTAATAAGTGCTTCAAGTCCTCTTCACTTACAGCAAGCAAGGCTGTGTCGTCTGCATAACACACGTTATTAATGAGTCTTCCTCCAATCCTGATGCCCCGTTCTTCATATAGTCCAGCTTCTCGGATTATTTGTTCAGCATACAGATTGAATAAGTGT
This sequence comes from Elephas maximus indicus, assembly GCF_024166365.1. Classification (NCBI taxonomy): domain Eukaryota; kingdom Metazoa; phylum Chordata; class Mammalia; order Proboscidea; family Elephantidae; genus Elephas; species Elephas maximus. The sequence goes on from NC_064827.1 coordinate 1,312,277, forward strand.
GGTGAAAGAATACAACCCTGACGCACACCTTTCCTGACTTCAAACCAATCAGTATCCCCTTGTTCTGTCTGAACCCCTGGCTCTTGATCTGTGTAAAGGTTCCTGATGAGCACAATTAAGGGTTCTGGAATTCCCATTCTTTGCAATGTTATCCATAATTGGTTATCATCCACACAGTCGAATGCCTTTGCATAATCAATAAAACACAGGTAAACATCCTTCTGGTATTCTCTGCTTTCAGCCAGGATCCATCTGACATCAGCAATGATAAGCCTGGCTCCATGTCCTCCTCTGAAACCGCCCTGAATTTCTGGCAGTTCCCTGTTGATATACTGCTACAGCCATTTTTGAACGATCTTCAGCAAAATTTTGCTTGTGTGTGATATTAGTGATATCATTTGATAATTTCCACATTCGGTTGGATCACCTTTCTTGGGAATAGGCATAAATATAGATCTCTTCCAGTCAGTTGGCCAGGAAGCTCTCTTCCATATTTCTTGGCATAGACGAGTGAGCACCTCCAGCATTCCATCTGTTTGTTGAAACATCTCAGTTGATACTCCATCAATTCCTGGAGCCCTGTTTTTCGCCAATGCCTTCAGAGCAGCTTGGACTTCTTCCTTCAGTACCATCGGTTCCTGATCATATGCCACCTCTTGAAACGGTTGAATATCGACTAATTCTTTTTGGTATAATGACCCTGTGTATTCCTTCCATCTTCTTTTGATGCTTCCTGTGTCGTTTAATGTATTTCCCACAGAATCTTTCACTATTGCAACTTGTGGCTTGAATTTTTTCTTCAGTTCTTTCGCCTTCAGAAACGCCAAGTGTGTTCTTCCCTTTTGGTTTCTATCTCCAGCTCTTTGCACATGTCATTATAATACTCTACTTTGTCTTCTTGAGATGCCCTTTGAAATCTTCTGTTCAGTTCTTTTACTTCATCATTTCCTCCTTTTGCTTTAGCTGCTCGACTTTCGAGAGCAAGCTTCAGAGTCTCCTCTGACATCCATCTTGGTCTTTTCTTTCTTTCCTGTCTTTTCAATGACCTTTGCTTTCTTCATGGGTGATGTCCTTTATGTCATTCCACAACTCGTCTGGTCTTTGGTCGCTAGTGTTCAATGCATCAAATCTATTCTTGAGGATTGTCTCTAAATTCAGGTGGGATATACTCAAGGTCATATTTTGTTTCTCGTGGACTTGCTCTGATTTTCTTCAGTTTCAGCTTGAACTTGCATATGAGCTCTTGATGGTCTGTTCCACAGTCGGCCCCTGGCCTTGTTTTGACTGACGATATTGAGCTTTTCCATTGTCTCTTTCCGCGGATGTACTCAATTTGATTTCTGTGCATTCCATCTGCCAAGGTCCATGTGTATAGTCACCATTTATGCTCGTGAAAGAAAGTATTTGCAATGAAGAAGTTGTTGGTCTTGCCAAATTTTATCATTCGATCTCCAGCATTGTTTCTATCACCAAGGCCATATTTTCCAACTACTGATCCTTCTTTGTTTCCAACTTTCACATTCCAATCACCAGTAATTATCAGTGCATCTTGATTGCAAGTTCGATCAATTTCAGACTGTAGCACCTGATAAAAATCTCCTATTTCTTCATCTTTGGCCCTAGTGGTTGGTGCGTAACTTTGAATACTAGTTGTATTAACTGGCCTTCATTGTAGGCGTATGGATATTATTCTATCACTGACAGCGTTGTACTCAGGATAGATCTTGAAATGTTCTTTTTGACGATGAATGCAACACCATTCCTCTTCAAGTTGTCATTCCCAGCATAGTAGACTGCATGATTTTCCGATTCAAAATGGCCAATACCAGTCCATTTCAGTTCACTAATGCCTAGGATATTGATGTTTATGCATTCCATTTCATTTTTGATGATTTCCAATTTCCCTAGATTCGTACTTCTTACATTCCAGGTTCCGATTATTAATGGATGTTTGCAGCTGTTTCTTCTCATTTTGAGTCGTGCCACATCAGCAAATGAAGGTCCCGAAAGCTTGACTCCATCCACCTCATTAATGTCGACTCTACTTTGAGGAGGCAGCTCTTCCCCAGTCATCTTTTGAGTGCCTTCCAACCTGGGGGGCTCATCTTCCAGCACTTATGTTCCACTGCTATTCATAAGTTTTTCACTGGCTAGTGATTTTCAGAAGTAGACTGCTAGGTCCTTCTTCCTAGCCTGTATTAGTCTGGAAGCTCAGCTGAAAACTGTCCTCCATGGGTGACCCTGCTGGTATCTGAATACCAGTGGCATAGCTTCCAGCATCACAGCAACGCGCAAGTCCCCACAGTACAACAAACTGACAGACACGTGGCGGGTGGGGAGGAGAGGAGCCTAAAATTGTTGTTAAACTCATTGCCACACAGAGTAGAACTGCCCCATAGAGTTTCCAAGGTGACAATCTCTAAGGAAGCAGGTGGCCAGGTCTTCTTCCCGCAGAACCACTGGATGGGTTCAAATCACCAACCTTTTGGTTAGCAGCCAAGCACTTAGCCACTGTGCCACCAGGGCTCCTGATACAGCTCCACGCCTGTAGAAAGGCTAAATTTAAAAAAATAAATAAATGCTGATAACACCAAGTGCTGGCAAGGATGTGGAGCAACTGGAGCTCACAGGCACTCCCGGGGGGTGGGGGGTGCAAAGTGGTACAACACTTTGGAAAACAGTTTGGCAGGTTCTCATAAAATTCATCACTCAATGGCCATACGATTCAACAGTCCCCCTCCTAGGTATTTAGCTAAGAGAAATGACAGCTTCTGTTTACCCAACGCTCTGCGTGTGAACGTTTGCACTGACTTTATTCATAATCACTAAGGCTGGAAGAGCCCAAACGCCCTGCAGAGGTGGAGGGTGAACAAGCTGTGGTCCGTCCCTGCGGTAGACTCTGCTCAGCAGTAAGAAGGCACAGGTCGGCACTGATGCACACAACAGCACAGCGGATCTCAAAGGCACTACGCGGAGTGACAAGCCAGGTTCAGAAGGCTCCGTGCTGTGTGGTTCCGTCTCTACTACATTCTGGAATGAGCACAACTCCAGGGACAGAAGACAGCGAGTGGCGGCCAGGGGCTGGGGCTGAGGGGACTTTTGGAGGGGCAGAATTGTTCCATGTCTTGATTGTGGTGGTGGTTACGTGACTGAGTGCTTCTGTCTAAACGTGTAGAACTATACACCAAAAAGAGTGAATTTTATATATGTAAATTATACCTCAATATTTAAAAAAGCTTAAAATATATAGAGATTGAGAGAGAGAGAAAATAGACGATTGATAATAGGTAGGTACATAGAAAAGTAGGTAGACAGGTAGACAGACAGACAGGTAGGTAGGTAGATAGAAAAAGTAAGTCTTCCCCCAGAAAGCCGTCTCTTGGATTTAGGGGCTGGGCACTCTGAGTGAGCACCAGATTCCCAGGCTCTGAGGCAGAAGGACTCAGGCCAGCTCCTGGAACCAGGGGCCAAGTCCAGATGATGCTGCCCCACCCAGGGCTCCAGGAGAGGACAAGGGTCAGTGGCCCCCTGGGTCCGAGCAGCTCTGTCCTTGCTCCGTCTCATCCCCAGTCTGGGGGCTCTGGCCACCACTGACCAGTGACAGGTAGGACTGGGAGTCCCTGTCTCGGGGCCCCACCACCCCGCCTGGCCACCAGCTGGGCTCCCAGCAGCCACATCCAGGACACTGGGGGGCCGAGCCAGGCACTTAGAGGATTATGGCCTGGCCACCCCTTATCGCCAGTTGCATAAGTGTGCTGGTGAGCTGGCGCCGGGGAGGCACTGTGGCTGGGGGAGCAGGAGGGTGAGGAGCGGGACAGAAGCCACCACCTCCAATGACAAGACTGGTGGGCAGAGAGTGGTGCTCCAGGAGAAAGGACATGGGTCAGCAAGGACAAAAGGACAGACTATTGCAGCCCGCAGGGGCAGAGGCCCCAATCCAATCTTCGGCAAGCACTGGCTGAGCCATGAGCCAGGCGCCTGGGGGTGCAGGGTGGCCCCCACTGAGCCAAATGCCCCACTTCCGGGGTTCCCTGGCCTTGGCTGGGGGAAGCTCCACCAGGAGCCTACAATGTGGCCTGTAGTCTTGCTGGTCTCCCTGCTCCCTGTGGGTCCCCCAAGAAGAGACTCCATGCGGTGCCCTGAGGGAACCCGAAAAGATTTCTAACTGCTAGCATGTTCCCAAATCCTCATTATGCCTAGTGAAAGCCCAGCACCAACCCCACCCCTGCCAGTGGTCCCAGGCCCTGTGTAGGGACCCGGCCAGCCCTCCCACCTCCTGCTGGCAGCCTCCGAGCATCCGCCCTCTGGTCGCTTCCTCCCCCAGCACCTAAATGCCACCAACTCCAAGAAGCCTTCCCCAAACTATGTACACACAACCCCCAAGCCCCACCCCTCCATCCCCCTGTCTGTTTCCTTGCTAGCATTGAACTTAATCCATAATTAGTGTCTCCTGGGCTTGTTTGAAGTTCTTGGGTGCAAGCAGTTTGCGCTCGACAACTACCCTAAAGGTTGGTGGTTCAAACCCACTCAGAGGCACCTTGGGAGACAAGCCTGGCGATCTGCTTCCTAAAGGTCACAGGGTCGGGAACCTCATGGAGCCGTTGTGCTCTGTCACATGGGGTCACCACGAGTCAGAATCGACTCTGCAGCAGCAGGTTTGGTGTTCTTGGTTTGGGGTTTGTTCGGGGCCCACTCCCCACACAGACAGTCTAGCTCCACGAGAGCAGAGGCTGTGCACAGCCTGTTCACGTCTGCTTCCTCAGCCTAACATGGGCCTGGCACGGGCTGAACCTCTGACTGTATGCATGCTTGAGTGTGTGTGTACGTGCGTGAGTGAAGCCACGCTGGCCTGCAGGCTGCCAAAGCCCGTTCCCTACAGCGCGCCCCACCTGTTCCCTGGTGCAGGAGGCATCCAGGCAGGGCTGCACTTCCTCCCAGTGCCCAGCCCAGGGAGCGCCGCCAGGACCGCGCAGGTGGGGCGTGGGTAGTGCTCCCATCACACCAGCAGCCTCGGCTCCCCGCAGGACAGGGCAGGCAGGATGCACCCGGCAAGGTGTGAGCCCGTGAGGGGTGAGTGTGAGTGTACCCACTGTGGTACCCAGGCTGGATGTGTGGGAGGCTCAAGGGCAGGGCTCGGGTCTCGCATGTGGCACCTGGTGGGACAAGGGCCCAAACCTAGAGCTCACAGAGATTTTGGACAGCTACTACTCCATCACCCAAGGGGGCATCAGGACAGGCTCCCGTCAACTGAGCAGCGGTCCCAAACTGCAAGTGGCTTTAAGCAGCTCTGAGGCAGATCTCCGTCTCGACCTCCCACCGGTTCAGAGAAGACTCAGGTGTGGCACCCTGAGAGGGAGAGACATCTTCTCAGGATACATTAAGTATTTTGTCTTGGTTCCAGCTGCCACCTAAAGGTTTCCAGGTGATCCTCAGGTGGCCCCTCAGGGTCTCCAGGGGCCTCAGCAGTGGGTGACTGTCCCTCTCTACATCTCCATTCTATTCCAGGCCTCCAGGGACTCTCCAAGAGGTCACCTGGACTGGCCGTGTCCCCACCCAACAGTCCCTGCTCTCTCTCTGGGGCGCTTCTCTGTGCTCCAAACCTGTCTCTCCCCTTCACCCTCCACCTGGGAGTGGCCTCACTGCCTCTCTGGGCTCAGCCCTGGCCCTGTGGTTCCCTACACCAGCCCACATCTGTGTGAGCAGCTTCCTCACAAACTCTCCCACATTATCCTAATTCCAGTCCCTTCCATTCCTCCTGAGCCCTGACTGAGTGACTGGTCACAGGAATCGCTGGGTCTCTGGTGGAAAAGCAGCTCGAAAATATTGTACTTTCGCGACAATCCTAAATGCCATGGCATTTCGATTTTTAAATTTTTTAATGAGGTAAAAGATGGTTCTAATTTCACATGACAAAGCACGCTTGGAATAAAAGCCAAAAAATTCTGCAAGTGAAAACAGACAAGTCACAAGACATTAACACTTGTAAAATAATGACTAGCAAGAGCGTGGTGTTATATAAACAGAATATGGAAGAATCTAGAGAAAATGAGGACAGCCATGGATCACCTGGGAATCCAGCACATGATAACGGAAACCCTAGAGGCTGAGAGAAAAGGTTGATTATTCACAGAAGAAGCCATCACTGTTAGGAACCATGTAGAAAAATGTACATAGCTGGATCCCTGCCTCACTCCTTGTTGTTGCTGTTATTGTTAGGTGCCATCGAGTTCATTCCGACTCAGAGAGACCCTACGTGCAACAGAACAAAACACTGTCCGGTCCTGCACCGTCCTCAAAATTGTTATTATGCTTGAGCCCATTGTTACAGCCACTATGTTAATCCATCTCATTAATGGTCTTCCTCTGTTTCACTAACCCCCTACCAAGTATGACGTCCTTCTGCAGGGAATGATCCTTCCTGATAACATGTCCAAAGTATGTGAGACAAAGGCTTTCCATCCTCACTTCCAAGGAGCACTCTGGCTGTACTTTTTCCAAGACAGATTTGTTCATTCTTCTGGCAGTCCATGGTATTCAACATTTAACATTCTTCCCCAACATCATAATTCAAAGGCATCAATTCTTCTTCGGTCTTCTTTATTCATTGTCCAGCATTCACATGCTCTCATGGATTGAATTGTGTCCCCCAAAACAACTGTCAGCTTAGCTAGGTCATGATTCCCTTGTGTGATTGTCTACCATTTTTATCTTCTGATATGATTTCCCTATGTTTTAATCCTATCACCATGATGTAATAAGATGGATTAGCGGCAGTTATGTTGATGAGGTCTACAAGATTAGGCAGTGTCTTAAGCCAATCTCTCTTTTTTTTTTTTATTAACTTTTATTGAGCTTCAAATGAACGTTTACAAATCAAGTCAGTCTGTCACATACAAGTTAATATACATCTTACTCCTTACTCCCACTTGCTCTCCCCCTAATGAGTCAGCCCTTCCAGTCTCTCCTTTCGTGAAAACTTTGGCAGCCTCCAGCTCTCTCTATCCTCCCATCCCCCCTCCAGACAGGAGATGCCAACACAGTCTCAAGTGTCCACCTGATATAACTAGCTCACTCTTCATCAGCATCTCTCTCCCACCCACTGTCCAGTCCCTTTCATGTCTGATGAATTGTCTTCGGAGATGGTTCCCGTCCTGTGCCAACAGAAGGTTTGGGGACCATGACCGCCGGGATTCCTCTAGTCACATCCAGACCATTAAGTATGGTCTTTTTATGAGAATTTGGGGTCTGCATCCCCCTGATCTCCTGCTCCCTCAGGGGTTCTCTATTGTGCTCCCTGTGAGGGCAGTCATCGATTGTGGCCGGGCACCAACTAGTTCTTCTGGTCTCAGGATAATGTAGGTCTCTGGTTCATGTGGCCCTCTCTGTCTCTTGGGCTCTTAGTTGTCGTGTGACCTTGGTGTTCTTCATTCTCCTTTGGTCCAGGTGGGTTGAGACCAATTGATGCATCTTAGATGGCCGCTTGTTAGCTTTTAAGACTCCAGACGCCACATTTCAAAGTGGGATGCAGAATGTTTTCATAATAGAATTATTTTGCCAATTGACTTAGAAGTCCCCTTAAACCATGGTTCCCAAACCCCCACCCTTGCTCCGCTGACCTTCGAAGCATTCAGTTTATCCCGGAAACTTCTTTGCTTTTGGTCCAGTCCAGTCCAGCTGAGCTGACCTTCCATGTATTGAGTGTTGTCCTTCCCTTCACCTAAAGCAGTTCTTTTCAGCTAATTAATCAGTAAAAAACCCTCTCCCTCCCTCCCTCCCCTCCTTGTAACCACAAAAGTATGTGTTCTTCTCAGTTTATACTATTTCTCAAGATCTTATAATAGTGGTCTTATACAATATTTGTCCTTTTGCCTCTGACTGATTTCGCTCAGCATAATGCCTTCCAGGTTCCTCCATGTTATGAAATGTTTCACAGATTCGTCACTGTTCTTTATCGATGCGTAGTATTCCATTGTGTAAATATACCACAATTTATTTACCCATTCATCCGTAGATGGACACCTTGGTTGCTTCCAGCTTTTTGCTGTTGTAAACAGAGCTGCAATAAACATGGGTGTGCATATATCTGTTTGTGTGAAGGCTCTTGTTTCTCTAGGTATATTCCGAGGAGTGGGATTTCTGGGTTGTATGGTAGTTCTATTTCTAACTGTTTAAGATAACGCCAGATAGATTTCCAAAGTGGTTGTACCATTTTACATTCCCACCAGCAGTGTATAAGAGTTTCAATCTCTCCGCAGCCTCTCCAACATTTACTATTTTCTGTTTTTTGGATTAATGCCAGCCTTGTTGGAGTGAGATGGAATCTCATCGTAGCTTTAATTTGCATTTCTCTAATGGCTAATGATCGAGAGCATTTTCTCATGTATCTGTTAGCTGCCTGAATATCTTCTTTAGTGAAGTGCGTGTTCATATCCTTTGCCCACTTCTTGATTGTGTTGTTTGTCTTTTTGTGGTTGAGTTTTGACAGAATCATGTAGATTTTAGAGATCAGGCGCTGGTGGGAGATGTCATAGCTGAAAATTCTTTCCCAGTCTGTAGGTGGTCTTTTTACTCTTTTGGTGAAGTCTTTAGATGAGCATAGGTGTTTGATTTTTAGGAGCTCCCAGTTATCGGGTTTCTCTTCATCATTTTTGGTAATGTTTTGTATTCTGTTTATGCCTTGTATTAGGGCTCCTAGAGTTGTCCCTATTTTTTCTTCCATGGTCTTTATCATTTTAGTCTTTATGTTTAGGTCTTTGATCCACTTGGAGTTAGTTTTTGTGCATGGTGTGAGGTATGGGTCCTGTTTCATTTTTTTGCAAATGGATATCCAGTTATGCCAGCACCATTTGTTAAAAAGACTATCTTTTCCCCAATTAACCGACACTGGGCCTTTGTCAAATATCAGCTGCTCATACGTGGATGGATTTATATCTGGGTTCTCAATTCTGTCCCATTGGTCTATGTGCCTGTTGTTGTACCAGTACCAGGCTGTTTTGACTACTGTGGCTGTATAACAGCTTCTGAAATCAAGTGGAGTGAGGCCTCCCACTTTCTTCTTCTTTTTCAGTAATGCTTTGCTTATCCGGGGCTTCTTTCCCTTCCATATGAAGTTGGTGATTTGTTTCTCTATCACCTTAAAAAATGACATTGGAATTTGGATCGGAAGTGCATTGTATGTATAGATGGCTTTTGGTAGAATAGACATTTTTACTATGTTAAGTCTTCCTATCCATGAGCAAGGTATGTTTTTCCACTTAAGTAGGTCCTTTTTAATTTCTTGTAGCAAAGTTTTATAGTTTTCTTTGTATAGGTCTTTTACATCCTTGGTAAGATTTATTCCTAAGTATTTTATCTTCTTGGGGGCTACTGTGAATGGTATTGATTTGGTGATTTCCTCTTCGGTGTTCTTTTTGTTGATGTAGAGGAATCCAAGTGATTTTTGTATGTTTATCTTATAACCTGAGATTCTGCCAAACTCTTCTATTAGTTTCAGTAGTTTTCTGGAGGATTCCTTAGGGTTTTCTGTGTATAAGATCATGTCATCTGCAAATAGAGATAATTTTACTTCCTTCTTGCCAATCCGGATGCCCTTTATTTCTTTGCCTAGCCTAATTGCCCTGCCTAGGACTTCTAGCACAATGTTGAATAAGAGCGGTGATAAAGGTCATCCTTGTCTGGTTTCCGTTCTCAAGGGAAATGCTTTCAGGCTCTCTCCATTTAGAGTGATGTTAAGCCAATTTCTTTTGAGGTATAAAAGAGAGTAGCGAGCAGAGAGACATGGAGACCTCATACCGCCCAGAAAGCGGCACCGGGAACAGAGAGCATTCTTTGGACCTGAGGTTCCTGCGCTGAGATGCTCCCAGGCCAAGGGAAGACTGATGACAAGGACCTTCCTCCAGAGCCGACAGAGAAAGAAAGTCTTCCCCTGGAGCTGACGCCCTGAATTTGGACTTATAGCCTACTAGACAGTGAGAGAATAAATTTTTCTTTGTAAAAGCCATCCACTTGGGGTATTTCTGCAATAGCAGCACTAGATGACTAAGAGACATGCATGTGAGGTAACTGAAAAAACCATGGCTTGGGTCAGGCGCACCTTAGTCTTCAAGGTGACATATTTGCTTTTCAACACTTTAAAGAGGTCCTTTGCAGCAGATTTACCCAAAGCAACTTCTCATTTGGTTTCTTGACTGCAGCTTCCATGGGCGTTGATTGTGGATCCAAGTAAATGAAATCCTTGACACCTTCAGTCTTTTCTCCACTTGTCCTGATCTTGCTCATTGGTTCAGTCGTGAGGATTTGCCTTTTCTTCGTGTTGAGGCGTAGTGCATACCCAAGGCTGTGGTCTTCAATCTTCATCAGTAACTGCTTCAAGTCCTCCTCACTTTCAGCAAGGTTGTGTCATCTGCATATCTCAGGTTGTTAGTGAGTCTTCATCCAATCCTGATGCCTCACTCCTTGTATCTAAATGAATTCCAGACCTATCAAAGACCTCCACCTAAAAAATAAAATTGAAACAATGCTGGTAGAAAACAAAGATTTTTTTTTTTTTAATTTGCCATGCACCCAGCCTTTCTAAGAAAATTAGAAAAGGTAAAAGATATAAAGACTGATACCTTTCCACAGGAAAATTTAGAATTTACTTTTAATAACAACAAAAAAAGAAGTGTGAGAAAAATTACCTGAAACTAAAGCAAGGCAGACAAAGGGCTAGTTTCTGCACAAAATCTGTAAGGGACCCTCAGAGCTAATTTCAGGGTGGATGGGTCTGAATTCAGGCTCCCAGAAGTTTCTCCCACCTCCCTTTCCCGAGTTCTGTGCTCCTTCCCTGCCCAGTGCTGCCCTGGCCACTGCTAGGGAAATACAATGAAAACCAAAATCTACTCCCAACCTAGATTTGTGGAAAATCTGTCCATAAAAATACAAGGTAAAGCAAATAGTTTTCTTCTCCCATAAGCATGAAACCAGAATGTGATACATCACAGGCAATCTGCTAAAAAGATTGCAAAGGTGGAAAGAATTCTCACCCTTCATATGGTCAGGCAGCTAGGACCCAACTCATACCTGCACTTCAGGTAAACAGTAACTAGCCCTCAACAAGAGGACCTGACAGCACCATTTGTCAACCATTGTTCATCCTAAACTCACCTGGCTATTGGGGTAGTCACCAGTGTTCATTAACTGCCTTTATCCAAAGGAAAAACAGACCCCTCCTATACACCTCAACATAGAAAACAAAAACCTTCACAACTAGGCCAATAAGCAACATCAAGATAAACACAGAAAATAGCGCAGTTGTCAAGGATTTCATTTTACTTGATCCACAATCAACACCCATGGATGCAGCAGTCAAGAAATCAAACAATGCATTGCATTGGGCAAATCTGCTACAAAAGACCTCTTTAAAGTGTTGAAAAGCAAAGATGTCCCTTTAAGGACTGAGGTGCACCCAACCCAAGCCATGATGTTTTTAATCACCTCATATACATGCAAAAATGGGGCAAGGAATAAGGAAGACTGAGGAAGAATTGATAGCTTTGAATTATGGTGTTGCCAAAGACTGTTAAATATACCACGGACCACCCGAAGAACAAAGAAATTGGTCTTGGAAGAAGTACAACCAGAATGCTCCTTAGAAGCAAGGATGGCAAGACTTTGTCTCACATACTTTGGACTTGTTATCAGGAGGGTCTAGTACCCGGAGAAGGACATCATGTTTGTAAAGTAGAGGGTCATAGAAAAAAAGGAAGACCCTCAAAGACATGGATTGACACAGTGGCTGCAGTAATGTGCTCAAGCATAACAATGATTGTGAAGATGGCACGAGACCAGGCAGTGTCTCATTCTGTTGTCCACAGGGTTGCTGAGAGTCAGGACCAACTCAATGGCACCTAACAACAACACATCTTTACGATACGAGGCAGTTATACAGCTTGGAGTCACCTGAAGTTAGGCTCTTACCTCCCCCTCCACAGAAGCTGAGAAACAAAAGGGCTGTCTTGCTCATTGATTACATTTTTTAACCCTAATTCTAGCCCTAAACATGACTCTAGAGTTAGCGCTAATACTAACCCAAAACCTAAAACTAAAACGTAACCTAACACTAACCCTAACCCTTACAGTAACTCTAAACCTAACACTAATGTTAACCTAACCCTAACCCTAAAGTTAACCTTAACACTAACCCTAACCACTAAGCCTAACCTCGCCTTAAATTGAACCCCAATACTAACCATAACCCTAAACCTAAAAATACCCCTAAACTATTTCTAACACTAACCCTTTCCTTAAGCAAACCACCCAACCCTAACCCTAACACTAACCAAGCTTTTACTGTAACCTAAGAGTGACCATTACCATAAACTTCACCTTACACCCTAACCCTAAACCCCGTTTTTAAATAATACTTAACTGTGTTTTCGGTGAAGGTTTCCACAGCAGGTTAGGTTTCCATTCCACAATTTCTATACATGCTGTTCTCACTGATGACATTTTAAAGTGTGACCCCAGGTCCTCGAAGAACATTCAGGGTTGTAAAACTGGCAGGTGCTTATTTAGCCTTTCAAAAGGATTTCTGAAAAGAAGCAAAGAGTTTGCAATGCCAGGTTCCTCCAAAGAGGGAGAGGAGCCTCATCCCCTCTTTGCATCAGGAAAAATTACTTTTTTCCTTCCTTTTGGTTTGGGTTTAGGCCTGCACCCCATCCCCTCCCCGTCCGTCCACCTGCTGGTCTCTCCTCTCAGGGTCCAGAGGTGGTGGCCACCCCGGGCCAAAGCACAGAGGTGTGGACTGTCCGCCCAGCCCACATGCAAGAAAGACCCCACGTGAGTCCACCCAACCCCGTGACAGAGGCCGGATCCAGAGTGAATGCACAGGAATACCTGTGGGAGGCAGGAAGCGCTGGCTCGAAGGACCCCAATAAAGAGAGGGAGCCGACCCGAGACTGCACCCCCAGGGCCAGTGCCCAGGAGCTCTTCCGGGCCAGCAGCCTTGGAGTCCCTCCTAGAAAGTCCTCTCCCCACTCAGGGGTGGGGCCTCTCCTGACTTCACCTGTGCGAAGGGGCTAACAGCAGCGGCTACCCCTTGCACTGGTTCCCACCCCTTTCTCCCACCTCCTGGACTGCGGGGGTGGGGGGCCTCACCTGCAAAAAGCCCCTCCTGCCATGGAGTCCCATGCATCCCCACCTGTGGCCACAAGGTGGTGCACAGAGCAGCTGCCCGGCTGCCCGCACTAGGGGTCCCCAGCAGAAGGGTCCCCCCTGCTGAGAGCAGAGAGGCCCCGGAAGAGGCAGGGGCCAGCCCAAAAACCCTTCCCATCCCCAGTGCCCAGGAAGAGAAGCCAAGGCTGCAGGAAAACGGAGAAGCTGTGGTTCCGTTCGCCTGGTTCTGGGCATGAGGGATCCCGCCTTCAGGGAGCCCTGGTCTGGTGGTGATGGGGAGGCTCTGGAGGGCGTAGAGGGGGCACCTACCCCAACTCGGCTCCAGGGAAGCTTCTTCCAGCAGATTGCATGTTGGGTGGGGTTCCGAAGGCCATGGGGATCCCTCCCTGGGTAAGGAAATGTGGGAGGCCTTATGCAAATCAGGGAGTCTGGGAAAGGTGAGGCCCCACCCCAGCCAGGGCCTCCAGCAGCTGGTTGGAAGTGGCAGACATGGAGGCTGGCTGGAGGGGGGCTCGGGTCTGCTTCCACTCATTTCACGCAGTGGTTGAGAGCTAGGGCAAGCTAGGGCTGCTCACCAAAAGGTCAGCGGTTCTCATCCACCAGCTGCTCCTTGGAAACCCTAAGGGGCAGTTCTATTCTGTCCTATAAGGACGCTATGAGTTGGAATCCACTCAAGGGCAATGGGTTTGGTTGGTTTTGGTCTCCCCACCCAGGGCTCCTCTGCAGGGAAGTTGTCCCCAAGGCCCGTCTTCCAGGGATTCTGGTTGCAGCTCTCAAGGGTCACAGCAACTCCAGGTCCCCTGGAAGGCTGCTCACCCTCCCCAAATAAGCTTTCTATCCCAGCCCCTGGATGCTCTGCAGAGAGGGGGCGGGGCCGTGGGGAACCTGAGCAGGCACCCCGGTTTCTGGAAGTTCTCTGGGAGGCCTGAGGCTCACCCACGGACTTTCTCCCTGGTTCGGGACACACCCCTCCCCTCTGCTTCTTCATATGTAAAGCAGGGACTGATGTTGAATACCTCCCCTCTGCCCTCACCAGGCTGCTGAGCCCTAGATGGAACACGATCTGGGTTCCCAGAATTGCCAGGGGTAGGTGTGGCCCTTGATCTGGGTCCAGCTTTTGGAACAGGAAGTGACTGAAGAAGAGATTCCGGGAGGAATGACACCCCAAAGTGAAGGCCAGTGTGCACGTAATGACCCCCCAGGAGGAAAGGCACTGCAATATGAAGGCCAGTGTGATGTAATGACCCCCCAGGAGGAAGGGCACTGCATTATGAAGGCCAGTGTGCATGTAATGACCCCCCCAGGAAGAATGATGCAATTTTGAAGACTTGGGCAGAGAGCCCAACTTGCTATTGATACTTGGAAACCAGAAGAATCATCATGGCCACACTTAGAGTGAGGGCAGATGGAGTCCTAGCCACGGTCTGGCTCTCGGTGGGTCCACTGACTGCTCAGATCCACTCAGTGGTCATTTCCCAATGCCCAAGTGTATGCCTGGGATACACATATTTGGTAGTTGGTGAACATCCACATTGGGTCCTTAGCCTATGGGGCAAAAGCTACTATTATGGGAAAGTTAAAATTGCCCTCCCTCCCCATCCCAGTCGAGATACTAAATAAAAAATAATCATTGCAACGCAGGGGGTGTGGTGGTTATCTGTGCCCTCTTAAAGATCTAAATCATGCAAGGGTGGTGCCATGGATTGAATTGTGTCCCCTCAAAATGTCTGTCAACTTGGCCAGGCCACGATTTTCAGTATTCTGTGGTTATCCACCATTTTGTGATCTGATGTAATTGTCCTATGGGTTGTAAATCCTAAACTCTGGCTGTGGTTAATGAAGCAAGATTAGGTCATGTTAAGGAGGATTAGGTGGGATGCAACACCCTTACTCAGGTCACAGCCCTGATCCAATGTAAGGGCAGTTTTCCTGAGGTATGGCCTGCATCACCTTTTATCTTACAAGACATAAGAGGAGAGAGAAGTGAGCAAAGAGATAGGGACCTCATACCACCAAGAAAGAAACACCAGGAGCAGAGTGCATCCTCTGGACCAGGGTCCTTGCACTGAGAAACTCCTAGACCCAGGGGAAGATTGATGACAAGGACCTTGCCTGAGAGCCAACAGAGAGGGGAAAACTTCCCTTGGACTGGCACTCTGGATTCGGACTTCTAGCCACCTGGACTGTGAGAGAATAGATTTGTTTGTTAAAGCCACCTGCTCCTGGTATTTTCATTACAGCAACACTGGATATCTAAGGCAGGTGGTGATCCCTGTCATCTCCCCAGTTAATTCCCTGGTCTGAGCCCTGCTAATGCCAGGTGCATTGCAGAGACAGACAGTTCACTACTGCATACCCAACCACGTGATCTCTTCAATGCCAGATACTGGGTCAGATGTGATCTCTGCTACAGCAGATCCACGCAGCCTTATATGTGGTATCCAACATGGCCGCTGGCCGGCAGGTGTGTTCTTTTCTATCCCTAGCAGCAAACATCCATTAATAAATGAAACCTGGAGTGTATGAAATATGAATCTAGGAAAATTGGAAATCATCAAAAATGAAATAGAACTCATAAACATCAATATTCTAGGCATTAGTGAGCTGAAATGGACTGGTATTGGCCATTTTGAATCAGACAATCACACAGTCTACTATGCTGGGAATGACAACTTGAAAAGGAATGGTGTTCCATTCATCGTCAAAAAGAACATTTCAAGATCTATCCTGAAGTACAACGCTGTCCGCGATAGGATAATATCCATACGCCTACAAGGAAGACCAGTTAATACGAGTATTAGTCAAATTTGCATACCAATCACTAAGGCTAAAGATGAAGAAATTCAAGATTTTTCTCAGCTTCTGCAGTCTGAAATAGATCGAACATGCAATCAGGATTCATTGATAATTACTGGTGATTGGAACGCAAAATTTGGAAACAAAGAAGAAGGATTGGTAGTTGGAAAATATGGCCTTGGTGATAGAAAAATTGCCGGAGATCGAATGATAGAATTTTGCAAGACCAATGATTTCTTCATTGCAAATACAACTTTTCACCAACAGAAACAGCAACTATACACATGGACCTCACCAAATGGAACACACAGGAATCAAATCGACTATATCTGTGAAAAGAGATGATGGAAAAGCTCAAAATCATCAGTCAGAACAAGGCCAGGGGCCGACTATGGAACAGACAATCAATTGATAGTATGCAAGTTCAAGCTGAAACTGAAGAACATCAGAGCAAGTCCTCGAGAGCCAAAATACGACCTTGAGTATATCCCACCTGGATTTAGAGATCATCTCAAGAACAGATTTGACCCACTGAACACTAATGACCGAAGACCAGACAAGTTGTGGAATGACATCAAGGACATCATCCATGAAGAAAGCAAGAGGTCATTGAAAAGACAGGAAAGAAAGAAAAGACCAAGATGGATGTCAGAGGAAACTCTGCAACTTGCTCTAGAATGTTGAGCAGCTAAAGCAAGGAAGAAATGATGAAGTAAAAGAATTGGACAGAAGATTTCAAAGGGAGGCTTGAAGAGTCAAAGTAAAGTATTATAATGACATGTGCAAAGAGCTGGAGATAGAAACCAAAAGGGAAGAACACACTCAGCGTTTCTCAAGCTGAAAGGACTGAAGAAAAAATTCAAGTCTTGAGTTACAATAGTGAAGGATTCTATGGGGAAAATATTAAACGATGCAGGAAGCATCAAAAGAAGATGGAAGGAATACACAGAGTCATTATACCAAAAAGAATTAATCGATGTTCAACCATTTCAAGAAGTAGCATATGATCAGGAACCGATGGTACTGAAGGAAGAAATCCAAGCTCCACTGAAGACATTGACAAAAAACAAGGCTCCAGGAAATTATGGAATATCAATTGAGATGTTTCAGCAAACTGATGCAGAGTTGGAAGTGCTCACTTGTCTATGCCAAGAAATATGGAGGACAGCTTCCTGGCCTGGCCAACTGCCTGGGAGAGATCCATATTTGTGCCTATTCCCCCAAAAAGGTCATCCAACTGAATGCAGAAATTATCAAACACTATCATTAATATCACTCGCAAGTAAAATTTTGCTGAAGATCATTCAAAAGCGGCTGCAGCAGTATATCAACAGGAAACTGCCAGAAGCTCAGGCCTGCTTCAGAAGAGGACATGGAACCAGGGATATCATTGCTGATCTCAGGTGGATCCTGGATGAGAGCAGAGAATACCAGAGGGATGTTTACCTGTGTTTTATTGACTACGCGAAGACATTTGACTGTGTGGATCATAACAAATTATGGATAACACTGGGAAGAATGGGAATTCCAGAACACTTAATTGTGCTCATGAGGAACCTTTACATAGATCAAGAGGCAGTTGTTTGGACAGAACAAGGGATACTACGAGGTTTAAAGTCAGGAAAGGTGTGTGTCAGGGTTGAATCCTTTCAGCACACCTATTCAATCTGTATGCTGAGCAAATAATCCAAGAAACTGGACTATATGAAGAAGAACGGGGGATCAGGATTGGAGGAAGACCCATTAACAACCTGCGTTATGCAGATGATACAACCTTGTTCGCTGAAAGTGAAGAGGACTTGAAGCACTTACTAATGAAGATCGAAGACCGCAGCCTTCAGTATGGATTGCACCTCAACATAAAGAAAACAAAAATCCTCACAACTGGACCAATGAGCAACATCATGATAAACGGAGAAAAGATTGAAGTTGTCATGGATTTCATTTTACTTGGATGTACAATCAACACCCATAGACGCAGCATTCAAGAAATCAAAAGATACATTGCATTGGGCAAATCTGCTGCAAAGGACCTCTTTAAAGTGTTAAGAAGCAGAGAAGTCACCTTGAAGACTAAGGTGCCCCTGACCCAAGCCATGGCATTTTCAATCGCAATATATGTATTCGAAAGCTGCACAATGAATAAGAAAGACCCAAGAAGAATTGATGCCTTTGAATTCTGGTGTTGGCGAAGAATATTGACTATACCATGGGCTGCCAAAAGAATGAATAAATCTGCCTTGGAAGAAGTACAACCAGAATGCTCCTTAGAAGCAAGGATGGTGAGAGTGGGTCTTACATACTTTGGACATGTTGTCAGGAGGGATCAGTCCCTGGAGAAGGACATCATGCTTGGTAAAGTACAGGGTCAGCAAAAAAGAGGAAGACCCTCAAGGAGACGGATTGACACAGTGGCTGGGACAATGGGGTCAAGTATAACAATTGTAAGGATGGCGCAGGACTGGGCAGTGTTTTGTTCTGTTGCGCATAGAGTCGCTATGAGCCAGAACCAACTCGACAGCACCTAACAACAGCAACAACTATCAATAAAGAGTATTTGAAAGTTTGCATTTACATAGAAAGACAATAGTACAGGCTTACAGATTTGCCCCAAATGGCCCCAGTTCCAATGTTGTCCACCACTGTTGTGCCAGCACCCCTCCCTCAGCTCACACCTATGGATCTACAGGGGAATCCCCCAACTGAGAAGGGAAAAGCTGTCTCATAAATGGTCAGGTCAGTATGTGGGGGCAAGCCACACATGGACAGCAGCTGCAACACAGCCGCATTCAGGGGTGCCCTGACAGACAGCAGAGAAGACGTCTTCCTGATGAACAAAGGTCTGGCTCTGCACTCGGTCAACCACTTTGTATGGAAGAAGTGGACAGATGAGGCTCCCCAGGGTGTTGGGAACTCTTGACCCTTCCTCCCAGGCCAGCAGGCCTGCCCTCTCACCCTCTTAGCTTTGGGTCTCAGGGCTCCCACCTTTCCTGGGCTCCTCAGGGCTGGGATGGGGGTCTGTCCCCCCTGCAAACATCCAAGAGACAAATGCCATCTTGACTCACCCCAATTCCTCTCCTGCCATCCTCCGCGGATCCCTCCAGCCCCACCTTCTCGGGGCACAGCTCTGTTTCCCACCCAGGAACACACTAGTGAGAGGGAGTTTCTGAGTCCCAACTCTCCCCACTCCATTTATAGATGGGAGCACAGCTTTGATGCCCAGGTCCAATAGATCCTGCACCGTGACCAGGCTGGGCCCACATCTGGGTATGGAGGTCGTGGGAGCCCTATCCTTCCACTAAAAGCACTGTTATGCCCCCAGAGAGCTGTGCTATGCTGACCACACACACACTATAGCTCCATTGCCCAGTGTGCCCAGAAGGTCTGGTTCACCCAGGGCACCCATCCAGGAGCCAGGGTAGAGCTCAAATCTAGAGCCTCAGCCTTGACTCTGTCATACAGGGGTTGTTTTCAGATTCTGAAGGGGAAGGGCAGGCCAGCAATGGCAGGAATCTTGGTTTAAGGAAGGAAGGCTACAGATGAGTGGTGTGGTCCCAAGAGAGGGAAGTGAGCCTCGGGGCTGAGGACATGGTGGGGGACAGAAACACAGCTGGGGTCCACAGCTGCACCCTTCCTGCTGTAGGGGCAGGGTGGTGCCCACAGACTGGAAGTGGGCTGCCCATGTGGGGGGTGGGCAATGAGAGAAAGCCCCTTGGGGTGAAAAGGGAGCATTAGAGGCCCCTTACCTGTCCCTGTGATAAAATGAACAAACCTGTGTGGTCGTATGCATTTTCCAGCTCTTCTATGATGTCATGTCTTATTTTCAAAAATAAATCTTTATTTTTATAAGTGACAGATTGGGGCAATGGGGAGGTCTGCCCAAGGCTCTGGGTCAGGCTGGCAGATGGGTGGTGAGACAGGTGCAGTGGGCACAGGCGTGGACACAGGTGTGCTGACACAGGTGTGGTAGGCAAGGCAGAGTGGGCAGTGGTGTGCTGACACAGGCGTGGTAGGAACAGGTGCTGTGGGCGCAGCTGTAATGGGTACAGGTACGGTAGGCACAGGTGTGCTGACTCAGGTGCAGTAGACAGAGGTGTGGTGGGCACAGGTATACTGACACAGGTGTGGTAGGAACAGGTGCAGTGGCCACAGGCACAGTGGGCACAGGTGTGCTGACACAGGTGCAACAGGCACAGGTGTGCTGACTCAGGTGCAGTAGACAGAGGTGTGGTGGGCACAGGTATACTGACACAGGAGCGGTAGGCACAGGTGCAGTGGCCACAGGCACAGTGGGCACAGGTGTGCTGACACAGGTGCAGTGGGCTCAGCTACGGTGAGCACAGGTGCACTGCTGTCTTAGTCACCTAGTGCTGCTATAACAGAAATAGCACAAGTGGATGTCTGTAACAAAGAGAAATTTATTGTCTCACAGCCTAGTAGGTTAAAGTCCAAATTCAGGGCGTCAGCTCCAGGTGAAGCTTTCTCTCTCTGTCGGCCTTCTCATCAATCTTCCCCAGGACTAGAAGTTTCTTCACGCAGGGACCCCAGGTCCAAAGGACGCGCTCTGCTCCTGGAGCTTTCTTTCTTGGTGGTAGGAGGTCCCCCGTCTCTCTGCTTGCTTATATCTTTTATATCTCAAGAGATTGCCTCAAGACACAATCCAATCCTGTAGGTTGAGCCCTGCCTCACTAACACAACTGCCACCCGTCCTCCTTCATTAACATCATAAACCCAGTGCCATCGAGTTGATTCCGACTCATAGCGACCCTATAGGACAGGGTAGAACTGTCCCTCAGAGTTTCCAAGGAGCGCCTGGTGGATTCGAACTGCCGACCCTTTGATTAGCAGCCGTAGCACTTAACCACTACGCCACCAGGGTTTCCCATTAACATCACAGAGGCAGGATTTACAACATGTAGGAAGATCACACAATACCAGGAATCATGACTCAGCCCAATCAATAACACATTTTTGGGGGGGGGCATAATTCAATCCGTGACAAGTGGGTGCAGATACGGTGTGCACAGATGCAGCGGGCACAGATGTGCTGACATAGATGTGGTGGGTACAGGTACAGTGGGCACAGGTGTGCAAGGCACAGGTGTGAGCCCTGTGGGTCAGGACTCACTGAGCACATGTGGGACGAGGTTAAGGGTCTTGTTTGTAGGCCATCACCCTCCTATAACAGGCCGGTCCCTGTCAGCCTCTGGGTCAGCTGGCCAGGGGCCTGGAGTGCCGGAAGCTCCTTCAAGTTGATCAGAAGCTCCCAGGCCCACAGTCTTCTCCTCTGCATCGAGAAACCCCCCACACTCTGAGCTTCATTTAAGCCCTTGCAGACCCTGTGGGGCCAGGACCCCAGAGCGGACACTGATGGGCAGGGCCCAAGGCCATCATGCCCATAAGTAGGGCCACCTGGCCTCAGCACCCTCCCTCTCCCCTGAAATCAACACAGAAACATTAGGCCCCTCCAAGCTTCCTGCCCAAACGGCCTGGGCTCCTTCCAAGCAGATGGGTTCTGATGGGCTCCCTGTCCAGGGGGCTGGGAATGCCCAATCCCAGCATTCTGGAAACTTCTACCTCGGGCAGCACCAGGAGGCACAGGAGCTGCAGGAGCTGCCCGAATCAGGGTGAAGGTGCCGGCTCCCCTGTGTGTGGCTGGCCTGGGCTGACACGACCCATCTGCTGGGCAGACATGGCCACACCTGGATGCCCAGCACCAGCTCCTCCAACCGCCCGTGAGACAGGCTACGCTGTTACTCTGCTGACAGATGGGGAAGCGGAGACCCAGGCCTCCTGCCCTGAGCACTGACAGTCCCAGCCAAGGTCAGCACATGTGCAAGTGACTCTGGGAGAGATCCAGTGGGGCGGGTGGGGGTGCCCACCTGTCAGAAGGGGGAGCTGAGGTGGAGGAAGTGGCATGTGGGCCATGTTTCTGGGAAGAAAGGCTTGCAGTGGGGGCAGACAGGCCAGATGCAGCCCACCTTGCCCCCTCTGAGCAGGGTGACATGCCTCATCAGGGAGCCAGGGTGCCAGGGAGGGTGCAGATCTGGTACAGAGAGTGGGGCACATGCAGGTGGTCTGCCCTGTGTACCCTCACAGCTCGCCTCATCCTCTCTTCCCTTCTGGCCCTGGTCTAGGAGAAAGCACCTGCCCAGGTGAGAGGGGCCTGCAGGCTGGAAGGCTTGTTCTGGAGAGACGGCCACTGGAGGTGGAAGAATGTGTCCAGGCCCGGAGACCACAACAAGAGGGTCGCTAAGGCCACCCAGGAGCTGGGGGCGGGGAGGGGGCTGAACAGCAGGGTGAGCGGAGCCCCAGGGACCACCACGCAGTGTGCCCCTGACTACACCTTGCCAGTAGAGCTTTTTCTGGAAGCCACGTGCCCTGGGAGCATTGATGGGCAGCTTTGTGAGGGCCTCCTGCCCTATGCAAAAGCTCCTAGCAATGGCTGGCAGCACTACAATCTTGGCCCAGGCCTCTGTCCAGCACAGCCGGCTGGATGGGCGCTGTCATTGTCCCAGAGCAAGGAGCAAGTTGAGGCTGAGGGAACAGAGAGCCTGCAAAGGCCACACAGCTGGTGGGCAGGGCGCCAGGGCTACGGGGCCTGGCCCAGAAAACCTGGAGCTCTGCTGACCGCTCCACACATACACAGACACACACACACACACGCACACACACAAATGCACACACCCACATAGGCACGTACACATACCCATACAAACGTGAACATGCTTGTACATACGTGCACATGCCCACATGTGCATATGTGCATACACACAAGTGCACACTCACACAGGCACACACGTGCACAGACACGTATGTACACACACACCCTCCAGCCCGAGCAGTGGGAGGCAGGCACTGGGAAGGACGAGAGGCTGGTCCTGGTGGAAACCTCCTGGGCTGTGGGCTGACACAAGACAACCTTCATAAAGTGGGGGGGGGGGCAACCTGCAGCCCCACCTTTGTGTGCAGAGGTGAAGATGGTGGATGTGGGGGCCCAGGATAAGGGCGTCGTCCTCCAAGGCTGCCCTGCTCTTCCTGGCCCGCTGGTGTGAAATGTGGGAAACCCTCCCCCTCCACTCACCCTGAGGCTTCACCTGTCCACTTGAACTAGGTGATGGGCTGCGGGTCCCTGCGCCCTGGTTAGCCCTCCCTACCCCACCCAGTGGGCAGGGTCAAGTGGGTGCTTGTGTTTACAGGAAAGCGAGGTGCCGCAGGCAGCCCAGGAAGATGAGGCCAGCCAGGCCCCCGTCAGTCTGTCTGCCGGTCTGCCCATGTGTCCCAGGGCCTGGCGGGAGGTGGGGGAGCAGAGCTGGCTGTCCCTCGCACCCCATCTTCCAGCCCCTCCTCCACCCAGGCCTGGCCAGCTCTGTCCCTCCGTGTCCCAATAATCAGGGTGCATGGGCCCCCTCCCACCACCCCTGCACACACGCATGAACACACGCATGCACGCACAGTGCACTCGCACACGTGTGCACATGTACACACATGCAGACGCACGCACATGTGCACACCATCACACTCACACAGACATGTTTACATCCTCGCACACACACACACACCTCACACGTTCTTCAGAGGAGAGGAGGTGGAGGTGGCCCCTCCCCAGGAGCTAGGTGCCCCCTCCTGGCAGGGCCTGCACCGGGAGAGCCCCCTTCTGCCCACATGAGCGCCAGGGGCTATGGGCAACCCTGGAGTCAGAGGGGAGGCTGTGGCCAAGGCCACCCCCTGGGGTACAGAGGGGCCAGGAGAGACAGCTCAGGGGAGAGGTCTCAAGTAGAGGTATTGTCTGCTCCAAAGGGAGCCTTGAGGACAGAGAAGGAGATGGTCTCTGGACCCCCCGACCTAGTCCATGTGAAGGGGTCTCCCAGCAACACAGCCCAGAACTTCTAAGGCACCAGAGGCACAGACAGGAAGGGGCTGCAGCCCAGCCCCGCCCAGGCCTCCTCCCATGTCAGTTCTGGGGCCTATGGCCTAGAGGGGGCTGTGTGTCCCTGGCGGACAGGGGGGAGTGATTGTTAAGGTTGTGTGTCAACTTGGCTGGGCCATGATCCTCAGTGGTCAGCAGTTCTGATGTAGTCTGGCAGTTATGTGATGATGTGATCACCTCCATGATGAGATCTGATATAATGTGATCACTTCCATGATGGGATCTGTTATAAGCAGCCACTCAGTTGAAAGGGAGTTTCCTTGGGAGTGTGGCCAGTGCACAAAATAGGTGGACTTTCTGGCAAGGCTTGTGGGCTTTTGCTCACTCTGGATTCTGTGGCTGGCTCCTGTTCACCTGACCTCCAGTTCTTGGGACTTGAGCTAGGAGCTTACCTGCCATCTTGGTGCCAATCTTGGCATTCATCAGTCTTTGAAGCCTGTGAGCCAGAGCCTTGTCGTCTGACCTGTCGATCTTGAGTTTGTCAGTCCCTGCAGCTATGTGAATCAGGAGAAGCCTCCAGCATGATTCCTGACCCAGGGACTTGGGATGTTCCAGCCTCCACAACCTCGTGAGCCATTTCCTTGATATAAATGTTTATATTTATACACTTTACTGCTTTTGCTTCTCTACAGAACCCAGCCTAAGATGAGGTGGAGGTGTCATGTGACCACGCTGGCATCATGCTCTCTGCAGGGGAGAAAGGTGCCAAGGGCGATGCAGCATGCTGGGTGAGTACCACTCCAACCTAGGACCGCTGGAAGGCCCCAAGTTCGTTTCCTCATGGCTCCTGGCCTGGGGGCCCCGGGGAGTTGGGCTGTGACCCAGGAGAGCAAGAAGGGCCCATGCCCAAGGAGGCCCTGAAGGGAGCACTCAGCCCAGCCCAATCCGCAGCTCTGGAGGGGGTCCCTGGAGCAGGCAGTGGCAGGGGGAGAACAGGCGCTGACAGGGCCAAGCAACCAGTCAGTGCAGGGTTGGGGGGGTGCACTCACCATGCAAGGGAGGGCTGTGGGGCTGTCTTGGGCTGGGTTCTCTGTTGTCGGTGTTAGGTGCCATCAAGTCAGTTCTGACTCGCAGCAACCCTATGTACAACAGGATGAAACACTGCCCAGTACTGCACCATCCTTACAATCGTTATGCTTGAGCCCTTTGTTGCAGCCACCGTGTCAATTCATCTTGTTGAGGGTCTTCCTCTTTTTTGGTGACCCTCTACTTTACCAAATGTGATGTCCTTCTCTAATAAGGAAAACCAGTGAAGCACATATATGTGTATATACAGAGATTATCTCAAAGAATGGCTCATGCAATTGTAGAGGCTGACAAGTCCCAAATTTGTGGGTCAGGTGTCAGGCTGGAGGCTTCTCTTGACTCAGGTAGCTGCAGGGGCTGACAAACCCAAGATCAGCAGATAAGACAGCAGGCTGCTGGCTCACAGGCCGTGAAGACTGATGACTGTCAAGATCAATAGGTAACACACCAGACCACTGACTCAACTGCCAAGAACTGGAGGCCAGATGATGACGAGCCAGATGCAGGATCCAGAACAAGCAAGCGAGCTTTGCCAGAGCGTCCATATATATTGGATGCAGGCCACATCCCTGAGGAAACTCCCCTTACAACTGATTGGCTGATCATAATCAGAGCACCTCATGGAGGATGATTACATCATTGTGTAACTGCCAAATTACATCATTACATAACTACCAAACCACTGAAAATCATGGCCCAGCCAAACTGACACACAACCTTAACCTTCCCAGGGGCATTCATGCCATGGTACCATCTGCGGCTGTGGAGGGTCGGACAGGGAGAAAGTTATCTGTTCTCCTGCCCAGGAGAAGGAACAGGAGGATGTGATGTGTCAGGTGAATGACCCCCAGCCCCCTACCCAAACCCCAGGGCTCAGTTCACCCTGGCCTCTACTTCTGCCCCACATGACTGCTAGCTGGAGGCTGGCCCCTTAGGGCCAGGTGCAGGGGGACCCTTCCCCAAGCCAGCGCACCCCAGGCCCTCCCTGCCGGTGCAAGGATGTGCTGCGTGCACAGTACCCTGACTGGCTGGCACACCATCCGCCTCCCCGATTGCCGACTGTAAGGAGCTCTGAGGCATGGGCGCCGATGGCGGCTGCTGGACGGCGAGGGCGCCTCGGAGCCGAGGACAGGAGGGCTTCCTGCGGCCGCGCTTGGTGGAGCCAAGGTAGGGGAGTGGCCAAGAAAACGGGGACCTGGCAGCAGGGCGTATGCTGTCCCCCTGCAGCCTCACCTGGAGCAGCAAGCCCCCAGCAGCTCTATGGCCAGCAGGGCCTCGCCCCTGCCCCAGACGCTGCCCTAGCCTGTGCCCCAAGCCACTGTCCCCCACCAGGTAGGGTGCCCAGGACCGCTCCCTGGGATCAAGAGGTTCAGGGAGCCTCCTCCTCAACCAGGGCGGCAGGTACTCCTCCTCCGCCTACCTGGCCCCTAGCTCAGAGCCGGGTCCAAGCAGGGGCATAATACGCCCGGGATTAATTTGCTAAAAGAAATCAATCGCGGCCTCCATGGTCGCTTTCAACAGATTCAATTCCTTGTTGTGGTCCTTAAATAAGCATGTGCCTGTGTACAAGCCCCCTCCCTTGATAAGAAGGGACAGAGCGTCCTGTTCCGGGAAGAGAAGGCCGAATGGTGGGTAACTGAGGCGGGGCCGCCCTAGACTCCGCCCCTCAACGCAGGCCCCGCCCCTCGCCCCACCCACCCGCATGGTCGCGAGCATACCAGGCCCCGCCCATCCTCCCTTCTCTGACCTCTCCGCCGGCCCTGCGCAGGCTCCGCCCCATCCTTTCTCCTGTCTCTCCCCCGACCCTGCGCAGGCTCCGCCCAGGCCCCGCCCCATCCTTTCTCCTGTCTCTCCCCCGACCCTGCGCAGGCTCCGCCCAGGCCCCGCCCCATCCTTTCTCCTGTCTCTCCCCCGACCCTGCGCAGGCTCCGCCCAGGCCCCGCCCCATCCTTTCTCCTGTCTCTCCCCCGACCCTGCGCAGGCTCCGCCCAGGCCCCGCCCCATCCGTTCTCCTGTCTCTCCCCCGACCCTGCGCAGGCTCCGCCCAGGCCCCGCCCCATCCGTTCTCCTGTCTCTCCCCCGACCCTGCGCAGGCTCCGCCCAGGCCCCGCCCCATCCGTTCTCCTGTCTCTCCCCCGACCCTGCGCAGGCTCCGCCCAGGCCCCGCCCCATCCGTTCTCCTGTCTCTCCCCCGACCCTGCGCAGGCTCCGCCCAGGCCCCGCCCCATCCTTTCTCCTGTCTCTCCCCCGACCCTGCGCAGGCTCCGCCCAGGCTCCGCTCCCTCTTGCCCCCCTCGCTCCTTTCTCTCGGCTCTGCGCAGGCCCGGCTCACCAGACCACACCCCGACCCACTCAGGCTCCGCCCCCGACCCGCCCAGGCTCCGCCCCATCCTTCCATCTCCAACCTTTTCCCTCCGGCCCTGCGCAGGCTCCGCCCAGGCTGCTCAGCCTCCTGCCCCCCTCCCGCGCTTTCCGTCTAGCTCTGCGCAGGAGTGGCCCACCAGGCCACGCCCCAACCCCCTCAAGCTCCACCCCCAGCCGGCCCAGGCCCCGCCCATCCTCCTTTCTCCCCTCTCTCCCCCGACCTTACGCAGGCTCCGCCCAGGCTCCGCTCCCTCCTGCCTCCCTCGCGCCTTTCTTCCGGCTCTGCGCAGGCGTGGCTCACCAGGCCACGCCCCGACCCACTCAGGCTCCACCCCCGGCCCGCACAGGCTCCGCCCCATCCTCCCATCTCCGACCTCTCCACCGACCCTGTGGAGGCTCCGCCCAGGCCCCGCCCCATCCTTTCTCCTGTCTCTCCCCGACCCTGCGCAGGCTCCGCCCAGGCTCCGCTCCCTCCAGCCTCCCCACCCCCAGGGACTCAGGGAGTATGCTGTGTGCCAGTCAAACGCCTTCGTAAAGGGCGTTCTCACCTTTGTCACAGGTACGCTGGGTCCAGGTGTCGGGGGAGTGGAGCGGCCTCGCCCTCCTGCCTTACCCTGACTTCCCAGGAGGTGGCGCCAAGTCACCTGGCCTCAGGGTGGAACCGGGTTGTACGGGGGGCCGGCGGGTGCCCCTTTATCCCTGCTCCGGTCTCCCCTCCAGCCTCCCCACGTGCGCTGGGGCTCGCACAATTGCACCGCAAAGGTGGAGACCCCACCACTGTCATTGGGACGGAATGAATGAATGCCTCCGGTTCATTATTTAGCCTCCAGGGCATCAAAGAACAATGCTACGCCATCGCAGGAGAAAGCAGCTGGGCCCAGAGCAGTACAGCAAGGTCAGGGGCACAGCCTGCAACCAGCCCCTCCACTGTCCTTGGTCCACGGCCTGCTGTGGGACACCGGCCACACTGCTCAGCAGGACCTTGAAGCCCTTGTCTTTCTCTTTCCATCATGGTCACCTGAGCTGAGAGTGATGGCACTTCACCTCACACCACCCCTCAGCAGAGGGCACCGCTCAGCACAGGGCACCCCTCAGCACAGGGCACCCCTCAGCACAGGGCACCCCACAGCACAGGGCACCCTTCAGCACAGCGCACCCCTCAGCACAAGGTACCCCAGAGCACAGCACACCCCTCAGCACAGCACGCCCCTCAGCACAGGGCACCCCTCAGCACAGGGCACCCCTCAGCACAGGGCACCCCTCAGCACAGCACACCCCTCAGCACAGGGCACCCCTCAGCACAGGGCACCCCTCAGCACAGCACACCCTCAGCACAGGGCACCCTTCAGCACAGGGCACCCCTTAGCACAGGGCACCCCTCAGCACAGCACACCCCTCAGCACAGGGCGCCCCTCAGCACAGGGCACCCCTCAGCACAGGGAACCCCTCAGCACAGGGCACCCCTCAGCACAGGGTACCCCTCAGCACAGGGCACCCCTCAGCACAGGGCACCCCTCAGCACAAGGTACCCCAGAGCACAGCGCACCCCTCAGCACAGCACACCCCTCAGCACAGGGCGCCCCTCAGCACAGGGCACACCTCAGCACAGGGAACCCCTCAGCACAGGGCACCCCTCAGCACAGGGCACCCCTCAGCACAGGGCACCCCTCAGCACAGGGCGCCCCTCAGCACAGGGCACCCCTCAGCACAGGGAGCCCCACACCACAGCGCACCCCTCAGCACAGGGAACCCCACGCCACAGCGCACCCCTCAGCACAGGGAACCCCTCAGCACAGGGCACCCCTCAGCACAGCGCACCCCTCACCTCCCACACACCCCTCGGTGCAATGCACTCAGGTCCCACCACCCTGGACACAGGGATGGCCCTCTGATGTGTTACAGTTTAAATTGTGCCCATAAAAAATAGGTGTTGGAATTCTAACCCCGTACCTGTGGATGTGACCACATTTTGGAAAAGTGTAATCTTTGTTATGTTAATGAGGACACCTCAGTGCAGGTACTTCCTAACCCTAATCACTGCTGGGTGCTGTCAAGTAGGTTCTGACTCATAGTGGCCCCAAGTACAGCAGGGTGAAATGGTGCCTGGTCGGTCATTCGCCATCCTCACAATTGTTGCTGTTTGAGCCCATTGTTGCAGCCACTGCGTCACTCCATCTCATTTCGTTGACCCCCTACTTTACCAAGCATGATGTCCTCCAGGGATTGGTCCCTCCTCATAACATGTCCAAGGTACGTGCGAAGAAGTCTTGCCGTCCTTGCTTCTAAGGAGCATTCTGGCTGTACTTCTTCTAAGACAGATTTACTCGTCCTTTTGGCAGTCCATGGTATATTCAATGTTCTTCTCCAACAGCACAATTCGAAGACATCAAATCTTCTTCAGTCTTCCTTATTCTTTGTCCAGCTTTTGCTTGTATCTCAGGCAATTGAAAGCACCATGGCTTGGGTCAGGCACACCTTAGTCCTCAAAGTGATGTCTTTGCTTTTAAATACTTTAAAGAAGTTTGATTTCTTGACTGGGCTCCCATGGATGTTGATTGTGGATCCAAGTAAAGTGAAATCCTTGGCAACTTCAATATTTTCTCTGCTTTTCATGATGTTGCTTATTGGTCCAGTTGTGAGGATTTTTGTTTTCTTTATGTTGGAGCCCTGGTGGCACAGTGGTAAAGTGTTTGGCAGCTAACCAAAAGTTGGCAGTTCGAATCGACCAGCCACTCCTTGGAAACCCTATGGGGCAGTTCTATTCTGTCCTATAGGATCACTAGGAGACAGAATCGACTCGAAGGCAATGGGTGGGTGAGTTAGTCTTTGATCTTCATCGGTAAGTGCTTCAAGTCCTCTTTGCTTTCAGTAAGTAAGGTTGTGTCATCTGTATATCACAGGTTGTTAATGAGTCTTCCTCCAATCCTGATGCCACATTTTTCTTTGTATAGTTCAGCTTCTCAGATGATTTGCTCAGCATACAGATTGAATAAGTATGGTGAAAGGATACAACCCTGATGCACACGTTTTCTGATTTTAAACCACCCTTGTTCTGTTCGAACGACTGCCTCTTGTTCTACATTCAGGTTCCTCATGAGCACAATTAAGTGTTCCGGAATTCCTATTCTTCGCAATGTTATCCACAGTTTGTTGTGATCCACACATCTGAATGCCTTTGCATAGTCGATAACACACAAGTGAACACCTTTCTGGTATTCTCTGCTTTCAGACAAGATCTATCTGACATCAGCAATGGCATCCCTCATTCCCCGTCCTCTTCTGAATGTGGCTTGCCCTTCTCTGGCAGTTAGTTCCCTGTCGATTCACTGCTGTAACCTTTTTGAATGATCTTCAGCAAAATTTTGCTTGTGTGTGATATTAATGATATTGTTGGATAATTTCTGCATTTGGTCGGATCACGCTTCTTTGGAATGAGCATACGTATGGATCTCTTCCAGTCGATCGGCCAGGTAGCTGTCTTCCAAATTTCTGGCTCAGATGAGTGAGTACTTCCAGCGTTGCATCTGTTTGTTGAAACGTCTCAATTGGTATTCTGTCAGTTCCTAGAGCCTTGTTTTTCACCAATGCCTTCAGTGCAGCTTGGACTTCTTCCTTCAGTATCATATGGCCTTGGTGATAAAAATGACACAGGAGATCACATGATGGAACTTTGCAAGACCAACAACTTCTTCATTGTAAATACCTTTTTCAACAACATAAACGGCGAATATGTTTACCTCTCTGGATGAAATACACAGAAATCAAATGGGCTGTGTTTGTGGGAAGAGACGATGGAGAAGCTCAATATCATCAGTCAAAACAAGACCAGGAGCCGACTGCAAAACAGACTATCAATTTCTCATATGTGTAAAAATGACATGGGGGCATTTTCTGACCTCCTCTAAGTTTACCAGGAAGAAGGAGAATCGAGATCAACAGCCCAAGACTGATTCCTATGAGGCGAGGTCAGACATGCCTCCTCTCTCTGCCATCTTTACCACTTCTGACAGCAACCCTCCCATCCATGACACTCTCTTTTTCTCTGCTGGGTTCCATAATTCATTGCAATGGTCACACAGAACTCACAGACAATATGCGATTTTTTAGGGAAGTAACATGTTATAATTCAGGTTGAGGAACACTCAGGATACAGTTCTTCATAAGGACAGCCTCTTTCTAGCCATGCTTGAAAGCTGGCCTCTCGCTTGCCCTGGGCCTCTGCTTTGCTCAGGTAAATGTTACAAAGCTCTTTTAGCTCTGCCAATAAGTACCCTGAGGCACCTCACTCTGCCTGTAAGTTTCTGCTCAAAGACACTCAGCTTTCTGGCTCAGTCTGCTGGGAAACAGGTCTCTCCTGCCACAACTTCTCACCATCTTCAGACTTACAGCCCCAGGAGCTTCTGACCTCAGGAATCTGTGTGTCCAAAGGACGCACTGGCTGTTCTTCCTTGGTGGTGGTGGTGTCCTGTCATTCTGGCCTCTGGGATGGCTCACGCCAAGCCCAGCAGGATGGCAAGAACTGATTAATCCCCTTAAAAGCCAAAACCAAACCCAGTGCCATCGAGTCGATTCCAACTCATACCGACCCTATAGGACGGAGTAGAACTACCCCATAGAGTTTCCGAGGAGCGCCTGGCTGATTCAAACTGCTGACCCTTTGGTTAGCAGCCTTAGCACTTAACCACTACGCCAGCAAGGTTTCCGATCAGTCCCCTTAGTGGGCCAGAATTACCTCATTGGCACGGTCCCACCCAATCACTCCCACTGTGTGTCTGCCGATTTGTTGTACCGCAGTGGCTTGCATGTTGCTGTTTTACTGAAAGCTTTCAAATACCAGCAGGATCACCCTTGGTGGACAGGTTTCAGTGGAGCGTCCAGACTAGAACAGACTAGGAAGACGTACCTGGCGGCCTATTTCTGAAAAAAAAAATGATCAAATGAAACCCTTATGAATAACAGCAGAACATTGTCATAAATTTCTGGAGGATGAGCCCCTCAGGTTGGAAGGTACTCAAAATGCAACTGGAGAAGAGCCGCCTCTTCAAAGTAGAGTTGACCTTAATGATGTGGATGGAGTCAAGCTCTCAGAACCGTAATTTGCTGGTGTGGCATGACTCAAAATGAGATGAAACAGCTGGAAACATCCATTAATCACTGGAACGTGGAATGTACAAGGTATGAATCTAGGAAAATTGGAAGTAGTCAAGAATGTGATGGAACACAAAAAGATTGCTACCCGAGGCATTAGTGAGCTGAAACGGACTGGTATTGGCCATTTTGAATCAGATAATCATATGCTCTATTATGCCGGGAATAATAAATTGAAGAGGAATGATGTCAAATTCATCACCGAAAAGAGCATTTCAAGAGCTGTCCTGAAGTACAACGCCCTCAGTAATAGGGTAATGTTCATACACCTACAAGGAAGACCAGGCGATAGGACTATTATTCAAATTTACCACCAGCACTAAGGCCAAAGATGAAGAAATTGAGGAGTTTTACCAACTTCTGCAGTTTGAAATTGATCAAACATGAAATCAAGATGCATTGATAATTACTGGCTATCTGAATGCAAAAGTTGGAAACGAAGAAGAATTGGTACTTGGAAAATATGGCCTTGGTGATAGAAATGACGCTGGAGATTGCAAGATAGAATTTTTCAAAACCAATGACTTCTCCTTTGCAAATACCTTTTTCCAACAACATAAATGCTGACTATACACAGGGACCTTGCCAGATGGAACACACAGGAATCAGATCAACTGTATCTGTGGAAACAGACGATGGGAAAGCTCAATATCATCAGTCGGAAGAAGGCCAGGGGTCGACTGTGGAACAGACTATCAAGTGTTCATATGCAGGTTCAAGCTGAAGAAAATTAGAACAAGTCCATGAGAGCCAATGTACGACCTTGAATATATCCCACCTGAAATTAGAGACCATCTCAAGAATACATTTGACGCATTGAACACTGATGACCGAAGACCAAAGAGTTGTGGGATGATATCAAGGACATCATACAGGAAGAAAGGAAAAAAGTCACTAAAAATACAGGAAAGAAAGAAAAGACCAAAATGGATATCAGAAGAGACTCTGAAACTTGCTCTTGAACGAAGAGTAGCTAAGGCAATAGGCAGAAATGATGACGTCAAAGAGCTGAAGAGAAGATTTCAAAGGGCGGCTCAAGAAGACAAAGTAAAGTATTAGAATGAAATGTGCAAGGACCCGGAGGTAGAAAACCAAAGGGGAAGAACATGCTCAGCGTTTCTCAAGCTGAAAGAACGGAAGAAAAAATTCAAGCTCCCAGTTGCATTATTAAAGAATTCTATGGGGAAAATATTAAACGACTCAGGAAGCATCAAAAGAAGATGGAAGGAATACACAGAGTCACTGTACCAAAAATAGTTGGTTGACGTTCAGCCGTTTCAGGAGGTAACATGTGATCAGGAACCGAGGGTATTGAAGGGGCAGCAAAGACACAGAGAAAGGCAAGCACAAACTGGGAGCCGAAGGAGACATGACAGCTAGATGCTGTGTGGTGCCTGGAGGGACACCAGGTAAGAAAAGACATCAGGTAAAAATTAAGAAAATTTGAACAAAGTATGGCCTTTAGTCACTGTTGATGTATCCATGTTGGTTCGTTAATGGTGACATATGTGCTATAGTAACGTGAGATGTTATTATGGGGAAATTGGGCACAGGGTATGAAGGAACTCTGGACTATCTTCACATTCTTTTTGTACATTTAAATCTATTTTAAAATAAAAAAGTTTATTAAAAAAAATTAAAGTGTGCTGGCCTGGGCCCCACTCAGACCTGCTGGATCACAGTCTCTCCTGGTAGGGACTGAGTGGGTCTGAACTCAGAACAATGCCCGTTGGTGTCCATGTGTGGGCAAAGACCCTTGTAGAAGGTGCAGCCCCTCAGGCCTCTCCTCCAATCCCTGCAGCCTCCTCCCCACAGTCTGTGTCTGCCCCATATACCTGCAATTCCTGGGCCCAACATGGCCCAAAAAACCAATCAGTATCTCCTAGTTCTGTCCGAACAACTGCCTCTCGATCTATGTAAAGGTTCCTCATGAGCACAATTAAGTGTTCTGGAATTCCCATTCTTCGCAGTGTTATCCATGGTTTGTTATGATCCACACAGTCCAATGCCTTTGCATAATCAATAAAACACAGGTAAACATCCTTCTGGTATTCTCTGCTTTCAGCCAGGATCCGTCTGACATCAGTTATGATATCCCTGGTTCCACGTCCTCTTCTGAAACCGGCCTGAATTTCTGGCAGTTCTCTGTCAATATACTGCTGCAGCCATTTTTGAATGATCTTCAGCAAAATTAGGCTTGCATGTGATACTATGATATTGTTCTATAATTTCCACATTCGGTTGGATCACCTTTCCTGGGAATAGGCATAAATATGGATCTCTTCCAGTCAGTTGGCCAGGAAGCTGTCTTCCATATTTCTTGGCATAGACGAGTGAGCACCTCCAGCGCTGCATCTGTTTGTTGAAACATCTCAATTGATATTGCATCAATTCCTGGAGCCTTGTTTTTCGCCAATGCCTTCAGAACAGCTTGGACTTCTTCCTTCAGTACCATCGGTTCCTGATCATATGCCACCTCTTGAAATAGTTGAATATTGACTAATTCTTTTTAGTATAATGACCCTGTGTATTCCTTCCATCTTCTCTTGATGCTTCCTGCATCGTTTAATATTTTCCCTATGGAATCCTTCACTATTGCAACTCGAGGCTTGAATTTTTTCTTCAGTTCTTTCAGCTTAATAAACGCCGAGTGTGTTCTTCCCTTTTGGTTTTCCATCTCCAGCTCTTTGCACATGTCATTATAATACTTTGTCTTCTCGAGAAGCCCTTTGAAATCTTCTGTTTAGTTCTTTTATTTCATCAATTCTTCCTTTTGCTTAGCTGCTCGATGCTCAAGAGCAAGTTTCAGAGTCTCCTCTGACATCCATCTTGGTCTTTTCTTTATTTCCTGTCTTTTCAGTGACCTCTTGCTTTCTTAATGAATGATGTCCTTGATGTCATTCCACAACTCATCTGGTCTTCGGTCACTAGTGTTCAATGTGTCAAATCTATTCTTGAGATGGTCTTTAAATTCAGGTGGGATATACTCCAGGTCATATTTTGGCTCTCGTGGACTTGCTCTGATTTTCTTCAGTTTCAGCTTGAACTTGCATATGGGCAATTGATGGTCTGTTCCACAGTCGGCCCCTGACCTCGTTCTGACTGATGATATTGAGCATTTCCATCGTCTCTTTCCACAGATGTAGTCAATTTAATTTCTGTGTGTTCCATCTGGCGAGGTCCATGTGTATAGTCGCCGTTTATGTTGGTGATAGAAGGTATTTGCAATGAAGAAGTTGTTGGTCTTGCAAAATTCTATCATTTGATCTCTGGCATTGTTTCTATCACCAAGGCCATATTTTCCAACTACTGATCCTTCTTCTTTGTTTCCAACTTTTGCATTCCAATCGCCAGTAATTATCAGTGCATCTTGATTGCATGTTCCATCAATTTCAGACTGTAGCAGCTGATAAAAATCTTCTATTTCTTCATCTTTGGCCCTAGTGGTTGGTGCGTAAATTTGAATAATAGTCATATTAACTGGTCTGCCTTGTAGGTGTATAGATATTATTCTATCGCTGACAACGTTGTATTTCAGGATAGATCTTGAAATGTTCATTTTGATGATGAATGCAACACCATTTCTCTTTGAGTTGTCATTCCCAGCGTAGTAGACTATATGATTGTCTGATTCAAAATGGCCAATACCAGTCCATTTCAGCTCACTAATGCCTAGGATATCGATGTTCATGCATTCCATTTCATTTTTTACAATTTCCAATTTTCCTAGATTCATACTTCATACATTCCAGGTTACAATTATTAATGGATGTTTGCAGCTGCTTCTTCTCATTTTGAGTCATGCCACATCAGCACGTGAAGGTCCTGAAAACTTTACTCCATCCACGTCATTAAGGTCGACTCTATTTTGAGGAGGCCACTCTTCCCCAGTCATCTTTTGAGTGCCTTCCAACCTGGGGGACTCATCTTCCAGCACTATATCAGACAATGTTACGCTGCTATTCATAAGGTTTTCACTGGCTAATGCTTTTCAGAAGTAGACTGCTGGGTCCTTCTTCCTAGTCTGTCTTAGTCTGGAAGCTCAGATGAAACTTGTCCTCCATGGGTCACCCTGCTGGTATCTGAATATTGGTGGAATAGCTTCCAGCATCACGGCAACACAAAAGCCCCCACAGTACGACAGACTGGTTTAAAGTCAGTAAAGGTGTGCGTCACGGTTGTATTCTTTCACCATACCCATTTAATCTGTTTGCTGAACAAATAATCTGAGAAGCTGGACTATATGAATAAGAACGGGTTATCAGGATTGGAGGAAGACTCGTTAACAACCTGCGTTATGCAGATGACACGACCTTGCTTGCTGAAAGTGAAGAGGACTTGAAGCACTTACTAATGAAGATCAAAGACCACAGCCTTCAGTATGGATTACACCTCAACATAAAGAAAACAAAAATCCTCACAACTGGACCAATGAGTAACATCATGATAAACGGAGAACAGATTGAAGTTGTCATGGATTTCCTTTTACTTGGATCCACAATCAGCAGCCATGGAAGCAGCGGTCAAGAAATCAAAAGACACATTGCATTGGGCAAATCTGCTGCAAAGGACCTCTTGAAAGTGTTGAAGAGCAAAGATGCCACCCTGAAGACTAAGGTGCGCCTGACCCAAGCCATGGTATTTTCACTTGCATCATATGCATGTGAAAGCTGGACAGTGAATAAGGAAGGCCGAAAAAGAGTTCACGCCTTTGAATTGGTGAAGAATATTGAATATACCATGGACTGCGAAAAGAACGTACAAATCCGTCTTGGAAGAAGTGCGGCCAGAATGCTCCTTAGAGGCAACGATGGCGAGACTGCATGTTACATACTTTGGACGTGTTGTCAGGAGGGATCAGTCCCTGGAGAAGGATATCATGTTTGGCAGGGTACAGGGTCAGCAGAAAAGAGGAAGACCCTCAACGAGGTGAATTGACACAGTGGCTACAACAATGGGCTGAAGCATAACAACGATTGTAAGGATGGCGCAGGACCCGGCAGTGTTTTGTTCTGTTGTGCATAGGGCAGTATGAGTCAGAACCAACTCGATGGCACCTACAACACCGTGGCCCACTGAGACCCATACTGCTGCTTTCTGCTGAAACCCCTTCCTACCCCCCAGCATGGGATATCCACTTCTGCCTCTGGATGTTCCCTGGGCCTCCCAGCAAGACTGGCCACTGTCTTTTTTCTGTTCCCCACATGAGCCGGTAGCTCCATTATAGCACCATATCTTTGTCAGGATTTCTGCAGCTGTGGGGCAGTGTCAGTAAGCTTTCCAGACAAACCTACAGGTGGTATCTAATTACCTATTACTTATTGTCCTCTGCCAGTGGCCCGTGTGTCATGTCTAATTTTTAGAAGCTTCCTGTCCCATGTGTAACCCTTACCCTTTCTTCTTGACTTTGTGAACCGTCAGAAGACACCATTCGCTTTGAATTAGCTCTTCTTGGGAGAATGGGGGATGCCTGTGTCTGTGTTGGGGGCACAGAGCACCTGAGAGACAGGGTGGACCAGGGGGTGGTGATAAATGGTAATCCCATTACAGTGCTGGGAGGAATTGTCTTAGTCATCCAGTGCTGCTGTAACAGAAATCCCACAAGTGGATTCCTTTAACAAAGAGAAATTTATTCTCTCACAGTCTGGGAGGCTACAAGTTCAAATTCATGGCATCAGCTCCAGGAAAGGCTTTCTCTCTCTGTTGGCTCTGGAGGAAATTTCTTGTCATCAATCTTCTCCTGGTCGAGGAGCTTCTCAGGTGCAGGGACCCCAGGTCCAAAGGACACGCTCTGTTCCTGGTGCTGCTTTCTTGGTGGTATGAGGTCCCCAGCTCTCTGCTCACTTCGCTTTCCTTTTATCTCTTGTAAGATAAAAGGTGGTGCAGACCACACTGCAGGGAAACTACCTTTACTTTTGATCAGGGATGTGACCTTAGTAAGGGTGTTGCAGTCCCACCCCAATCCTCTTGAACATAATCTAATCTTGCCTCATTAACCACAGGCAAAGATTAGGCTTTAGGATACATAGGAAAATTACAATCACAAAATGGAGGACAAGCACACAATACTGGGAATCATGGCCTAACCAAGTTGACACATATTTTTGGGAGATATAATTCAATCCATGACAGGAGTCAAGGGCAGAGGTTAGAGGTCAAAGGCAACTTGGCAAGCACTGCTTCCCAACCCACACACCTCGAATCAGCAACAATATCCAGGAGGGAGTCATTCCTCTATTCGGCCCAGGGCGGGAATGGTGTTACTTGCTGTGGCTGTAAATTGAAGGGTGACCCCAGAGGCCAGAGAACTTGAGAGACTGATGGTCTTACTAGATGACTTGTCTGTCTCGCCTGGGACTATGAGCCCTTTGAAGGCCAAAACAAAACCCCAAAACAAACCCATTGCTGTAGAGTTGATTCCAACTTATAGCGACCCTGTAGGTCAGAGTAGAACTGCCCCATAGAGTTTCCAAGGAGCACCTGGTGGATTTGAACTGCTGACCTTTTGGTTAGCAGCCGTAGCACTTAGCCACTTACGCCACCAGGGTTTCCTTTGAAGACCGAGGGCACTTTCATTCTCTGTACATGGATATACAAGACACGTGCGTTGTGTGATTGAGAAAATGAAGGGAGGAGCAAGAGAGTCTGTCAGCTGTGGTCTGGCCCTTCTGTTTATTGATCTCTGGGCTCATCCCTTCAACAAGCTCCATGTACATTTTCAAAATTATTTTTACTTCCATTACCACATTTGATCTTCACGACCCTTTGAAAATCCAAAAAACCCGTTGCCGTCGAATTGATTCCAACTCATAGTGACCCTATAGGACAGAGTAGAACTGCCCCACAGGCTCTGAAGGACTGGCTGGCACATTAGAACTGCCGACTTCGTGGTCAGCAGCCGTAGCTCTTAACCAGTGCACCACCAGGGCTTCCGACCCTTTGAAATGTATCCCTAAATCAGCTCCAGGTAACAGATAGAAAAAGGGACAAGGATCTATCTGTGTTCAGGTCGTCCATGTAGACCTGGGCTGATAAACAAGCCCTCAGGGCCCACCCAAGGGCAGCAAGATGAGGACAGGGCTTCTGGATTGCCGCCTCCACTACTGAGATGAACATCTACCTCCCACCTGCAGACAAAACATCGTTCAGGGTGGAGTCACACGAGGAAGAAACGTAAAATAGCAAAGGAGCCAGGAGGTAGTCAAGTCTGAGAGGAGATAAGACCCAATTCACCAGAATGTCAGTGGCTTTGACAGGGCAACGCTCTGCGTTTTAAGATGGGCATCGGAAACCCTGGTGGCGTAGTGGTTAAGTGCTATGGCTGCTAACCATAGAGATCGGCAGTTCGAATCCGCCAGGCACTCCTTGGAAACTCTATGGGGCAGTTCTACTCTGTCCTATAGGGTCACTATGAGTCGGAATCGACTCGACGGCAGTGGGTTTTGTGTATCTGTTGTTACTACTGTTTATACATAGTTTGTTATGGAAACACGTGCAATGTATTTAACTAGGGAACTAAGAGTAGAAACACCCCACTCTCTTGGGGCGTTTCTGGATGGGAAAAGGCACAAAGGCCTGGGAGGAGACCCCACCTTCCCCCGTGACAGTGACCAGCCCTGTGTGACAGACAGACGAAATGAAGCCTATTGGCTAAGCGTTCACTCTTCGCAGCAGAAATTCATTTTTTTAATTAAACTTATTGAGATAATTTCAGAACGACTACAGCTAGGCCCCAGTTGAGTGTGTTTTGGAGCCTCGGATTTCTGGGTGGAAGCAGCAGAGGGCAGGGTGGGCCCGAGTGTTGGCTCTGCCGTCCTGGGTGTGAGCCCTCGCTGGGCGAGTCTCTAGATGCTCCGGGCACTAGGAGTCAGGACCCAGCTGACAGGAGCCTGCAGAACCAGAGAGAGAAGCAGGCAGAGCTGGGAACTACACCCAGAGGGGTTCACATCCCACACGAGAAAGAAATGCCAAAAATCAGTCCCTGGGGCTAACTGAAACCATGAACACAGGGACGGAGGGAAAAACAAAACCTGTCTCCTTACCGACATGGGGACGGTTGACAACGTCTACCGTGGCTATCTCTTTGCTTTCCACAAAGTCCTCGAAGATTTTCTCCGCCTCTGGGTTCTCACCCAGGGTGTGGCCTGCAGGGAGTGGGTGAAGGTGGGCTTGGGAGGATGAGGCAGTGACCCCACACCCAGGTCAGGAGTGGAGTGAGAACCCCCTGCAGGGGTCTCTGGGCACAGAGGACTGGAGCCTGCTGTCCAGGGTGCATCAAGGGATGGAGCCCCCAGACCAGGAATCCCGAGAAGGTGGCCAAACAGTTGGGACCATCCTAAGCCTTTAGGGGCAAAGGGTATATGAGTCTTATTTGGGACACCAGGCGTCTGAATGGCTGAGGTACCTGAGTGGGAGGAGCTGCCTGAGGGGAGGAGCTACCTGAGGGGAGGAGATATCTGAAATGGAAGGGACCACCCGAAGGGGAGCCACCCGAGGGACTGACACCCACTGGGGCAAGTGGGCCCCTTATGCATTGGCTGCAGCCCCCCAGAGCAGAGGGGCGGGGCTGTGCTGATGCGGAATCCCTACAGAGGTTGTCCTGGGCCTTTGGAGCTGGCCCTGCCCTGTTGCAGCCCCCCCATGACACTGGGGGGATCTGTGTGGTGGAGAGAGAGGCGGCCCTGTCAGTGCCTCGCCTCTGGGGACAGTGACTCTCCACTGTACCCCACCCCCTAAACCAGGGCCCACCCCTCATCTGGGGCCCGCCCCCCAGTAAGTGCCCCTCCCACACCAGCCACTTATCCTGGAAGGGAGGTACCTGGGGCCCCTCAGCTCCCCCAGGATCCACCCTCGGAGCCTTTCCTGTGGGGGCCTGGGTCTCGGAGGCTGCACCCTGGGCCCTCACTGCTGGCAGAGCGCCCATCACCCCAAATCCTGCCCCAAGCAGCTCCCAAGCACGAGGCATTCCCAAGTCCATGCAGTGAGCTTGCTTTGGAGCAAGGGGGGTGGGAGTGGTGAGGACAGAAGGAAGGTGTGGGATGCTTCTCTGGAGCAGAAAGAGTGAGCTGCTCAGGGACCCCTGGTTGGAACTGGGCTGCTGTGAGGCCCCTGGAGACCAGACGGAGCTCTGCGTCAGCTGGGCAGTGCTCAGCAAGCGGTGAGGCCCAAGAAGGCAAGAGGTGGGCTTCCTAAGGTGGGGGTTCACGTGGCTGGAGCCATGGAGGAGCAAGAGGACCAGATGTGGAAAGGGCAGGGCGTGGTGACTGTTGGGGAGTCTGGGTGTGTGCAGAGGAGACCATCCAGCGCTGGGGAAGGACAGGAAAACTGGGCGAGGGTAGTGAGCAGTGGAGAGTGGTGGAAGGAGAGGACCACAGCCAGGGGCTGGGAGATGTGAAGCGGTGGCTGGAAGGGGCGCACCTGAATTGGTGTGTCGTGTTGGTGAGACAGGAAATACATCGTGGGAGAGGGATGGTTGGGGGAGAGGTGAAGGAGATAGGAGGATCAGGACCCGATCATCTGCATGAGTGTGGATGCAACCAAGAGTGGTAAATTCACAGTGGTGGTGCAGAGAAAGTGTGTACACATACATGGTGCACACACACAAGCGCACATACATCCACACACGTGCACATGCACACACGTGCACACAGGTGCACACGTTCACCGTGGCCCATGATCAACCCAGGGGGTCTGTCGGGCTCAGAAGGCTGGGTGCTGCACGTGAGTGCAGGAAGCCGGTGGAGCTTCTGCCAGAGGCGTCCCGCCAGGGAAGGGGGAGACCCACCCAGACACACACCGAAGAGCATCATCATGTGGACCTCCTTCGTGTTCATCACGTCCTTCAGGTAGGCGATGCCGTGGTCCTTCACAGTGATGAACCATATCTCAATAAGGTGTCTCCATGCTGGAAGGGACATGGTGAGGTCACCATTGCACTCAGCAAGGACTCTGGGGAATGAAGAGGGCACCTCGTTCCGAAGGGGAGAGGGCTGAGACAGAAAGGGGTCCACGAGTGGAAGGAGCTCGGGGTCCAGGACCGGGGTGTGGGCTCAGAAGCTGGGGTGGGGTTGGGCAGCTTGGGGCTGGGACGGTGAAAACACAGGTGGAGCTGACTGTACCATAGAGGCGGGTTAGAGTTGAAGTAGCCGGTGTGACCTGCCCTTTGAGACGTTATTGATCCTGTGAGTAGCAATGGGAACTACTCTAACGCCTCACTCCTGGGCCCCAGCTATTTAGCAACTGAGACGAAGCAGAAACAAAGAGTCAGATATGTTCAGACAGGGCTTCTCTGAATGGATCCCAGGACCACTGAAACAGCGAGCCCTGGTGGGCTTTTTTTTTTTTTTTTTTTTTAAATGAGGTCCTCTACCCTGGTGGCATAGTGGTTAAGAGCTATAGCTGCTAACCAAGAGGTCTATAGTTTGAATCCAGCAGGTGCTCCTTGAAAACCATATGGGGCAGTTCTATTTTGTCCTATATGGGGTCGCTGTGAGTCAGAATCTACTCGGCAGGAACTGGTTTGGTTTTTGGTATACCCCACCAGGAAACCCTGGTGGCGTGATTGTTAAGAGCTACAGCTGCTAACCAAAAGCTCGGCAGTTCAAATCTAGCAGGCACTCCTTGGAAACTCTATAAGGCAGTTCTACTCTGTCCTATAGGGTTTCTATGAGTCAGAATTGACTCGATGACAATGAGTTTGGTTTTTTTATACCCCACCAGGAGCCCTGCTCGTGGAGTGGTTAAGAGCTTGGCTGCTAACCAAAGGTCGGCAGTTCAAACCCCCTTCTGCTCCTTGGAAACCCTATGGGGCAGTTCTGTGTCCTATAGGGTAGCTATGAGTTGAAATCGACTCCATGGCAATGGGTGTGGCTTTTTGCTTTTTACACCCCACCAAATAAGGAGCCCAGCCTGTTCCAAGTAGTTTGCGCTTGACTGCTACACAAAACGTTGGCAGTTCGAATCCAACTAGTGGTTCCAAGGGAGAAAGTCTTGGCACTCTGCTTTCATAAAGATTACAGCCAAGAAAACCCTATGGAGCAGCTCTGCTCTGTCTCATGGGGTTGCTATGAGTCGAAGTAGACTCAACGGCACCTAACAATGACACCCCACCATGGCAGCATTCTCGTCTCCCATGCGGGAGACCCAGGTGTGATTCCAGCCAATGCACCTCAAACGCAGCCACCACCTGTCAGTGGAGGCTTGTGTGTTGCTGAACAGGTTTCAGTGGAGCTTCCAGACTAGACCAGGAAGGAAGGCCTGGCAATCCACTTCTGAAAATCAGCCCATGAAAACCCTGTGGAGCACAGTGGTCTCAATGCAGCTGATCACAGGGATGGTTCACGGCCGGGCCACATTTGGTTCAGTTGTGCGTGGGGTCACCATGAGTTGGGGACTGACTTGATGGCAGCTAACAACAAACCCCCCCCCACCCCAGATCTGTGGGCTCTAGTTTCCCAGGCCAGGACAAAGAACCCACATTGCAGAAAGCTCCCCAGTGGGCTCTCATGGGCTGGTGGGGGCCGAGAACCCACAGGTGAGGCCCCAGTGAGCGGCTCCACGCTAAGCAGATGGCACAGTGCAGTGTCCAGGTGCTGGGTGCTGGTGGTGATGCTGCCTACTTGGGGTCTCACTTTGAGTCCTTCCAAATGCTAAAGGACGCTTCCAAATGTAGACTTGAGC
The DNA here is from genome assembly GCF_024166365.1 of Elephas maximus indicus. Taxonomy (NCBI): domain Eukaryota; kingdom Metazoa; phylum Chordata; class Mammalia; order Proboscidea; family Elephantidae; genus Elephas; species Elephas maximus. The sequence continues at coordinate 1,356,375 of NC_064827.1, forward strand.
CCCAGACTGTGACTGGGTCTACTGATGAATAAAACAAGATAGCAACCAACAACTCCATAGGGTGAGGTGTCTATGAGACTGGGGGGCCTGTGAGGTGGAAACAGGTGTCTGTCTAGGGTCTGGTCAGTGGAGGAAGGCGAACAGGCAGAGGACTGCCCAGGAAGAGTCTGCCCAGGCTCCTGGAAGTTTGTGGTAAAGCCCTTGGCGACCAGGAGTGTCTTAACAACGCGAGGCTGTGCTTTGGGACCAACCACCGGTAGCGCCTGAGGGGAAGCATTGCCTACCACGTGGGTGGGATTTGAGCTGTTCAGGGGTGGCTGCAGTTGACCACCATGTTCACAGCTGGGGTGTCACATCCCAGAGACCCCTGCAGAAATGCTGCCCCCTGGAGGCCTGGAGGCCTGGCAGACCACAAAGGGGAGCCTGGGCTGAGCCAGTAGACACTTAACAGGTTTCCTAGCTCCCTGGCCAATCTGTCTTCTCAAAGGGCAGCTTGAATAGTTTACATCCACTGGGCTTCCTGGAAGACAGACCAGCGGGGGGCCACCTCCAGTGACAGAAGCTCCCCCACACCCTTCCTTGTCCTTGCTGGCCCCCCGAGGGTGAGCTGGACCCTCAGCCAAGAGCACCTTCCTGGTCCTCTCCGAGGCCCAGCCTGCCTCTGCCGAGCCTGGGGGAGTGCCTCCCACTTCACCACCCCAATCATCCTGCGGGGGCACAGAGGACCGCAGCATCCTTGCTGAGACAATATGAAAGTATTGTTCTACCTCCATAAGTGGCCTGACCTGCCCTGCTGTCATGACCCTCACCACCACCTCTGTTAGCACTCGTTTGCGAGCAGAGCCAGCGAGTTCATCACGTGGGAAGGCAGGGCCCGCCGGGAGGCTGCTGCCTAGCCCCAGAAGCGCAGCGTGACCCCTGTGTCCACTGGCCTGGGGGTTGAGGGGCGGGAAGGGGTTTCATGGCGTGGGCACTCACAGGATGTACATCTGGAGCTCCAGCTTGTCTTTGTGGATGCTGTTGTAGCTCCTCAGGAAGCTGAAGGGAGGCAGTGGGTGGTGCCGCTACCCCCTGGGGATGGGCATGGTCCCAGCCCAGCGCTTTATGTACCACAGCCCTAAAAGCTGGGAGAAAGTGTGTCTGTGATATGCGCTGCAGGCCGATCTCCCCGGAAAAATGGGAGGGCTCGTCTGAGGGCTCTCTGATTGGAGGAGGTCTGAGTGGATGGCCATGGCTCCAGGAAAATGGACAGTGAAGGCACTGAATGAGTTAAGGAAAGAGAGGTTTGCAGATAAGAGAAGAAACAAGTGTTAGAGGGAAGAGCGGGGAAGGCAGGTCTTCTTTGGTTGGTGACACACACTTGGGAAAATGGACTAGACAAAACTGCCACAGCCTTGGCCTGCTTCCTGGGATGGAGTAGAGCCTGGGGAGCCACTCACGGAGGATGCCTCCTGATTCCCAGGTGCCACAGCCCTGTCACAAGCCCACCAAGGAGAGAGCTGAGAAGGTCCTGGGCCCCCATCAGGCTGACATTCTCTGGAGCCAGAGCAGAGAGGAGTCTAGCAAAGGCCAGAGGAGGAGGTGTGGTAACCTTGCACGGGCTCGCTATGCTCACACGAGCTTAGACTCCATTGCCTTGGAGGCGTCCATGTGTGCCTGATCACCCGTGGCCCCGTGGGCTGCATCCATCCTCCAACCACCTACCCACGCACTCATCCACTCATCCACCATCCAGCCATGCATCCATCCGCTCATCCGTCCGTCCGTCCGTCTGACCATCCACCCACCCACCCATTTATCCAATACAACCATCCATCCCTTCATCCATTCTTCCCCTCCTTCCCTGATGACTGAGCTCAGGGAACACAATGGTTACAGTTGGGGGCTCTCTGCACTGCATCACTGGGATCTTCGAGGACACTTGATACTCACCCATTGACAACCCCCATCAAGACCCTGGCACTTGATGAAGGCACTGAAGGAAGATCAGCCCCACTCTGCCCGTGGGGGGTGCCTTTGCCCAGACACCACCCAGCATCCTTCTCTGGGAGGAGACACCACTTGGGCTGACAGGCCACTGGGGCTCCAGCGATGGGACTGAGGTTCACCCAGTCTTAAGTGCTGACCTTAGAAAGACACCTTCCTACCCCAGCTCCGACCCTCCCAAGTCATTCACCTCCTTAGGGCTGGCTGGAATCAGCTAAGGCCCCTCGGCCCGAAGCGGAGAGAGCAGACCCAGGCCCACAGTCAGGAGGTGGAGCAGCGTCCTTCGTGCTCCAAGTGCTGCCCTGCTGTGAACTCAGATGCCCTTTATCCCTGGCTCTGGGCTGGCCTGGGCTGGGGCTCTGCTCTCCGTCCCATTCACAAAGACCTCACAATTTGGCCATGTTGGTGGTAATTGAATAGTTTTCTTTGGATCCTAGTGAATGGATACTCTTGATTCGGGTGTAATTAGCTCTCCCTACTCTCAGGGTTGACACGCCTGAGGAAGTCTTATCTGCAAAAGAGAATGTTATCAAAACGGAGAGATGGAAACAATGGCATCCTTGTGCTCTGCCCAGCTCTCCTCCACCCACCCCAATGTGCATAGCTGGTCCACATCCAGGCCTCATTTCATCTCGGAGCAGGGACCACCCCATCTCCACTCTGTCCTAGACCATCTCATCTCTCTAGCACCTGCTCTCCCCAAGCCATCTGACTGACTTTTACCCCCTCCCCCCGGACCGACTCTGGCTCCTGTGTCTTAGTGTCCTAGTGCAGCCATAACACAAACACCACACGTGTGTGGCTTTAAAGAACAAGAATTTATTGTTTCACAGTTCAGGAGGCTAAAAGTCCAAATCAGGGTCTCGGCTGTGTCGACTCCTGTGGGCCTGTCTCCTAGTTTCTGGTGGCTGCCAGCATCTCTTGGTGGGCCTTCTCTTGTAGATGGGTCCTCACATACCTCTACCTTCCCCCAATTTGTGTGTCTGTCTATTCTGGTCTCATAACTCAGAAGCGATGAGGTTTATGATCCACCCTGCACTGGTATGACCTCAAGGTTATGCTGTATTACATTGTGGAAAGTGATTACATTACATTACTACCTTATATTACATTACATCACTTTATAAACCCACTGCCTTTGAGTCAATTCCGACTCATAGCTACCCTACAGGACAGGGTAGAACTGCCCCATAGGATTTCCAAGGCTGTAATGTTTATGGAAGAAGGCTGCCACATCTTTCTCCCATGATGCAGCTGGTGGGTTTAAACCACTGACCTTTTGGTTTGCAGCCAAGCATTTAACCACTGTGCCACTAGGTTCCCTTTACATTACATTACAGAAAAAAAAAGTGCTGTACCAAGGCCAAATGGTTTCATCATATATAACTACTCCATGACAGCAACTAGGCTAGTGTTTGATCAACCAAAAGGGAAGCACAGCCTAGCCAAGATGACAGATAAAATTCACCATCACAGTTCCTGCTCCAGCCAACCATGCCAGGAGAACCCCAGGGCCTCACTGACTCTGCACCCTTCACTCTGCTGCCCGAACATCCACATCATCCTAACCCCTAAGATGGTCTCTAAGCCCACCTCCTCCAGTGTATACTTCCTGCCGCTTCCCCGGCTTGAACCTCTGTCTTAGGTTGGGTTCTCTAGAGGAGCAAAACCAGTAAAGTGTATAAGTATATATATGTTGTTGTTGTTAGGTGCCATCAAGTCGGTTCCGACTCATAGTGACCCTGTGTACAACAGAATGAAACAATGCCTGGTCCTGCACCATCCTCATAATCGCTATTAAGTTTGAACTCGTTGTTGTAGCCACTGTGTCAATCCATCTTGTTGAGGATCTTCTTCTTTTTCAATGACCCTCTAGTTTACCAAGCGTGATGTCCTTCTCCAGGGACTGATCCCCCCTGACAACATGTCCAAAGTATGTAAGATGCAGTCTTGCCATCCTTGTTTCTAAGGAGCATTTTGGCTGTACTTCCTCCAAGGCAGATTTGTTCCTTCTTTTGGCAGTCCACGGATATTCGATATTGTTCGCCAACACCACAATTCAAAGGCATCAGTTCTTCACTCTTCCTTATTCATCGTCCAGCTTTCACATGCATATGAGGTGATTGAAAACACCATGGCTTAGGTCTGGTGCACCTGAGTCTTCAAGGTGACATCTTTGCTTCTCAACACTTTAAAGAGGTCTTTTGCAGCAGATTTGCTCGATGGAATGCGCCTTTTGGTATCTTGACTGCTGTTTTCATGGGTGTTGATTGTGGATTCAAGTAAAATGAAATCCTTGACAACTTCAATCTTTTCTCCATTTATCCTGATGTGGCTTATTGGTCCAGTTGTGAGGATTTTTGTTTTCTTTACGTTGAGCTGTAATCCATACTGAAGGCTATGGTCGTTGATCTTCATCCGTAAGTGCTTCAAACCCTCTTCTCTTTCAGCGAGCAAGGTTGTGTCATCTGCATAAGGCAGGTTGTTAATGAGTCTTCCTCCAATCTGCTTTCTTCTTCACATAGTCCAGCTTCTCGGGTTATTTGCTCAGCATACAGATTGATTGGGTACGGTGAAAGGATACAAGTCTGACACACAACTTTCTTGACTTTCAATCACGCAGTATCCCCTTGTTCTGTTCCAACAACTGACTCTCTATATTGATTTTTATCAAGGAAATAGCTCACATGGTTTTACAGGCTGGAACATCCCAAGTCCACGGTCAGGATAGAAGCTTCTGATTCACATAGCGACCAGGGCTGGCGAACCCAAGATCAGAAGGTCAGAGAGCAGGACTCTTGCTCACAGGCTGCAAAGATCGATGAATCCCAAGATCGTCAGGCAAGATCGCAGGTAAACTGCTAGCTCAAGTCCCAAGAGTTGGAGGTCAGACAGACAGTATCCAGCATGAGCAAAAAGCCCACGAGCCTGCCAGAATGTCTACTTATATTCGATGCAGGCCACATGCCCAAGGAAACTCCCTTTCATCTGGTTGGCTACTCACAGCAGATCCCATCATGGAGGTGATTGCGACATCATATACAGCCAAACCACTGAGAATCATGGCCCAGCCAAGTTGACACACGACCTTAACGATCACAGTCAGTGGGTGCTAGGGAGAGACCACAGACTGAAATATGGGAATCGGTCCCTGATTTCTCCACTTCCATTCAGACTTCCCTCTGCTCCCAGACGCCTACACCCAAATGCAAAGAACATCCGTGGCTCCTGCGTGTGTGCATACATCTGTGTGTGTGCCTGTCCCTGTGTGTGCATACATGTGTGTGTCTCTGTGTGTGCATCCATCTGTGTGTGTGCCTGTCTGTGCACACATGTGTTTGTGTCTGTGTGTGCATGTCTCTGTGTGTGCATACATGTATGCATATCTGTGTGTGTGCATATCTGTATGTGTCCATACGTGTGTGTGCATGTATGTGTATGCATATATATATATGTGTGTGGTGGGGGAGCCTTCATAACATTTCCAAGTCCTAGGCAGTTGATCTTAATCCAAAATCCCAAAGGGTGGGTAGTCCCACATCCAAGAGTCCCCAGAATCTTCTAGAACCCTCATGCCAGTAAGTCTCCACCATGCTGCTCCTCTGCTTGGAGGTGAGTCCATCCTGTGTGGTCATGACAAAGTCCAAGTGATCTTTCTTCAGGAGGTCCCTGCACCCTCTTGTATGGCTCCTTATCCAGCAGTGAGGCCCTGTCCTTCACTGTGGGAGGCAGGAAGGGATGTTTGCTGTGGCATGATTCACCTGGAGCATACACCGCCCACTGCAGAGGCAGGACATCCATCTCAGGAGACGGGTTCTCCTGCTCCTTCCAATGTTGCCCATGGCCAGTCCAGGCCAGAGCAGCATGGAGAAGGATAGCGCTGAGAACATCTGCAGCAATTTGACTGAAGGATTTTGTCTGTTGAATCTCATGACAAAAGAAAAATGAGCTTTTTCCACTTCACTTTTCTAGAAATTCATTTTACTGCATGTGGTAGGCAGAGTGGAGCCCTGGTGGTGCAAGGCTTAAGACCTCAGCTGCTAATCAAAAAGCCTGCAGTTGAAATCCATCACGCACTCCTTGGAAACCCTATGGGGCAATTCTACTGTGTCCTTTAGGGTCACTAAGAGTCAGAATCAACTCAAAGGCAAAGGGTGTGAAGGGCTGTGTATTAATGGTCTTGTCTCTGTCACTCAAGGCCCTTCTCTTGATTGGGTTACCAGGTTCCAAGCCAGTCAATCAATCAACACCCTCTTAACGTGGACACAATGTTTCACTAAGTCTCCAGGCCCCACGATAACCTGGAATAGCTTCTCCCCTTTCACATGGGAGAGAAGAATGGACTTTAAGGAAGAAGACCACGTGAAGTAAACTGGGGCCTCGTTTATATGCACGTGCCTGGTAGCAACACTCTCCTTTTGTACCTGGGAGCCCTGCACACCTGAGTCCCAGAACCAGCTCCTCACCCGTCAGCTGTCTGACCTTGGCACCTCGCTGGAAGCTCCCACCTCAGACTCTTCTTTTGAGAAATGGGAGTGAAAACCTCTACTCGGGTGGTCTGGATGATTGTTCAGGGTCTTTCAGAAGCACCTGATAAAGGGCCCCTTGTAAAATTGGAGAGGGTCCCACATATTTATTCACAGGGCTGTTCAGGTAAAACAAGAGAGGTGTTGTTAAGTGCCATTGAGTGGGTCCGACTCATACAGAACCCAGATACAACAGAACAGAACCCTGGAATTCCTGCCCCTGCTCATCCCCTGCCTTTATTTCTAGTTTCCGAAGCTAAGTTCCTGGGCCTCAGTCTTCCTTTTCTGTAGGGTGTGGATGTCACTAGCCCTGCCCAACTCAGGAAATGGTGCAGGAAGATGAGAGAGGGTTTAGAGTACAGCTTCTAGGGCTCTGGGGCCATCTTGACTGTCTGGGCTAGTGGCTGGGAGTGTGGTCAGCTCACCAAAGAGAAATGACAGTGGTGATGATGTTTGTAGTTCATCTTTATGGCACACACACAGCACATGTGCTTAGGTGAGTGTGTGTCTGCTGAGTGTCTGTGTGTATGAGTGTATGTGTGGATTAACACACTGATATTTTCTCTCCACTGTGGAAACCCTGGTGTCATAGTGGTTAAGAGCTATAGCTACTAACTAAAAGACTGGCAGCTCGAATTCACTAGGTGCTCCTTGAAACTCTATGGGGCAGTTCTACCCTCTCCTATAGGGTCAGTATGAGTCAGAATGAACTCAACAACAAGAAGTTTGGGTTTTTTTTTGTTTGATGGAGGCAAGAAGACAAGGCCAGAGGCCTTGGGGAAAGTGGTGCCGAATCTGTGCTTGTCCTTGATTCGTCCCCTCTCCGACTTTGCAGAATATGGTAGGGTTGGCTCCCAGGGCCATCATGGGAACTAGGAGATGTTCTAGTTCTGGAATTCTGGACCCACAGGTCCTAACATATGTGGTGTCTGAGGTCCGGCATCCCGTCTTCCACAGGGACGTGATTCCCATCTTAGCATGAGCCCTCTCCCCTCCCTTATGTTGCTCTGCGGGAGAAAAACTCTCCCTCTCAGCTCCTCAACGATGCTCCCCCTGAGCCTGGCACCCACTCCAAGGTCATCTCAGAGAGGGCACAAGTGGGTGGTCAGCGGCCACTGAGGTGCAGTGGGGATATGGGGCCTCCAGGGCTGCCAGACCAGTCAGGGTGCACAGGGCCGCCCCCATCCACTGGCACGTGTTCAGGGTCTGAGGGCCTCAGGTCAGGGCTGAGGACGTGCTGCAGCTGCTCATCCCCCACCATGGTCTCCTGACTCCTCCACTGGCCCTCTGTCACTTCCAGCCTCTGAGGTCACGCCTCCCCCTAGCCATATGGATATCATTCTATCACCGACATCATGGTAATTCACTTTGTCATTTCCAGCACAGTAGACCATATGATGGTCCCATTCAGAATGGTCAATACCAGTCCATCTCAGCTCACCAATGCCTAGGATATCTATGTTTATGTGTTCCATTTCTTTTTTCATGATTACCAGTTTTCCTAGATTTGTACTTCGCAATTCCACTTTGTGATTATTAATGGACGTTTGCAGCTGTTTCTTCTCATTTTGAGTCATGCCACAACAGCAAATGGAGGTCCTGGAAGCTTGACTCCACCCAAGTCATTTAGATCAACTGTACTTTGAGGAGGCAGCTCTTCCTTAGACGTCTTTGAGTGCCTTCCAACCTGAGGCCCTATATCAGACAATGTTCTGTTTCTTTTCTAAGGTTTTCACTGGCTAATATTTCAGAATTAGACTGCCAGCTCCTTCTTTCTAGTCTGTCTTAGTCTGGAATCTAGGCTGAAACCTGTCCACCATGCGTGATCCTGCCGGCATTTGAAATACCAGTGGCATAGCTCTCAGTATCACAGCAGTATGCAAGCCACCACAGTATGACAGCCTGACAGGAGGATGGAGAAGCTGCGTGGTTGCTGTTAGGTGCACGGAGTCGGTTCGACTCATAGTGACCCTACGCACAACAGAATGAAATGCTGCCCGATCTGGGCCCGTCCTCACAATCATTGTAAGGCTTGAGTCCATTGTTGCAGCCACTGTGTCAACGCATCTCATTGAGGGTCTTCCTCTTTTTTTCTGACCCTCTACTTTATCAAGCATGATGTCCTTCTCCAGGGACTGATCCCTCCTGATAACATCTCCAAAGTATGTGAGTCATAGTCTTGCCATCCTTGCTTCTAAGAAGCATTCTGGTTGTAGTTCTTCCAAGACAGATTTGCTCATTCTTTTCGCTGTTCATAGTATATTCAATGTCCTTCCCCAACAGCACAATTCAAAGGCGTCAATTCTTTGATCTTCCTTATTCACTGTCCAGCTTTCACATGCATAGGTTGCGATTGAAAACACCATGGCTTGGGTCAGGCACACCTTTGTCCTCAAGGTGGCATCTTTGCTTTTTAACACTTTCAAGAGGTCTTCTACAGCATATTGGCCCAATGCAATTTGTCTTTTGATTCCTTGACTGCTGCTTCCATGGGTGTGGATTGTGGATCCAAGTAAAACGTAATCCTCTACAACATCAATCTTTTCCCCATTTATCACGATGTTCCTTCTCGGTCCAGTTCTGAAGTTTTTTGTTTTCTTTATGTTGAGGTGCAATCCATACTGAAGGCTGTGGTCTTTAGTCTTCATCAGTAAACGTTTTAAGTCCTCTTCAGTTTCAGTAAGGAAGGTTGTATCATCTGTATAACGCAGGTTGTTAGTGAGTCTTCCTCCAATCCTGATGCCCCATTCTTCTTCACACAGTCCAGCTTCTCGGATTATTTGTTCAGCATACAGATTGAATAGGTATGGTGATAGGATGCAGCCCTGACTCACACCTTTCCTGACTTTAAACCACACAGCATCCCCTTGTTCTGTTCAAACGACTGCCTCTTGATCTATGTACAGGTTCCTCACGAGTGCAACGAAGTGTTCTCGAATTCCCATTCTTTGCAATGTTATCTATAATTTGTTATGATCCACACAGTCCAATGCCTTTGCATAGTCAATAAAACACAGGTAAACATCCTTCTGGTGTTCTCTGCTTTCAGTCAGGACCCATCTGACATCAGCAATGATATCCCTGGTTCCACGTCCTCTTCTGAACCTGGCCTGAATTTCTGGCTGTTCTCTGTGGTTATACTGATGCAGCCGCTTTTGAATGATCTTCAGCAAAATTTTGCTTGCATGTGGTATTAATGATGTTGTTTGATAATTTCTGTATTTGGTTGGATCACCTTTCTTGGGAATAGGCATAAAAATGGATCTCTTCCAGGCAGTTGGCTACGGAGCTGTCTTCCAAGTTTCTTGGCATAGACAAGTGAACACTTTCAGGGCTGCATCCATTTGTTGAAACATCTCAATTGATATTCCATCAATTCTTGGAGCCTTGTTTTTCACCTATGCCTTCAGTGCAGCTTGGACTTCTTCCTTCAGTACCATCAGTTTCTGATCATATGCTACCTCTTGAAATCGTTGAACGTCAACCAATTCTTTTTGGTGTAATGACTCTGTGTATTCCTTCCATCTTCTTTTGATGCTTCCTGCATCATTTAATATTTTTTCCATAGAATCCTTCACTATTACAACTCAAGGCTTGAATTTTTTCTTCAGTTCAGCTCAGGTCTTGTTTTAGCATTTGTGAGCCCTACAAGCCCGAGTCCCAGAACCAGCTTCTCACCCGTCAGCTGTCTGACCTTGGCACCTCACTGAAGCTCCTACTCTCAGTCTCTTCATCTGCAACATAGGAATGAAAACCTATACTCAGGTGGTCTGGGCGATTGTGCAGGGTCTTTCAGAAGCACGTGGTAAAGGGCTCCTTGTTAAATTGAAGAGGATCCCATCTATTTACTCATGGGGCTGTTCAGGTAAAATGAGAGAGGTGTTGGTAAGTGCCGTGGATTGGGTCGGACTCATACAGAATCCACATACAGCAAAACTCTGCTCAGTCCTGAGCCATTGTTATGCTGGAGCCCATTGCTGCAGCCACTGTGTCAGTCCATCTCGTTGAGAGTCTTCCTCTTTTTCGCTGACCCTCTATCAAGCATGATGTCCTTCTCCAGGGACTGGTCCCTCTAAATAACATGTCCAAAGCATGTTAGATGAAGTTTCAAGTCCTGAACTACCTTACCAGGTCATCTATAGTGAACAATTTCACTTTTTTTTTTTTTTTTACCCCATCAAAGGCCCTGCTTCTAGGTGTGCGTCACATCTGTCTCTCTCTCAACCCCACAGCACCTTCCTACAGAATCAAAGCCCCTTTTCAAATTTACAATCCCCAAAAGGAGCAGATGGCCCCGTAACAAGGTAAGCAGGGGCTTACTTGTGCTTACTTACTAATCTATAATGAACAGTTCCACAAGTGAAGTTGTTCACTACGGATGATCTGGTAAGCAAGGGAAGCATGGTGCTTACCTTGGGTGTGGGATAATCCACCCCTGGTTAGAGCTCTTGATCCCGTATTATAGCTCTTTTAGGAGGTTCTGCCCACAGGAACCCCAGGTCCAAACTGCTCCACTCCAGGCTCTTCTTGGTTTAAGCTTCCCTCCTCCCCTCCTAAACTTCTGTGGGGTTGCCCACTGATGTAAGCAATCTCTTTGTCATTTTCAAGACATGGCCCTCAAAGCAGTAAAATACATCAACTGATTTTGTCAGTGAACCACAAGTCTCTCAATCCCATTGGGTGGTTTTACACACCACCTTTTCAGTTACTAAACCTACATCCTGAAAGATAAGTGAAATAGACTAATCATGAGGTAGGCTTCAGCCCAACCGATCGTTTTTTGGCAGAATTACAAACCCAGGGTCAAAAAGGCCACATATAAGGAGAAACCCACTGGGCTGCCCCGTTCATCGGTAGGTGAGCGTTTGGGTGTTTGTGCTGTTTGGGTGTGATGAACAATACTACTCTGAACAGTCTAATACAAGTTTTGGCACGAAGGACTTCACTTATTTTATCGTATTACTCACAGGAGTACCTAGAAAAATTGAGTGTGAAGTCATTATTTTTCTGAACCTTAAACACCCCTGAAATTAAAATAAGCTTACAAACTACATTTATTATTGCATTCAACATGCACTCATTGACACTGATGCTGTGGTCAGTGTCCTGGGGACTGCATGGACGAGAGACAGACGGGCTCTGCCCTCTCCTGGCTGCATGGGGAGTGAGGGAGGGATGGTCAGCTGTGCCCACAGTGACACTAACTACAGGACACTTGAGCCCCCAAGGGCAGCCCGAGTCAGAGACTTGAGCTCCCCCATTCAGCTCCTGAGCAGCCAAGGGCCCTTCACGTGACACCTGCCCACAGGAAGGATTCTGCTGGAGCCCACAGCCCTTGTTCACAAAACAGCCCTGACTCCAAGGCTCCTGACCTCAGACCTAGCTGTCAGAGGGTCAGCCCATTCCACCCTGTAGCCTGCATGGATGGACAGCAGAACCAGAGAGGCTGTCCAGGACCCAGACCATCTCCCCATCATGCACCACTCAGGATAGGACCTCCAAGGTCCAGCCAAGGGGTACCTAGCCCCTGGCCCCTGTCACGTGTCAGGGAGGCCCCCACACCCTTGGGTCCCGGCACCCAGCAGTCCTCCCTCTTTACTCCTATTTCCCTCCTGTCCCCTCTGGCCCACAGCCTGCTATAGGTGCACGCTGGGCTGGGATTCCTGGCCCTGCCCATCCTGTGCCTCCTGACTGCCACATCTTCCTCCTGGGGAGCAGCTGGCGGGTTCACACGGCTGACCTTTCAGTTAGCAGCTCAGCACTTAACCACTGGGCCCCAGGGCTCCTTCTTTGAAGGATAGTTTTGCCAAATACAAAATTCGTGTATGGCAGTTTTTCTTCTTCTTCTTCTTTCAACACTTTAAATATATCTTCCCACTGCCTTTTGGGCTCCCTGGTTTCTGCTGAGAAATTGGCTGTAATTCTTCCCCCTCCCGCCCTTTTTATTGTACTTTAGACGTAGGTTTACAGAGCAAACTAGTTTCTCATCAAACCGCACACACATTGTTCTATGACATTGGTTAACAACCCCACAACATGTCAACACTCTCCCTTCTCAACCCTGGCTTCCCTATTACCAGGTTTCCTGTTTCCTCCTGCCTTCCAGTCCCTGCCCCAGGGCTGGTGCACCCCTTTAGTCTTGTTTTGTTCCATGGGCCTGTTCAATCTTTGGCTGAGGGGTGAACCTCAGGATCGACCTCATTACTGAGCTGGACGGGTTTCTGGGGGCCTTACTCTTAGTAAGTACTTCTCCAGTCTCTGTCAGGCCAGCAAGTCTGGTTTTTCTTTTGGAGTTAGAATGTTGTTCTACATTTTTCTCCAGCTCTGTCCAAGACCCTCTATTGTAATCCCTGTCAGAGCAGTCAGTGGTGGTAGCCGAGCACCATCAAGTTGTACTGGACTCAGGGTGGTGGACACCATGGTAGATGTGGCCCATTAGTCCTTTGGACTAATCTTTCTCTTGTATCTTTAGTTTTCTTCATTCTTCTTTATTCCTGAAGAGGTGAGATCAGTGGAGTATCCTAGATGGCCGCTCACAGGCTTTTAAGACCCCAGATGCTACTCACCAAAGCAGAACGTAAAACATTTTCTTTATAAACTATTTTATTCAGCTGTCATTCTTATTGAGGATTTCTGGTCCATGATGAATCACTCTCTCTTGCTGCTTCCAAGATCTTTGTCTCAGTTTTCAATAGTTTAATTATAATGTGTCTCAGTGTCTTAGGCTGGGTTCTCTAGAGAAGCAAAAGCAATGCAATGTTTAAATATATATAAAGAGAGATTTATATAAAGGGTATGGCGTAAGCGGCTGTAGAGGCTGGAACGGCCAAAGTTCGTGGGTCAGGCTGAAGGCTTCTCCTGACTCACATAGCTGCAGTCGTTGGTGAATCCAAGATCGGAAGGACAGGTAGGAGGCTTCTGGCTCACCGGCTGTGAGGCTGATGAATCCCAAGACTGGCAGGTAAGACGACAGGTAAACTGCTAGCTGAAGCCCCCAGAACTGGATGCACAGGAGCCAGCTGCCGGACCCAAGCCAGTGAAAGCCAGCCAGCCTTGCCAGAAAGTCCACCTGTACTGGATGCAGGCCACACCCCCAAGGAAACTCTCTCTCAGCTGCTTGGTAGTTTACAACGGATCGCATCATTGAATGATCTCGTTATGGTGGTGATCACATCATTAAAAAGCCAAACTACATCATAACTGCCAAACCACGGAGGATCATGGCCCAGCCAAGTTGACACACAGCCTTAACCGTCACACACTATGGATCTCTTTGAGTTTATCCTACTTAGGGTTCATTGAGCTTTTGGTGCAGAGTCGTGCCTTTCACCAAATTTGGGACATTTTCAGCCATTACTGCTTCAAGTATTATTTCTGCTCCTTCCTCTCTTCTGTCTCTTTTTGCAATTCCCATTATATGCATATTGCTGTGCTTTATGGTGTACCACAGGTTGCTTAGATTCTGTTCATTTTTCTGCTTTCTTTTTTCTTTCTGCTGCTCATATTGGATGTTGTTGTTGTTAGGTGCCATCAAGTCAATTCCGACTCATAGTGACCCTGTGCACAACAGAATGAAACACTACCCAGTCCTGCACCATCCTCACAATCGTTGTTATGCTTGAGCTCATTGTTGCAGCCACTGTGTCAGTCCACCTCCTTGAGGGTCTTCCTCTTTTCCGCCGACCCTGTGCTTTGCCAAGCATGATGTCCTTCTCCAGGGACTGATCCCTCTGACAATTTGGCTGAAGCCTCTCTTAAGGATCAAAGGATTCTTGCACACACACGCACACGGTTTCAGGACACTAAGCATCACCACTGATGGAGTGGCTCCTTGGGCTGGAGTTAAAAAAGAAAAGGGATTCCAGGGTGAAGCTGCAGAGGGAACCCAGTACAGGAAATATATTCACTGCATTCTTCACAGGCAAGACACCGCAACACAAGTCTCGGATTCTTGGATGGAGCCTCAATCCAGGAAAAGCAGGTGAAGAGGGTGGGAGCTACTTGACCTCATCCCCACCTCCACACAACAGCCCTGTGGCCTGGTTTATTTCACAGAGACTAAAACAAGACCCAGAGAAGGGAAGGACTTTCCTCAGAACACACAGAGACCAGCAGTAGGTTAGAGAGGAACCTCTCTCTGATGTCGGTAGTCAGGGTGCAACTGAAGCCTCTGGAATGGTTTAGAAAGGAGTGTGTCTTGATCTGATTTCCATTTTAAAAAGCTGATTTTAGCTATTGTGTAAAGGATGGATTACAGAAAGTTAGGGGTGGAACAATCCGGAGCCCAGCAATAGAGTCCTGCCAGGGGTTAAGAGCTAAGGCTGCTAACCAAAAGGTCGGCAGTTAGAATCCACCAGGCACTTCCTGGAAATCCTATGGGGCAGTTCTACTCTATTCTATAGGGTCACTATGAGTCAGAATCGACTTGACAACAACAGGTTTCTTTTTGGGTAGAGAACCATTATGAGGAATTGCCCAGAGACTGCTGTGCTCCGTGGTCCAGGCAGTAGACGGTGACCAGGACGAGGGTGGAGATGGAGAGAAGGGATGGGTCTGGGATCCACTGCAGAGGCAAAGCCAAGATCAGCAGTGCTGTGAGTGTTGGGAATGAGGGAAAAGGAGATGTTATGGAGATGTTGTGGTTTGGGCTTGGGAAGTGGAGGGTGGATGGAGAAGTGTGTGTGTGTGTTTGCACTTGTGTTCAGTCAGACGACAGAGAAGGAGAGAAAGACAGAAGCAGAGAGACAGGGTGAGAATGAGACAAAGAGACACAGAGAGGAGGCAGAGCCAAGATGGTGGAATAGACAGATGCTTCCGGCGAGCCCTCTTTACAACAAAGACCTGAAAAAACAAGTGAAACGAGTATATTTATGACAAGCTAGGAGCCCTGAACATCAAAGGCAAGCTTAAAAAACGAACTGAGGGGCAGAGGGAGGAAGAGACAGTTCAGAAGTGGAGAGGAGTTACCAGACCTGAATAGCGGGGAGCCCTCAGGCACCATTCCCTGAGCGGCAGTGGTGGGCTGGTACTAGCGTTTGTCTGCAGTTTCCTCAGGGAGAAGCAGCCAGACATACAGCCTACTCACACCTCCAGAATCAGAGAAGAAAGGCGCTCTTGGCAAAAGCTAAGTACTCTCATACATTTTACTGTGCCCCCTCCCCTGAAGGTGGCTTCTGTGACTGTTCATTTCCCTGGGCCTGAGATAGGCCCTGCTGAGTGCCTAGAGCCATCCTCCCGGCCTTGAAGAAGGAATAATTTGCAATTGGGGGAAAAGATAATTTCCCACCTCCACTAACCAGGGGAGCTCAGGACAGAAGCAGCTCCTGTCCAGACATAAACAGTCCATGGACTCTGAGTACCTTTCCCCTCTGCATGGACCTGTGTGGGCCTGTTTCCGGAGAAAAGCCCCTTGTTGGCAGACTCCAACTGTTTCAACTGTGTGGCGGAGAGGTGGGTGTTTGATGTTTGACATTGCTTTGCCTATTAAACAGGGTCCTCACCTACCCACACTGGGGCCTAAGGACTGGTGGCTCCATTCAGGTCACCCAGCCACCCACGACAGGGGTCCAAGGATAACTGGTACCTCCCAGTCCTTACAACCCAAAACATTGGGTGCCCATGGTCCATCTACAGAACCCACCCACCTGTATGCTCTAGGGAACAGGAACATGCTTTCCTCAGTGACACGTAGGGGATGATTCTCAGCCCCTGCCTTGTTCAGAGTGTTACCCCCTGCTTCAACCAGATACCAGTACCTACACCAATCACCCCTGCCCCTCTAAGACTGTAGGACAGAGCCTGTACCACACAATTGATGAGCAGCTACCTGGACACCTGAGCTGAATTCATACAAGAAAAGTGAATGGACTCCTAGACTGATATACCTGATAACAGCTCTAGCTATCTGGGGACAGGACGCCAGAGCTCCAAAGGTGAAAATAATCAAGCTAGCTCACTCAAGCAACCCATGTGGTTTTATCAAAACAAAACAAAGCAAGAAGCTACAACACAGTAAGCAAACATAAAATTAATACAATAACTTCTAGATGGCTTGGAGACAACAGTCAATATCAAGTTACATACGGAAACAGACCATGATCGCCTCAACAAGCTCTCAAAACAAAGAATCCAGGGATCTTCTAGATGAAAGTTCTTTCCTAGAATTACCAGAGACAGAATACAAAAGATTAATATACAGAAGCCTTCAAGACATCAGGAAGGAAATGAGGCGATATGCAGAACAAGCCAAGGAACTCCCAGATAAAGCAATTGAAGAAACTAAAAAGATTATTCAGGAACATAATGAAAAATTTAGTAAGCTGGAAAAATCCATAGACAGATAGCAATCAGAAATTCAGAAAATTAACAATAAAATTACAGAATTACACAACCTGATAGAAAGTCAGAGAAGCAGATTTGAGCAAGTGGGAGGCAGAATTTCTGAACTTGAAGATAAAGCACTTGGCACTAATATATTTGAAGAAAAAAATCAGATAAAAGAATTTAAAAAAACAAAGAAATCTTAAGAATCATGTGGGACTCTATCAAGAGAGATAACCTACGAGTGATTGGAGTACCAGAACAGGGAGGGATAACAGAAAATACAGGGAGAATTGTTTAAGATTTATTGGCAGAAAACTTCCCTGATATCATGAAAGATGAGAAGATATCTATCCAAGACGCTCATCAAACTCCACGTAAGGTAGATGTTAAAAGGAAGTCACCAAGACATATTATAACCAAGCTTGCCAAAACCACAGATAAAGAGAGAATTTTAAGAGCAGCTAGGGATAAACAAAAAGTCACTTACAAAGGAGAGCCAATAAGAATAAGTTCGGATTACTCCGCAGAAACTGTACGGGCAAGAAGGCAATGGGATGACTTGTGTGAAAAATTGAAGGAAAAAAATGGCCAGCCAAGAATCATATATCCAGCAAAACTGTCTCTCAAATATGAAGGTGAAATTAGGACATTTCCAGATAAACACAAGTTTAGGGAATTATTAGTAAAAACTAAACCAAAGCTACATGAAATACTAAAGGGAGTTCCTTGGTTAGAAAATCAATAATAACAGGTATCAACCCAAGACTAGAAACACTGGGCAGAGCCATCAGACGTCAACCCAGACAGGGAAATAAAAAAAAAAAATCAAGATAAAAAACGCTCAAAACGGGGTAACAGTGATGTTATTATGTAAAAGAAGACAACATTAAAACAATAAAGAGGGACTAAGAAATGTAGTCATAGCTCTTCCATATGGAGAGGAAGATAAAGCAATACGAAGAAATAAAAGTTAGGTTTAAATTCAGAAAAATAGGGGTAAATAATGAGGCAGCCACAAAAGAAACAAACTATCCTACACATCAAAATAAAATACAAGAAAAACATAGAGACTCAGCAGAAACAAAACCAGCAACAACAAATGTGAGGAAAGGACGATATATAAAGATAACCTACTCAGCACATAAAATTAAGTGGGAAAAAGAAACTGTCAATACCACACAGAAAAAGACATCAAAATAATAGCACTAAATTCATAAAAAAAAATTTTTTTTTTTACCTACCCATAATTACGCTGAATGTAAATGGAATAAATGCACCAATAAAGAGACAGAGAGTAGCAGAATGGATTAAAAAACACACGACCCATCTATATGCTGCCTACAGGAGACACACATTAGACTTAGAGACACAAACAAACTAAAACTCCAAGGATGGGAAAATGTATATCAAGCAAACAACAATCTAAAAAGCGCAGCAGGGGGAATATTAATTTCTGACAAAATGGACCTTAAAGTTAAATCCATCATGAAAGATAAGGAAGGATACTATATAATGATTAAAGGGACAATATACCAAGAAGATATAACCATATTAAATATTTATGCACCCAATGACAGGACTACAAGATACATAAAACAAAGTCTAACAACATTGAAAAGTGAGATAGACAGCTCCACAATGATAGCAGGAGACTTCAACACATCACTTTCAGTGAAGGACAGGACATCCAGAAAGAAGCTCAATAAAGACACAGAAGATCTAAATGCCACAATCAACCAACCTGACCTCATAGACATATACAGAACACTCCACCAAACAGCAGCCAAGTATACTTTCTTTTCTAGAGCACATGGAACATTCTCTAGAATAGACCACGTATTAGGTCATAAAGCAAGCCTTAGCAGAATCCAAAACAACGAAATATTACAAAGCATCTTCTTTTAACCATAAGGCCATAAAAGTGGAAGTCAATAACAGAAAAAGCAAGGAAAAGAAATCAAATACTTGGAAACTGAACAATACCCTAGTCAAAAAAGACTGGATTTTAGATGACATTAAGGATGGAATAAAGAAATTCGTAGAATCCAATGAGAATGAAAACACTTCCTATCAGAACCTTTGAGACACAGCTAAAGTGGTGCTCAGAGGTCAATTTATATCAATAAATGCACACATACAAAAAGAAGAAAGGCCCAAAATCAAAGAATTATCCCTACAACTTGAACAAATAGAAAGAGAGCAACAAAAGAAACCCTCAGGCACCAGAAGAAAACAAATAATAAAAATTAGAGCAGAACTAAATGAAATAGGAAACAGAAAAAAGAGTTGAAAGAATTAACAAGACCAAAAGCTGGTTCTTTGAAAAAATCAACAAAATTGAGAAACCACTGGCCAAACTGACAAAAGAAAAACAGGAAATAACCCGAAGAAGAAATGAGATGGGTGATATTACAATAAATCCAACTGAAATTAAAAGAATCGTATCAGGTTACTCTGAAAAACTGTACTCTAACAAATTGGAAAACCTAGAAGAAATAAATGAATTCCTAGAAACACACTACCTACTTAAACTAACACAAACAGAGGCAGAACAACTAAATAGACCCATAACAAAAGAAGAAATTGAAAAGGTAATCAAAACTCTCCCAACAACAACAACAAAAAAGCCCTGGCCCAGAGGGCTTCACTGCAGAGCTCTACCAAACTTTCAGAGAAAAATTAACTCCACTACTACTAAAGGTGTTTCAGAGCATAGAAAAGGACGGAATACTCTCAAACTCATTCTATGAAGCCAGCATATCCCTGATACCAAAACCAGGTAAAGACACCACAAAAAAAGAAAATTACAGACTTATATCCCACATGAACTTAGATCCAAAAATCCTCAGTGAAATTCTAGCCAATAGCATTCAACAACATATCAAAAGAAAAATTCACCATGACCAAGTGGGTTTCATACCAGGTATGCAAGGATGCTTCAACATTAGAAAAACAATCAATAGTCTGTCATATAAATGAAACAACAGACAAGGACCACATGATTTTATTAACAGATGCAGAAAAAGCATTTGACAAAGTTCAACACCCATTATGATAAAAACTCTCCGCAAAATAGGAATAGAAGGAAAACTCCTCAACATAATAAAGGGCATTTATACAGAGCCAACAGCCAACATCAATCATCCTAAATGGAAAGAGCCTGAAAGCATTCCCCTTGAGATCAGGAACCAGACAAGGATGCCCTTTATTACCATTCTTATTCAACATTGTTCTGGAGGTCCTAGCCTGAGCAATTAGGCTAGATAAAGAAATAAAGGGCATCCAGATTGGTAAGGAAGAAGTAAAAGTATCTCTATTTGCATATGACATGATTTTATACACAGAAAGCCCTAAAGAATCCTCAAGAAAACTAGTGAAACTAATAGAAGAGTTCAGTAGAGTGTCAGGGTACAAGCTAAACACACAAATCAGTTGGATTCCTCTACACCAGCAAAAAGACATCGAAGAGGAAATTACCAAATCAATACCATTTACAGTAGCCCCCAAGAAATAAAATACTTAGGATAAATCTTACCAGAGATGTAAACGACCTATACAAAGGAAACTATAAGACACTACTGCAAGAAACCAAAAAAGATCTGCATAAGTGGAAAAACATACCTTGCTCATGGATAGGAAGACTGAACATTGTAAAAATGTGTCTTCTACCAAAAGGTATCTATAGATACAATGTGATTCTGATCCAAATTCCAACTACATTTTTTTAATGAGATGGAGAAACAAATCACCAACTGTATATGGAAGGGAAAGAGGCCCCAGATAAGTAAAGCATTACTGAAAAAGAAGAACAAAGTGGGAGGCCTCACACTACCTGATTTTAGAACCTATTATACCTCCACAAAGGTCAAAACAGCCTGGTACTGGTACAACAACAGATACATAGACCAATGGAACAGAATTGAGAATCCAGACATAAATCCATCTACATATGAGCAGCTGATATTTGACAAAGGCCCAAAGTCAGTTAAATGGGAAAAAGACGGTCTGTTTAACAAGTGGTGCTGGAGTAACCGGATATCTATCTGCAAAAAAATGAAACAAGACCCATACCTCACTCACGCACAAAAACAAAGTCAAAATGGATCAAAGGCCTAAATATAAAATCTAGAACGGTAAAGATCACAGAAGAAAAAATAGGGACAATGTTAGGAGCCTTAATACATGGCATAAACAATATACAAAACATTACTAACAATGCACAAACACCAGAAGAGAAACCAGATAAATGGGAGCTCCTAAAAATCAAACACCTATGCTCATCCAAAGACTTCGCCAAAAGAGTAAAAAGATTACCTACAGACTGAGAAAAAGTTTTTAGCTATGACATTTCCGGTCAACGTCTGATCCGTAAAATCTGCATGACAGTGCAAAAAAACAACTACAAAAAGACAACTAACCCAATAAAAAATGGGCAAAAGGTGTGAACAGGCACTTAACTAAAGAAGACATTCAGGTAGCTAACAGATACATGAGGAAATGTTCACGATCATTAGCCATTAGAGAAATGCAGATCAAAACTACTATGAGATTCCATCTCACTCCAACAAAGCTGGCATTAATCCAAAAAACACAAAATAATAAATGTTAGAGAGGTTTTGGAGAGATTGGAACACTTACACACTGCTGGTGAGAATGTAAAATGGTACAACCACTTTGGAAATCAATTTGGCTTTTCCTTAAAGAGCTAGAAATAGAACCACCATACGAGCCAGCAATCCCACTCCTTGGAATATATCCTAGAGAAATAAGAGCCTTTACATGAACAGATATATGCACACCCATGTTCATTGCAGCACTGTTTACAATAGCAAAAAGATGGAAGCAACCAAGGTGCCCATCAAAAGATGAATGGATAAATAAATTATGGTATATTCACACAATGGAATACTATGCATCCATGAAGAACAATGATGAATCCATGAAACATTTCATACCATGGAGGAATCTGGAAGGCATTATGCTGAGTGAAACTACTCAGTAGCAAAAGGTCAAATATTGTATGAGACCACTATTATAAGAACTTGAGAAATAGTTTAAACAGAGAAGAAAATGTTCTTTGATGGTTGCAAGAGTGGGGAGGGAGGGAAGCAGAAGGGTACTCACTAATTAGATAGTAGACAAGAACCATTTTAGGTGAAGGGAAAGACAACACACAATACAGGAGAGGTCAGCACAACTGGACTAAACCAAAAACAATGAAGTTTCCTGAATAAACTGAACGCTTTGAAGGCCAGCAGAGCGGGGGCGAGGGTTTGGGGACCATGGTTTCAGGGGGCATCTAGGTCAATTGGCATGATAAAATCTACTAAGAAAACATTCTGCACCCCACTTTGGAGAGTGGCGTCTGGGGTCTTAAACGCTAGCAAGCAGCCATCTAAGATGCATCAGTTGTTCTCAACCCACCTGGAGCAAAGGCGAATGAAGGACCCCAAAGACACAAGGTAATTATGAGCCCAAGAGACAGAAAGGGCCACATAAACCAGAGACTACATCAGCCCGGGTTGAAGAACTAGATGATGCCCGGCTACAACCAATGACTGCCCTGACAGGGAACACAACAGAGAACCCATGAAGGAGCAGGAAAGCAGTGAGATGCAGACCTCAGATTCTCGTAAAAACACTAGAGGTAATGGTGTGACTGAGACTAGACGGACCCCAAAGGTCATGATCCCCAGACCTTCTGTTAGCCCAAGACAGGAACCATTTCCAAAGCCAGCTCTTCAGACAGGGTTTGGACTGGACTATGGGATAGAAATTGATACTGGTGAAGAGTGAGCTTCTTGGCTCAAGTAGACACATGAGACTATGTGGGCAGCTCCTGTCTGGAGGGGAGATGAGAGGGCAGAGGGGGTCAGAAGCTGGCGGAGTGGACACAAAAGTAGAGAGTAGAGCGAAGGAGTGTGCTGTCTCATCAGGGGGAGAGCAACTAGAAGTATATAGCAAGGTGTATATAAATTTTTGTATGAGAGGCTGACTTGATTTGTAAACCTTCACTTAAAGCACAATAAAAATTAAAGGAAAAAAAAAAAAACCACAGAGGAAAATAACCAACCCAAAGCAGTCTGTTAATGAACCAAGAACCCTTCCTGAGGCCCCAGGGCACCATGGGGAGGATGGATAACCCCCAGGGGCAATCTGAACGGGGCCCAGCCAAGGTGTGCTTCCCAACGCAGAGAGTCAAGGCCCCCTTTTCAGAGTCATGGACCGGACATCCAAATGCCAGAAGTTGCTTTTCTAACTTCTCCAACCCTAAGTTCAGGTCACCTCCACTTTTTTTTTTTTTTTTACTAAGCAGAATATTAAGTTCATATGCTTTGTTTCTTATTTTCATTTAACATTTTCAGTACAATGCAGCAACACACAAGCAGGGTCACCCCTGGAGGACAGGTTTCAGCTGAGCTTCCAGACTAAGACAGACTAGGAAGAAGGACCCAGCAGTCTACTTCTGAAAAGCATTAGCCAGTGAAAACCTTATGAACAGCAGCGGAACATTGTCTGATATAGTGCTGGAAGATGAGCCCCCAGGTTGGAAGGCACTCAAAAGATGACTGGGGAAGAGCTGCCTCCTCAGAGTAGAGTCGACCTTAATGACGTGGATGGAGTAAAACTTTCGGGAACTTCATTTGCTGATGTGGCACAACTCAAAATGAGAAGAAATGGCTGCAAACATCCATTAATAATTGGAACCTGGAATGTATGAAGTATGAATCTATGAAAACTGGAAATTGTAAAAAATGGAATGGAATGCATAAACATCGATATCCTAGGCATTAGTGAGCTGAAATGGACTGGTATTGGCCATTTTGAACCAGACAATCATATAGTCTACTATGCTGGGAATGACAGCTCAAAGAGGAATGATGTTGCATTCATCGTCAAAAAGAACTTTTCAATATCTATCCTGAAGTACAACGCTGTCAGTGATAGGATAATATCCATACGCCTACAAGGAAGACCAGTTAATATGACTATTATTCAAATTTACGCACCAACCACTAGGGCCAAAGATGAAGAAATAGAAGATTTTTATCAGCTGCTACAGTCTGAAATTGATCGAACATGCAATCAAGATGCATTGGTAATTACTGGCGATTGGAATGTGAAAGCTGGAAACAAAGAAGAAGGATCAGTAGTTGGAAAATATGGCCTTGGTGATAGAAACAATGCCGGAGACCGAGTGATAGAATTTTGCAAGACCAATGACTTCTTCATTGCAAATAGCTTCTTTCACCAACATAAACGGCGACTATACACATGGACCTCACCAGATGGAACACACAGAAATCAAACTGACTACATCTGTGGAAAGAGTCGATGGAAAAGCTCAATATCATCAGTCAGAACAAGGCCAAGGGCCGACTGTGGAACAGACCATCAATTGCCCATATGCAAATTCAAGCTGAAACTGAAGAAAATCAGAGCAAGTCCACGAGAGCCAAAATATGACCTGGAGTATACCCCACCTGAATTTAGAGACCATCTCAAGAATAGATTTGACGCACTGAACACTAGTGACCACAGACCAGACAAGTTGTGGAATGGCATCAAGGACATCATCCATGAAGAAAGCAAGAGGTCACTGAAAAGACAGGAAAGAGAGAAAAGACCAAGATGGATGTCAGAGGAGACTCTGAAACTTGCTCTTGATTGTCGAGCAGCTAAAGCAAAAGGAAGAATTAATGAAGTAAAAGAACTGAACAGAAGATTTCAAAGGGCTTCTCGAGAAGACCAAGTATTATAATGACATGTGCAAAGAGCTGGAGATGGAAAACCAAAAGGGGGGAACACACTCAGCGTTTCTCAAGCTGAAAGAACTGAAGAAAAAATTCAAGCCTCGAGTTGCAATAGTGAAGGATTCCATGGGGAAAATATTAAATGATGCAGGAAGCATCAAGAGAAGATGGAAGGAATACACAGAGTCATTATACCAAAAAGAATTAGTCGATATTCAACCATTTCAAGAGGTGGCATATGATCAGGAACCGATGGTACTGAAGGAAGAAGTCCAAGCTGCTCTGAAGGCATTGGCGAAAAACAAGGCTCCAGGAATTGACGGAACGTCAATGGAGATGTTTCAACAAACAGATGCAGCGCTGGAGGTGCTCACTTGACTATGCCAAGAAATATGGAAGACAGCTTCCTGGCCAACTGATTGGAAGAGATCCATATTTATGCCTATTCCCAAGAAAGGTGATCCAACCAAATGTGGAAATTATAGAACGATACTGGTTGGGGTAGATCATTAATATCACATGCAAGCAAAATTCTGCTGAAAATCATTCAAAAACAGCTAAAGCAGTATATCGATAGAGAACTGCCAGAAATTCAGACTGGTTTCAGAAGAGGATGTGGAACCAGGGATATCATTGCTGATATCAGATGGATCCTGGCTGAAAGCAGAGAATACCAGAAGGATGTTTACCTGTGTTTTATTGATTATGCAAAGGCATTTGACTGTGTGGATCATAGCAAACTATGGATAACACTGCGAAGAATGGGAATTCCAGAACACTTAATTGTGCTCATGAGGAATCTTTACATAGATCAAGAGGCAGTTCTTCGGACAGAACAAGGGGATAGTGATCGGTTTAAAGTCAGGCAAGGTGTGCGTCAAGGTTGTATTCGTTCACCATACCTATTTAATCTGTATGCTGAACAAATAATCCGAGAAGCTGGACTATATGAAGAAGAACAGGGCATCGGGATTGGAGGAAGACTCATTAACAACCTGCGTTATGCAGATGACACGACCTTGCTCTCTGAAAGTGAAGAGACTTAAAACATTTACCGATGAAGGTTAAAGACCACGGCCTTCAGTATGGATTACACCTCAACATAAAGAAAACAAAAATCCTCACAACTGGACCAGTGAGCAACATCATGATAAACGGAGAAAAGATTGAAGTTGTCAAGGAGTTCATTTTACTTAGATCCACAACCAACAGTCATGGAAGCAGCAGTCAAGAAATCAAAAGATGCATTGCATTGGGCAAATCTGCTGCAAAGGGCCTCTTCAAAGTGCCGAAGAGCAAACATGTCACCTTGAAGAGAAGACTAAGGTGCGCCTGACCCAAGCCATGGTATTTTCAATCGCATCGTATGCATGTGAAAGATGGACAATGAATAAGGAAGACCGAAGAAGAGTTGACGCCTTTGTGGTGTTGGCGAAGAATATTGAATATACCATGGGCTGCCAAAAGAATGAACAAATTTGTTTCGGAAGAAATGCGGCCAGAATGCTCCTTAGAAGCAAGGATGGCGAGACTGCATCTTACATACTTTGGACATGTTGTCAAGAGGGATGTGTCCCTAGAGAAGGACATCATGCTTGGCAGAGTACAGGGTTAGCGGAAAAGAGGAAGACCCTCAATGGGGTGGATTGACACAGTGGCTGCAACAATGGGCTCAAGCATAACGACGATTGTAAGGATGGCGCAGGACTGGGCAGTGTTTCGTTCTGTTGTGCATAGGGTCGCTATGAGTCGGAACCGACTCGATGGCACCTAACAACAACAGTACAATCCAGAGACATTAATGACATTCACTGTGCTGTGAGACCATCACCACTGTCCATCCCCAGATGTCTTTTGTCACCGCAAAGGGAACCCAGTGCCCCTTCAGCAACAACTCCTCCTTTCTCCCTCCCCTCAGCCCCTGGTCACCACTGATACGTTCTGATCTCTATGCATTTGCCTAAGGAACCGTGGTGGCGCAGTGGTTAAGTGCTCTGCCGCTAACCAAAATGTCAGTGCGAACCCACCAGCTGCTCCGGTGGAGAGAGGACCTGGTGACCTGCTCCCACAAAGATTACACCCTAGAAAACCTGGGGCAGCTCTACTCTGTCACGTGGGCTCAGAATGAGCTGGAATCCACTCGAAGGCAACTCACAACAGCAATGCATTTGTCTAGTTTAGACATTTCATTAACGTGGGGTCAGACGATGTTCGTCCTTCTGAGCCTGACTTCCTTCACTCGGCGTGTGTTCAAGGTTCACCATGTTGCGGCATGTGTCGGGATTTCATTTCGCTTTTGGGAGGAGTGATATTCCGTTGTATAGATAGATTATATTTCCTTTATCCACTCATTTGTTGGTAGACACGTGGGTGGTTTCCACCGTGTGACTACTGTGAACAATACTGCAATGAACATTCGTGTACAAGTATCTGTTTGAGGCCCGGATTTCAAGTCTTCTGGGTCTATACCCAGGAGTGGAACTGCTGGGTCATATGGGGACCAGCAAACCTCGTTGCTTCCTCAGAGATTCCTGAATTTCAAGCAAAAAGTAGCCACGATTTGGGTCTGGGAAGCTTTAATCTTTTTTTTTTTTTTAATTAAGGCTCTATATTTGCATTTTATTATATTTGTAACTACCCCATATCGGGGGTGGTGGTTGCTCAGTGGTAGAATTCTCGCCTTCCGTGTAGGAGACTCGGGTTCGATTTTCAGCCAAGGCACCTCCTATGCCCCCACCACTCACCTGCCACTGGAGGCTTGCGTGTTGCTGTGATGCTGCACAGGTTTCAGTAGAGCTTCCAGACTAAGAAGAAAGGCCTGGGGACCTACCTCTGAAACTCGGCCGGTGAGAACCCTATGGATCACACAATCCAATCTGCAGCTCTTCTCGGGGATGGCGCAGGATCAGGCAGCCTTTCGTTCCGGTGTGCATGGGGTCACCGTGAGTCAGGGGCTGGCTCAGCGTCGGCTAACAGCAAACAACAACCCCATATTGGGGCTACTTCACAGGGCACAGGCACTTGGGGATAGAATTAAAATCAAAAACAGACAAAACCCAAACCTGTTGTCATGGAATCGATTCCGACTCAGGGCAACTCCATGTGTTACAAGGAAGAACCGTGCTGCGTAGGGGTCTCTTGGTTGTCATCTTTATGGAAGTAGATCGGCAAGCCTTTCTTCTGAGGTGCTGCTGGATGGGTTCAAACTGCCAGCCTTTAGGTTAGTTGTTGCTGTTAGGTGCTGTCAAGTTGATTCCAACTCACAGCGACCCCGTGCACAACAGAACAAAACACTGCCCGGTCCTGTGCCATCCTTACAATCGTCGTTATGCTTGAGCTCGTTGTTGCAGCCACTGTGTCAATCCACCTTGTTGAGGGTCTTCCTCTTTTCCGCTGACCCTGTACTTTGGCAAGCGTGATGTCCTCCAGGGACTGATTCCTCCTGGCCACATGTCCAAAGTATGTAAGATGAAGTCTTAGTAGGTTAGTAGTCAGTGCGAACTGTTTGTGCCACCCAGGGACCTGGGGACAGCGTAGGGTGAGGGAGTTCTCTTGTCCAGATTAGTGAGTCTAAAAGCTCACCAGTTTCTTTGAAAGTGAAGCCAACACCTATGCTACCCGTACCGCATTACCGATGGGTCAATTCTGACTCATAGTGACATATAGGACAGGGTAGAAATACCCTGTACGGTTTCCAAGAAGCAGACTGCCACACCTTTCTCCCTCGGAGCGGCTGGTGGGTTTGAACCTCTGGCCTTTTGGTTGGCAGCCGAGCGTTTTAACCACATTGCCACCAGGGCTCCTTATAGTCTCTATGCTAGTTGTACAGAAATGAGGATGGGACTGTCTGAATGAGGTATAATCACACAGATACGGGATTTACAGCTGGAAACAACCTTAGCGATTCTCGGGTCCAGATTTCCTACCCTTGCAATTAAAAAACAAACTTGTCTCAGAATGAGAGGTGAAGTTACTCTTCCCCAAGGACCAGAGTGACTCAGGACTTTAACAGAGAAGCCTGCTGCAGAAGGAGGAGCTGGAGCTGGACCCGGGAGGCTGCCTACCATTCGGATGAGGACAAACATTTTGTGCCTGATCCGGTGGGATGTTATTAAATTCGGAGGTGTGGCCAGCACATGGAGAAGCAGGTCCCCTTGCCCTGGCACCCAGATCCCCACCCCTATTCAAGTCCAGGTGTGTGCATGTGCTCTGCCCCCTGGTGGGGCCCCCTGGTAGTGCAGAAAGAGAGGGATTGAGGGGGCTGGTTAAGGCCCAAGGGACCTCTCTGAGGAACATGGGGTCGGCCCCCCAGGGAGAATAATCAACTTCCAAAAGAGAAGAAACGTGCCCAGATTTGGTGCTGTTTGAGGGAGTGGGGTGGGAAAGGGACCCCCTCCCTGGGCAGGAGCCTTCCTCTTAGAATCGTGGGGAGGGTTGAGGCACAGAGAGGGGGAGACCTGCCTCACTGGAGGTGGAGATGGGGGTGGAATCCAGGGCAACTTCCTGGAGGAGGGGCTGTTTGCTCCCAGCTCTGAGAGCAGGCAGGGCCTGGATGGGAGTTGGGGGAGGACCTCTCACAGGAGCATAGACCCAGCTCCTGGACCTTGCCCCACGTGGCACCCCACCCAGGCTCTCAGCACCCTGTCCTCCCTGTGGCCCAGGACTGAAGGTGACCCTGAGACCCAGCTGCTCCAACCAGCCTGTGACAATGACAGCATCACCCCAGGAGCACTTTGGGGCTGAGTTCTGGTCCACGGAGGGGCTCAGGGGGACTGAGAGGTGAGGCCCGAGCAGGAGGTGGGGAATAACATGGGTGGGGCTCCTGGTGCCACTCCAGAGAGCAGACCCGGGTGGTGGGGATACTTGGTGTCTCCCAAGTTCCCAGGCTTTCCAAGCACAACTGGCATAGCGTCCTGTGGCCCCTCCAGGGCAGAGTGATCCCAGGACCCCAGGCCCCATGTAGGTGGGGGACACAGAGTTGGTGGAGGTGAGGGTAGGACCGCATGGGACCCCCCACAAACAGAGCATCTTGTGCCTGCAAGAAGGGGAGGCGGCTCACTTATACACTCTGCCCCAGGCCACACAGGCCCCATTGGCCCTGGGCCATGGACATTGCCCGGCTGTCCCGGGCAGCGTCTACCCATGTCCCTCACACTAAGGAGTCCGGGTGTTGTGCTCACCCTGAGCTTCAACCCACACCCACCCCAGCGTGTGGTCCTGGCCCCATGTCCTCCCTCAGCCAGCGCTGAAGCAGTTTCCCATCCAAATCCTCAGTGCACAATTGGGAAACTGAGTCCAAGAGAAAGGCAGGGATGGACACAGAAGTGTGCAGAGTCCAGAGGATGAGGAAGGTTCTGGCCTCCTAGGCCAGGGCTCAACCACTATTATGGGGTTTGCTTTGGAAATGAGAGCTGCCAAGGTGTGGGGAACCCCGGGTACCTCCTTTCCTTAAGGGGCCAACTTCCTCTCACAACCCCCCCATACACACAATAGGCGCACATGCACACACACACACACACAAACGCACACACTGGCTTCACAGATGGGGCCATGCAGGTGGGGTCAGAGGAGAAGAGGACAGCAGCAAGGTTAGAGAGAGGGTAGGGTGGAGGCAGCTCTATCTTGGGACAGTGGCCTCCAGTCTCCTAGCAACAATCCCACAGCCCCCAGCATGGGTGGGGGGGTGCCCAAATAAAGGGAGGGGGACCCCAAGGTTCCCAGGAACCTGCCAGGGCCAGCCATCCCCAGGGTGACCCAGAGAGGACAAGGCCTGGTCCTGCAGTCACCGCTCTGGGCCTCTGGAGCTAGGATGGGCTCCTCCTAGAGTAGAGGGGGCTGCAGGAAAGAAAGCCTCTGTTTCCTCCCCTCTGTAAATTGGGGTGCTTGGAGTGGGTGACCCCCAGGGTCCCAAGGCTAAGAACAGTTTCTGCTGACCTTGGTTCTCTGTCCATGACCCACTGTGCTCTGAGGTCCTTGGAAAATGCTTTCTACTTCCTGGAATAGGATATTCACCCAGCAACAGCATTGGGTGTGGGAGCAGGGGCCTGGGGTCGGGCAGGGCAGGGCAGAGCCATGGACCGTGAGGCCAGGTCCAGGGTCAGGACCGGTCCTTGGTGGAGCCTCAGGGGTCCTTCTGAGGAAGTGGGATCTTTACCCTGAATGTGGGAAGGATGCCTTGTGAGTGAGCTGAACACCCCAGGGCCTGTGGGGGCAAACAGGGGGCTAGAGAGTCTCCTGAGGTCCCCGACACCGACCGCAGACTTGCAGACCCTTCTCTTTCTCCTCCTGGGACCCAGGAGAGCTACTGCTTCCAGGACGTTTGAACACAGGTGTGCCTTTGTGGTGAGTTGACCTGCCTGGGGCTGAGTGCTAATGCTGACCACCAGAGGGTGGCAGACTCCTCAGTCAGTGGTGCCCTCTGGGCTTTGCTGGAGCAGCTGGACCAGGGGACAGTCACCCCAAGGTCATTCTGGCTGTTCACCTGTGTCAGAGTTACACCTCCTAATGTTACCCTCCACGCCCCAGTCCTAGCTGGTCAGAGGCACGGAGTGAATCAGATCCCGCCATTTATTCACTCAGCAATGGCGCCCAAGCTCTCACCGTGGGCAGTTCTGTGTTAGGTCCTGGGAGGGAGCTGAAAATGACAGACGTGGTTCCTGCCCCAGGAGCGCACAGTGGAGGGGAGAGGGACAAGAGCATGAAGACAAATACATGAGAGAGAAAAGAGCATATTCCATAGAGAAAATGAAGCAGCCTGCAGCCAGTGAGCGAGGGCTGGGGCCACTGGGTGGGGGTCCAGAGCCTCACCGACGTGACATTTATCTGTGACCAGAATGACAGGAGGGGCCAGCCCTGCACAAGTCAGGGGACAGTGTGCCTGGGAGAAGGCACAGTTGGTGCAGAGACTGGGAGGCGATGTGAATTTGCCCAGAGAGGGTGTTGGAAAGCAGCCAGTGTGGCAGAAGGGAACTGGGGAGGAGAGGAGGGAGGCAGGAGGAGGGCAGGTCCAGGTCCCAGGACCTGGGGGGCTGGAGGAGCTGTCTCCTGCCCTGTGACAACATCACCCCAGAACTCATGACTCACAACAGGACACACTGATGATCTCACAGTATCTGTGGACCAGGAACAAGGCATGTCTTAGCTGATGACTCTGCCCCAAGTTCTCTCACAAGGCTGGGGCTGTGGTCTCAACGGAGGCTCGACTGGGGAGGATCCGCTCCCTGCTCACTCTGAGTTGTGGGCAGGACCTTGTGAGCTATTGGACTGGGGGCCTCAGTTCCTCTGTGTCTGTTGATTAGGGCCTCAGGTCATTCTCATGTCAGCCTCGTAGGGCAGATCGTACATCACAGCTCCTTCCTGGGGTGCGCAGGGTGGGGGGCGATGACAGAGCGAGAGGGAGCATAAGAGAGAGCCGGGAGACATTGCCCAAATGGGGTGACTGTGAGTAGAAATCACTCGATGGCACCAAACAACATTCTTGAGAAGCAAGTCCGTGACTCCCGCTCACACTAGGGAAAGGGGTCACGCAGGATGTGGAGGCCAGCAGGTGGGATAGCTGGGGGCCATTGTGCAGGCTGCCCATCCCCTGGTCCAAGATGAGACACTGGGTCAGATTCTAAATAATGGAAGTTATTGGAGGGTTTTGATGTTTGTTTAATTCCAAACCCTTCTGGTACACACGGGGAAGTGACTTTCCCAAGCTCACACCACCAGAACCCAGCCCTGTTTTGAGGTATCCTCCATGCTGCTTACTACCCCCGCTTGAAATTCTCCCATCTCTGAATTTGTGTGTTAGCTACGTGTGACACCAGCCCATGGGTTTATAGGTGGTATCTCACATACACCTGCCGACTTCCCTAGGAAGAAGATGCTAGAATGATCCCCATTGTGTGATGGGGAGACTGAGGAGGCTCTGAGAAGCACAAAGACTTGTCCAGGGTCACAAACAGCTTAAGGGGGATAAGCTGTGTCTGGAGCTGGCTCTGTCTGCTCAAAGCTGGGGCCCTGGCTCACCCAAGCCTGCCTTGGGTTCTGTGGGGGACTGTGTTGGTGCCACTGTGTACAGTTATGGAGATGGCAAGGGGAGAGGTGGGCATTCAACAGCCCAGAAGGGACTTCCAAATTAAAAAAAAAACAAAAACACTGCCTTGGGGGAGGTCTTATCGGAGATTGGGCCCAGGTCAGGGGACCCAGGATATGACCTCACTTCCTTGGTGATGGCGTACATAGAACTTGGAACCCTGGTAACCAGGCACCCACATTCTAGAGACAGCCCCCTACCAGCTCACTTCAGTGGAGACGCCGGAGCTGGAAACATGTTTTCCTGTTGTCTGCCTTCTTCGATTACCCCAGAATTTAAGAAATCCAGCAGTTTGACCCTTTCTCAAAGGCTGAGGCATGCTTTCAGTTCCCGCTCTAGAAAGATCCTGCCATTTACTGAAAAGACCCTAAAGGTAACGCAGGGTGGCCCAGGG
Source organism: Elephas maximus indicus (assembly GCF_024166365.1). Classification (NCBI taxonomy): domain Eukaryota; kingdom Metazoa; phylum Chordata; class Mammalia; order Proboscidea; family Elephantidae; genus Elephas; species Elephas maximus. The sequence goes on from NC_064827.1 coordinate 1,389,438, forward strand.
CTGCCAATTCAGACCAGGCCACCACTGTGATCCCACCTGGGCAGCCCTACAGCCCTCCCCCAGGTCTCACCAGCCACCAGGCCACGCCAGCCCTTGTCCCCGTGGGGTCCCTGGCAATGGCGGCAGCGAGGAAATGAGGACAGAATTGATGAAGCAGAAAGTTGTTGGAAGAGGCAGGATCCAAATGGGAGGGAAGAGGGTGGGGTCAGGGAAGGAGGGGTCACGTGATCTGGGGAGATTTGGGAGGGGAAAGGTGAGGAGGAGGAAGATGAAAATGGTGCTTCTGCTGCCTCAGGACTGGCACTCACTGAGGGCTCCCAGCTCCATCCCCACAGCCCCTCACCATCACTGGGTTCATAAGCCTTGGACTAACCTGGAATGGGATGGTGAATGGCCTGGTCCATCAGGTTGGGTGCCTCGGAGACTAGGGCCTGGCGTGGCAAAGGTGGAGACCCACTTCACGTTCCTGCCCCAACCCCTGATCACATAGGATGCTGCGATCTAAGCTCCTACCTGGGGGCCTCACTTCACACCAGGGCTTTAGGGGGGGATGGTCAGGGGGTCAGAAACCGAGATGGTACTCTCATGGGGGCCTTCTCTGAGCTCCAGCTCGCCCTGTGTGGGCCAGGCACCCTGCAGTCCTAGCTTCCCCCATTGACCGCTCACTGCTGACCCCAGCCCAGCTCCTCCCAGATCCTGCTGCAATACTCAGAGGTTGCCATTTCTATCTCCAGTCAGTGAACTTGGACGGGGCTGGATGGTGCAGCCCCAGGCCGACCTGCCCAGCATGTGGTATAGACAGAGAACTGGGAACTACTCTGAGGCCCAGGGAGTACAAAGGCCTAAGGGGGCAGAGAGGGAAGGAGGTGGCTGGGAGGGGACATTGATTCCTTCTGGGTCACTGCTGGGCTCTGTCTCTGCAGAACCCCCCGAAGGAGATCCATAACGGGAAGGAAGATGGCACCATCAAATCCACCGACCCGAAGAAAGGGACCAGGAGGGGCTGGTGCAGATTCTGTGTGAGTGTGGGGGCGTGGGTTGCCCTCTCAGGACCCCAGGTGACTAGAGGGAGTCCAGGGCCCAGGCTCTACCCCAGAGATCTCTATCTCCCTCCCAGGGCTTTCCCTCTCAAGGGACTCCAGGCCCCTCCCAGAGGAATCTGCCACCATCCTTCCTTCCCTGCCCCCACTGTTCTCCCTGCCCTGGCCAGGTGCAGGAATATCAGAAATGAGTCTTTTATGGTGTTTGTACTGCACACCAGCCCCGGCATCTTTCTGCAGGTTGCTCCTGTTTCAGAGTTTAACTCTCGGCCCAGGGCCCCGGGCAGCAGTCAGCTGGACTGTCCTTCCACACCTTCTCCCAGCCTCACACATCCTCAGGCTTAGCAGGCTCCTTTTCCCCTAAAGCATGCGGCTCAGGCTATGATATACCTTTTCGTACAAACCCCAATGTCGAGGAACACATCACCTTGACCCCTTTAGGTCAGAAGCTGTATCCTGACTCGGCCGCAGAATATTCCAGAAGGGAGGCAGTTTCCCACGGTAATTGAGCCTCCCACTGCTGCTGGCCCTGGGCTGATATCTTCTGCTGCCCTTTCAGCAGGGCTGCAGGAGCCCTCTGTGTGTCCTCACACACTGACCCACAGCAGGGCTGCAGGAACCTCACATGTGTCCTCACCCACTGACCCACAGTAGGGCTGCAGGAGCCTCAAGTGTGTCCTCACACACTGACCCACAGCAGGGCTGCAGGAGACTCACATGTATCCTCACACACGGACCCACAGTAGGGCTGCAGGAGCCTCACGTGTGTCCTCACACACTGACCCACCTAATCTACTGTGTTCTGCTGGGGCTCTCTTGTTCCACCTCCTGCCACTGGTCACAGAGGTCTGGGACTCCGACCCTCCTGGTGGCCCACGGGGCTGCCTCTGATGGTATGTCCCTTCTCTGTCCCACCCCAGTGTCTTTGTGGGTCAGACCAGTACATGGAGGAGACCTGTGAGGTGGAGACTGTCCAGCCACTCTCACTGGAGCAGCAAGTGGAGCGACTGGTGCCTGCCTTCATGGAAGGTGAAACATCTTTCATCGACAATTTCCTGGAAACATATAGAACCTACGCCACCACCCAGCAGGTTCTGGAACTGTTGTTCCAAAGGTGAGCACCCCACCCTCCACAGCCCAGTGGGAACTCAGCCACCTACCAGCTGTGAGTCTGGGGAAAGTCACTCACCTCTCTGCCTCAGTTTGCTCCTCTGAAAAGGGTGTGATAAAGGATCAACCTGCTAGAGCAACTCTCAGGACCACATGGGACAAACCATGGGAAGTGTGTACCTGGAGCCCAGCTCTGTGGAAAAGGCTGCTGGAGGGGCTGGATGTTCACATTTGTTGTTTTCCTCTCCTCCATGATGAAGCGGCTGCCTCACGCCTCATTGACCATGTGCCCTTGACCAAACCTATTTCCCATTTGTAAAGGGGGTTGAGATGCGTCTAGTGGGTCCTCGTCCTTGGTGTAGGTAGAACAGGAGGCCCTGGGGGTGGGCAGAGGGGCCCAGGGCACTCAGATATCAGGGAAGGTGCTGGTTGGGTTCATTCATTCAACAATCATCTATGGGTCCCCGAGTGCTGCAGACACTGTCCTAGGCACTTAGCACTGTTCAATGAACAAAGCAGACAGGAAGCCCTGCCCTCCTGGGCCTCCATTCTAGTTGGGGACCCACACAGGAACACCAGATGTTGGAAGCAGGTAGTGGCCACAGTGCATTAGATATAATGCCCCATGTCTCCTCTAGGTATGGACGCGACTCCCCCTATCCTGTCCCGGATGGCGGAACCCAGGAGAACCTGATAGAGTGAGCGGACTTTGGGTGGAGAAGGAGGGGCTGCTGTCTCCACAGAAGGGTGGGGGTAGGGGGTGTGTCTGGATTGGGGCTGGTCACACCCTGGGTCCCACACATCTAGATCCCCCTGGAGGGATGAGTCAGCATCACCCCCTGCAGGAGGAAAGCGGTTCACACAGATCTGAGTTGGAGCCCTGGAGTCCTGGGGAGCAGAGGGGAGGCTGGGGGCTCAGACTGGCCCCTGAAGGAGCCCTTCCCCCTGACAATCCCCTCCATTTCTGGTTGTCTCCTTCCCATCCCGGGACCAGATCAGGAGGTGGGGAGAAAACAGCTCCCAAATCCTGCACCCCTGTCATGGGGGCTGAGTTGCATATGGAGTCCCTGTCCCTGGGAGAACAGTGACCGTGGGAGAGGAGACCCTCATGTGCATGCAGAGAACCAGGCAGCATGCTGGTGCCCACCCTCTAGGTGGAAGGGCCTGAGGGCCTGGGCAGGCTGGGACAGGGGACAGACTGTGTGTATCCTCAGCCTCAGATATTCCTGGAGCACTACTGTGTGCCAGGCTGTGAGGTGAACACGCAGACACAACCTCCCTGCCCTCCGGAGTTTACTGTCCACTAGAGAGGGGACCAAGAGACAGAAAGGGATGTAAGTCAGGCTTCCTGAGGAGGGAGAGTTGGTCAGATCATTGGTGGGGTGCTGCCTGAGACCGAGGCTCTGTGCTAGCCCCCTGAACAGTTACCATGTCTGCCACTGCCAGGGCAGCCAGAGGGTGGGGTGCAGGATGGGGCTGGCCTTTGCAAGGACGGGGCAGACAGAGGGTCCCGGGCCGTTGCACGGGTGTCCTGGAGGGCAGTGTGGTGGGAAAGGCCAGGCTTCTGACCCTTCTCTTCACCACCCATCCCCAGAGCCATGTCTTTCATCCTGGAAACGTGGATATACAAGTATACCGATGACTTTAACCAGCCCCCCAACTTCCCCTGCCTGGATCTCCTGGTGGAGTACATGCTGAAGAACATGCCCCAGTTGGAGTTGACACATCGCGTTTATATACTCTGTGCCATGCTGGGTCACCAGAAGCCCATTAAGGCGGCGATAGCAGGTGAGGAGGACTGGGCATGCCTGCATGTGAGCTTGTGAGGGGGACAAGGGGCGGGTCCCACAGGGAGGACCCCCAGAGGTGCAGATTGGACCAGAGCTCAGAGTAACCTCAGACCCTCCTCTCGTGGACCAAATTCTGGGAAGACTTCTAGGGTAGAAAATTTGGGCTTCTCTTCATAGCAGTGGGATGTTTTCCTTTGTTGGAAAGGTGAGAGGAAAGGCAGTCATGTTGGTAAACATTTCTCTTCTTGCACGTCCGATGTCGGAACTAGAAAAAGCTCGCGGTGCATGGCTACCTCAAGAAGAAACCCCAGAACCACCTGCTCGGGCAGACGTTGTTCTGACACCTGTACTGGAGCTCAGTAGTGTATCAAGTCCTCCATCACCAGCACAAACACCAGACAGAGAGCCTGCCGGAGGGGTTGAGTCTCTTCCTGGGTCACCTTCCGAACTGTCTGCTGTACTACCCGGTCAGGTAGATCCTGCTCCTGAGCCAACACCGGAGCTGGATAGAACACCAGGTCCTCCACCACCAGCTCTGTCATTAGGCGGAGCGCCTACAGGAGGGGCTGAGTCTCCTCCTGGGCCACCTCCACAACTGTCTACTGTACTACCTGGTCAGGTAGATCCTGCTCCTGAGCCAACACCGGAGCTGGATAGAACACCAGGTCCTCCACCACCAGCTCTGTCATTAGGCGGAGCGCCTACAGGAGGGGCTGAGTCTCCTCCTGGGCCACCTCCACAACTGTCTACTGTACTACCTGGTCAGGTAGATCCTGCTCCTGAGCCAACACCGGAGCTGGATAGAACACCAGGTCCTCCACCACCAGCTCTGTCATTAGGCGGAGCGCCTACAGGAGGGGCTGAGTCTCCTCCTGGGCCACCTCCACAACTGTCTACTGTACTACCTGGTCAGGTAGATCCTGCTCCTGAGCCAACACCGGAGCTGGATAGGACACCAGGTTCTCCACCACCAGCTCTGTCATTAGGCGGAGAGCCTGCCGGAGGGGCTGAGTCTCCTCCTGGGCCACCTCCACAACTGTCTGCTGTACCACCTGGTCAGGTAGGTCCTGCTCCTGAGCCAACACCGGAGCAGGATAGAACACTAGGTTCTCCATAAAGAGGTCCATCAACAGCTCCATCCCTGGCACCAAATGGAGAGCTGACTAGAGGGCTGGCTTCCGGTTGACGACCACCTCCAGAATGGCTCCGTGACCACCTGCAGGTGTGAACCCAGCTTCCCCACTAACGCAGGAGCTCTGTAGACCACTGGCTATTTCATCACCAGTTCCGGCACTGGCGCTAAGAGAAGAGCCTGCTGGAGGCCTGGCATCGGAACATGGGCCACCTCTAGAACCAACTCCCAGGCCGCTGGCTGACGTTGGTCCTTGTCCTGCACCAACACTGGGCCTCAATGCAGCCCCAGACCCTCCATCTCCACATCTGGCTGAGGCACTGAACCAGAAGACTGCTGGAAAGCCAGGTTCTTACCCTGGGCCACCTCCAGAACTGACTCCAGGACCACTGGCTGACATCCATCCTGGCCCTGCAGCAACACCGGAGATCAACACATCCCCGGGTCCTCCATCTCCAGCTCCGTTCCAGGCACCAGACTCTTTGTCAGAGCTGGAGATGAAGGACCTGGGGCTACATGAAGCCTCGGTGTTGGCGCAGGAGCAGGTTCCACACCAGCTTGTTGTCCGAGAGCCTGTTCAGGAAGTGGTCCAGGGTAAGAAGTTGGCTTTCCAGCAGGCTCTTCGCCTGCTGCCTGGGCCAGAGATGGAGACAGAGGACCCGGAGCTACATTGAGACCCATCGTTAGTGCAGAAGAAGGATCAACATCAGCTGGTAGTTGCGAGCTGCTGGAAAGCTGGGTTCTTGTCCTGGGCCACCTCCAGAACCGGATCCCAGACCACCTGGTGATGCCAACCATGCTCCTGCACCAACACCAGGGCTCGATGTAGCCCCAGGTATTCCATCTGCAGCCGTGGCCCAGGCGTCACACCTAGAGCTTGTGGGGAAGCTGGATTCTTCTCCCAGGTCATCTCCAGAAACAGCTCCCAGACCACCAGCTGATGTGGACCCTCTGCCTCAAGGAACACGGGAGCTTGATGCAGCCTCAGGTCTGGCATCTCCAGCTCTGGCCCAGGCACCAGAGGCTGAGCCAGTTGTCCCACCTCTCTCACAGCAGCTTCTCAACCAAGCCAGGGAGTGTTGGCCTTAGAACAAGATCCTTTCTCACCCTTGCCTGATTCAGTATTTCTGTGGTTTATTTGTAGTCTTTTTCTAGCTCACATTATAGTTTATACTATTTTAACTGGTAGATTTCTCATTTAATAAAGTTTTGCTTTCATAGTTTAAATGTGTATAATATAGTGTCTTTATATTCCCTAGCGGCATAGTGGTTAAGAGCTTGGCTGCTAATCAAAAGGTCAGCAGTTGAAATCCATCAGCCGCTCCTTGGAAACCCTATGGGGCAGTTCTAGTCTGTCCTATAGGGTCGCTATGAGTTGGAGCCAAATTGATGGCACTTAACAACAACAAATGTACTTTCAAAATCCTATCCAACCATCACCGGTATCTACATACCTCAAAACATTGTCATCACCAAAAACAGAAACCCTGTTCCCATTGAGCGGTTCTCCCCAGGGCCCCTCCCCCGTGCCCATGGCCATCAGTGATTGGTTTTCTGTGTCTATGGTTTTACCTGCTCTGGATTTCTTATCTCAATGGAAATATGTGGTCTTTTGTACCCACACTTTCACTTAGCTTCGTGCATTTGAGCCTCATCCACATTGTAGACTTGTCAGTTTCTAATTCCTTTAAAGGCCCAGTGGCATCCCATTGTGTGGATGGCCCATGCTTTGTTTGTCCAGTCATCTGTTGCTAGACTTTGGGTTGTATCCACTGATGGGAGAGAGTAGTGCTGCTGTGAGAATTCGTGGACAGGTATTTGTGTGAGAGTCTGTCTGCAGGATAAATCCCAGAGGTGGGGAAAGTGGAAGTGGGAAGGGTGAGGACACAGTCCAGGTGTTGGGAGTGAGAGTTGGGAGGGATCAAGAGGCAGACAAGCTCTGGGGGCTGAGGAGGTAGGAAAGGCCTGGAGAACTCCCAGATGTGGGTAACAAGGAGTTGTATCCTGACCCCATGAATGCCAGTAAATTTCCATTAGTCCTTAAACTAGCCCAAGCCAGATTTGGCCCATCCTGCAGGCACAGAAGGTCCAACCATGACCACTAATTGATCTCAACAGATGATGCAGCAAAAGGTGAAACGATTCAGAAGAAAAATCATCACCCAGACCCTACTCCAAAGAGAGAGTCTGACAGAAACCAAGACAGCTCCTGTTTCCTGGCCACCTTCTAGAATTTTCCCTCCCCAGTACACCTGCGCGACTATCGTCTTGCTGCCCCAATCACATATAAGCCCTGCTTTTTCCCCATAGCTTGGGGAGTCAGATCTGAGGAACTTCCTCCCAGCATCTTGTTCTGCGCGTTGCAATAATGTTATTTTCTCTTTCTCAAAGGCTGGTGTCCAGATTATTGGGTGTCCAGATTATTGGCAGGTCTGAGAGCGCCAGACAAGGATCCACCTTTTAAGTTTCGCCAACAGTTTTGGCACGCAATGTGGGGCCAGAGGGTCGCCCAGACCCTCTGCCTGGAGCCCAGCACCCCCTCCACCTCGAGCAGAACCTCCCCCGACCCTCAGCACAAATCGAGCCTCTTGTTTGGGAGGATCATGTGGGTCTCCTGTGACTGAGGTGGTAACCAGCCGGAGGTGCTTTTCCTTTGAAAATTAGAAACTAACTCAGGTGTGGACACCTACTACATAAGTGCCCTAGGAATGTCTCTTTTTAAGTTTAAGTCCTTGGGATCGGAGGTGGGGAGGTATCTGGAAGATTGAAGCAGGACTAAGACATTCCCATTAGGGGTATTGTTGTTGTTCTTAGGTGCCGTCGAGTTGGTTCCAACTCACAGTGACCCTACATACCACAGAACAAAAGACTGCCCGGTCCTGCACCATGCTCACAATCATTGTCGTGCTTGAGCCCATTGTTGTAGCCACTGTGTCAATCCATCTCATTGAGGGTCTTCCTCTTTTTCGCTGACCCTGTCTGTACCTTACCATGCATAATGTCCTTCTCCAGGAAATGATCCCTCCTGACAACATGTCTAAAATATGTAAGACGCAGCCTCACCATTCTTGCTTCCAAGGAGCGTTTCGATCGGGACCTGGACTAGGGGTCCCAAGTGTTTGAGAAAACCAGGCAACCTGGGTGCAGCCCAGAGACTCTTACCAAAGAGTTTTGTTTGGTCTAAGATAGTTCTGTTTTCTTTGATTGCTTATGACAATGTGGAAACCCAGGAATGTATCTAAAAACAAGAGTAGCTTTGTGTAGATTGTGTTCATACAAGGTTCCAACGAATTTGGTAATCATGGGGTGTCTTGTGTAAACTATTTTAGGTGTTTAAAATGTGTGAGGGAATGTGATATACCAAATTTATGATCTTGATTTAATAGATGTACAAGACTTTTTAAGTGCACAGAATTTTTTTCTCATATTTAAGGGCTTTCTTTGCTCAGAGTCTGGTGTGTCTGAGAGAATTGGATCAATTAAGCCTATAGTCATAGTTTAAAACCAATTACGATGGGTGAAAAAATCCAGATAAAAATGAGTACTTAATGTATGATTCCATTTATATGATTCTAGCAAACACAAACTAACTCATAATGTCAGAAAACAGAGCAGGGGTTGCCCGGAAGGGTGAGAGATAGGCAGACAAGGATGAGAGGGTGGGATTACAAATGAGCTCAAGAATCTCTTAGGGTTAATATATATGTTAACTTTCTTGATTGCAGTGATGATCTCACATAACAAAAGTTACCAGATTCTACACTTTTAATATGTACAGTTTATTCAATCTACCATGTTGTTGTTGTTGCTGTTAGGTGCCACCGAGTCAATTCCTACCCATAGCGACCCTATGTGCAACAGAATGAAGCACTGCTCGTTCCTGCAGCACCCTCAAGATTGTTGGGCTTAAGCCCACTGTTGGAGCCACTGTGTCAATACATCTCATCGAGGGTCTTCTTTTTCAATGACCCTCTACTTTACCAAGCATGATGTCCTATTCCAGGGACTGATCCCTCCTAACAACATCCCCAAAGTATGTGAGACGTGGTCTTGCCATCCTTGCTTCTAAGGAGCATTCTGGTGGTACTTTTTCCAAGACAGGTTTGTTTGTTCTTTTGGCAGACCATGGTATTTTCAACATTCTTCTCCAACACCACAATTCAAAGGTGTCAATTCTTCTTTGGTCTTCCTTATTCATCATTCAGTTTTCACATGCATATCAGACAATTGAAAACACCATGGCTTGAGTCTGGCACACCTTAGTCTTCAAGGTGACATCTTTGCTTTTGAACACTTTAAAGAGGTCTTTTGCAGCATTTGCCCAATGCAATGTGTCTTTGGATTTCTTGACTGCCGCTTCCATGGGTGTTGTCTTAGTCATCTAGTGCTGCTGTAACAGAAATACCACAAAGAGAAGTTTATTCTCTTACAGTCCATTAGGCTAGAAGTCTGAATTCAGGTTCCAGGGGAAGGCTTTCTCTGTTGCTCTGCAGGAATGTCCTTATCATCAGTCTTCCCTTGGTCTGGGATCATCTCAGCGCAGGAACTTCCAAAGGACGTACTCTGCTCCCAGTGCTGCTTTCTTGGTGGTATGAGGTCCCCAAGTCTCTCTGCTTGCTTCTCTCTTTTAAATCTCAAAAGAGATTAGCTTAAGACACTATCTAATCTTGTAGATCTCATCAATATAACTGCCACTAATCCATTTTATTAACATAATACCGATAGGATTTAGAACACATAGGAATATCTCATCAAAAGACAAAATGGTGGACAATCACACAATACAGGGAATCATAGCCTAACCAAGTTGATACATATTTTGGGGGGACACGATTCAATCCATGATACCTACCTACATCATTATGTTCAAGAGCATGTTTCATATTAACAGCATAGAGTTGGGTCTTATTTGTTTATCCATTATAGAAAGCTCTGTCTTTTTAATTGGTGTTTTTAGTCCAATTATGTTTAATGCAACCATTGATACATTTCAATTTAGGTATATCTCTTTATTATGTGCTTTCTATTCCCTCTGTTTCTGGTTTCTGTCTTTCTCCTCCCATGCTTTCTTTTGAACCATTTGAATATTTTTTAGTATTTGAATTTAATTAATTAATAATATTATTATTTTTTTAACTGTATCTTTTTGTAGAGAGGAGCCCTGGTGATGCTAATCCAAAGCCTAATGGTTGGATTCACAGGCATTATGTGAGAGAAGGATGTGGCAGTCTGATTCTGTAAAGATTTACGGCCTTAGGAACCCTATGGGGCAGTTCTACTCTGTCCTATAGAGTCGCTATGAGTTGGATTCTTAGATGGCCCTGGGTTTTGTAGAGGACCTGCTTTAGGAATTACACGGTACATACTTAGCTTTTTGCAGCCTTTCACAGAGCTAATATTTTACCACTTCAAGTAGAATGTAGAATATTGACCAACATTTTCTCCTTTTTCTCTTTTTTATGTTGTAGTTATCGTATGTATTACCTCTATATACATTCAAAGCCCCCAAAAGGACACTTAATAATTTTTTTCTTTTGACCATCATACATATTTTAAAGAACCTGATAGAATAAAAATTACTTATATTTACTCAGATCTTCACCATTTCTGTTGTTCTTCCTTCACTCTGATGATTCAAAGATTCATTCTGGTATCATTTCCCTTCCATCTGAAGAATGTTCTTTACTATTTCTTTTAGAGAAGGTCTGTTAACTATGGATTCTCTTAGTTTTCCTTATGATAATATCTTTACCTTCATTCCTCAAGGATATTTTCACTGGGCATAGAATTCATATTTCTGTGGTCTTGTTTTGAATTTTCTATTTGTTTCTCATCTTTCTTGACTTCTACTGACTAACCAAATTTTCACTGTTTCTTTTCTTTTTCCGTATTTTTAAATTTCGTGGGTTTTTTTAAGTTATCTGTTTCATTTCTAGACTTTTAACAAATAACTTAATTTTTTAACATGCACAATTTAATTAATATTTTCTTAATAATGTCTAAAGAGAGTTACAGGGAGCTCTGGGTACTAAAATTTCTCAGGCAATGAAGGTTCTTGAACGGTCTTTGTTTTGTTCTCCCTCTTAAAAGGTAACCTAGCTGAAAAGAGAATTCCAGGTTCACAATTATTTACCCTCGATAAATAGCTAAAACTTTCCACGAGTGGTATGAAGCAGGTCTTACATCCTTGCTGAATGTAAGGGTGGAGTTCCAGCCACCCACAGCAAGGCTTCTCTGGAGAAACTGAGTCTGTGGGCAGAGACTTTTAGGCACATTTTCCCAGCACATATGGCTCTCGACTCCCGTCTTCGCAGAGTGAGGACAGCTCTGGTCCCCTTGGCCCAACCCTGCTCTATTTGTCTCTAATCCTGGAGCAGCACCGACAGCCCAGATAGAGGCTGGATTCTGGTCCCGGACTCCCAGGGGCTTGTGGTTTTAGCCCCATCCACTGCTCTGGGTTCCCATTCTGCTACCGGGTGTTTTGCTTCTTGATTGGTGCAGGGTACCTGAGCACACTCGCACAGCCATGTATAAACCTGTAGGGATGATACGCTTTCTTACCCACCTCTGTGGCGGATGCTCACAGGACCACCCAGACCTGCCAGCATGAAATCAGCACGTTTATTCCCAAACAAAACCCTTGCTGGCCTGTGGACGGACGCTGCCTCTCAGTCCCCTCGTATGCCCCAAGTGTCCCGGTTCCTCTAAGAACGGGGCAATGCTGAGGAGTCTCTTCCAGGAGCTGGGTCATAAAGGGTTCTTGGGACATCACAGATCACTCCTGGGACCCTGTAGTGGACAGAAACCCTGTGTGTCCCTGGGAGGAGGTCACTATGGAGGCTTGGACCTGCCTGAAAGGGCACCAGCCCTGCCCCTTCCTCACCCCCAGGAGGGAGGGTTCTGCTAAATAGCACCTTCTGGCGGGCGGAGGGGGGGAATTACTAAATCAAGCTGACACCTGCACTGCTGTCACCCAGGGGTTACTGAGAGTGCAGGGGGAGGCACACCCTGGGCCAGAGGGGCACAAAGATGCCTTCAAGAGGTTCACAACATCAACCTGTGGCCCTTGGCTTCCTCCTGGGGTCAGCCCTGGGCCTCAGGACAAACACCTCAAGCCCAGGAGCTCCACCTGTCATGGGAGAGAGAAGGGGGGAACTCCTTATTCAGAGGGCAGCAGGAATCTGGGTGCCCAGACGAGTTTGACCTTTGAGTCTGGCCTTTGGTGTCTTTGTACCTCACATTGTGAAATGGAGACAGTGGGAAGACCCTCAGGAGGGCTGTGGAGTCAAATAGGACAGGGAGGTGAAAGTGCAGTGGAGAGCCAGGGTCACCAGCAGAGTGACCGCTCAAGTTGAACAACAGTGGGTTGGTGAGAGAGCTAGGTGGGAGCCTGGACCCTGTATCTTATTTCAGGAAGGAAGAGGGGGGAAGCTAAGATACATCGAGGCCTGTAGGGGGCAGTGGTGGGCCGGAGGTAGAATTCTCACCTTCCACTCGAAAGACTCGGGTTCAATTCTCAGCCCATGCGCCTCATGAGCAGCCGGCACTGTCGGCCAGAGGAGGCTTGTATGTTGCTATGATGCTGAACAGGTGTCATCAGAGCTTCAAGGGTAGGACAGGCTAGGAGGAAAGGCCTGGCAATCTACATTAAAAATCAGCCAATCAAAACCCTCTGGAGCACAATGGTCCCACCTGCAATCGATCCTGGGATGGCGCAAGACCGGGCAGTGTTCCGCTCCGCTGTGCACGGGGTCGCGTGAGTAGGGGGCTGACTCATTACAGCTAACGACGATGATAACAATGTGGCCGGACTCCTGGGGGCACCCTGTGAAAATCCAGGTGATGAGAATTATGAGCCCCCTTGCTAGCAACGACGGCCTGAGACTGGAGAGGCCCAGTCCCTGTGTGGGCCGACTCACTCGTAATCCTGAACAGGCACCTGGCAGAGGGCCCTGGATGTCCAGTGGTGGACAAACTAACCAAGGCCCTACTCTCGGCAGCTCGAATTCTGACAGGAAGATGGCAATGAACAAGTACCCAGGGACGGGAAGGGGCCGCTCCAGAAAGGAAGGGGAGCTCCTCAGAAGACAAAGCAGCCCTGAATCACGAAGCAGGCCCCTGGCAGGACATTCAGAGTCCCTGAGTGGTGCAACGGCTAACATGCTAACTGCTAGCTGAAAGGTCAGAGGTAGGAGTCCACCCAGAGGCACCTCAGAAGAAAGGCCTGGCCATCTCCTTCCAAAAAGTCGGTCATCGAAAACCCTACGGAGCACAGTTCTACTCCGACACCCAGGGCGTTGACCCGAGTTGGAAGTGACAGTAACTGGCACAGTGGTGGAGGTGTAGTGCTCTCAGGTAGAGTGTCCCCGGCCCAGGAACGACCGGTGCTGGCACCCCCAGCCAGGCTTGTGCTGGGTCAGGCTCTGGCAGGATTTAGCTGCCTCGAAAGCCTGCCTCTCTTCAAACCCCATACCCTTTCTCCATCAGCTTGTGGATGAGAGCTCCGGCTCCCTAACGATCCTGCAGGACAGCCGAGCAAGGGGGAACCCGTGGAGGAGGAGCTGGGCGGGTGAGGAATGAAGCCATTTATTGCCCATTTGGGTCTCCATCTGCAGAAAACCTTCTTTTTCCCAGCCGGTGAACAGTCTCGCTCCAGAACAAACCTGCTGGGCGTTGGCAGCCTTGGGTGGGAGCACGGCGAGGAAACAGGGCCTTGCTGGTTCCTTGAGGGTTTATTAAGCTGTTGTTCACAACGATAGCCTTCTGCCTGCAAACTGGCCATGGAGTGTGGGGAGGGAGGTGGTCCGCTGTCTTTGCCAAGTTCCCTGGAAGACCTGAGCCGGGGTATAAAGGGCAGCTCTGTGGAGCTGGCACAGCCACCCCAGCCTCACCAAGTGACCTTGGCAGTGACCACGGACCCCAATGATGCAGACACTGCTCCTGATGGTGGTGCTCGGCCTGGTCGCCGCCCTGCAGGCCCAGGACCTGTCCTTCGCCTTGGAGGAGCAGGACCTGAGCACAGACAGGGCAGGGCTGGGCGGGGGAGGTGGGGCAGGAGCCGCTGAGACCCAGGGTCGGAGGCTTGCGCCCCTCCCTGTCAGGAGACCAGCATTTTGTGGTCAGACCTTAGATATGCTCTAGGGAATGGCAAGACAGCAAAAGCCCCAGAGCCAAAGGGGCCCCCAACTAGGGATGTCAGACCCCTCAGGCATGGGGGTGGCGTTGGAGATGGGAGAACCTTCTAGAAGGGGGAGGAGATCCTGTGCCCTGAGAAGGAACATGGGTCCGTTGTGGGAGCCTCAGATGTGCCTGAGGGTGCTGGGGGTGTCTGGTGGGGCTGCGGTGGGTTTATGGGAGGGAAGAAAAGGGCAGCCAGGACTGCAAAGGGCGGTGTGATCTCCCTGATCTCGGGGACGTGGTACACGAAGGCCATGGCAGCAAACATGGAGATGGAGGGGCCCCTTCAGGCTGTCAGTGCTGAGCCATGGGGCCATGGAGGCCTCCTTTGTGTACCTGTGAGTGTCCATCCGCATCAAGCCCTCTCCCTGGCTGCTGCACTCCTGTCCCTCCACAGCCCAGCAGTGAGGGGTGGCCCATGGGTGCCCCTTATGCCAGCTGGCTTGTGGGAGTAAAACTCAACACCTCCTAAGCAAGGGAGACTCAAGAGCTGTGCTAGAAATGCGACAATCTGCTACCATCCTTCCTTCCCTGCCCCACTGACCTCCCTGCCCTGGCCAGGTGCAAAGTCACTTTTCCAATATTTGTGGGAATATCAGAAATGAGTCTTTTACAAATAACCCAATTAAGAAATGGGCAAAGGATATGAACAGACACTTCACTAAAGAAGACATTCAGGTAGCTAACAGATACATGAGGAAATGTTCACGATCATTAGCCATTAGAGAAATGCAGATCAAAACTAATATGAGATTCCATCTCACTCCAACAAGGCTGACATTAATCCAAAAAACACAAAATAATAAGTGTTGGAGAGGCTGTGGAGAGATTGGAACACTTATATACTGCTGGTGGGAATATAAAACGGTATAACCGCTTTGGAAATCAATTTGGCACTTCCTTAAAAAGCTAGGAATAGAAGTACCGTACCACCCAGCAATCCCACTCCTTGAAATATATCCTAGAGAAATAAGAGCCTTTACACAAACAGATATGTGCACACCCATGTTTATTGCAGCACTGTTTACAATAGCAAAAAAATGGAAGCAACCGAGGTGCCCATCAACGGAGGAATGGATAAATAAATTATGGTATATTCACACAATAGTAAACGCATCAATAAAGAACAGTGAGGAATCTGTGACACATTTCATAACAGGGAGGAATCTGGAAGGCATTATGCTGAGTGAAATTAGTCAGTTGCAAAAGGACAAATATTGTATAAGATCACTATTATAAGAACTTAAGAAATAGTTTAAACTGAGAAGAAAACATTCTTTTGAGGTTGTGAGAGTGGGGAAGAAGGGAGGGAGGGAGGGAGGGTGGGAGACGGGTACTCGCTAATTAGATAGCACATAAGAACTACTTTAGGTGAAGCGAAAGACAGCACAGAATACAGGGGAGGTCAGCGCAATTAGACTAAACCAAAAGCAAAGAAGTTTCCTGAATAAACTGAATGCTTCGAAGGCCAGCGGAGCAGGGGCAGGGGTCTGGGGACCATGGTTTCAGGGGACATCTAAGTCAATTGGCATAATAAAATCTATTAACAAAACATTCTGCATCCACTTTGAAGAGTGGCATCTGGGGTCTTAAACGCTAGCAAGCAGCCATCTAAGATGCATCAATTGGTCTCATCCCACCTGGATCAAAGGAGAATGAAGAACATCAAAGACACAAGGCGATTATGAGACCAAGAGACAGAAAGGGGCACATGAACCAGAGACTACATCAGTCTGAGACCAGAAGAACTAGATGGTGCCCAGCTACAACCGTTGACTGCCCTGACAGGGAACACAACAGAGAACTTGTGAGGCAGCAGGAGAGCAGTGGGATGCAGACCCCAAATTCTCATAAGACCAGACTTAATGGTCTGACTGAGACTAGAAGGACCCTAGCGGTCATGGCCCCCAGACCTTCTGTTGGCCCAGGACAGGAACCATTCCCGAAGCCAACTCTTCAGACATGGAAGGGACTGGACAATGGGTTGGAGAGGGATGCTGGTGAGGAGTGAGCTTCTTAGATCAGGTGGACACCTGAGACTGTGTTGGCATCTCCTGTCTGAAGAGGAGATGAGAGGGTAGAGGGGATTAGAAGCTGGCAAAATGGACATGAAAAGAGAGAGTGGAGGGAGCGAGCGGGCTGTCTCATTAGGGGAAGAGTAATTAGGAGTGTGTAGCAAGGTGTATATGGGTTTTTGTGTGAGAGACTCACTTGACTTGTAAACTTTCACTTAAAACAAAATAAAAATTATATAAAAAAAAGAAAGAACTGAGTCTTTTATGCTGTTTGTACTGCACATCAGCCCCGGCATCTTTCTGCAGGTTGCTCCTGTTTCAGAGTTTAACTCTCAGCCCAGGGCCTCGGGCAGCAGTCAGCTGGACTGTCCTTCCATATCTTCTCCCAGCCTCACACATCCTCAGGCTTAGCAGGCTCCTTTTCCCCTAAAGCACGGGGCTCAGGCTGTGATATACATTTTTCTACAAACTCCAATCTCAAGGAACACATCACCTTGACCCCTTTAGTCAGAAGCTGTGTCCTGACTTGGCCGCAGAACATTCCAGAAGGGAGGCGGTTTCCCATGGTAATTGAGCCTCTCACTGCTGCTGGCCCTGGACTGACTCCTTCTCTGCCCTTTCAGCAGGGCTGCAGGAGCCTCACGTGTGTCCTCATCCACTGACACACAGCAGGGCTACAGGAGCCTCACGTGTGTCCTCACACACTGACCCACAGTAGGGCTGCAGGAGCCTCACGTGTGTCCTCATACACTGACCCACCTAATCTACTGTGTTCTGCTGGGGCATTCCTGTCCCACCTCCTGCCACTGGTCACAGAGGTCTGAGACCCCAACCCTCCTGGTGGCCCACGGGGCTGCCTCTGATGGTATGTCCCTTCTCTGTCCCACCCCAGTGTCTTTGTGGGTCAGACCAGTACATGAAGGAGGCCTGTGAGGTGGAGACTGTCCAGCCACTCTCACTGGAGCAGCAGGTGGAGCGACTGGTGCCTGCCTTCATGGAAGGTGAAACATTTTTCGTCAACAAGTTCCTGGACACATATAGAACCTACGCCACCACCCAGCAGGTTCTGGAACTATTGTTCCAAAGGTGAGCACCCCACCCTCCACAGCCCAGTGGGAACTCAGCCACCTACTAGCTGTGAGTCTGGGGAAAGTCACTCACCTCTCTGCCTCAGTTTGCTCCTCTGAAAAGGGTGTGGTAAAGGATCAACCTGCTAGAGCACCTGTCGGGACCACATGGGACAAACCATGGGAAGAGTGTACCTGGAGCCCAGCTCTGTGGAAAAGGCTGCTGGAGGGGCTGGATGTTCACATTTGTTGTTTTCCTCTCCTCCATGAAGAAGCTGCTGCCTCAGGCCTCACTGACCGTGTGCCCTTGAGCAAACCTATTTCCCGTTTGTAAAGGGGATTGAGAAGCGTCTAGTGGGTCCTCGTCCTTGGTGTAGGTAGAACAGGAGGCCCTGGGGGTGGGCAGAGGGGCCCAGGGCACTCAGATATCAGGGAAGGTGCTGGTTGGGTTCATTCATTCAACAATCATCTATGGGTCCCCGAGTGCTGCAGACACTGTCCTAGGCACTTAGCACTGTTCAATGAACAAAGCAGACAGGAAGCCCTGCCCTCCTGGGCCTCCATTCTAGTTGGGGACCCACACAGGAACACCAGATGTTGGAAGCAGGTAGTGGCCACAGTGCATTAGATATAATGCCCCATGTCTCCTCTAGGTATGGACGCGACTCCCCCTATCCTGTCCCGGATGGCGGAACCCAGGAGAACCTGATAGAGTGAGCGGACTTTGGGTGGAGAAGGAGGGGCTGCTGTCTCCACAGAAGGGTGGGGGTAGGGGGTGTGTCTGGATTGGGGCTGGTCACACCCTGGGTCCCACACATCTAGATCCCCCTGGAGGGATGAGTTCAGCGTCGCCCCCTGCAGGAGGAAAGCGGTTCACACAGATCTGAGTTGGAGCCCTGGAGTCCTGGGGAGCAGAGGGGAGGCTGGGGGCTCAGACTGGCCCCTGAAGGAGCCCTTCCCCCTGACAATCCCCTCCATTTCTGGTTGTCTTCTCCCCATCCCAGGACCAGGCCAGGAGGTGGGGAGAAACCAGGTCCCGAATCCTGCACCCCTGTCATGGGGGCTGAGTTGCATATGGGGTCCCTGTCCCTGGGAGAACAGTGACCGTGGGAGAGGAGACCCTCATGTGCATGCAGAGAACCAGGCAGCACGCTGGTGCCCACCCTCTAGGTGGAAGGGCCTGAGGGCCTGGGCAGGCTGGGACAGGGGACAGACTGTGTGTATCCTCAGCCTCAGATATTCCTGGAGCACTACTGTGTGCCAGGCTGTGAGGTGAACACGCAGACACAACCTCCCTGCCCTCCGGAGTTTACTGTCCACTAGAGAGGGGACCAAGAGACAGAAAGGGATGTAAGTCAGGTTTCCTGAGGAGGGAGAGTTGGTCAGATCATTGGTGGGGTGCTGCCTGAGACCGAGGCTCTGTGCTAGCCCCCTGAACAGTTACCAGGTCTGCCACTGCCAGGGCAGCCAGAGGGTGGGGTGCAGGATGGGGCTGGCCTTTGCAAGGACGGGGCAGACAGAGGGTCCCAGCCCTTACACAGGTGCTCTGGAGGGCAGTGTGGTGGGAAAAGCCAGGCCTCTGACCCTTCTCTTCACCACCCATCCCCAGAGCCATGTCTTTCATCCTGGAAATGTGGTTGTACGAGTATTCCGATGACTTTAACCAGCCCCCCAACTTCCCCTGCCTGGATCTCCTGGTGGAGTACATGCTGAAGAACATGCCCCAGTTGGAGTTGATACATCGCGTTTATGTACTCTGTGCCATCCTGGGTCACCAGAAGCCCATTAAGGCGGCGATAGCAGGTGAGGAGGTCTGGGCACGCCTGCATGTGAGCTTGTGAGGGGGACAAGGGGCGGGTCCCACAGGGAGGACCCCCAGAGGTGCAGATTGGACCAGAGCTCAGAGTAACCTCAGACCCTCGTCTCGTGGACCAAATTCTGGGAAGACTTCTAGAGTCGAAAACTTGGGCTTCTCTTCATACAGTGGGATGTTTTCCTTCATTGGAAAAGTGAGAGGAAAGGCAGTCATGGTGTTAAACGTTTCTCTTCTTGCACCTCCAATGTCAGAACTAGGAAAAGCTCGCGGTGCATGGCTACCTCCAGAAGAAACTCCCAGACCATCTCCTCAGGCAGACGTTGTTCTGACACCTGCACTGGAGCTCAGTAGTGTATCAAGTCCTCCATCACCAGCACCAACACCACACCGACAGCCTGCTGGCAGGCTGGAGCCTCTTCTTGCTCTTGAACCAACACCATAGCAGGATAGAACACCAGGTCCTCCATTTTGTTGAATCTCATGACAAAAGAAAAATGAGCTTTTTCCACTTCGCATTTCTAGAAATTCATTTTACTGCATGTGGTAGGCAGAGTGGAGCCCTGGTCGTGTGGGAGTTAAGAGCTCAGCTGCTAACCAAAAGGTCTGAAGTTAATTTCCATCACCCACTCCTTAGAAACTCTATAGGGCAATTCTACTGTGTCCTTTAAGGTCACTAGGAGTCAGAATCAACTCAAAGGCAAAGGGTTTGGTTTTTTGGCTGGTAGGCAGAGTAATGCCCCCCGCCCCAAAGACGTCCATGTCCTAAGCCCTGGAATCTGTGAATGTGTTAGGTCACGTGGCAGAGGAGCGAAGCCTGCAGGTGGATGTCAGGTTGCCGCTCAGCTGACCTTGAGAAGTGAGGGTACCTGGATTACCAGGTGGATCCAGTTCCGTCACAAGGTCTTCGTCAGGGGAAGAGGGAGGCAGAGAGTGTGAGAGTCAGAGAAGAGATGCCGCTGGAAGGAGAACCACTGACGAGATGTGAGGAGGGTTGATGTGGCGGGCTTGGAGAGGGAGGTGGGGCCACAAGTCAAGGCATATGGGTGGAAAAGGCAAGGAAACAGATTCTCCCCTGGAGCCTCCGGGGGGAAGAAGCCCCGTGACACCTTGACTTTAGCCCAACCAAAGACCAAACCCACTGCCGTCCAGTTGATTCTGACTGATAGCGACCCTACAGGACAGAGTAGAACTGCCTCGTAGGGTTTCCAAGGCTCTAAACTTTATGGAAGCAGACTGCCACGTCTTTCTCCTGCGGGAGCAGCTGGTGAGTTCGAACCACCCACCTTTTGGTTAGCAGCTGAGCGTTTAACCACTAAGCCACCAGGGCTCCTTGACTTCAGCCCTGTGAGGCTCATTTCAGACTGACTTCAAGACAGTGTGATAAGAAATTTGTGTCGTCCTAATCACCACGCTATTACGCTAAATTACTGAAGCCATTTAACAAGCTGTACCTGTCTGCAAGGAATTAGGAAGACACCACAGGTTTGGGAAAAGCCATAGCTCATAAAGCACTCTTTCAGCTTATTCAGGGAGGCAGCCGTTCCTGACCCGGGGAGGGAGGCTGAGACAGCAGGGCTGGTGGCACAGACAAGGCCCCGAGGGTCTGTCCTACCTCAAGGACCCTTGTCTACCCCTCATCAGAGGGAGGAGTAGTCACTCCTGTGTCTTCAGCAGGCTTTCTGATGACCGATAGAGTCCAGCCCAACACCAGGAGTTCTGCGTCTGGCATGGGGGACTCATGTCTGTGTGTCTGTCTGTACACATGTCTGTACATGTGTCTGTGTGCATTCGTGCATCTCTGTGTGTCTGTGTAAGGAGCCCTGGTGGCACAGTGGTTAAAGTGCTCAGCTTCCAATTGAAAGGTCAGCGGTTTGAAGCTACAAGCCACTCCAACAGAGAGAGATGTGGCAGTCAAGTTCCATAAAGATTTAAAGCCTTGGAAACCCTACGGGGCAGCTCTACTCTGTCCTATAGGGCTGTTATGAGTTGGAATAGGCTCTATGGCAATGGGTTTTTTTTTTGGTGTATGTGTGTGTCTCCTGTGTGTCTGTGTGTGTATGTCTGTGTATCTATCTGTCTGTGCGTCTGTGTTGGGGTGTGAGTAAAGCTGCCCCCAAAGGAAAAAGAGCCTGGAGAACTGGTGATGGAAGAATTTGGGGCACAACCACCATGACATGACTTCCCAGCACACCCCTGAAGTCATTCCAGCTGTTCCAGAGGGCACGGGCTTCTCACGGTCCACACCAGGCAAGGCCCCCCAAGCTCACTGTCCTCCTGTGTGGTAGGCCTGCCCCCCGAGTCTGCCCCCTCTTCTCCCATCACCCCACAACCCCCAGGAGCCCACTGTGGACTGGTTCAGTGGGACCCTGATTAGCTTTCATTGGGGTCTGGCCACTTCTGGCAGAGGGAGGCTGTCTGGTGGGAGGGGCGTCCTTCCTGCTACGGGACAGGGAAAGTCTGGATTGAAGGCCAAGGTAGCCTGACCCAGCCCCCTTTGGATTGGGACCCCCTCAAGGCTGACCGCAGGAGTGAGGGTGGACAGAATGGCTAGCCTACAGGGTCAGGCATGGGCTCTGGGTCACCTCTATCAGCTAAATGGGGCTGCAGATGTCCATAAGGCTTGGCAGAATGAAACCAAAACCCTTTTTGGAGGATACCATAATTCCAGGCTACCTCTACAAACGACTTTTGAAACAGACATGGGGAGGGATGCCTGTGGGTGTGTGGAGAGGTGGGCTCCTTGGGCACAGCCATGGAGGGGACCAGCTGCCAACCTGAGCAGGTGAGTGGGCAGGGAGAAAGGTTGGGCCACCCCCAGGTGAGTCCCAGACCAGCGCTGGGGGCTGGGGGTGATGAGTGCCACAGCCTCAGGACCGGCTTCAGCATGGGGGCTATGCTTTGGCCCCCTGGCCTCCCCCTTCTGAGGGTCCCCAAGACATGGCTTCGCGAGACCCTGGAGGATCCACTCCCAATTGTGGATTGAGCTACAGCATGCAAGGTGCAGGAGGGTGCCCTCCAAGCCCCGGCAGGGAGACCCCCCTCAGCAGGGAGGAGGGCTGTTGGGAAAGTCTCCCCCTTTTACATTTTTCTGAAATATTTGATTATTGTGTACTATTTCTGTGCACTATTTAGGGTCAGGCCTCAGTTTCACTAAACGTTCTGCTGGGATGTGGTCGGGTAGAAGATGAATTTGTAGGTGCGTTTTGGGAAAAGCAGTAGCCAAGGACTGAGCTTGTCAAGGTGGCCAGTGCACCTGCCCCTACTGACCCTCCAACAGTGGGCCTCGGCTCCCCTTCACCCATCTCCCTGGCTCCACCAGCGTTTGTCCTGAGTCCATGTCCATGTCCCAGACATTCGTCAGGGCCCTGCACCAGACCAAGCCCTCCACCCAGAGTCTGGGTTCCTGAGTGCAGTGACATCCAGGCAGGACCCTCTCCACAGTCCTACAGACAAAGCATTTTTCTCTGTCCCCTCGCCCCCGCTTCTTCTGCCCCTCCCCCCATTCCAGGCAGACGCCCAAGGGGACTCCTAGTCCGCGGCCCACACTGAGGGACCCCACAGGCAGAGTCAGGTGGCTGCTGAAGCTCTTTATTATGTGGGATCGGGAGGGGGATGGGAGAAGGGAGGGGTGGGGGAGGAATGAACAGGTGTGGAGGGAGGCAGGGGACAGGTGGAGGGGCTGATCCAGGCCCAGCAGCTGGGGCTTCTTCTGTGTCGGGTGAGACAGAGGCTCCCGAGATTCTTCCCGGTGCTGCTGTGGGGGTGCAGGGCCCCCAACCCTAGAACGGAGGAGGAAAAGGGGTCAG
The DNA here is from genome assembly GCF_024166365.1 of Elephas maximus indicus. NCBI lineage: Eukaryota > Metazoa > Chordata > Mammalia > Proboscidea > Elephantidae > Elephas > Elephas maximus. The sequence continues at coordinate 1,412,391 of NC_064827.1, forward strand.
CAGGCCCCCCTGTGGATGGAGGGCTGGGCAGCTGCAGAGTCGGGCTCTCAAGTTTTGGGGGCAGGAAGACAGAGGGGACTTCCCTGCGTCTCCCACAACCAGAGCTCTCTGTGCCCGTGGGTGCCCCCGCCGGGCAGTGCGCGCCGGCTCTGGGTCCTGGCGGCGGTTCTGTCCTCCTGCTCCGCTAAGGCTGCGATACCGACCTCGGCCGAGGGGGGCGCGCGTGAGCCAGGCCGCGGCCCAGTTCCTGGGTGATGAGGGACCCACAGAGGGAAGCCCGGCAGACGTGCGGGCCAGGGAGGGCGCTCCTGGGTATGGGGAGACTCCCCCTAAGTGTCCCGGGGACGGAAATCTGAACCAGGATCAAGTCCGAGAGGCGCCCTCCGAGCAGAGAACGGTCCCTGTGTCTGTGCCCTGGGCCTCCAGGTGGCTCCTGAGTCCCACTGACCCACCACTCTCCTTTGCTTCAAGCTCGCCCACCTTACTCGCTGTGGGGTGTGCAGCTCTCTGTGGGGACACAGAAAACGCATGAGGAGACGCCGGGCAGGGCAGGGGCCTACACCCTGTCTCTGCCCCGAGGGTCAGAGCCTCCATGACCTGACCCAGCCCGCCCTGTGGCCCAGGAGAACTAATACCACTAATAGATGACAGTGCCTTCCCCTGAGGACATAGGATGGGGGACGCGGCAGAAGCCCCTAACCCATCTGCGCAGGGGTGAAGATCTCTGAGAATCCTTTGTGCTGCATGAATTTCTGAAATTCTTCCAGGCCTTCAGCATCCATGTCCAAGTTCCTGCCTGCAGGCCAGATGAGGAGGAGGCCAGGGTTTTGGGGTCTGATTTAGGGGTCACTGTGAATCCTCCAGGCCTCCAATGAGCAGATGGGGACCACCTCCCAGCATGGGGGTGGGAGTGCCTCTGGAGGGGAGAGCTTAGCCTGAAAGGGAGCCAGGGCGGGGCCTAGGGGAGGCTCACTCACCCAGGAGCTTGGCTGTTCTGAAGCCTTCCCCTCTGAGCGTCCTTGGCTGTAGAAGGTGCTGTGGTCCTTCACAGGTACGGCCTGTATGTACAGGTGAGACGTGCCCCCAACTGCAGAGGCCAAAGAGAAAATGGGACTTAGCGTCATCGTGTGGGGGCAGTGCGGAAGGCCCCCTCGGCATGCCACCTTCTGACCACCGTGTCTCCAAGGTGTCCCATCACCCGTCTCCAGGTGCACCAGCCCAGCCAGAAGCCCAGAGCTCGGGCTCCAACATTCCAAGTACTGTGACTGCCCCCTGCTGACCAGGTGACCAGGACCCAAAGCTCCAGTGCAGGGTGCCGCCCCCGCAGCCCCCCACCCCCTGTGGCCCCTCTACTCACCGGCACTGTATTTGCCAGGCATGTCCGTTTTCTCCAGGATGACATCTATTTGGTGGCACTGACCATTTGACCTGGGACACAGAAGCTGGGTGCTCAGGCAGGTCCTGACAACCATTTATGGTCTGGAGATGCCTGGGCCCTCCCACCCCTACCACTGGCTGGGGTCCTTCCAGACAAAACAAACAAACCAAACCCATTGCTGTGGAGTGGATTCTGACACATAGGTCCTTCCAGCTTGTCCCATCTCCAGCCCAGCTCTTGAGTCTCCCTCCCTAAGGGGGTGCTGTTTTACTCCCACAAACCAGCTGGCATAAAGAACACCCGTGGGCCACCCCCCACTGCTGGGCTGCGGAGGGGCAGGGGTGCAGCAGCCGGGGAGAGGGCCTGATGAGGGTGGACACTCACAGGTACACGAAGGAGGCCTCCACGGCCCCATGGCTCAGCACTGACAGCCTGAAGGGGCCCCTCCATCTCCATGTTTGCTGCCATGGCCTTCGTGTACCACGTCCCCGAGATCAGGGAGATCACACCGCCCTTTGCAGTCCTGGCTGCCCTTTTCTTCCCTCCCATAAACCCACCGCAGCCCCACCAGACACCCCCAGCACCCTCAGGCACATCTGAGGCTCCCACAACGGACCCATGTTCCTTCTCAGGGCACAGGATCTCCTCCCCCTTCTAGAAGGTTCTCTCATCTCCAACGCCACCCCCATGCCTGAGGGGTCTGACATCCCTAGTTGGGGGCCCCTTTGGCTCTGGGGCTTTTGCTGTCTTGCCATTCCCTAGAGCATATCTAAGGTCTGACCACAAAATGCTGGTCTCCTGACAGGGAGGGGCGCAAGCCTCCGACCCTGGGTCTCAGCGGCTCCTGCCCCACCTCCCCCGCCCAGCCCTGCCCTGTCTGTGCTCAGGTCCTGCTCCTCCAAGGCGAAGGACAGGTCCTGGGCCTGCAGGGCGGCGACCAGGCCGAGCACCACCATCAGGAGCAGTGTCTGCATCATTGGGGTCCGTGGTCACTGCCAAGGTCACTTGGTGAGGCTGGGGTGGCTGTGCCAGCTCCACAGAGCTGCCCTTTATACCCCGGCTCAGGTCTTCCAGGGAACTTGGCAAAGACAGCGGACCACCTCCCTCCCCACACTCCATGGCCAGTTTGCAGGCAGAAGGCTATCGTTGTGAACAACAGCTTAATAAACCCTCAAGGAACCAGCAAGGCCCTGTTTCCTCGCCGTGCTCCCACCCAAGGCTGCCAACGCCCAGCAGGTTTGTTCTGGAGCGAGACTGTTCACCGGCTGGGAAAAAGAAGGTTTTCTGCAGATGGAGACCCAAATGGGCAATAAATGGCTTCATTCCTCACCCGCCCAGCTCCTCCTCCACGGGTTCCCCCTTGCTCGGCTGTCCTGCAGGATCGTTAGGGAGCCGGAGCTCTCATCCACAAGCTGATGGAGAAAGGGTATGGGGTTTGAAGAGAGGCAGGCTTTCGAGGCAGCTAAATCCTGCCAGAGCCTGACCCAGCACAAGCCTGGCTGGGGGTGCCAGCACCGGTCGTTCCTGGGCCGGGGACACTCCACCTGAGAGCACTACACCTCCACCACTGTGCCAGTTACTGTCACTTCCAACTCGGGTCAACGCCCTGGGTGTCGGAGTAGAACTGTGCTCCGTAGGGTTTTCGATGACCGACTTTTTGGAAGGAGATGGCCAGGCCTTTCTTCTGAGGTGCCTCTGGGTGGACTCCTACCTCTGACCTTTCAGCTAGCAGTTAGCATGTTAGCCGTTGCACCACTCAGGGACTCTGAATGTCCTGCCAGGGGCCTGCTTCGTGATTCAGGGCTGCTTTGTCTTCTGAGGAGCTCCCCTTCCTTTCTGGAGCGGCCCCTTCCCGTCCCTGGGTACTTGTTCATTGCCATCTTCCTGTCAGAATTCGAGCTGCCGAGAGTAGGGCCTTGGTTAGTTTGTCCACCACTGGACATCCAGGGCCCTCTGCCAGGTGCCTGTTCAGGATTACGAGTGAGTCGGCCCACACAGGGACTGGGCCTCTCCAGTCTCAGGCCGTCGTTGCTAGCAAGGGGGCTCATAATTCTCATCACCTGGATTTTCACAGGGTGCCCCCAGGAGTCCGGCCACGTTGTTATCATCGTCGTTAGCTGTAATGAGTCAGCCCCCTACTCACGCGACCCCGTGCACAGCGGAGCGGAACACTGCCCGGTCTTGCGCCATCCCAGGATCGATTGCAGGTGGGACCATTGTGCTCCAGAGGGTTTTGATTGGCTGATTTTTAATGTAGATTGCCAGGCCTTTCCTCCTAGCCTGTCCTACCCTTGAAGCTCTGATGACACCTGTTCAGCATCATAGCAACATACAAGCCTCCTCTGGCCGACAGTGCCGGCTGCTCATGAGGCGCATGGGCTGAGAATTGAACCCGAGTCTTTCGAGTGGAAGGTGAGAATTCTACCTCCGGCCCACCACTGCCCCCTACAGGCCTCGATGTATCTTAGCTTCCCCCCTCTTCCTTCCTGAAATAAGATACAGGGTCCAGGCTCCCACCTAGCTCTCTCACCAACCCACTGTTGTTCAACTTGAGCGGTCACTCTGCTGGTGACCCTGGCTCTCCACTGCACTTTCACCTCCCTGTCCTATTTGACTCCACAGCCCTCCTGAGGGTCTTCCCACTGTCTCCATTTCACAATGTGAGGTACAAAGACACCAAAGGCCAGACTCAAAGGTCAAACTCGTCTGGGCACCCAGATTCCTGCTGCCCTCTGAATAAGGAGTTCCCCCCTTCTCTCTCCCATGACAGGTGGAGCTCCTGGGCTTGAGGTGTTTGTCCTGAGGCCCAGGGCTGACCCCAGGAGGAAGCCAAGGGCCACAGGTTGATGTTGTGAACCTCTTGAAGGCATCTTTGTGCCCCTCTGGCCCAGGGTGTGCCTCCCCCTGCACTCTCAGTAACCCCTGGGTGACAGCAGTGCAGGTGTCAGCTTGATTTAGTAATTCCCCCCCTCCGCCCGCCAGAAGGTGCTATTTAGCAGAACCCTCCCTCCTGGGGGTGAGGAAGGGGCAGGGCTGGTGCCCTTTCAGGCAGGTCCAAGCCTCCATAGTGACCTCCTCCCAGGGACACACAGGGTTTCTGTCCACTACAGGGTCCCAGGAGTGATCTGTGATGTCCCAAGAACCCTTTATGACCCAGCTCCTGGAAGAGACTCCTCAGCATTGCCCCGTTCTTAGAGGAACCGGGACACTTGGGGCATACGAGGGGACTGAGAGGCAGCGTCCGTCCACAGGCCAGCAAGGGTTTTGTTTGGGAATAAACGTGCTGATTTCATGCTGGCAGGTCTGGGTGGTCCTGTGAGCATCCGCCACAGAGGTGGGTAAGAAAGCGTATCATCCCTACAGGTTTATACATGGCTGTGCGAGTGTGCTCAGGTACCCTGCTCCAATCAAGAAGCGAAACACCCGGTAGCAGAATGGGAACCCAGAGCAGTGGATGGGGCTAAAACCACAAGCCCCTGGGAGTCCGGGACCAGAATCCAGCCTCTATCTGGGCTGTCGGTGCTGCTCCAGGATTAGAGACAAATAGAGCAGGGTTGGGCCAAGGGGACCAGAGCTGTCCTCACTCTGCAAAGACGGGAGTCGAGAGCCACATGTGCTGGGAAATCTGTGCCTAAGAGTCTCTGCCCACAGACTCAGTTTCTCCAGAGAAGCCTTGCTGTGGGTGGCTGGAACTCCACCCTTACATTCAGCAAGGATGTAAGACCTGCTTCATACCACTCGTGGAAAGTTTTAGCTATTTATCGAGGGTAAATAATTGTGAACCTGGAATTCTCTTTTCAGCTAGGTTACCTTTTAAGAGGGAGAACAAAACAAAGACCGTTCAAGAACCTTCATTGCCTGAGAAATTTTAGTACCCAGAGCTCCCTGTAACTCTCTTTAGACATTATTAAGAAAATATTAATTAAATTGTGCATGTTAAAAATTTAAGGTATTTGTTAAAAGTCTAGAAATGAAACAAATAACTTTAAAAAACCACAAAATTTAAAAATACGGAAAAAGAAAAGAAACAGTGAAAACTTGGCTAGTCAATAGAAGTCAAGAAAGACGAGAAACAAATAGAAAATTCAAAATAAGACCACAGAAATATGAATTCTATGCCCAGTGAAAATATCCTTGAGGAAAGAAGGTAAAGATATTATCATAAGGAAAACTAAGAGAATCCATGATTAACAGACCTTCTCTAAAGGAAATAGTAAAGAACATTCTTCAGATGGAAGGGAAATGATACCAGAATGAATCTTTGAGTCATCAGAATGAAGGAAGAACAACAGAAATGGTGAAGATCTGAGTAAATATAAGTAATTTTTATTCTATGAAGTTCTTTAAAATATGTATGATGGTCAAAAGAAAAAAATTATTATGTGTCCTATCAGAGGCTTTGAATGTATATAGATGTAATACATATGATAACTACAACACAAAAAAGAGAAAAAGGAGAAAATGTTGGTCAATATTCTACATCCTACTTGAAGTGGTAAAATATTAGCTCTGTGAAAGGCTGCAAAAAGCTAAGTATGTACCGTGTAATTCCTAAAGCAGGTCCTCTACAAAACCCAGGGCCATCTAAGAATCCAACTCATAGCGACTCTATAGGACAGAGTAGAACTGTCCCATAGGGTTTTCAAGGAGCGCCTGGTAGATTTGAACTGTCGACCTTTTGGTTAGCAGCTGTAGCTCTTAGCCACTACACCACCAGGGTTTCCATAATTAAAAGGATGGAAAAGGATACACCATGAATACACTAATGAAAAGAAAGCTGAAATGGCTATACTAATATCAGAAAGGCACGCTTTGAAGCAAGGAAAATTATCAGGGATGAAAGGGGGTATTATGTTCTAGTGAAGGAGCCCTGGCGGTACAATGGTCAAGTTCTCAGCTGCTAACTGAAAGGCCAGCAATTTGAACTCACCAGCTGCTCTGTGGGAGAAAGATGCGGCAATCTGCTTCTGTAAAGATTGCAGCCTTGGAAGCCGTGCTGGGAAGTTCTATTCTGTCCTATAGAGTCACTATGAGTTGGAATTGACTCGACGGCACACAACAACAACAAATAATGAATCAGTTCATTAAAAACATATAATAATCCTAAAAAAATCAAATAATAATCCTAAATAAGTACGCACCAACAAAAGCACTTGAAAATACATGATGAAAAAAATAATAACATTGTAAGGAGAAATGAACAAAATTGAAATTGTGACTGGAAACTTCCATACTCCTCTGTCAGTAATCAATAGAACAAGTGACGGGAAAACATCAAGGATGGCCAAGAAAAAGCACCAACAACCAATTTGATCTAATTGACCTTTATAGGACACAACACCCAGAACAAGCTCCCAGAGTGGTGCAAAGAGTTAGGCGCTTGTTGTCATTGCTGTTAGGTGCCGTCAAGTCAGTTCCAACTCATAGCGACCCCATGCACAACAGAACGAAACACTGCCCGGTCCTGCGCCGTCCTTAAAAGAGACTAAAAGAATAGCAAGGGAACACCATGAACAGTTCCATGCACACATAATTGACAAGAAAACTAAAATGGGCCTATTCCTTGAAAGCTACAAACTACCAAATTCACCTAAGGAGAAATAATAACCCTGTGTCTAATAAAGACACTGAAATAATGGTTTAAAACCTCCTGAAAAGAAATCTCCAAGCCTAGATGTCTCCACTATTGAATTTTACTAAATATTTAAATAACAAATACACCAATTCTACATAATCTTTCCTACAAAAAATAGAAGAGGGGACAATTCCTAATTCATTTTATGAAACCAGCATTACCCTGATCCAAAAACCAGTAAAAGAGAATATCCAATATTCCCTCACAAGTATAGGCACGAAATTCCTCACAGAAATAGAAAATTGAATCCAGCAATATATAAAAAGAATTATACACCATGATCAAGTGGAGTTTATCCTGAAATGCAGGACTAGTCAATATTTGAAAATCAATATAATCCATCACATTAACAGATTTAAAAAAGAAGAAAAAAATATATAATCATCTCAATTGACGTACAAAAAGCATTTGACAAAATTCAACATCCATCTGCGAATAAAATGTTAGCAAACCAGGAATAGAAGGAAACTTTCTGAAGTCTACTGCAGTGCGATGGATCGCTTTCGTGTGACCTTTCTCACCGTGGTCTTGTAACTCCTACTCAGGTGATTGGATGGGACTGTGCAGGTAGGGCAATTGTGACCCACCAAAGGGATTGGTCCGTTTTGGCCTCCCGCTGGGCTTGAAGTGAACCACCCCAGAGGCAGGAGAGAGGGGATCCCACCACCACCAGGAAAAGCAGCCAGGAGAGGAGAGCACATCCATTAGACTCAGGATCCCTTCACTGAGAAGCTCCTGGACCCAGGAGACAGAGAGCGAGCTGTAACCCTGAAGACTGAGAGAAGTCGCGCCGGAGAAGCAGTGGCAGAAGACACCGAGCAGGGGCTTCCTGGCCCACAGAGCGAGAAAGCTGGTGCCTCTGGGCAGAGGCAGAGGGTCAGGAAGAGACATGCCTGTGAGCACAGCTGGGAAGAGGCTGTCCTGATGGAAGAACTGTACCTGAGCACTCCTGAACCTGAATTGTAACCCATTACTTCCCTAATAAAGCCCATAATTGTGAGTATTGCCTGTGAGTTCTGGGTGGCCATTGTAAGGAATTATCGAACCCAGCAGAGAACCAGAGAGTGCTGTGGGAGGGACAGTTGGTGTCAGACTTGGTGAAGACGGCACAGAAAGAGGCATAGCTGAGCTCCGCCTCATTGGAAGAAGCCTTGGCTGCCGATCTTGATTCTCCTTCCCCCTTGTGAAGCGACAGGAGGTCAGACACCAGCCCGCCGTTTTTATACTTGTGAAGAGCATCTACAGAATAAAACAACTACAGCTAGCACCATTTTTAATGGTGAAAAACCAAAGGCCCCCTAATCACACCAGTTCTGACCCTTTGGTCCTATCAAAGCAGTATCGTGACGTTAACGTCATTTTTTGTTAGCTATGGTTTCCAGTTTGGTTTTCGGTTCATACAGCCACACAGCCCCTTGATTTAGAAGACATTTGCAGGTCAAATGCCCAGGCCCAAAGTGGCCTTCAAACTCTACAGGTGGCTCAGACTCATTATGGTACCACGGACACACACACGGCCCACACCAACCTGAGTGGTATCCGCCTGGGAAGGATACCCCAGCCCCGCACCTCGGATGATGCCGCCTGGCCCAAGAGCTGACAGCGGGGAATGACGTGGCCCCAGACAACATCACCCCTGCTCTAGAGATGACTTTGCCCCAGACCGTGAGACCACTGACCCAACAGCGCCCATGGGCTGCCTCACCTAAGTCATCGACAAACTGGGCATTCGTTGTTTTCTTTCCTTTGCTGTCACGGATTCTGTTGTGTCCCTTGAACTTGCTATTTGCTTAGCCCATGATCCTGGCTTACTTCTTGCTCTCTGCCAAAACGTACACTCCTACATTTTCATGCCTGAAAGGAAATCTCGTAGAGGTTACTACTAGTTTCACCATTCTAACAGCTAAGGGAGATTATTGCTTTTTCCAGGAGGCAACAACCTCAGCTTGGCGCATGCCTGGACCCCTGGGCAAGGGACCTCCCACTGCCCCTGCTCTGGAGCCTAACTGGGGGCGGGGGGCAAGTAGGATGCTGTGCCCGGGGCATCCCCGTGCTTGCCCTGGGCACCGCTTGAAGCGGGGCACCAATTAGCAGTTTCTCTCGGCCGTGAGGTTCACTAACTGTGAGAGATCATTCAGCAATTTAACACTAATTGGTCTAGGTGCCATTTTCCATAGTTAGGGCTTGCCTGTGCCTTCTCCTGCTCCCCCTCCCACTTTCCACCTGGACTTCCTTCCCTGCGTCTCCAACCACAACCACACAACCACATTTTCCCCTTGGTTGCAAACAAATGCCACTAACCTTTCCACCTACCTTACTGAACTATCAGTTCATACTGTCCACCAACATGACTGTTGGACCTGCCACCTCAACATAAGAAATTCACCAAGATATTATTGTCATAAAAAGTGTTACTTGAACTTTCCACACATGCCACTCTCCACCAAGTTGTTGTTAGAGTCCAAGAGAACATCAGATCTCTTTTCTTGGATAACGCTGTATGAAGAGAAAATTAACTACGGGCCAACCTACAAAGACTTCTACTCCTTTTTACTGTCATAAAAAAGTGTTTTCTAGGCAGTGGTTTTATTTATGCTACATAGGGCAACACATCCCTGTCCCGGGGAGTCTCCTCCACTATTCAGGCCACTCAAATACCCAAAAAGTCAAGTTCAAAATTGATGTCAAGATATCAAGTGATCAATTGTAATATAGGTTTGGTTTTGTTTTCTTAACTGCTGTCTTGACCCAGTTTTGAGGCCCTGGGCGGAGGCTGGTCCGTTCCCCTTCTTGAGCAGCTGATTAAGTCCTCTCTCCAACCACCCTCCTTGTGGGGCTGTCACACACCTGGGCCACTATGCACCCATCCTAATCATCCCAGGGCAGGTACCCAGTGCCTAGGGTCAGCCCCTATGCCCTGGAGCCTACAGAATTATCAAAATATCCAAACGCAGGAAGCCCAGGAAACCTCGCCAACACTGGCCTGCTTCATACATAAGCCGTCTCCTACAAATGCAGCTTGGTGTCACCCTGCCCTGGGTGCAGCCCCCTGTGGGACCCTGTATCCTTCGTGCTGTGTTCTCCCCCAAGGACCTGTGAATATAATCAAACCTTTCAGACTTTCACACAGGGGTTCAAACTGCTCTTTTCCTCCTCACACTTTGCACCTCTTCACTCCCTACAACTTGGCTGCCTCCAGGCCCTGCCCACCTAACCACTACACAGAATTTGAATTTTCACCCCAGATATACTCAACCAGAATCTATGTTGTAACAAGATCCCCTGGCGATTCTCACGTATAACTTCTTGGGAAGTTGTTAGGAATGCAAATTCTCAGCAGGGAAGTCCAGCTTTCTCTCTCGCTCTGTATCTGGCTTTACCTTGCCTCATCCAATGTAATATGATTAAAACACCCACACCTAGACAGCTACCTGGACCTCTGACTGGAAGAGATCTATATTTATGCCTATTGCCAAGAAATGTGATCCAACCAAATACGCAAATTATCGAACAATATCATTAATATCACAGGCAAGCAAAATTTTGCTGAAGATCATTCAAAAGCGGCTGCAGCAGTATATTGACAGGGAACTGCCAGAAATTCAAGCCAGATTCAGAAGAGGACGTGGAGCCAGGGATTCCACTGCTGATGTCAGATGGATCCTGGCTGAAAGCAGAGAATACCAGAAAGATATTTACCTGTGTTTTATTGACTATGCTAAGGCATTCGACTGTGTGGATCATAACAAATTATGGATAACGTTGTTGTCATGGATTGAATTGTGTCCCCCCAAAATATGTGTATCAACCTGGTTACCCCATGATTCCCAGTATTCTGTCGTTGTCTTCCATTTTGTGATTGTAATTTTATGTAAAAGAGAATTAGGGTGGGATTGTAGCACCCCTACCAGGTCACATCCCTGATTCAATGTAAAGGGAGTTTCCCTGGGGTGTGGCCTACATCACCTTTTATCTCTCAAGAGATAAAAGGAAAGGCAAGCAAGCAGAGAGTTGGGGACTTCATGCCACCAAGAAAGCAGCACAGGGAGCTGAGCGCACCCTTTGGATCTGAGGTTCCTGCATTGAGATGCTCCCAGACCAAGGGAAGGCTGATGCGTCACAAGGACATTCCTCTAGAGCTGACAGAGAGAGAAAGCCTTTCTCTGGAGCTAAAGCCCTAAATTTGGACTTCTAGCCTACTAGAAGCTTACTAGACTGTAACTCTAGCTTACTAAAAAAAAAAGCTTACTAGACTGTAAGAAAACAAATTTCCCTTTGTGAAAGCCACCTATTTGTTTTATTTCTGTTATAGCAGCACTAGATAACTAAGACAATTTCCAAGAATGGGAATTCCAAAACACTTAATTGTGCTCATGAGGAACCTGTACATAGATTAAGAGGCAGTCATTCGGACAGAATGAGGGGATACTACGTGGTTTAAAGTCAGGAAAGGTGTGCGTTGAGGTTTTATCCTTTCGTCATACCTAGTCAATCTGTATACAAGCAAATAATCCGAGCAGCTGGACTATATGAAGAAGAACGGGGGATCAGGATTGAAGGAAGACTCATTAACAACCTGCGTTATGCAGATGACACAACTTTGCTTACTGAAAGTGAAGAGGACTTGAAGCACTTACTAATGAAGATCAAAGACCACAGCCTTCAGTATCGATTACACTTCAACATAAAGAAAACAAAAATCCTCACAACTGGACCAATGAGCCACATCATGATAAACGGAGAAAAGATTGAAATGGTCAAGGATTTCATTTTACCTGAATCCCCAATCAACACCTGTCATGGACTGAACTGTGTCCCCCAAAAATATGTGTCAACTTGGTTAGGCCATGATTCCCCGTGTTGTGTGATTGTCCACCATTTTGTCTTTTGATGAGATTTTCCTATGTGTTGTAAATCCTATCACTATGATCTTAATGAGATGGATTAGCAGCAGTTATGTTGATGAGATCTATAAGATTAGATAGTGTCTTAAACCCATCTCTTTTGAGATTTGAAAGAGAGAAACAAGCAGAGAAACGTGGGGACCTCATACCACCAAGAAAGCAGTGCCAGAGCAGAGCACGTCCTTTGGAGGTTCCTGCACTGAGAGGCTCCCAGACCAAGGGAAGACTGATGACAAGGGCATTCCTCCAGAGCCAACAGAGAGAGAAAGCCATCCCCCTGGAACCTGAATTCAGACTTCTAGCCTATACTGGACTATGAGCAAATAAATTCCGTTTGTTAAAGCCATCCACTTGTGGTATTTCTGTTATAGCACCTCTGGATGACTAAGACAACACCCATAGAAGCTGCAATCAAGAAATCAAAAGACATATTGCATTGGGCAAATCTGCTACAAGAGACCTCTTTAAAGTATTCAAAACCAAACAAGTCACCTTGAAGAATAAGATGCCCCTGACTCAAGCCATGGTGTTTTCAATTGTCTCATATGCATATGAAAGCTGGATGATGAATAAGGAAGACCAAAGTAGAATTAACGCCTTCGAATTTTGGTGTTGCAGAAGAATGTTGAAAATACCATGGACTGCCAAAAGAATGAACAAATCTGCCTTGGAAAAAGTACCACCAGAATGCTCCTTAGAAGCAAGGATGGCAAGACTACGTCTCACATACTTTGGGGATGTTGTTAGGAGGGATCAGTCCCTGGAAAAGGACATCATGCTTGGTAAAGTAGAGGGTCATTTAAAAAGAAGAAGACCCTCAACGAGATGTATTGACACAGTGGCTGCAACAATGGGCTTAAGCCCAAGGATTGTGAGGATGGTGCAGGAACAGGCAGTGTTTCCTTCCATTGTGCATAGATTCGCTATGGGTAGGAATTGACTTGATGGCACCTAACAACAACAACAGCATGGTAGATTGAATAAACTGCACGTATTAAACGTGTAGAATTTGGTAACTTTTGATATGTGAGATCATCTCTGCAATCAAGAAAGTTAATGTATATATTAACCCTAAGAGATTCTTGAGCTCATTTGTAATCCCACCTTCCCATCCCTATCTGCCTATCTCTCCCCCTTCCAGCCAACCACTGCTCTGTTCTCTGGTATTATGGGTTAGTTTGTGTTTTCTAGAATCATATAAATGGAATCATACCTTAAATACTCATTTTTATCTGGATTTTTTTCACCCATCGTAATTAGTTTTAAACTGTGACTATAGGCTTAATTGATCCAATTCTTTCAGACACACCAGACTCTGAACAAAGAAGACTCGTAAATATGACAAAAAATTTCTGTGCATTTAAAAATCTTGTACATCTATTAAATCGAGATTATAAATTTGGTATATCAAATTCCCTCACACATTTTAAACACCTAAAACAGAGTTTATACAAAACACCGCATGATTACCAAATTCATTGGAACCTTGTATGAACACAATCTGCACAAAGCTACTGTTGTTTTTAGATATATTCCTGGGTTTTCACATTGTCGTAAGCAATCAAAGAAAACAGAACTATCTTAGACCAAATGAAACTCTTTGGTAAGAGTCTCTGGGCTGCACCCAGGTTGCCTGGTTTTTTCAAACACTTGGGACCCCTAGCCCAGGTCCCAATCGAAATGCTCCTTGGAAGCAAGAATGGTGAGACTGTGTCTTACATATTTTAGACATGTTGTCAGGAGGGGTCATTCGCTGGAGAAGGACACTATGGATGGTAAGGTACAGACAGGGTCAGCGAAAAAGAGGAAGACCCTCAATGAGATGGGTTGACACAGTGGCTACAACAATGGGCTCAAGCATGACAATGATTGTGAGCATGGTGCAGGACCGGGCAGTCTTTTGTTCTGTGGTATGTAGGGTCACTATGAGTAGCAACCAACTCGATGGCACCTTAAAGAACAACAACAACAATACCCCTAATGGGAATGTCTTAGTCCTACTTCAATCCTCCAGATACCTCCCCACCTCCAATTCCAAGCACTTACACTTAACAAGAGACATTCTTGGGCACTTACGTAGTAGGTATCCATACCTGAGTTAGTTTCTAATTCTCAAAGTAAAAGAACCTCAAGCTGGTTGCCACCTCATTCACAGTTAGGACACCTGCCCGATCCTCCCGAACAACAGGCTGCCAACCCTCTGGCCCTCTGGCCCCCCATTGCATACCAAAATTTTTAGCAAAACCTAAAAGGTGGATCCTTGTCTGGCGCTCTCAGACCTGCCAATGATCTGGACACCCAATAATCTGGACACCGGCCTTTGAGAAAGACAAAGTAAGATTATTGCAACGCGCAGAACAAGATGCTGGGAGGAAGTTCCTCAGATCTGACTGCCCAAGCAGGGCTTATATGTGATTGGGGCAGCAAGACGATAGCCGAGCAAGCATACTGCGGAGGGAAAATTCTAGAAGGTGGCCAGGAAACAGGAACTGTCTTGGTTTTTGTCAGACTCTCGCTTTGGAGTAGGGTCTGGGTGATGATTTTTCTTCTGAATCGTTTCACCTGTCGCTGCATCATCTGTTGAGATCAATTAGTGGTCACGGTTGGAACTTCTGTGCCTGCAGGATGGGCCAAATCTGGCTTGGGCTAGTTTAAGGACTAATGGAAATTTACTGGCATTCATGGGATCGGGATACAACTCCTTGTTACCCACATCTGGGAGTTCTCCAGGCCTTTCCTACCTCCTCAGCCCCCAGAGCTTGTCTGCTTCTTGATCCCTCCCAACTCTCACTCCCCACACCAGGACTGTGTCCTCACCCTTCCCACCTCCACCCCTGGAATTTATCCTGTAGACAGACTCTCACCCAAGTACCTGTCTACAAATTCTTACAGCAGCACTACTCTCTCCCATCAATCAAAAGGTGGATACAATCCAAAGTCTAGCAACAGATGACTGGACGAACAAAGCGTGGGCCATCCACACAATGGGATGCCACTGGGCCTTAAAAGGAATTAGAAACTGACAAGTCTACAATGTGGATGAGCCTCAAAAGCGTGAAGCTAAGTGAAAGTGCGGGGAACAAAAGGCCACATATTTCCATTGAGATAAGACATCCAGAGCAGGTAAACCCATAGACACAGAAAACCAATCACTGATGGCCATGGGCACGGGGGAGGGGCCATGGGGAGGACCGCTCAATGGGAACAGGGTTTCTCTCCTTGGTGAGGACAATGTTCTGAGGTACGTAGATACCGGTAATGGTTGGATAGGATTTTGAAAGTATATTTGTTGTTGTTAAGTACCATCAATTTGGCTCCAACTCATAGCGACCCTATAGGACAGACTATAACTGCCCCATAGGGTTTCCAAGGAGCGGCTGGTGGATTTCATCTTCGGACCTTTTGATTAGCAGCCAAGCTCTTAACCCCTATGCCACTAGGGAATATAAAGACACTATATTATACACATTTAAACTATTAAAACAAAACTTTATTAAATGAAAATCTACCAGTTAAAATAGCATAAACTATAATGTGAGCTGGAAAAAGACTACAAATAAAGCACAGAAATACCGGATCAGGTAAGGGTGAGAAAGGATCTCGTTCTGAGGCCAACACTCCCTGGCTTGGTTGAGAAGCTGCTGTGAGAGAGGTGGGACAACTGGCTCAGCCTCTGGTGCCTGGGCCGGAGCTGGAGATGCCAGACCTGAGGCTGCATCAAGCTCCCGTGTTCCTTGAGGAAGACGGTCCACATCAGCTGGTGGTCTGGGAGCTGTTTCTGGAGATGACCTGGGAGAAGAATCCAGCTTCCCTGCAAGTTGTAGGTGTGATGCCTGGGCCACGGCTGCAGATGGAATACCTGGGGCTACATCGAGCCCTGGTGTTGGTGCAGGAGCATGGTTGGCATCACCAGGTGGTCTGGGATCCGGTTCTGGAGGTGGCCCAGGATGAGATTCCAGCCCTCTGGCAGGCTCTCCATCTGGTGCCAGTGATGGAGGACCTGGTGTTCTATCCTGCTAAGGTGTTGGTTCAGGAGTGGGATCTACCTCACCAGGTAGTACAGCAGACAATTCTGGAGGTGACCCGAGAAGACGGTCCAGCCCACCAGCAGGCTTTCCATCTGGTGTTGGTGCTGGTGATGGAAGACCTGGTGCTCTATCGAACTCCAGTACTGGTGTCAGAACAACGTCTGCCTGAGGAGGTGGTCCTGGAGTTTCTTCTGGAGGTACCCGTGCACCACAAGCTTTTTCTAGTGCTGACATTGGAGGTGCAAGAAGAGAAACGTTTAACACCATGACTGCCTTTCCTCTCACTTTTCCAATGAAGGAAAACATCCCACTGTATGAAGAGAAGCCCAAGTTTTCTACCCTAGAAGTCTTCCCAGAATTTGGTCCACAAGAGGAGGGTCTGAGGTTACACTGAGCTCTGGTCCAATCTGCACCTCTGGGGGGTCCTTCCTGTGGGACCCGCCCCATGTCCCCCTCACAAGCTCACATGCAGGCGTGCCCAGACCTCCTCACCCGCTATCGCCGCCTTAATGGGCTTCCGGTGACCCAGCATGGCACAGAGTGCATAAGCGCGATGTTTCAATTCCGACTGGGGCATGTTCTTCAGCACGTACTCCACCAGGAGATCCAGGCAGGGGAAGTTGGGGGGCTGGTTAAAGTCATCGGAATACTCGTACAACCACATTTCCAGGATGAAAGACATGGCTCTGGGGATGGGTGGTGAAGAGAAGGGTCAGAGACCTGGCCTTTCCCACCACACTGCCCTCCAGGGCGCCTGTGTAAGGGCCCTGGTCCCTCTGTCTGCCCTGTCCTTGCAACGGCCAGCCCCATCCTACACCTGACCCTGTGGCTGTCCTGGCAGTGGCAGGCCTGGTCACTGTTCAGGGGGCTAACACAGAGCCTCGGTCTCAGGCAGCACCCCACCAATGATCTGACCAGCTCTCCCTCCTCAGGAAGCCTGACTTACATCCCCTTCTGTCTCTTGGCCCCCTCCCCAATGGACAGTAAACCCCCGAGGGCAGGGAGGTTATGTCTGCATGTTCACCTCACAGCCTGGCACACAGTAGTGCTCCAGGAATATCTGAGGCTGAGGACAGACTGTGTGTATCCTCAGCCTGCCTGCCCAGGCCCTCAGGCCCCTCCACCTAGAGGGTGGGCACCAGCGTGCTGCCTGGTTCTCTGCATGCACATGAGGGTCTCCTCTCCCACGGTCACTGTTCTCCCAGGGACAGGGACCCCATATGCAACTCAGCCCCCATGACAGGGGTGCAGGATTCGGGACCTGGTTTCTCCCCACCTCCTGGCCTGGTCCTGGGATGGGGAGAAGACAACCAGAAATGGAGGGGATTGTCAGGGGGAAGGGCTCCTTCAGGGGCCAGTCTGAGCCCCCAGCCTCCCCTCTGCTCCCCAGGACTCCAGGGCTCCAACTCAGATCTGTGTGAACCGCTTTCCTCCTGCAGGGGGCGACGCTGAACTCATCCCTCCAGGGGGATCTAGATGTGTGGGACCCAGGGTGTGACCAGCCCCAATCCAGACACACCCCCTACCCCCCAACCCTTCTGTGGAGACAGCAGCCCCTCCTTCTCCACCCAAAGTCCGCTCACTCTATCAGGTTCTCCTGGGTTCCGCCATCCGGGACAGGATAGGGGGAGTCGCGTCCATACCTAGAGGAGACATGGGGCATTATATCTAATGCACTGTGGCCACTACCTGCTTCCAACATCTGGTGTTCCTGTGTCAGTCCCCAACTAGAATGGAGGCCCAGGAGGGCAGGGCTTCCTGTCTGCTTTGTTCATTGAACAGTGCTAAGTGCCTAGGACAGTGTCTGCAGCACTCGGGGACCCATAGATGATTGTTGAATGAATGAACCCAACCAGCACTTTCCCTGATATCTGAGTGCCCTGGGCCCCTCTGCCCACCCCCAGGGCCTCCTGTTCTACCTACACCAAGGACGAGGACCCACTAGACACATCTCAACCCCCTTTACAAATGGGAAATAGGTTTGCTCAAGGGCACACGGTCAGTGAGGCCTGAGGCAGCAGCTTCTTCATGGAGGAGAGGAAACCAGAAATGTGAACATCCAGCCCCTCCAGCAGCCTTTTCCACAGAGCTGGGCTCCAGGTACACACTTCCCATGGCTTGTCCCATGTGGTCCTGACAGTTGCTCCAGCAGGTTGATCCTTTACCACACCCTTTTCAGAGGAGCAAACTGAGGCAGAGAGGTGAGTGACTTTCCCCAGACTCACAGCTGGTAGGTGGCTGAGTTCCCACTGGGCTGTGGAGGGTGGGGTGCTCACCTTTGGAACAACAGTTCCAGAACCTGCTGGGTGGTGGCGTAGGTTCTGTATGTTTCCAGGAAATTGTCGATGAAAGATGTTTCACCTTCCATGAAGGCAGGCACCAGTCGCTCCACCTGCTGCTCCAGTGAGAGTGGCTGGACAGTCTCCACCTCACAGGTCTCCTCCATGTCCTGGTCTGACCCACAAAGACACTGGGGTGGGACAGAGAAGGGACATACCATCAGAGGCAGCCCCGTGGGCCACCAGGAGGGTCGGAGTCCCAGACCTCTGTGACCAGTGACAAGAGGTGGGACAGGAATGCCCCAGCAGAACACAGTAGATTAGGTGGGTCAGTGTATGAGGACACACGTGAGGCTCCTGCAGCCCTGCTGTGGGTCAGTGGGTGAGGACACACAGAAGGCTTCTGCAGCCCTGCTGAAAGGGCAGCAGAAGATATCAGCCCAGGGCCAGCAGCAATGGGAGGCTCAATTACCATGGGAAACCGCCTCCCTTCTGGAATATTCTGCAGCCACGTCAGGACACAGCTTCTGACCTAAAGGGGTCAAGGTAATGTGTTCCTCGACATTGGAGTTTGTTGAAAAAGGTATATCATATACTGCGCCCCGTGCTTTAGGGGAAAAGGAGCCTGCTAAGCCTGAGGATGTGTGAGGCTGGGAGAAGGTGTGGAAGGACAGTCCAGCTGACTGCTGCCTGGGGCCCCTGGGCCGAGAGTTAAACTCTGAAACAGGAGCAACCTGCAGAAAGATGCCGGGGCTGATGTGCAGTGCAAACAGCATAAAAGACTCATTTCTGATATTCGTGCACCTGGCCAGGGCAGGCAAGACAGTGGGGCAGGGAAGGAAGGATGGTGGCAGATTCCTCTGGGAGGGGCCTGGAGTCCCTTGAGAGGGAAAGCCCTGGGAGGGAGATAGGGATCTCTGGGGTAGAGCCTGGGCCCTGGGCTCCCTCTAGTCATCTGGGGTCCTGAGAGGGGAACCCACGCCCGCACTCACACGGAATCTGCGCCAGCCCTTCCTGGTCCGTTTCTTCGGGTCGGTGGATTTGATGGTGCCATCTTCCTTCCCCTTATGGATCTCCTTCGGGGGGTTCTGCAGAGACAGAGCCCAGCAGTGACCCGGGAGGCATCAATTGCCCCTCCCAGCCGCCTCCTTCCCTCTCTGCCCCTTTAAGCCCTTGTGCCCCCTTCCCAGTTCTCTATCTACACCACGTGCTGGGCAGGTCGGCCTGGGGCTGCACCATCCAGCCCAGTCCATGTTCACTGACTAGGGTTAGAAATGGCAACCTCTGAGTATTGCAGCAGGATCTTGGAGGAGCTGGGCTGGCACAAAGGCAGCAGTGGGTGGTCAATGCCAGCAGCTAGGATCACAGGGTGCCTGGCCCACACAGGGCAAGCTAGAACTCAGAGAAGGCCCCCGTGAGAGTACCAACTCAGCCTGTGACCCCCTGACCATCCCTCCCTAAAGCCCTGGTGTGAAATGAGGCCCCCGGGTAGGAACTTAGGCCCCAGCGTCTTATGTGATCAGCGGGTTGGGGCAGGAAAGTGAAGCATGTCTCTACCTTTGCCACCCCAGCCCCTAGTCTCCAAGGCACCCAACCTGACGGACTAGGCCCACCCACCGCCCCGTTCCAGGTCAGTCCAAGGCTTATGAACCCAGTGATGGTGAAGGGCTCTGCGGATGGAGCTGGGGAGCTCTCAATGGGTGCTGGTCATGAAGCAGCAGCAGCACCATTTTCATCTTCCTCCTCCTCACCTTTCCCCTCCCAAATCTCCCCAGATCACGTGACCCCTCCTTCCCTGACCCTACCCTCTTCCCTCCCATTTGGATCCTTCCTCTTCCAACAACTTTCTGCTTCATCAGTTCTGTCCTCATTTCCTCGATGCCCCCATTGCCAGGGACCCCATGAGGACAAGGGCTGGTGTGACCTGGGGGAGGGGCGTAGGGCTGCCCAGGTGGGATCACAGTGGTGGCCTGGTCTGGATTGGCAGCCCTGGGCCACCCTGTGTCACCTTTAGGATCTTTTCGGTAAATGACAGACAGCGGGAAAACATGTTTCTAACTCCAGCATCTCCACTCAGCTGAGCTGGTAGGGGGCTGTCTCTAGAATGTGGGTGTCTGGTGACCAGGGTTCTGAGTTCTATGTCCTCCATTGTCAAAGAAGTGAGGTCATATCCTGGGTCCCCTGACCTGGGCCCAATGTTAGATAAGACCTCCCCCAAGTCCCTTCTGGGCTGCTGAATGCCCACCTCTCCCCTTGCCATCTCCTTAACTGTACACAGTGACACCAACACAGTCCCCCACAGAACCCAGGGCAGGCTTGGGTGAGCCAGGGCCCCAGCTTTGAGCAGACAGAGCCAGCTCCAGACACAGCTTATCCCTCTTAAGCTGTTTGTGACCCTGGACAAGTCTTTGTGCTTCTCAGAGCCGTCTCAGCCTCCCCTTCACACAATGGGGATCATTCTAGCAACTTCTTCCTAGGGAAATCAGCAGGTGTATGTGAGATAACACCCATAAACCCGTGGGCTGGTGTCACACGTAGCTGACGCACAAATTCAGAGATGGGAGAATTTCAAGCAGGGATGGGAAGCAGCATGGAGGATACCTCAAAACAGGGCTGGGTTCTGGTGGTGTGAGCTTGGGAAAGTCACTTCCCCGTGTGTACCAGAAGGGTTTGGAATTAAACAAACATCAAAACCCTCCAATAACTTCCATTATTTAGAATCTGACCCAGTGTCTCATCTCGGACCAGGGGATGGGCAGCCTGCACAATGGCCCCCAGCTATCCCTCCTGCTGGCCTCCACATCCTGCGTGACCCCTTTCCCTAGTGTGAGTGGGGAGTCATGGACTTGCTTCTCAAGAATGTTGTTGTTTGGTGCCGTCGAGTGATTTCTACTCACAGTCACCCCATTTGGGCAATGTCTCCCGGCTCTCTCTTATGCTCCCTCTCGCTCTGTCATCGCCCACCCTGCACACCCCAGGAAGGAGCTGTGATGTACGACCTGCCCTATGAGGCTGACATGAGAATGACTCGAGGCCCTAATCAACAGACACAGAGGAACTGAGGCCCCCAGTCCAACAGCTCACAAGGTCCTGCTCACAACTCAGAGTGAGCAGGGAGCGGATCCTCCCCAGTCAAGCCTCCGTTGAGACCACAGCCCCAGCCTTGTGAGAGAACTTGGGGCAGAGTCATCAGCTAAGACATGCCTTGTTCCTGGTCCACAGATACTGTGAGATCATCAGTGTGTCCTGTTGTGAGTCATGAGTTCTGGGGTGATGTTGTCACAGGGCAGGAGACAGCTCCTCCAGCCCCCTAGGTCTTGGGACCTGGACCTGCCCTCCTCCTGCCTCCCTCCTCTCCTCCCAGCTCCCTCCAGCCACACTGGCAGCTTTCCAACCCTCTCTCTGGACAAACTCACAACTGCCTCCCGGTCTCTGCACCAGCTGGGCCTTCTCCCTGGCATGGTGTCCCCCAACTCTTGCAATGCTGTAGAATGGCTTTAAAGTTAAAATTTACAACACTTTTTAAAAAAGCTGCATCTGCCTTCCTCCTGGGCCCGAGTATGTACTGAGCTCCTGACCTCAGGATACCTCATGTCTATGATATTGGAGCTGCCCAGCTCAACCTGGGTATTGCCATAAGGTAGGTCCCCAGAAGTAACCCACAGTCTGATGGAAATGGTCCACCGAGGATCAGACCTGGCAGGGCCAGAGGGCACAAATAAGTTAACTCAATAGGTAGTCTGGACCCTACATGCTCCCTGTTCGTACCAGGGCCTCTTCCTCAGTCCACCTCTGGCCTCACCGGTGCTTGCCTACACCCAGCTGACAGTGGAGGAAAAGGCACTGACCCATTCATGGCTTGTCAGCTCGATCTGTGGGTGCACCCAGAAAGTGGGAGCTGCTGCCTGCACCCTCACTCAGGGTGGCCGAGAAAGAGAGTTGTGGGAGGGATTTTCCAGGGGGCAGTGCTTCCAGCAGTCCGAGGGCCCAGTAGCTTGGTGTGGTGGGAGAAGTGGGCTGTCATAAGGACATACGTGAACTCTTGTGCAGGGAAGATTGGCCCAGCTGGCTGGTCAGAGACCCCTATCCAATGACACACCAGCTCCCTCACCCTTCGGGGGCAATAACTCTGAGGCCCATGTACCCTTCAGTGTCTCAGGGGTTGGGCCGAGTGCCCACAGTGGGAACTGACTCAACAATGAAACATGTGCCAGCAGCCTTCCCATCTGATTTCACCTCCTCATCCCCACCACTGTTTCCTGGGACACCTCCCAAATAAACCACTTGTACCTGAGCCTGTCTCGTATACTTCTGGGGGACCCAAGCTCTATAGTTTTCATTGTGTGATTATGTAGACTGCTGCGACTTAGAATCTCTTCTTAAATATTTGTTAGCATCATTGTTTCTCTAATACTGAGTCTTAGAATGGAGTTAGAGCATCATGTCATCATTATTCTTGGCTGCTGCTGAGTCAGTCTCCAGGTCCTGGTGACCCCATGTGCTACAGGGTGGAACTGAGATCCAAAGGTTTTTCTTGGCTATTGTCTTTATGGAAGCAGATCGCCAGGCCTTTTCTTCCATGGAGCTGCTGGGTGGGTTAGAACTGCCAAACTTTAGGTTAGCAGCTGATTGTAAACCACTTGTGCCACCTGGGCTGCTAGTAAACCACAGGGCATCAGATTAGGGTTTATACAAATTACACTCCACCAGCATGAAGGGCGATGTTTATGTAGACTTGGGCTGTACCAGGCATGAACACAGGTGGGGTGTGTGTGTGTGTGTGTGTGTGTGTGTGTGTGTGTTCCTCATTAAAAAAAAAAAAAAAAACCTGTTGCCATAGAGTCAATTCTGATTCATAGCAACCCTAGAGGACAGAGTAGAACTGCCAGCATTTTGGTTAGCAGCCAAGCTCTTATTGACTGCACCACCAGGACTCCTGTATTCGTCATAGAAGCCCTAAAAAGTGGGTGCTCTTGTAATCCTCATTTTATGGACGAGGAAACCAAGAAAGGTTAAATAACCCACCCAAGGCAGGCAATCATTGAGCAAGTTGGGACTGACACCGTGCTGTCTGTCTGCAGGCAGAGTCCTTGTTCTCAGTCCACGTGTTGCCAGCCTCCCAGTGGACAAACATCAGAGGGAATCATCTCCAGCACTTGTGTTTCCTTTTGTATATTAAAAAAAAAAAAAAATCCACTTTGATAGGGACCAAAAGATAAACTGTGGTGCCACAAAGAGAAATGAAGCCCTGATGCATGCTACAACATGGACGAGCCTTGAGGACATTATGCTGAGTGACAGAAGTCAGTTACAACAGGACAGATATTGTATGAGCTCCGTTATATGAGAGACCAAATTTCACTAGTGGTTACCAGGGGTGGAAAGGAGGGGAAGAGGCAGCCATCGATTGGAGGCAGCGAGCAACTTCATGGTGATGGGAAACCTGGCCATGGCCATGGATGGTAGAGGCCCAACATGATTGATGTAGCTGATATCACTAATTCATACACCTGAAAAATGGCGAACTGGCAAATGTGGTATTACATATTTTTACAACAATTAAAATAAAACATTTGTATTGTAGAACAAAATTCTAACTCACACACACAAAAAAGAAAGACCAGTTTTACTGGTCTGACATAGACTGAAGAAACCCCAAGAATATGGCCCCCCGGATATACTTTTAGCTCAGTACTGAAGTCACTCCTGAGGTTCACCCTTTAGCCAAAGATTAGACAGGCCCATAAAACAAAATGAGTCTAAAGGGGCACACCAGCCCAGGGGCAAGGATGAGAAGGGAGGAGGGGACAGGAAACCTGGTAAAAGGGAACTGAAGGCCAAGAAGGGGAGAGTGTTGACATGTAGTGGGGTTGGTAACCAATGTCGCAAAACAATATGTGTACTAACTGTTTAATGAGAAGCTAGTTTGTTCTGTAAACTGTCGTCTAAAGTACAATAATAATAAAATAAAACATTTATCAGGATATGTACACACACTGTGGTTCTCCTCCACGTGCCTGTTTCTTGGTTTTCTGTGGAGTTTCTGTTCATGACCTCAGCACGTGTCCTACTTGGGGATCAAGAGTTTTCCTGACTGTTTGTAACAGCTCTTCTCAAGGAGTTTGGATATTTGGATGCGGATGAAGGGCCTGTGGTTAACAACCCTGAAAATCAGCTCTGGCTTGAGCGAATGGAGACTTGATGGGTCTGGGACTAGATGCTGTAAGGAGGGAAGGGGAAGCTGGACGAGGGCACCCAAGGAGACCCCATTTGGGCAGCTCCAGGGAACAGGGAGCAGGGACTGGTGGACAATGAGGAGAGAGCAGCCCCTGTCAGCCTGTGGTCTCTCAGCTCGAGGTTTAAACTCCAAAGGCCAGAGGGTGCCTGCCTGGTTCTCATCCTGCGACCACCCATTGCAGAGCGGGCCAGGGCAGTGGGACTGACAGCCCACCAGGAAGGAATGCAGTCAGGGAGGCAGCACAAGGAAGACAAGGCAGGGAAGCTGCGAGAGCTGCGGACACCCACCACAGGCTCCCTTCGCGGGCCATCGATCTATTTCCAGTCTGTCATTTGCCTTCAGTATCCACCTTGAAAACTCTGTGTCTACACTTTAAATTCTCACACAGTCAAATCTCTACCTTTTCAGCTGAGATTGAGTCCTGTTGCGTTTTAGGTTCCCAGGGGGCGCAAATGGCTTGTGCTTGACTTCCGACCTAGAGGTTGGTGGTTAGATCTCTCTCAGCGGTGCCACAGAGGATAGCCTGGTGATCTGCTTCCATAAAGATTACAGCCAAGAGAACCCAACAAAGCTCACTTTTACTCTGTAACACATGGGGATGCCACGAGTCAAAATCAAGTCCATGGCGATGGGTTTTATGCTTCAAATATTCTTTTCTGCTCCAAATCCAGTTAAATATTTACGCCTATGTTTTTGTATTTCTACGTGAGGGTCTCTCACACTTCTGGAATGTGTTTGGTGTGTGGAGCCAGGGGAAGAGACGCCAGTCCCTGTCCCACCTTCTATAAGACCAGGGGCTGCTCCTCCACTTCTCTCGTGGACACCAAGGCCCGCGCCTGCCTGGACCGCACCTGCTTCCTGTCTGGCTGGCTTGACTTCATGACCACGCCCTGGCCACTGCCCCAGGACTATGTCCAGGAGAGAGAGGAGCATGAGATGGGCAGTCATTTGGCCCGACAATAACACCCTGCTGAGAAAAACCGTCTCCCTGGAGTTCAACAGGCTGTTGGACTTGGGGTTCCTGGGACTGTGCTTATTGCCCCACAGTGGTCCATTCTGTTTCCCCTGTGGTGGTCTCCCAGGACACGAGGCCCCTACAGGTCTCCACTGGGTCCACTGTGCCCTGTAGCCCAGCATGGATCTGGCACCTGGGCCCACATGGGGAGGCTGTGGTTGGGGCTGAACGAGGACCGTGGGTTTCCACTTGGGGCAGGAGTCCGCCTTGAGTCCAACCCCCATCTGCACCCTGACCCCAACTCCCCCCACCGCCCCTCACCCGTGGCCTCACAAACCCACAGGTCACAGCCCCAGTCCAGGCCTCGCTCTATCTCAAGGTGCACTGACCTATTGGAGGCAGCAAGCAGCCCTGCAGGTAAGTCAGATGCTGAGCCACCTGGGTGGGGCTTCCAGGCATCTACACTGGCCCCTGCAGGCCCAATGTCCCCAGTACGCCCCCAGCAGATTACCAAGGGAGCCAGCACCGTGTCCCCTTCACAGACAGGCCAAGCCAAAAGTGTCTGCTGAAAATCTTTATTTGGAGTCAGGAGAAAGCAGCCCAATGGGGAGTGGGCAGAGGGTTGGGGGGGGGATGTGGTCCAGGCAGGGCTCTCTGGAGGTGCTAACTGGGGCTGCTGTGCTGGGTCGGGAAATAAGGGGGGATGACAGTGGACAACTCGGGGTGCAGGGGGCAGGGCAAAGGATTGGGAAAGAAGGGGGACATCAGTGGAGCCACTCGGGGTGCAGAGGGGCAGGGCAGGTGCCAGACTCAGAGAGGTCCTCTCGGTGGCTGTCCTTTCAGAGCAAACAGGGGCCTAGAGGGAGACTTGGTCTATACTGTTCCTACCCCACCCCTCCAAAGACTGGGCAGCTGTCATGGATTGAACTGCACCCCCCAAAAACGTATGTTGGAGTCCTCACCCTGTACCTTGTTTGGGGATGTGATCAGCTGGCGTCATCTAAATGGGGAGAGCAGACACGGAGACAGTCACACAGAGAAGATGCCAGGTGGGGTTACAGCTGCGAGCTGAAGAATACCAAGGATTGCCAGCAGACACCAGAGCTGGGAAGGGGGCCTGGAGCAGTACCTCCCTCAAAGCCTCAGAAGGAATTGACACGGCCGACACCCTGGTTTCAACTTCTGGCCTGCAGAGCTGTGAGACGGTAAGTGTCGGTTCTTTAAGGCCACTGACGGGTGTATTTTGTCGCTGCAGCCCCAGACACTGAGATAGCCTGAATGCCGTTTACATGCATACCTGGGTGTGTGTGGAGGTGGTAAACTGAGGGGAGACCCTCCCTGTCCTACACCAAGGGGCGCTCACGGAGGACAGTGTGGTCACAGGCCTGGAGAGCAGGGCCCCAAGAAGGAGCCTCACACCACCAGCAAGGACACGGGGTGGTGGGTTTAATTAGGTAAAAGAGAGGATCCTGAGTGTCCCGGGAATTACAGTCAGGGACTTCTGAGGGTAACGAGCAGGGGCCTAAGCTGACAAAAAGGGCAGCAGTGGCCCCTGCCTGGCCCAGGTGGGGCGTCTCCTGCTGACTTGGGGCAGGTGGGGACTTCAGAGAACACGATCCTGAACGCCACAGACTCCAACACTCTGATCAGTCCCAACGTCCTCCAGAAGTGCCTACTCACCCTACCCACTTTCAGGAGTGCAGCTCTCTGTGGGTGCAAAGAAAATGTACGTGAGGAAACAACAGACAAGGCAGTGGACCCCCTCATTGCCTCCAGGTCAGAGCTGCCCAGGACCAAGCTCAGCCCAGCGTGTAGCACAGTCATTCAACAACACTTTACCCCCAGAAACATAGGGACATAAGGATATGGGGACACAGAGATGTGGGGACATGCGGATGTGGGGACACAGGGACACGGGACATGAGGATGCAGGGACACAGAGATGTGGGGACAGGGGGACATGGGGACATGGGGATGTGGGGACATGGGATATAGGGACATGGGACTTGGGAACATGGGGACATGGGGATGTGGGAATGTGGGGGCACAGGGACACAGGGATGTTGAAATGTGGGACACAGGGATACAAGGACATGGAGACATGAGGATGTGGGGACACAGAGACCTGGGGACATGGGGATGTGGTGACACAAGGATGTGGGGACATGGGGACGTGGGACTTGGGAACATGGGGACATGGGGATGTGGGTACGTGGAGGCACAGGGACATGGGGATGTGGGGACATGGGGATGTGACAACACAAGGATGTGGGGACATGGGGACACAAGGACACAGGGATGTTGGAATGTGGGGACACAGGGACACAAGGACATGGAGACATGAGGATGTGAGGACACAGAGACCTGGGGACATGGGGATGTGGGGACACAGGGACATGGCAACATAGGGATGTGGGGACATGGGGATGGGGGAACACAGGAACATGGGGACATGGGGACACAGGGATGTGGGGCCATGGGGAATGGGGACACAGGGATGTGGGGACATGGGGACACAGGGACGTGGGGACATGGAGATATGGGGACATGGACATGGGGACACAGGGAGATGGGGACATGAGTACACAAGGACACAGACATGGGGATGGGGGACAGAGGGATGTGGGGACATGGAGATGTGGGGACATGGGGACACAGGGACGTGGGGACATGGGGACAGAGGGATGTGGGGACACAGAGACATGGGGACATGGACACACGGATGTGGGGACATGGGGACACAGGGACATGGGGACATGGGGATGTGGGGACACAGAGACATGGGGACATGGGGACACAAGGACATGGGGACGTGGGGACACAGGGACATGAGGATGTGGGGACACAGGGACATGGGGACATGGGGACACAGGGACATGAGGATGTGGGGACACAGGGACATGGTGACACAGGGTCATGGGTACATGAGGACACAGGGACATGAAGACATGAGGATGCAGGGATGTGGGGACATGGGGACATGGGGACAAGGGACATGGGGACATGGGGATTCAGGGATGTGGGGACATGGGGACATGGTAACACAAAGACATGGGGACATGGGGATGCAGGGACATGGGGCCATGGGGACACAGGGAGATGAGGATGCAGGGACACAGGGAAGTGGGGACACTGGGCATGGGGACATGGGGACACAGGGACACAGGGAAATGGGGGCAACAGAATGTGGGGACACAGGGACATGGAGACATGATGCAGGGATGTGGGGACATGAGGATGTGGGGACACAGGGACGTGGGGACATGGGTATGTGGGGACACAGGGACATGGGGACACAGGGATGTGGGGACATGGGATGTAGGGACATGGGGATGTGGGGACGTGGGGACACAGGGAAATAGAAATGTGGGGCACGGGGGTGTGGGGACATGGGGATTTGGGGACAGAGGGATGAGAGGACATGAGGACACAGGGTCATGGGACATGGGACACAGGGACATGGGGACACAGGAACGTGGGGACATGAGGACACAGGGATGTGGCGACATAGGGACACAGGGACGTGGGGACATGGGCGCGTGGGGCCACACAGGCATGGGGACATGGGGATGTGGAGACACAGGGACGTGGGGACACAGGGATGTGGGACATGAGGACACAGGGACATGGGGATGCGGGGACACGGCAAAGCCTCATTTACCTGTCTGGGCGGAGGTGAAGGTTTTTCAAGTGAATCCTTTGCACTTTATGAATTTCTCATGTTCGTTCAGGGCTTCCATGTTCACGCCTGGGCTCCTGTGTGAAGGCGAGATGAGAAGGAGGCTGGATTTGGGGGTCACTGAGGGGCAGGTGTGGAGAGACAACACCCCCAGCACAGGGGGTGGTTCTGTAGAGGAGAACCCAGCCTGAAAGGCAGCCCAGAGTTCTGGGCAAGTCTGACCCTGACGAGCCAGCAATCACAGCCACCCGAGCAGGCCTGAGGATGAGGCTATGGGGGCAAGACCCCAGCCACAGAGCAGCCCCTCTGGGAGTGCATGCGGCCTCCAAAGCCACATTCAGGATTCTGGGCCTGACTCGGGGGCCTCGTCCTGACCCCCGTGAGAGCTACCCTGTACTGGGGTCCCTCCTTCACAAAGGTCTAGCAGCAGAGCTTACCCCTGCCTCTTGCTGACCCCAGCCCCAGCCCCAGAGACCCCTGGAGACTTGCTTTGTAGCTGCAGCAGCAGTGGGAGTCCCCTTCATGACCTGCCCCCCCATAGTCCTACCCCACCCGTGGTGTCCCCCAACCCGTGTCCCCTGCAGGGAGCTCGGACAGGGACCCCTGAGCCCACTGTACCATGGGCAGAGGCCAGTGCAGGGCCACAACCCCCTGCGTCCTGGGGTGGAGATGGAGGTGGGGCCAGAAGCTCCCTTCCCCATGAGCTTTGCCATGAGGAAAGTTTTCCCACATTGTGGTCCTTCACGGCAGGTCCTGGAGCAGCATGTGCTTCCTGTCCCCATCTGTAGGCAGAGAAGAAATCGGCCTTCACTGTCTTCATTCCTAGAGAAAACACCCAGACCATTTAAGGAACAGCCTAGAAGGTTCTGGATTCTAGGCTGCCCTCACCGTACAGCACACCCAGCCCCTAGAGCCCCCAGCCTGGCAGGAGCCCAGGGTCTTGCTGTTCCCCACCACTATGGACCCCAATCACCGAGAGAGAGCCGCCTCCTGGGGGAAGGGTCCCCAACCCCTCATGGAAACACGAGGAGGGGTCAGGGCAAACAGTGTCAGAGTTTGGAGCTTGACCATTTCAGCTCAGGGCAGCTGGACACCTGTCTCTGCCCCACAGCTATGCTTCCATCCCTCCCCGATCCCTAACCCCCATATTCCTGCCAGGTCAACAGCTAGGACCACCCAGATGGACGGGGTGGTCAGCCAAGTCCCTGCTGCAGATGAACCCGCCATACCTGGGGTCTGATCTCAGGTCACTACTGCCTCCTGGGGCAGCAAGTCCCTGGGAAGGTGAAGCTTAGCATGCCCTGGAGTTTGGACAGGGCAGGGACACTCAGGCAGGAAGGCCACCCTGGGCATTCTCCGTGTGTGGATGGGGTTGGGGGTGGGGTGGGGGCCCGGACTCAGGGCACTGTATGTGCCAGGTTCCCCCCATTCTCTCCATCACAGCTCTCTTCTTGTGGCACTGATCCTTCTTCCCGGGGAACATAAGGCGGCACACCTGAGCCGTCCTCAGCTCTTCTGGCCCAGGTGTCCCTCTGCTCAGGTGCCCCCAAAATTTCACTGCCACCTGCTCCCGGGCATAGAGCACCCCAGGACTCCTTCCTCCAAAGTTTGCTGATGAACCTGACACACCTATTTTACCAGTGTGCGTAACTTCAAATATCCGGTAGCCAGAGGAACAGCAGGTGGGGCTGCTTAGGGTAGGCGAGAAGCCCCTGAGCCAGCAGGGGTGGGGCCAAGACTCACAGGAAAGTAAACGAAGCCTCTAGGTTCTCACCCTCCAGGGCAGTCACCATCATGGGGGACACCTTCTTGGGCCTCTTTTCCATGGACAAGTCCTTGTCGGCCACCACTGCCTTCACATACCAGGTCCCTAGGAGCTGGAGGTGGGTGAGGCATAAGCCCTCAGCCTGTCCCGACCACCCCACCCGACCCAGAACCTGCTGAAACCCACCCGCACCCCAGCCACACACAGCCCAGCTGCCTAACTGGAACCGCAGTACCAGCTGTAGCCCCTAAAGGCTGGCCAGGCTCCACATTTGGATACCCTGGCTTGATCAGTGCAAACCCAGCACACAGTCCCAGCCCCAAATGGAGGCAGAGGGTGTCTGTGGCCCTACAAATCTCTTCTCTGCCAGGACAAGGTCCTGTTCCAGACAATCCCGAAATGCCTTGGGGAGAGGGTGCTAGGGTGCTAGTTCAGCAGGGTTACCGAGCTGAGCCTGCTCCCTGCCCCAGGCCCCTGTGCCGAGGGAGGGGCAGGTCCAGGGACAAAAAAGCTCAATCTTCCTGCTCCCTCTGACTACCCGCTGCCGGAGCACAGAGCCAGGGCCCTAAACTGGACCTAATCCCCATCTTAAAATGACACCTCCTACAGTCTGGTGGTTCCTCAAAAAGCTAAACATAGAATCACCGCATGACTCAGCAATCCCACCCCTAGGTATGTACCCAAAGGAATTGAAAACAGGGACTCGAACAGTTTTGTGTACACCAGTGTTCACTGCGGCACTATTCACAACAGCTGGAAAAAACCCAAGTGTCCAGCAACAGGTGGGCTGATCAAAATACGTGGTCTATGCATACAGTGGAATGCTCAAGCGTAAAGAGAAATGAAGTCCTGAGTCATGCCCCAACATAGGTGAGCATTGAGAACACGACACTGAGTGACAAGGTCAGACACAAAAGGACAGCATTGTATGATCCCATTTATATGAAATACCTAGACTAGGCAAATGCGCAGAAAGAAGTAAAATCGTGGTTTCCAGGGGCTGGGGGTGGTTATTGTTTAAAGTGTACTGGGTTTCCCTTTGGGGTCAAAAAGAATACACACACACACACACACACACACATATACATATACAGAGACAGTGGCTGCAACAGTGGGCTCAAGCGTAGTGAGGACAGTGCAGGACCAGGCAGTGTTTCATTCTGTTGTACATGGGGTCGCTATGAGTCGGAACTGACTGCAGGGCACCTAACAACAACATACACTGTGTATGTTACACACTACATATGTTACACACTACATACGTTACACATCACATGTTACATACTACATATGTTACACACTACATGTTAGACACTATACACGTTATACACTACATACATTATATACTGTATTATTATGAAGCCCTGGTGGCACAGCAGTTAAGTGCTCGGCTGCTAACCAAAAGGTCAGCAGTTGGAATCCACCAGCTGCTCCTTGGAAACCCTATGGAGCAGTCCTGCTCTGTCCTATAGGGTCACTACGAGTTGGAAACCACTCGACCACAATGGTTTTATTATTGTGCATATAAAATTTTACACACACACACACACACACACACACACGACATGTGGTGAACAGGTACAGGTGTGCAGGGCCTCAGGCTGCTTCCCCAGGGTTGGCAGTTTGTGAGGGAAGCAGAAACCAGCCAGAGGAGCTATGACTGTGGCACCGACAGTATTGGCATGGCTGAAAGCGTGGAGCACCGGATCTTCACAGGGGCTTCATAGAGGCGGGGTGGAGGGGAAAACTCAGGCTCCAGGGGGGTAGCCTGACCGCTACCTGACTATGTGACCACTGGAGGCCCCCGCACGCACGTCGGTGCCCCTGAGCCCCGACCGCGTGCTGGAGAGGACGGCGCATTTCGGGCACGGCACAGACTCCCGGGAAGGCTGCGGAGCCTTGAGCCGGGGACAGGAGCCGAAGCCGCGTGGACCAGGGCCCTTGGCGAGGGGGCAGCGGGCAGAGCGCACGGGCGGGCGTGGGGAACCGGCGCCGCCCGAACGCCCTGTCCGGCCAGCACCACTCTACGCGCTCCAGGTGAGCCGGGCGCGCAGGCTCCGGGCAATGCAGTTTGCGGCCACCGGGTGGCAGCCGAGCCTCCTTGGGCGCCCTGCCTGGAGGAGGTCGCCCCTCCGGGGTCCCCTGGGGCTGCTCCCCTTCCACTAGGCGCCCGGGGGCGGGGGGAGACGGGAACGGGGTGCACCCAGGTTGTGGGCTCCAGGAGGCTGGGGATCTAACTTCCCTCCCCACACTTCTTTTTATAAGGTTCGAGGAGAAAGAAAAGCCAGCGCTGGGCCTGCGTGGGAGGGCAGTAGTGCAGGGTGGAGGCGCCTCCACCACGGTCTGGAAAGCCAAGCTCATCTCCCAGACTGGCTGGCTGGAATGTGGGGTGCTGCCCTGAGCAGGAGTGCAGGCTTGTCTGTGACACCGCCTGACCCAGCAGGGCCAGCTGTGCGTTGGGTAGCGGGTCCCTCCCAAGAGGGCTCATCACTCCTAATGCAGATCCTAGAGATGGGGAAACTCAGGCCACGGCTAGGATGTTCCTCCCCTCTCTCCCAACAAGCAGACACCCTAGCTCTCTGGGCCCAGGCCCTGATCAACAGCAGGTGCTCCCTGCAGAGGGCCCTGAGTGCAGATCTTGGGCTGGGGTCTGTGGTGGGGGTGCCTGATCCAGAGCTGTGCCCACCACCCCCCAGCTAGTGGCACTCCACCCCCCTGCCTCTCACTCAGTCCACTGTTCTTGAACCCCTCCGACTGTCTGCCCTGAATCAGACCCACAGTCCTGGGCCCTCAGCCTGTACCAGCTGCCTCAGTCTCAATCTCGGGCTAGCCCCAAACACCCAGTTTCCACCTACAGTCACACCCTGGAGCTCAGCCTTCTGCACGTACAGTCCTGCACAGCTGGCTCTGAACCTGGGCAGCCTCACCTCCCGACTAAGTACCTGGTGGGGCGGCCCCTGGGCCAGGGAGGGCGGGGCAGCCAGGGAGCCTTAAAGAGCGCAGGCCCCTGCCTGGCGCCCTGTCTGTGCTCAGAGCCTCTGCGCCTGCCATGGCTGAGACCGCCAAGCTCCAGCTGTTTGTGAAGGTGCCAAGAGGGCTGGGCTGGGGGACAGGGCCTTGGGGGAGGAGGCTGAGTGGCTCTTCTGGGCTGAGCTCTCTGGTGTGGGCTGAGGGGGTCTCCCAGATAGTGGCTGAGCCCCTGCCGTTCTGGTGGGCTTGGGGACTCAGGCAGCTGTCAGCAGGTTGAGTAAAGTAAGGGCTGCTTGGGGAAGAAGGCCCCCAGTAAGTCACCCCCAAAGTGGGGGAGTTTCTTCACTCCCAGTCTGGTTCTGGGCCCAGCCCATCACTTGGGGCAGGGGTGGGGGGAAGCCCTGGTGGGGAAGTCAACCAGGCTGAGGCCCTGGAGCTTGGGGTCAGTGTGCGGAAGTGAGGAAGGGCTGGGCCAAGCAGCTCTTTGGCCTCAGGTCAGTGCGCATTCTTGGGGTCTGTCTGTGTGTAGAGGGGTGGAATGCGGCCGGACTCCACCCCTCCCCACCTTGGGGGTGCGGGGAGTCAGCATGGTGCCAGCAGAGATGCCCAGCTCAGAGGCGTGAATCACTGAGAGAACAGCTCCCAGCCCACCCCACCCTGTCACCAGCTGACGGGCCTGGAGCAGGGGGCCTGGCCTCTGTTCAGGCTCTGAAGATAAGGTTTGAGGGGCCGGAGGTCCCACCCCACCCTAGCAGCTCTGCACCCTCTCCAACTCAAGTGCCCTCTTGGAGCGGCCCTGTCCAACCAGCCAGCCCTGGCGCTGCTCCCAGCCCGCCTGGTGGTGGATTCCTGGGGCTGCTCCCTGCCCTAACCCCCTGCTCCACCCACCCAGGCGAGTGAGGATGGCGAGAGCGTGGGGCACTGCCCTTCCTGCCAGCGGCTCTTCATGATTCTGCTCCTCAAGGGCGTGCCCTTCACGCTCACCACCGTGGATGTAAGAAGGTGAGCCCATCCCCGCCCTGCGACCCTTCCCGGGCCTCCGCGCCGCTCGGCCAGGCCCTCCTTCCTCCTGTACTGCAGGTCCCCAGACGTGCTGAAGGACTTCGCCCCCGGTTCGCAGCTGCCCATCCTGCTCTACGACGGCGACGCCAAGACAGACACGCTGCAGATCGAGGAGTTTCTGGAGGAGACGCTGGGGCCGCCCGAGTGAGGGCCCCGGGCGGGGAGGGGGCGATGGGCTCCGGAAAGGACGACCCAGGACGAAGCTGGCGGGACGCGGGCAAGGGAGTGCTGACCGGGCCTGATGGAGCGTCCCCACCCACCCCGCCCGCAGTTTCCCCAGTCTGGCGCCCCGCTACCGAGAGTCCAGTACAGCAGGCAACGACGTTTTCCACAAGTTCTCGGCGTTCATCAAGAACCCAGTGCCCGCGCAGGACGACGGTGAGTGGGGCGGGAGCAGGCTGGCCGGGAGGGCGCTCCGGGACCGGATCCTTACTGCCCCCATCCCCCAGCCTTGTACCAGCAACTGCTGCGCGCCCTGGTCCGGCTGGACCGCTACCTGCGCGCGCCCCGAGAGCACGAACTGGAGCGCGAGCCTCAGCTGCGTGAATCGCGCCGCCGCTTCCTCGACGGTGACCAGCTCACTCTGGCTGACTGCGGGCTGCTGCCCAAGCTGCACATCGTGGACGTGAGCACGGGCGCGGGCGGCGGGGCCCGGGGCGCGGCCGGCGGGGCGCGGGCGCGCGAGGGCCTGACCCGCCTCCCCCCCCAGACGGTGTGCGCGCACTTCCGTCAGGCGCCCATCCCAGGCGAGCTGCGAGGCGTCCGCCGCTACCTGGACAGCGCGCTGCAAGAAAAGGAGTTCAAGTACACATGTCCACACAGCGCCGAGATCCTGGCGGCCTACCGACCAGCCGTGCGCCCCCGCTAGCCGCTCACGTCTCCCTACGGACCGAGCTCCCCGCCTGCCGCCCCCATGCCCACTCGTCCGGAGCCCTATCGAGGCACTTGGGCCTGAGTGCGCGTGATCTCACGTCCGAGGGCCCAGACCCCACGATCACTGCCACCCCTAAGCCCCACCTTGGGAAGCTCAGCACCAGATGACCCTCCCAGAATGACAGGGACAGGAGAACGAGCAGGTGCGGGGAGAGGGACACAGCCCTTCCCCCACACACACGGCAAACCCAGGGGCTCAGAGCCTCCTGCAGCCATCTGGGGCCTGCGACAGGGATTGCGGGGACAGGATTGGGTTCCCAAACCAGTCAGGCCAGGGCGGGGCGGCAGGATGGCCGAGGAGGGTGGGGAGCCAGGGCCCAGCCCTGGGCACCCCGGGGCTTGGGGCTTGGGGCCAGGGGGGCGGGGCTGGCCCACATTCCTCAATCCCGCCCCAGCAGGTGGCCGCAGCCCTTCTCGGACTCCTGGTGGGGGCAGCTCCAACGGGTTACTGCCCAGGCCCTACAGCGCATCTGTGCATGGTGTGTGGCCATCTGGGTGGGGTCTGTCAGAGTGACGTGTGCAGGGCGGGATGTGTGCCGGGTTGGGGTGGGAATAGCGTCGACCTCTTGGGTAGCTCTGGGCCTGCCCTGCACCAGCTTCACAGGCAGGGAGGGCTGGGCGGGTATGCAAGAGCCGGGGCTCCGGCAGACCCAGCGACCAGGAGCCTCCTCCCGAGAGTGCCCAGGAGCCGCAGGTTTGAGCCAAGATGCAATCTGCTTACTTCCGGTGGCCCCGATCCCAAGGCAGCCCCCAGGAGCAAGTCTGGCCCCGCACCTCTGCCGGAGGGCTGGAAACAAAACAACTGTTGCAGTTTCTGACCCATAGTAACCCTAAGCGCAGTGTAGAGCTGCTTCACTGAGCTTCCAAGGAGGAGCTGGCCGATTCCAACTGCCGACATTTTGGTTAGCAGCTGAGCTCTTAACCGCTGTGTCACCAGGGCTCCGTTTATTTGGTGGGGAAGGGGCTGGAGGGGCAGCCTCGTGGGCGGGCAGCAGAAGGGCAGCCGTGGGGTGGGCGGGTCTCCAGAGGACTGCCCCTCCTCTCCAGGTGGATTTCTGGTTGGGTTACACTTTTTGCTGTACCTTCAGGTGTCATCAAAGTCCACACCACTGGCCGGTTTCTTACTGGGAATCAGAAACAGTGTGACATTATGCAAGGGGCCTGCAGGGCCTACCTCGGGTCCAGGCTAGGCCTGGGTACAGGGGGTAGGGGTGGTGGCGGGCAGGTACCTTTTGAAGCCAGGGTTGATGAGGGACTCTCCAGGACACCGTCTCCTGACCCCAGGTCCAGGGCTACCCCTCTGAGGATCAGGGTCTGGGGGAAAACAGGATGGGGGGCTCCTGATCCCCACAGTACCCTCATCCACAATCCCTCTCTACATCAATAGATCCTCTCTCTCGAGCGTAAGACTCAGAGTGGGCTTGTTCTGGGGAAACTGAGTCCCAGAGGAAGGAACGTGGCTGTAGCCCAGGTCAAATGCTGAAGGGTGTGTACCTTACCTGGTAAAAAGAGCTGCAGCCCTGCCTGTAGGGGGCTCTTCCTGGGGCTGGCTGTCCTCTCCGCAGCTGAGGAACAAAGCCAGTGGGTACCCACTCCGCACCAGGAATGAAGCATGAGCAGGGGACCCCAGTGAAGTGCAGGGCCCACCCCCCACCGCCACCACCCACCCCACCTGCCAGCCGCTGCTCCAGCCTGCACACACGCTCTGCCAGGCCCAGTGTTAGCTCCTGTAACCTGGGGGCTGCCTCTGGGCCTGGCACCTTTGAGAGGTCGAAGGTCAGGGTCGAGGGCCCACTGGAAAGAGTCAGGGATGCGAGGTCCTCCTGCAAGGTCAGGGTCACAGCTTGCTGCTCACAGGCTGCCCTGGAAAAGGAGATCGCTGAGTGGTGGGGGGGACCCACCAGCTCCTGCCCAGCCGCCCTCCCTGCTCCGGGGCTCACCTGAACCGGGGGGCGATGTCCTCAGCTGCACTCAGGCCAAAACGAGCCTTCTGCAGGGCACAGGGGCTTGTCACCAACTGCCGGAACCCAGAGCTGCCTGGGACCCCAGAACCTTCTGGGGACTCCAGAGCCTGAAGGAGTGCTCGGACCTGGCTTGGCCCAGCCCCACCGGGAACACCCCGATCTTCCTGGGAGGGAGGTCGGAGCCTCCTGGGCCCCCAGACCAGCGTTAAGGCTGCAGCTACAGAGCCCTAGGGAGATGCCCTGGCCCTCCCGAGGCACCCAGCCCCGCTGGGACCCCACCCCTGGTCCGGGTGGCAGGTGTAGGGTGCTGCGGTCCCCGGCGCCCCCACCGTTACCCACGAGGGCCGGCAGGTGGTCCGGCGTGAAGCAGGTGCTCCAGAGCTCCGCGGCGTCTGTCACACTAGGGCGGGAGGGGCTGTCAGGCGGGGCCGCTGTTTGCCCGGGCCCCGACCTCCCGCGACCCCCCACTCACTAGATGTTGAAGGGGCCGCGATCCCCGTCCCCGGCTCCCTCCCCCTCGCAGTAGCACACGAAGCGGGGGGGCCCAGGGCCCGCCGGCAGCGTGCAGAGCGGCGGCGACAGGGGCGGTGGAGCCATGACCCCCCGGCCAGGGGAGGGACCGCGATGGGGGTGCTGGGGGCCTCGGGAGGGACGGGTCGGTCCGCCGGGCTAGGGCGCCTGCGCGGGCCGAGTATCTAGCGCCTGCGCAATGAGGACGGCTTCCGGAGTCGGAGGGAGCGCAGGCGGGTCGTGGGGTTTGGGCGCTTGCGCGGGGCGGGGCTTAGAGGGCTGGCGGGGCGGAGTCTTCCGTGGGCGCGGCTTCAGGGGCCGGGGAGAGGTCATCCGCAGGTGGGCGGGACTTAGACGGGGCGGGATCTGCGGGGCGGGGCTGTGAGGGGCGGGGTCTAAGCGGGGCGGGGCCTAAGCGGGGCGGTCCTGGGCTCCGACCCCCGGGCCTCCTCGGGCCTCCTCGGGCCTCCTCGGGCCTCCTCG
Source organism: Elephas maximus indicus (assembly GCF_024166365.1). NCBI lineage: Eukaryota > Metazoa > Chordata > Mammalia > Proboscidea > Elephantidae > Elephas > Elephas maximus. The sequence goes on from NC_064827.1 coordinate 1,451,174, forward strand.
GGCCTCCTCGGGCCTCCTCGGGCCTCCTCGGGCCTCCTCGGGCCTCCTCGGGCCTCCTCGGGCCTCCTCGGGCCTCCTCGGGCCTCCTCGGGCTTCCTCGGGCCTCCTCGGGCCTCCTCGGGCCTCCTCGGGTCTCCTCCCTTCCCGCGCGCCCTCCGGCCCCCGCCCCGCCGCTTCGCCCCTCGCGGGCACCCGCGGCTCCAGACTGGTCTCCGCGCCCGGTTACGCGCCCCTCCCGCGGATACTTCTCACTTCATCCCTAAAGCCTTATTGCAACAAGTCAAAATACAGACGTGTGTGGGAACCGGTGCAAACAGCCTCCAGCCCTCATTCGTTCGTTCCGCGTTTCCCCGGCGCCTCGTCCGTGCGGTGGGGGCTGGACAGCGGCCCGGGGGGGGTGGGGAGACCCCCGGTCTGGGAGAGTGGGAATGCCCTTGGTGGGGGTGCGCGGGTTTAGAGAGGACGAGGGGAGCTCGTTTTTGACTCTTGAACGGTGCGATGCCTTTGGGAGTCTGATGGGGTGAGCGGGGGCCCCGAAGTGCACGCGGAGGTCCGGTGTAGGGGAGGGCTAGGCCGGAGGACGAATGGGGCGTCGCCGGCCCGGGAGCTTCTGGAGGCACAGCGCCCAGGCCCAGGGAGTGAGACTGTGGCTGCTGTTCGGTGCCTCCCAGCCAGGTCCGGCGCGGGGAGCCTGTGCCCGAGCGAGCGAAGCGCTGCCTGTCCCGCACCGTGCTGACACTCGTTGCCGCGCTGGAGCCCGTTGTTGCGGCTACTGTGCCAGTCCATCTCGTGGAGGGTCTTCCTCTTTTTCACTGACACTCCTATTTACCAAGCATGATGTCCTTCTCCCGGGATTGGTCCTTTCTGATAACATGTCCAAAATACACAAGAAGAAATCTTGCCATCCTCATTCCTAAGGAGCATTCTGGCTGTACTTCTTCCAAGACAGATTCGTTCGTTCTTTCGGCAGTCCGTGGTAGAGCCAGTATTCTTCACCAATACCATAATTCAAAGTCGTCACAAATCGATGCCTTTGAAATTGTGGTTGGCTAAAATAATGGCCCTCAAAGATACCTAGGTCCTAATTCCTGGAACCCGTGAATGTAACTTTATATGGAAAAATGTGATTTCAGTTAAGCATCTTGAGATGGGGAGATGACCCTGGGTTACCCAGTGGGCCCTGAATGCAATCACATGTATCCTTCTAAGAGGAGGTTAGAGGGGAAGTCTACACAGAGGCCATGTGACCACGGGGACAGAGACTGGAGGGATGCAGGTGACCACAGGGGCACAGATTGGAGGGATGCAGGTGACCACGGGAGCAGAGACTGGAGGGATGCAGGTGACCACGGGAGCAGAGACTGGAGGGATGCAGGTGACCACGGGGGCAGAGATTGGAGGGATGCTGCCATAAGCCAGGGAGTGCCAGCAGCCCCAAACACTGGAAGAGGCCAGCAAGTGTTCTCCTCAGAACCTCTAGATTTTGCAACACGGCGATGTTGGCCCAGTGACACTGACTTCAGACTTCTGGTCTCCAGAACTGTGAGATGATGGGCTTGTGTTGTTGTAAGCCGCCCATTTGGGGTGATTTGTTACAGCAGTCACAGGAACTAATATGAGAGCTGAGACAAAAATTGGGTCCAAAACATAAAAAAAACTGTAAAATCTAAATTAAAAATATGTTTACAGGAATGACCTATCAGGCAGCCTGCAGTGGCTCAGGTCTTCCCTGCTCAGTGAGCAGCTCCATTAATGTGGGATGTGGGGATATGTAAAAGGAGCCCTGGTGGTGCAGAGGTTAAAGTGCTTGGCTGCTAACCAAAAGATCAGTGGTTCAAAGCCACCAGCCACATCCCAGGAGAAAGATGTGACAGTCTGCTCCCACAAAGATTACAGCCTTGTAAACCTGCAGGGTGGTTCTACTCTGTCGTACAGGGTAACTAGGGGTTAGGATCGACTGGAAGGCAAAGGGTTTATAAAACCTGAAAAACCAAACTCGTTGCGGTAGAGTCAGCTCTGACTCAAAGCAACCCTATAGGACGGCGTAGAACTGCCCCGTAGGGTTTTCAAGGAGCAGCTGTTGGATTCGAACTGCCGACCTCTTGGCTAGCAGATGTAGTGCTTAACCACTGTGCCAGAGGGTTTATGGGGATGTATTAATGCGATGTGGTTGGGGCCACGCAATGCGGAAGGCAGTGTCTAGACCTCTTCGAGCAGCCTGGGCAGCAGTGGGTGTGTGAGGGAGAGCACCAGGCCCCCAACGGGAGGCTGCGGGTGGTGACCAAAGGATACCAAGAAGGAGTAGCCAGGGAGGGAAGAGGACAGCTGGGGGGCTGGGGGTCCCCAGGTGAAAGGGAAAAGGCGTTCTGAAGGAGAGTGAGGCCTGAGCAGCGACCCCCAGGGGTAGGGGGGACTTGGGGACTGTGTCTAGGGAGGGCTGGAGGGCACTGTTGCTGCTCACAAGTATTCGTGACCCCTTGGGGAGGGGTGTTACCTTCCACCCTACTGACTTCAGGCCATAAGATTTGCTTTGGTCAATGACGTGTCAACACCCATAGGTGGAGCACCTTCTCTCTTTTCTCTCTGCCACTACACCAACCTGGGGTGGAGCCAAGCTGTAGGCCCATGATGGAGGCTGAGCTGCACCAGGTGCCATAACAAAGCACCACATAGATGGGGCTTGAAAGAACAGACTTTTAGTGTCTCACAGCTCGGGAGGCAAAGGCCCTGAGGTAGATATGGTCTGGACCAGTGAGCAAGGGGATGAGTGGGAGGTGGGGTGAGGGGAGGACCCATCAGGAAGGGGTGTGTCGGCTGCCGTGATGACTTTGGCCTTTACTCCCAGTGACATGGAGTCCCGCATGGGGTTCAGGGCAGAGGAAGAGGGCATGCTCTGTCTTGGACTGTAAATGGATCCCACGGGCTTCTGGGTGAACTGGGTCTGGGCTGTCCCCATGTGGCGGGAGCAGGGCAGTACCAGACAACACTTGTTGAGGCTGAAGTACGTGGAGGCCTGATGACCTCCTGGGGCTGCCCCTCCCCCAGAAAGGAGCCCCCCCCGCCAGGGAAATCCCAGGTTACTGATCACCAAAGGCAACGTCCATCTCCCAAATTCCGGCCCCTTCCAAGGGGGGGACAGGGCAGGGAGATCAGAGCCCAGAGGGGCTGAGGAGCACCAGCCTTCTTCCACCTCTTTGCTTTAAATCCTCGCTGTTACCGCTGAGGGCACTAGCCGCCCCTTTGGCCACCCCTTCGCCCCTTTGGTCCACATGGGAGCCCATGACACATTCTCTGAGCCCAGCCTCCTCTAAGATGGGGAGGAGGTATCCAGCCCAAGGGTGGGGAACAAGGGCCAGAAGGTGATCAGTTTTCCCAGGACACGTCGGTCACATGGAGGTGTGCTGGCTCCGCGCCCTCCCCGCAGGTTCTCATTCACCCCATGTTCACTTCCAGGCCTGTGCAAGGGTAGGGAGGAGGGTGTGACCCGGGTCAGGTTAAGGGGGGAGAGAGGCTCCTTATTGCTTGACCCCACCTCCAGTCCAGAGGCCCACATCAAGGCAAACAAGGGAGGACAGGCTGTGGGTTTCAATTTAATGAGCATTTTCTAACAGAAAAGCAGAAACAATAGTGTAATGAGCACCCAGCACCCAGATGGAGCAATTCTCATCATTCTGACGTATTTATGTCATCTATTACTTTTTGGGAAACCTTGGTGGTGTAGTGGTTAAGAGCTACAGCTGCTACCAAAGGGTCATCAGTTCGAATCCACCAGGTGCTCCTTGGAAACCCTATGGGGCAGTTCTATTCTGTCCTATAGGGTCACTACGGGTCGGAATCTACTAGAGGGCCGTGGGCAGGCATTACTTTTTAAGGAAATATTTTATTACAGACATTATGATATTTTAGCTCTTGAACTTCTTTAGGGCGTGTCTTTAACCCTTTCAAGACCCAACTCTCTTCTGCTTTCAATTGTTTGCTGGCACCACAAGTTTTCAGTAGTGGAATTCACGCTGAGTCATTGAGTGTGTTTACATTTTGGGTTGGTAATACAGATTTTGAGTAATATTATGTGAAAATACATGATTTGTGGGAGCCCTCTGGCCCACCAGTCTTCGGAAGCAGGCTTTATTGCAGGGCGCCTTCCGTTTGGGTACATGGGGCACCTCTGGTTTTGCCTGATACCCCAGCTATTTTGCTTCAGCCATTTTGTCTTTCACCATTACAAAAATCCCCACTGGAGACAAGAAAATACTTTGAGCAGGAAAAGTACACTCCCAAAGAACTCCAGATGCATAAAAGGTAGGTGGGATACCTTGTGTACCACCAGACACGAAAGGGTTGCCAGGGTATCGGGAGCCCGGACCCCTACCCCGTGCAGGGGCTGCATCGTGGCGGGGCACCTGGGGATGAAGGGCCCGTCACCCCCTCCACCTGGGTTTGGGAAGGGCCCCGCAGGCCCACGCCCCTCTTGTCCCGGGTCCACATGGTTCAGATCCTGAGCGCCCTCCGGCTCTAGGGACAAATCGGGCAGCCGAACGAGGTCGGCGCCCCCCCCGGCGCTCCGGTCTGCGGTGGCAGAAGGCCCTTCGCCGCCCATGGTCGGTCGCAGCAGGGTCAGGCGGACTCTGGGGTGGGACGGCCAACCGGCCTCAGCCCCTCCCTCAGTCGCCCCGCTCCTGGCCCTGGCCCTTGTCCCCGCACCCCAGAAACGCACACTTTTGCAGACTTTCGGATACCGTTTATTGTGCTGGGGGCAGGGGTGTGGAGAGAAAAAGGCGCTGGTTGGGGAATCCGCACCCTAAGCATCTGGGCCAGGGCTGGGTCCCCCGCTGACCTCTGCACTTCGGGGCGGGATCCCTCACTGCGAAGCAAGGGGGAGGTCGAGGGCTGCTCAGGTAGGGTCCTCCACCGCCGGGTGCCCCTTCTGGGTCCCCCGCGGCCCCTCCCCCACTGCCACCAGCTGCCCCCAGGCTCTGGTCCTCCTGACTTCATGAGATGGACTGCCCCACCTCCTGTCCCCAAGTCGGAGCCCCAAGGAAGAGGAGGCAGAGAGGGAGGGGACTCCACCAGGCAGCGGGGCTGTGGATCCCCACCCCCCCACTCACCTGGGGGAAGGCGCTGGCACACTGGTCTGAGAGAGAGAGATAAAGGCTGAGGAATCACCTGTCCCCTTCCGAGGGCAGAGGCCCCATCCTCCCTCGAGTGTCCAGACCCCCAACCTCCCAACCCTTCCAAGGGTCTCTGGGCTGGGCTTCCTCTACCTGGTACCTTGAACCTGCCCTTGCAGTCTGGGATGGAGTCTCCAGGTTTCAGCAATCCCTTAGCAGGGGTGGGTGTAGCACTCACCTGACTTGGGCAGCAGGGCGCCCTGGCTGGGGTTCAGGCCCACTTGTGGTGCCAACTGCTGCATCTTCTGGGCACCTTCAGGAAACAGCTCAGGGGCCCGGGCTGTGGGCGGGGGGTGGGGTAGTGAGGGCAGGAGCGGGGGCAGGAGGACTGGATGGGGAGGGCTCCCAGATCCCAGGGCCTCAGACACCAAAGTCTCAAGGAGACACCTGGGAGACAGTGATTCTGGAATGTGCTGGACCACGCACATAAACAAGCGTCAGAGCAGACCTGGGCTCCAAAGGAGAAGGGGAGGCTGTGCCTGGGGACCATGGAAGGGACGCAGGGCACCCACCATAGAGCTGCAGCCACACACTCTGCACACCCGCCTTCTCCGTCTTGAAGAACATCACCGCAAAGTGCTTGTAGTCGGTGTATGCCACCCTGATGTCGGTCTGGGCCATGGCTAGGGGTGAGAGTTGACTGAGCCCAGTGCCCTCGCCCAGGGTGCTGGGCCTGCAGCAGCCTGAACAGCCCCTGCCCCATCCCCTTGTGGCCCACACCTGCCCTCCTGGCCCCCTCACCTGTGTTGCTGAACTCTCCGTCCATGGACCTCTTGGTGAAGGTCATATCCACCTTCTGGCATCCGCCATCGCGCCTGTGGAGGAGCCAGCCAAACCCCTGACCAGCAGCGCCTTCCCCACACCAGGTCCTGCTCTGCTCTCTCAGACAGCCCCAGCCCTGGCCAGTCCTAGGACACTGGGTGACCACGATGCACATGGCCCATACTCAGGGCCCATGCTGAGGGTGCCCAGGGTCCCTTTGTTCACCCTCCCAGCAGTTCTTCCAGGACACAGGTGCTTTGTCATTACCTTACAGGTGAAGAGCTCACGCTGGAGTTGGGGATGAGTACTTGTTCAGGGCATGAGGGGGTGGGGGGCACAGGGTCTCCTGGTCTCCCCTCCAGATACACACCCAGACTCCCAGAGTCAGGTAGACAGGCAGTCACAGACAAGCAGACACACAGGCAGAGACAGGCAGACAAACATAGGCACACAGACACAGACATATGCACACATACACACAGACACACAGACACTGACACATGCAGACACACAGACAGGTAGACACACACAGGCAGACAAACACAGACACACACAGAGACACTGACACACACGGACACAGGCAGACCCACACAGAGACAGGTGGACACACACACAGGCAGACACACACAGACAGGCAGACACAGACACACAGACAGTTTCCTTAACACCGAGGCTTCAGGTGGAGGCGCCCACCAGGGACCTGGTCACTCTGGGGAGAGGCGAGCTGTCCCCGCATCTGGCCACTGCATGCCCGGGAAGAAGTGGACACCATCAGGCCTATTACAAGCCTGTGGGTCTGGCCCCAGTGCAACTGGGTCACATCTGACCTCACCCCTGGACCACCCCTGGCTTCACATTGGCCCTTGTCTGAGGCCTGGGGTGGGGCTCCTGGGGGCACTTACATGGGGTACCCATACTTGACAGCAAGGTCACCGTTGTCCACGGGGGTCACGGAGACCACAAGCATCTTCATGCTGTCCTTGGACTCCAGGAAGCCCTGGTCATCCGAGGCCACCCCGACCACATACCAGGTGCCCTGGAACTACAAGGTGGAGGCAGGGGAGAGCTGGGAAGCAACCCTCTACCACTGGCACCGGGTCCTCGTTCCACCCTGACCTGGCTGCTTCTCAGCCAGGCCCAGAACACTGGCCTCTGCGGTCCTGTCATCCCTGACCCAGAGCTGGGGGGTAGCTGCAACTCGTCTCGACTAGAAGCCCTGGGGATGGGGGTTGGACATAGCCTGGTGGCTGGGCTGAGGCCCCACGACCATCCCTGCCCCCAGTTCCACAGGGCAAGGGCGTGAGGCTTTTCCCCTGTGCCCCAGCCCTGAGCCAGCCCTGGGTGCAGAGACAGGACGGGGTAAACACAGCTGGAGAAGTGGTAAGGGAGGAGTGGATGGCCTGGGCACACCTGGCTGGCATCGAAGTTGGCCTGAACAGGGGCCTGGGCACAGCCTGGGGTTGTCCAGAGCAGGCTGAGGAGGGCTGCAGTCAGCACAGCCTGCAGCATGGTGGACGATGGCGTGACAATGGCACGGGCAGATGGGCAGCAGGGCAGATGGGCAGGAAAGCTGGGGCGGCCTGCCCTGCCTGTGGAATTTATGCCCTGGAGGTGCCCTGGGGCGCTGGCTGGCTGTCCTGAGCCCACTCAGATAGGCCCCTGATCGGTTTGCGCCCTGCAGCGCACTGGCACTGCTGGCCTCTACTCAAACCCGCCCACTCCCAGGATTTCCTCCTGGGAGCCAGCTGCATGCCTCTGCCAACCTCTGGACCAGGGCCTTGGCCGAAAGCCCATTGACCCTGCCCTGGGCAGCCCTCCCCTCCAGGATGTCAGCCCCCAGGCCTCCAAGAAGCAGAAGCCCCACCACTGTCACAGTCCCCATGCCCCTTTCTCCAGGAAGCTCGCCCTGCTCACCCTCACCCCTGGCCTCACCTTTGTGGCTCTGCAGGCCCTGGCCAAGGTCTGCCCAAGTAGCAGCCCAGAAGACAGACTTCGGTGGGTCCTGTACATTGTGGGCCAGGAGGGCCCAGGACAGGGGCCTGAGAATAGCCTCTGTGGCCAGGAAGCTGGGGATGGCGGAGGCCAGGAGGAGGGCTGGGCCGGGAGGGCGACCACCCAGGGGCACCATGGCCGAGTTGGTGCCTGAGCCCTGGTGAGTGGGCAGAGCTGTGTGTTCCTGTGGTCCAAGAGGTCTGGGGGTGTGCAGGTGGCCAGAGGGGGTGTAGGGGTGGCCTGTCCTAGCCTGCACTGTGGGGGGCACGGACTCTCCAGCCATCTCCCTCTGTATCTCCTGATCTCCACCCAATCTCAGTGTGCTAACCCCAACGTTGGAAAACCCATAGACCCAAAGCTCTCCTGGACTCTCAGCCTCTCTTGGCCAGAGAGGTGATGGGGCAGGTGGGGCCTCTGCCTAAGGATCAGAGCTCCGAGTGCTGGGCCGAGTGCTGGGCTAGGGTGGGACCGACCCCTACCTGGGCCAGGGGCCGCCCCATGCACGAATGGCTATAGCTGGCAGCTTGAGGGGTAAGACTGGAGTGGAGGACGGTGGTGAGGGCACAGCCCTGTGTGGGGCAGGCGGGGACCGTGAGGGGCACTTCTTCCTTAGCTATCCTGACCGCTGACCCCGGCAGACCCCTTCCTCACCAGGAGCAAACACTGGAGGTCTCTGCCCACCCCCAAGTGGTGATGTCCAGTACAAGCCAGCCTCCCTTGGGCTGAGAGCTTAGGGAAAGGGACAGAGGTCCAGGAAGCTGCCAAGACAGACAGACAGACGCCAGGCTGGCTGCTTGCTTCTGCATTTATTTCTCAGAGCTAGAACAAAGAGCCCAGGAGGTGGCAGCTGGGGGGGCACGGTGGGGAGCTGGGGTCTCAGGGGGTCTTGGAGTGGAGCAGGCAGGAGAGAATCTTGAGGGCTGGGGTGACCTGGTGGGGAGAGCAGGACCAGTCTGATGGGGCAGGAAGCACTCTGCCCCCTTCCTGCCCCTCGGGATGGTGGTCCTTAGCTCCACTTCTGGCTTGGGCCTCCCTGGGGGCTCCAGGCTCCACAAGGGAGGGTGTCCCTCTAGATCCAGCCTTCCTCCATCTTCCCCACCCCCACCTGGTTCCTGGCAGCTGGACCTCCCATCCTGCCTCCAGCTCCTCCTCCACCAGGGGCCAGAGCAGAGGGAGCCCACCCCCTGGGACCCTGTCTGACTGCACCCTTGCCCCAGCCCCCCCAACACCCTCCTGCTCCTGTAGAAGCCTCTGAAACGTGGGCCCTGTTCTCATGTGTTCAGGGACAGATTCTCTGACTCCAAGCTGGGTTCTTGGTCTGCACCAAGAGTTCCAGGCGAGCTTTGTAACCCCTCTGGGACGGGTAAAACTGAGTGGTCTCATGCACAAGAGTGTGTGTGTGTGTCCCCAGGTGAATGAATGAATAAAGAACTATTGCTGGGGTGCAGCCAGCCCTCACTCACCTATTTGGGCTCCTCCATGCACTTATCTGCCGAGAAAGAAGCCAGGTGGCCAAGGTCAGCAACCCAAGCCTGGGCCACACCAGGCGGCTGAGGTACGCGCCCCAAGCCTGGGCCATAAGCCCCCATCGGGCCCCAGCTCCTCCCTAACCTGAGAAGCTCCTTTCCCCAGCCTCCTCCTGTCCCACAGCTGGTCCTGGCTGAGCCCCCAAGCTCAATGACCTCCATCACACCTCAGTGCAGGTGCCCTCCCACCCCTCCCCCCAGCCCCTGCTCCTTAGAACAAAGTGGGGTGGCCTTTCTCCACCTGGGCCAAGAGCCAGGCCACACCAGATCACAGTGCAGGGGTGCCTTGTGCCCCCTTAGTGCCCCCCAGGAATGAGACGGCCTGAGTTCGGAACGGAGGACAAGGAGGAGGCGGTCACATTGATGGGCTGTTTCCCATTTTAGTGCCTGCCTTCCCCCAGGCTGGGGGCTCCCTGTATCCTAGGAGTGGCTTGAGGTTCAACACATTTGGGGGTCTCCATACAATGGGTGCTTGGTAAATCCGTGGAGGGAGAGTTCGTGGAGAAGGAGTGCCTTCCTGTGCCCTCCAGGCTGCAGGCCAGGAGGTGAGGGACACTGATCTCCTCCCATTGCCTTGGGCAGGTCAGCCTTCTGGCGGGCTGGCTGATTCCCGCCCCTCCACTCCCCCATGCTGCTCTGTCAGGAGATGATCTGTCCACTGGCCTCTAATCTGAACTTAATCCCCAACCCATGGGATTAGGGGCCCCTCACCGGTTTGGGGAAGGAAGACAATGGTGTCCTCTGTGAAGCCCTGGGCCTTGGCAAAGGTAACAAATTTCTTCTTAAACTCGGCCCTGGGGTTCTGGGTTCGGCCTGGAGTGGTGGGAGGAGCAGGAGCCGGCCTCAGGGGGCTGGAGCGCTCTGCTCCTGCCCCCCTGCCTCAGGAGCCCTCTTTGGTCCTCTGCCACCCCCGGGGAGGCCCACTGGGGTCCAGGGCACCTACTGTAGAGGGTGGCCATGCGGAAGTCGTGCCCAGGCCCCTTGGAGCCTGCAGTGCACAGCAGGGCATACTGGTCATAGTCGGTCTCCACCACTGAGACTTCGTGCACACTGCCCCAGTCTGAAACCACGAGGCGGCCCTGGTTGGGGGACCTTGTCCCCGCCAAGCCCCCAGCCTGCCCTGTGCTGCCTCCACTTTGAGGAAGGGGTGGGCTGGGGGTGGGAGGGAACCCAGGATGCCTGCCCCCAGTCTCCCTCCACATTGGGCCAGGAGCCCAGCCCAGCACTTCCGGCCTGCACCCCCCCCCCCCCGCCCCGGCCCCAGGAACTCTGTGGTGTCCAGTGTCCCCAGGCGAAAGGCCCTGTTGGGCATGAAGCATGCAAGCTCAGAAAAGTGAGGGGTTTCTGGTGCAGCCGTAAAACTTTTGGCCAGGACCCAGAAGGGGAAAGGTTTCCCAGCTGGGAGGCCATCCTGCTGGGTGGGGGTGGCATGAGAAGGTCCCACGTCCGGGCCGTCGCTGGGGGGAACCGTGTGGATATGTGTGTGGGGTGGCTTTGGGGGCTGCATTCCTGTGCCCAGGAGAGGGCTAGGGGAGGAAGGGGCCTGGCAGGATGTGAGCTCCAAAGAGGATTCAAGTCTGGTGGGGAAAGAGCCGCTCTGTTCCCACCCACCTGAAGGGGGGAACCCAACCACCCACCTGAGTGTGGGAAGATACCGCCCACCTGAGGGAGCTGACCCCGCCCACGTGAGCGTGGGCAGACCCAGCCCCACGAGCTGGGGCAGACCCCACCCAGCCTCTTCCTCTCGGACTTAGGTGGTGAACCCTCCTATTCTCCTACCACGCTGGAGGGGGGCTCTCCCAACCCCGCCAACGAGTGCCGCTCTCAGACAAGACCCTCGGGTGGGCGGGGGGGGACTGTCGAGGGTCCCACTCACGGGGGTTCCGGTAGCTGTAGCGGCCTGGAGGCCCGGCCGGCAGAAGCACCATGGTCCTGGTCTCACACTGGTTGTTCCTGCGGGTAGGTCACCCTCGGGTCAGGGGTCAGGCCCGGGGGTGTCACCAGGCCGTGAAAGCAGAGAAGGGTCCTCTGGGGCCCAGAAGCCCGCCCCCACCGTCCCACCTGACGAAGGTGGTGGTGAAGTTGAGGCCGCCGTCTGCGGTGGGGGCCACCACCGATTTGCACATGGACAGCAACGCCTTCTTCTCCCGGAACCAGGTCGAGTTGGAGGCGAGGCCCGCGCTGAACCAACGCCCCAGGAACTGCGGGCCAACAGCGCTCACCAGGTCAGCCGAGACCCACCTGGGCCGGCGGGGTGGGCACCCCTCCTGACGTGTGTCCCCCTCCCAGCTCCTGGCCCCGCCCCGAGGCCAGCCCCGCCCCACAGCCTGCCCCCAGTGCAAGCCACGCCCACAGACGATAGCCACGCCCCCAGGCGGGCCCCCTTCCCGAGGGGTCCGGCCCCGCCTCCCAGCCCCTCCCACGGCCCCCAGTCCCCTGGGGGGCGATGCCCTGGCCCACGGATGCAGCAGGCAGCAGGGGGTGCCCGGCGCATTCCCGGAGAGGGTCGGTGCCGGTCTTTGGCTCCCCACGGCCCGGCGCGGGTGGCCAGATGCGCGTGGCCGGGCGCTGCTGGATGCTCAAGCCAGAGGACCTGTCCGTCGGCGCGTTCCCGTGCAGCTCCCGGCCTGAGCGCGCATCTGCCGGCTCTGTCTGTGGAGTGTGTACCCGCGCGCATCTGCGCGTGTCTGGGAACCCGCGTGCGTCTGTCTCTGAGGTTCTGCCGCCCTCCCCGTGTGCCTGCGTCCTGAGCCCCGGGGTTTGGGAACGCCCTGTGGTTGTCTCTGGGCGTCGTGTGCTCACAGGAATGAAGTGTTTGCATCGCGTTTGCACGTGCACACGTGTGACCCGCGTGTCTGTACACCTGTGTGTTCGCATGCAGACAGGTGTTTTCCTGCCCATCAGGGGACGTGGGGCTCTACTCTATTGGGGTTGGTGAAGTGCGGTGGCCCTGGGGAGGGCCTCTCACAGTCACCCTGGGTCAGGTGCCCAGCCCTGCTCCCCCTTCAGCCCCACTCAGCACCCCTTTGCAGGGAGACAATCACCCCAGGGACTGCCCCGTCCCCTGCAGGGATCAGGCAGCGCAGCCCTCACCTTGTCCTGTTGGAAGTTGGGCTGCACAGAGAGCTGGGCCTGGGCTGGGGTCTGCAGGACCCCCAAGGCCCCCAGCAGGACCAGCCCCATCCACAGAGGGCACCGCACAGCCATTCTCCTGGACGCTGAGCAGGTGCTGGGGCCCAGAGCCAGTGGTGTGGGCAGAGCAGAGCAGGCAGAAGAAGTGGACAGAGGGCACTGCAGAGACCCCTACTTATGGGCTTGGCCTCCTCCCAGGGGCCAAGGACAGCCCAGTGGAGGCTCGTGATGCTGGAGGGGCAGGGCCAGGCCACAGGGGCCCAGCTGCAGACTCATCCCCCACAGGGCTGCTTATGCAACTGGCCAGCCCACGGGTCTGAGTGGGGGCAGGGCGGGCCAGGCAGAGCTGGACCCCATTAGCCCCACCCCTGCAGTTCTGGCACACACCCCCAGCCGGCCCTGATGGGGAAGTGGCATGTGCCTTGGCACTGACCTGCCTCTGGAGCCATGGCCACTTCCAACCTGAGGCTGGGACCCCTGCTTTCACTTCAATCTCCCTGGCCCACCACCATGTCTTCTCCAAGCCCACGGAAATCCAGGAGACACAAAGCCCTATTTGTGCCCTAAGAGCTCAGTCCCGAAGGCCCAGCAGGCCCAGGTGCTGGTGAGCTCAGCCAAGGTAAAGAATCTAAACCTGCCACCTTTGTGGGGCGTGCGGGGCACAGCCTCTCCAGCAGCTGTGGGGGTCTGGCCTTTGTCCCTGGGCTCACTTCTCAGCCTCAGGCCCAGATTTCCGAGGCTGCAGCAGCAGCATGTAGGACTAGGTCTCTGCTGTTACCTGGGGAGCTGAGGCCCGGACTGCTCACAGGTTCCATATCTCCCTACCTCCCGGCAGAGGACATGAGAATACCTCCCCTCTTTCCAGAGAAGCTACCTCCCTCCAGAAGCCCCCCAGGATTGATCAGCTGCTCCAAAGGACCTGGCCCTGTCTGAGTCCAGCACATGGCACTGCCCCCTCCCCAGGCTGGCCCTGGGCCCCAGCACAAGCCTGAATGGGGACAGCTCTGTGGCCGAGGGTGAACAGAGCAGGTATGAGTGTCTGTGGAGATGGGGGAAGCCTGGGGTTCTTCAAGAGCTCCCCACTCACCTGGCCTCTGACCTTGGTGGGGAAGAGAAGCCTGGGAAGGAGTTCCTGGGTGTGTTGCAGGCTGGCTGTGGCCATAGCCAATGCAGGGACAGGGCCCTCAGCCCCAGACACAGGCCCAGCTGGGCAGTGGGTGCAGGCCCCCGTCCCATGTCCTGGAGGCTCTTGCCGGAGGCTGGGTTCCTCGCAGTGTAAACCCCTTCTCCTCACCCCAGGTTTGGATGGTCCCTAAGGCCATCAGGGCTCAAGGTCAGTGCCCTAAACGGCTCAGCATGGGCATGGTAGGGTGGGGGCCACCTCTGCTGACCCTAGGCTGGGGTGCGGCTGCCCCACCACTCAGTGCCCACCTTCCTTCTCCCTTGGCCCTTCCATCTCCCCAGCCCTGGCTGGGCTCCTGCTGAGGGGCCTGGTGCAGGCAGCTGGGAATGGGTGTGGGGTATGGCCCCATCAGTCCTTGGTTGAACTGGGTGCCCCTTGTAGGCAAGGGTCTGGGGGTGGGCCCAGGGAGGGCACTGGAAGACATGTGATCAAAGCAGGAGCAAGGGGCATTTCCATGGAGGAGGGGCTGGGGCAGTCAGCTTCAAGGGGCTACTGGAGGTGACAGGGCAGGAACCCCTTTTTTGGATCTGATCTGTGGCCTTCATTCATCACTGGGGACCAGTGAGACTGAGAAGTGATGGCCCTTCACCACCCCCCCCCCCGTGATAGCCCAGTGTGGGGGCTGGGCTAGGGAACAGCCACCCTCCTGGGCAGAGGATCAGAGAGAGACAAGAGGCTCCTGATCAGGTGTTATGGATGAACTGTGCCCCTTGTGTCCCCACTCGTCTGTCAGTGTTGTACTGTGGGGGCTTGCGTGTTGCTGTGATGCTGGAAGCTAGGCCACCGGTATTTCAAATACCAGCAGTGTCACCCATGGTGGGCAGGTTTCAGTGGAACTTCCAGACTAAGATAAACTAGGGAGAAGGATCTGCCGGTCTACTTCTGAAAAAATTAAAACCAAAACCAAACCCAATGCTGTTGAGTCAATTCTGACTCATAGTGACCCTTATAGGACAGAATAGAACCGCCTCAGAGGGTTTCCAAGGAGTGGACTGGTGGATTTGAACTGCCAACATTTTGGTTAGCACCCAAATGCTTAACCACTGCACCACGAAAAAAAAAAAAAAGTGCACCACGAAGTCCCCTCCAAAAAAACTAGCCAATGAAAACCTTGTGAAAGCAGCGGGTCATTGGCTGATATAGTGCCAGAAGATGAGCCCATCAGGTTGGATGGTACTCAGAATACACTGGGGAAGAGCTGCCTCCTCAAAGTGGAGTTGACCTTAATGATGTGGATGAAATAAAGCTTTCCTGACCTTCATTTGCTATTGTGGCATGACTCAAAATGAGAAGAAATAGTTGCAAACATCCATTAATAACAGGAACATGGGATGAGGTATGAATCTAGGAATCTAGGAAAACTGGAAGTCATCAGAAATGAAATGGAACACATAAACATCGATATCTTAGGCGTTACTGAGCTGAAATGGACTGGTATTGGTCCTTTTGGATCAGACAATCATATGGTCTACTACGCCAAGAATGACAAATTGAAGAGGAATAGCGTCATATTCATCGTCAAAAAGAACGTTTCAAGATCTATCCTGAAGTACAGCGCTGTCAGTGATAGGATAATATCCATATACCTACAAGGAAGACCAGTTCATACTACTAGTACTCAGATTTACACACCAACCACTAAGTCCAAAGATGAATTGACGATTTCTACCAACTTCTACTGTCTGAAATTGATCAAACACAAAATCAAGATGCATTGATAATCACTGGTGATTGGAATATGAAAGTCGGAAACAAAGAAGGATCAGTAGTTGGAAAATATTGCCTTGATGATAGAAATGACGTTGGATATCACCTGATAGAACTTTGAAAGACTAATAACTTATTCATTACAAATACCTTTTTTCAACAACATAAATGGCAACCATACATGTGTACCTTGCCAGATGGAATACACAGGAGTCAAATTGACTATATCTATGGAAGGAGACAATGGAAAAGCTCAATGTCATCAGTCAGAACAAGGCCAGGGGCTGAATGAGGAGCAGACCATCAATTGCTCATATTCAAGTTCAAGCTGATGCTGAAAAAAGTTAGAGCAAGTCCATGACAGCCAAAATACCATCTTGAGTATATCGCACCTGAATTTAGAGACCACCTTAAGAATAAATTTGATGCATTTAACACTAATGACCGAAGATCAGACGAGTCGTGGGATGACATCAAGGACATCATACATGAAGAAGCCATTAAAAAGACAGGAAAAAAAAAAGACCAAAATGGATGTCAGAAAAGACTCTGAAACTTGCTCTTGAACGTAGAGTAGCTAAAGTGAATGGAAGGAACAACGAAGTAAAAGAGCTGAACAGAAGATTTCACAAGGGCAGCTCAAGAAGACAAAGCAAACTATTATAATGAAATGTGCAGAGACCTGATGTTAGAAAACTAAAAGGGAAGAACACACTCAGCAGTTCTCAAGCTGAAAGAACTAAAGGAAAAGTCAAGCTCGAGTTGCGATACTGAAGGATTCTCTGGGGAAACATTGGACAACGCAGGAAGCATCAAAAGAAGATGGAAGGAATACACAGTCACCGCCAGAAAAACTGGTCATGGTTCGATTTCAGGAAGTACCATCTGATCACGAAATGATGATATTGAGGGAAGAAATCCAAGCTGCACTGAAGTCATGGGCGAAAAACAAGGCTCCAGGAACTGAATGAAATACCAACTGAGATGTTTCAACAAACTCATGCAGCACTTGGGAGCCCGGGTGGTGCAGTGGTTAAGAGCTCAGGCTATTAACCAAAAGGTTGACAGTTCAAATCTACTAGCTGCTCCTTCGAAACCCTTTGGGGCAGCTCTATGCTGTCCTATAGAGTCAACTATGAGTTGGACTCGACTCGATGGCAACAGTTTGTTTTAATGCAGTGGCAGAGGTGCTCACTCGTCTATGCCAAGATATTTGGAAGACAGCCACCTGGCCAACCAACTGGAAGAGATCCATATTTGTGTCCATTTCTAAGAAAGCTGATCCCACAGAATGCAGAAACTATTGGACATATCATTAATATCCCACACAAGTAAAACTTTGCTGAAGGTCATTGAAAAGTGGTTGCAACAGTACATCAATAGGGAACTGCCAGAAATTCAAGCTGGATTCAGAAGTGGACATGGAGCGAGGGATATCATTGCTGATGTCAGATGGATCCTGGCCGAAGCAGAGAACACCAGAAAGATGTTTACCTATATTTTATTGACTATGCAAAGGCATTTGACTGTGTGGATCATAACAAATTGTGGATAACATTGTGAAGAATGGGAGTTCCAAAACACTTCATTGTACTTATGAGGAACCTGTACATAGACCAAGAGGCAGTCGTTCAAACAGAACAAGGGGATACCGCATGTTTTAAAGTCAGGAAAGGTGCGCGTCAGGGTTGTATCCTTTCACCATACTTATTCAGTCTGTATGCTGAGCAAACAGTCCGAGAAGCTGGATTATATGAAGAAGAACAAGGCAACAGGATTGGAGGAAAACTCATTAATAACCTGCAATATGCAGATGTCACAACCTTGCTTGCTGAAGGGGAAGAGGACTTGAAGCACTCACTTACTGATGAAGATCAAGGACTACAGCCTTCAGTATGTATTACACCTCAACATAAAACAAAAATCCTCACAACCAGACCAATAACCAACATCATGACAAAAGGAGAAAATATTGAAGTTGTCAAGGATTTCATTTTACCTTAATCCACAATCAATGCCCATGGGAGCAGCAAATCAAACGATGTGTTGTGTTGGGCAAATCTGTTGCAAAAGACCTCTTTAAAGTATCGAACAACAAAGATGTCACTTTGAGGACTAAGGTGGGCCTGACCCAAGCAATGATATTTCAGTCGCCTCTTATGCATGTGAAAGCTGGACAAGGAATATAAGAAAGGCTGAAAAAGAATTGATGGCTTTGAATTATGGTGTTGGTGAAAAATGTTGAATATACTATGAACTGCCGGAAAAAGGAACAAGTCTCTCTTGAATCTCCTTAGAAGCAAGGATGGCGAGCCTACTTCTCAAGTTCTTTGGAGACGTTCCCAGGAGGGACCAGTCCCTGGAGAAGGAAATCATGCTTGGTAAGGTGGAGGGTCATCGAAAATGTGGAAGACCCTCAACGAGATGGACTGAAACGGTGACTGCAACAGTGGGCTCAAGCACGATCATGATTGTGAGGATGGCGTAGGGCCAGGCAGAGTTTTGCTTTGTTGTACACAGGGGTCGCTGTGAGTGGGAGCCAACCCAACAGCACCTAACAACAGCAACAAAACGTGTGTCGGAAAGGTGAAAAGACAACCTACAGACTGGGAGAAATTTTCGGGAACCGCGGATCCAGTAAGTGTCCCATATCCAAAATGTATATTAAACTTCTGCAACTTAACAAGGAAAAGACAAATAACTCAATCAAAAAACGTTCAAAGGACCTGAAAAGACCTTTCACCAAAGAGGATATTCAAATGGTCAACAAACACAGGAAGAGATGCTCAACGTCATTAACCATCAGGCAAGTGCAAATTAAAACTACAGTGAGATACCACTTCACTCACACTGGGGTGGCTAAGATTAAAAAAGAAAAACAAAAACAAAACGGGAAGTAACAAATGTTGACAGGGAAGTGGAAAAATTGGAAACCTTACCCACTGCTGGTGGGAATGCAAAATGGTACAGTTGCTGCGGAAAACAGTTTGCTGATTCCTTAAACCCGGCAATAACACTCCTCGGTGTACCCAGGACTTGGAGGCAGTGATGCAGACAGACACACATACATCGATGTGCATTGCACCACTATTCATAATAGTCAAAAGGTGGAAACAAAGTCAATGTCTATCAACAGATGAATGGATAAACACATCGTGGTATATACATACAGTAGAGTACTACTGAGCCATAATGAGAGGTGAATGAAGTCCTGATATGTGTTGCCACATGGATGAACCTTGAAAACACCATACTGAGTGAAATAAACCAATCTCAAAGGAACGAATATTGTATGCTCTTACTTATAAGAAATAATAAGAAAAGGCAAAAGTAGAGATTCCTAGTTTATGAGTGGCCGCTAGGGCAGGAGGGAGGTGGGAAGGGGAAGCCATTATTTAGGAAGCAGCGAGCCTCTGTGCACGGCGGTGGGAAATTTGGCAGTGACTGTGGATGACAGTCGTACGACATGATTAACGTAATTGGCATCACTAAATTGTACGCCTGAAAAACGCTGAATTGTCAAATGTTGTGTTACCTGTTTTTACAATTAAAATAAATCTACAGTCACGTGCTGCATAATGCCCGTGGCCCATGAGGTTATACATATATAGTATAGATTTTACCTTTCTCTGCATATAAAACACTTAAACACTTCCAAAACCCATAATGTTTTCATGAGTACGTGCCTTTGTTATTACGAACCATTGTATTTAACTCAAAATTTTAATATAATAGGCTTTATGGCATTCTGTTCTTAAATACGAATTGTCCGTAAGTCGGAGGTTTGTAACCTGGGGACTGCCTGTATATAATACGGTGTTTGAACAAAGTCCAAATCACGTAACGTCCTATTTCACAGAGTGTATCGTGGACGTTAAGGGACGCATGACTGTGTATGTGTTGGAGTCCTAACCCCTATACCTGTGGATGTGACCCAATTTGGGAAGAGGGTTTTCTTTGTTACCTTAATGAGGCAACATCGGTGCAGGGTCTGTCCTAAACCTAATCACTGCTGAGGGGTCTAAGGGGCAGCACAGACACAGGGACAGGGCGCGGACAGGGAGGACAGACCCCTTCTGAGGACGCGAGAGGCAGAGGAATCTACAGCCCAGCAGCCCCAAGGACTGCAGCTGCTAGAAGCTGAAATCGACCAAGAAGAGCTTTTCCTGAAAGCCACCCCCTGAATTCGGGCTCCAAGCCTCCAGGACTGTGAGGAAGTAGATGTCTGTCCTTTAAAGCCACTCACTGTGGTATTTCTGTTACAGCAGCACTAGGAGGCTAGGAAGCTATCTCAGGAGAGGGGAGAGGAAAGAGGCCCCTCCCCACAGCCCTCTGTATCTTTTCCTGGCTGATCCCTGGAGCCCTTTAGCCTTGGGTAGCCGGGGGCCCCAAGATTAGGGAAACTCCCAAGTCAGTGGTGAGCGAGCTCTGGGACAAGGGGGTTGGCTCAGAATAAGGGGGCCCAGGACTGTGGGGAAAGAGGCTGGGACAGGGAGACCCAGGACAATGAAACCTGGGAGTGTGGGGAGGAGGTGTCCCAGGACAGAGACAGGGCAGAGGGTCCCAGGGTGTGGGGAGGAGGTGCCCCAGACACCCGCTGACCTGAGACTGGACTGAGGGTTTGCTGCCTGGGGTGGGGCTCAGACCTCCTCAGCCATCTCACCCACTGCTCCGTGACCTGCTCCCCTAACCTGGGCTCTGGGTGGCAGGGTCTGTGGGGGAGCTCTGGGCGGCAGGGCCTGTGGGGGTGCTTTGGGTGGCAGGGTCCTGAGCAGGGGGCCCTCCTGAGGTGTCAAGGACCCCTCCGCTCACTCCTGTCTTAAAAAGCATCTCTGTGCCTGCAGTGACTCTTCAGTGTGGGGGAGCCCAGCGGATAGAGCCCCGAGGGATTATTATTTTTAACACTCTTTTTTTAGAGCAGTTTTAGGTTTACAGGAGGTCCGGAGAGCCGGATGAACCTCTCCCAGGACACTTCCTTCTGCTGTTTGGGTCCTGCTTCCTGTGGGGGTTTGTTACCACCAGGGAGCCACATGGATACATTGTTGCCAACTGCAGTCCACAGCCTTCACCCCAGGGCTCCCTCTCCCCTGGACACTCCTGTGAGCTGTGACCAATGCGGCCTGTCACGGGTCTGCCGTTACAGCGTCTGAAGAGTAGTGTCGCTGCCCCCAAAGCACGCGGGGCTCCCTGCTCATCCACCACCCGGCCCCCTGATGAGCACTGACCCGTCCGGTCTCTATAGTTCTGCCTTTTCTAGAATGTCCTGTAGCTGGAGGAGCCCTGGTGGCGCACTGGTTAAAGCACTTAGCTGCTAACCAAAAAGCCAGTTGTTCTAATCCACCAGCCGGTCTGAGGGAGAAAGATGTGGCCGTCGGCTTCAGGACTGATTTACGGCCTTGGAAACCCCGTGGGCAGTTCTCTGTTCCACAGCTCTGCTATGAGTTAGAATCAACTTGATGGCAGTGGGTTGTTTTTTTTTTTTTAAATAGTTCTGCTTTTCCAGAATGCCCTGTAGTTAGAGTCATTCAGCCTTTTCAGACTGACCCCCTAAAAATTTGAAGTGGGGAAGGGGCAGTACCCCGGGTCACAGAGGAGCTGCAGGATGGGATATTCCAGACCGGAAAGGCAGGGCAGAGGGGTTGTGCTCTTGGGGGGAATCTGGCCTGAAGCAGGGGAGGGGGGAGCTGGGTTTGCACCCAGGAGCAGGAGGGGCAGCCCAGCCAGGGCCCCAGGCCAAGTTTTCTTCCGGACCCCCAGAACCCCCCTACTCCCTCTGTAAAGACTCTGGCTCTGCTCACCCTGAGCTCAGAGAGCCCAGGCACCCAAGTGATGAGCCCATGCCAAGGCAGGGGCAAGTGGTGGGGGGCTGGAGGCGCCAGAGGGTTAAATGAGCACAAATGGCTGAGAAGACATTCCCTAGAACCAGGGAGCCCCCAAAGGGCAGGGACTCCACTGGCCTGTCGTGAGGCTGCCACCTTGCCCCATTCATTCCAGATTCATGGAGCAGTTAGTGAGGCTCGAGCTGGGCCCCTCTAAGGCCCTGGACCTAATTTTGTACTGGTCATTTCTTGTTCTTCTATGTAAACGGCCCCCTCCCACCCAGAAGCTTGGGTCTGCCCGCCCTCCCCACCTCCCCTTCCTAGGGAAAGAGACCCACCCGGCCTCTTTCACAAGCTGGCTCTGTCCACTGGGTCCCTGCAGGGCCCAGCCTCTGTAGTCCTGAGCCCTCTTCCACCTCAAGGCTGACCTCTGTTCTGGTCTCTCCTGCCTGGAAGACAGCAACACTAGGCCATCAGGCTGGCCCTCCTCGGCACCCCTCCTCGGCACCCTGGCCCTTGACCACACTCCCTGTCCACACCACCCCTCCTGCTGGCTTTGCCCCCATGCCACTGGGCTCTGGGGCCTTCAGTGTCCCTGTCCCACACTTGTCCTGTGCCGGCAGAGCCTGGCCTTGTCTCCTCGGGCTGACAATCCACTAGAAGGCCACCCTCTGGCCAGGGAAGCCCAGGGGCCTGGCCAGCTGCACTCCACACCTCATTCACCTTCTCTTGGGGCTCAGGGCTCACCTCTCCACCTGTCTGTCCAGGCCCCGTGCCCCCTCCTGCACAGGCACCCCCCGCCCCAAACTGGCCTTGGGCAAGAGGACAATGTAGGCATCATGGATACCCAGGGCCTGGACAAACTCCATAAACTTCTCTCCCAGCTCCAAATCTAGCACCTTCCTCCGCCCTGGGGCCCAGGTGGTGGGGGGAGCCCAACGGCCAGGACCCTCACTGCCCCCACCCCCCAGCCCCACTTCCTGCCACGGTGGGACTGGGCGGGGTGGGGTAGGGTCAGGGCCTCAGGGGCCTGTGGCCTGGATGTACCAGGGGCGCCTGGGCTGCCTGTGGTAGCCAAGGTGCCTCCTGGCCACCCAGGGCAGGTGCCTGCGATAAGCACTGATGGGACTGAGGAAGGGTAGGGGCTAGGACAGATTTAGGAAGGGACAATGCCCGCACCCCCCCATCTGGGGCCGTCCTGGCAACCGTGGATCTGTCTCCCCAGGGAGCCCCACTGCCTGGCGCCTAAGTGGGAGCCTGAGGTCATTGCACACATCCAGAATGGGGGCCTGTCCTCTTCCTGAAGGCTCTCTTCCAGGCCAGGACTTCCCCTCCCCCTGGAACCATAGGGACTGGCTGTGGGCAGAGCTGGGACGACTTGGGAACCCCCCTCAGGGCCCCTCCTCCTGGCAGCTCGGAGCCCCTCTCACCCAGCCCCAGAGCCCCTACTGGGTCTGCCCCACTGACACTGGCAGAAGCTGGAGGCCACCAGACCAAGGAGTCCCTCCAAGCCTCAGTTTCCCCATGTACACTGAGGAATGAAGATACTCCCACCTCGCAGAAACTCATGGGACAGAGTGTATGGCCCCAGGCAGGGCCGGAGTGTGCCTGGGCCCACTGGATGCCTCCTCCCTCCTTTCCGGGCTAGACTGGGCCTAGGCTGCTCCTCACTGCTCCACCCCTCCAGGTGCCTCCTCACCCTTTCTTCCCGCCAGGCTAGGCCAGAGACATCTTGTGGGTCTGGCCCTCACATGGCTGAAGTCCCCAGAGCCCCCTGAGCCTGGGTCTGCCTCGAGTACCCAACAGGGTGAGGCCCACTCACAGGGGTCTCAGGGGCCACATTCTGGGGTGGAGGAGGCACAAAGTCCTGAGGAGTGGCTGGCCTGCAGGGGTGGGCAGAGAGACAGGTAAAGGGCCAGCCTCCGTACCCCTATTTATGAATTCGCCTGCCAGCTGCCCGCACCCCCCCAACAAATGACTCAGCTTTCACCAAATCCAAGAAGGACAGACAGAGGGACACACAAATAGCTGGGGAGGACATGGGTGTGGAGGTGCAGGGGGGCTGGGGGGAGGGCAGGGGCGGAGCCCTCCTGGGATCCCACCCAGCACAGGGCAGGGGCATGTTTTCCCACCTGTCCACCTGCCTGGGTCTCCTGAGTCCCAGACCAGGCAGGGGGTGGGGAGGAAATGGAGGTGGGGGTGCTGGGGGGCTGCTGAGGCTGCCAGCTCCCAGGGAGGTCCCCAGCCTTACCCACATGCCCCTGGCTCTGTCCACGCTTATTCCCTCCTCCAAGGCCAGTGCCATCTATGCCCCACACTTATGGGGGGCTCCCTGACCCAGATCTGGGTGGGATTGAAGCAGGCCCTCAGGCCCCCAGCCAAGGGTCCACTTTGAGCCCAGCCCTGTGGGGGCCTGAAACTCACCCCCACCCATCCCTGGTCCAGGTGTGCACAGCGTCTGCCCTTGCCCTGGCCTGGCCTGGAAGACACTGATCTGTTTCCTGTCCCCGGAAGGTGGTGGTGAGCAGGGGAGGAATTGTGCCCACAGGACAGAAGGGACAGAATGTCTGTGCTGACCCTGCCCACCTACAGGTGCAGCCTGGCCCGGGGGCCCTGCTCTGAACCCCCCTCCTCTGTCCAGACCTGGCAGCAGAAGGGGGTTGACAGGCCCCCACTGCCCAGCCTCAGCACAGCGGCTGCCCCTGAGCCCACGGAGACCTCTCCTTGCCTGCCTCCCCTCCAGCCCTCCCCAGCTGCTGGGACCCCCCAACACCCTGAAACAGGTCCCCATCAGTGGAGGCTTGTGTGTTGATGTGATGCTGGACAGGTTTCAGCAGAACTTCCAGATTAAGATAGACTAGGAAGAAAGGCCTGGCAATCTACCCCCTGAAGTCAGCCAATGAAAACCCTAGGAAGCATATTTCATCCTATTGTGTACAGAGCAGCCATTAGGGCTAGGATTAGGGTTAGGGTTAGGGTTAGGGCTAGGGTTAGGGTTAGGGCTAGGATTAGGGTTAGGGCTAGGGCTAGGGCTAGGGTTAGGGCTAGGATTAGGGTTAGGGCTAGGGCTAGGGTTAGGGCTAGGGCTAGGGCTAGGGTTAGGGCTAGGATTAGGGTTAGGGCTAGGGCTAGGGTTAGGGTTATGGCTAGGGTTAGGGTTAGGTCTAGGATTAGGGTTAGGGCTAGGATTAGGGTTAGGGCTAGGGCTAGGGTTAGGGCTAGGGTTAGGGCTAGGGCTAGGGCTAGGGCTAGGATTAGGGTTAGGGCTAGGGCTAGGGTTAGGGTTAGGGCCAGGGTTAGGGCCAGGGTTAGGGTTAGGGTTAGGTCTAGGATTAGGGTTAGGGCTATGATTAGGGTTAGGGCTAGGGCTAGGGTTAAGGCTAGGGTTAGGGTTAGGGTTAGGGTTAGGATTAGGGTGAAAGAGCGCAGTCCTGCTGGAATGGCAGACTGAATGTGCACAATCACTGGGAAATGACGTCTGTGACCTGGGTCTCTAGGCTCTCGGCCAGGCCCTGATGGAATGGAAAAACCTACCTCCGGCTCATCTGCACACATGCAAGGAGTAAACAAGACAGCTTTCTGCCCTCATTCCACACTGATGCCTCACTGATCAAGCAGTCCCTGCCAGCTTCCAAAAGAAACACAAAAGAGACAGTGTGTCCACAGAACAAAGGGGTGTGTGTGTGTATGTGTGTGTGTGTGTGTGAAAACGAGGAGTGTGGACACACTGTTTCAACCACCCTCTGCAGCTTGGCCTCCAGGGAAGGGAGGTGCAGCCCTCCACTGCAGCCCCTGCTCCCCAACCCGGTGCAGTGTGGCCGGATACCACCGGACAAGGGGTCATGCCCCAGTGGGCATGGAGTCCTCCTTGCACCCCCACTCTCCTGGGTGGCACAGTGGGCCTGTCAGCGTGTCGGGCGAGCTGTGGACCGTGGCCGGGCCAGGGAAGACACCCTGAGGACAGGCGGCCTGGGCTGGGCAGATTGGTGCTCTGGCCCCTGAACTGGCCACGGCATGGGAACGGCAGCCCTGTTTTGCTATGGTTTCCCCTGGCCAGATCCCTCTCCTGGCCCCAGGCTGGCTCCCTCACAAAGCCCTTTTAGTGGTCGAGCCTGTATCTGGGTGGCTGTGGTGCCCTGGAACCCTGGGACCGGGCAGGATGTGACCACACTGAGATACTTGGGGTGTGGGGAGCCCCTGCCTCCCAGACTGGTGGTGAGGAGGGGTCTCTTCACCCCCCTTGGATTCTGTTTGCTCACCTCAAGGTAAAGCACCTGGTTCATCATTCAGGGCCCTGCAGCCACCGTTCAGTGTGTGGGCAGAGCCCCTCGCATGCACACTGGCTCACCAGCTGATCAGAGACTCATGTGGGTTTCGGGAGCCTGAGCTTCCCAAGAAGGTGGTGGCTCAAGTGGGTCTTGGGAGCTGTCATGGATTGAATTGTGTCCCCCCCCCCCAAAACATGTGTCAACTTGGTTAGGCCTTGATCCCCAATATCGTGTGGGTGTCCTCCATTTTGTGATTGTAATTTTATGTTAAAGAGGATGAGGGTGGGATTGTAACACCCTTCCTAAGGTCCCATTCCTGATCCAACGTGATGAGGGTGGGATTGTAACACCCTTCCTAAGGTCCCATTACTGATCCAACGTGATGAGGGTGGGATTGTAACACCCTTCCTAAGGTCCCAGTCCTCATCCAACGTGAAGGGAGTTTCCCTGGAGTGTGGCCCGCACCACCTTTTATCTTACAAGAGATAAAAGGAAAGGGAAGCAGGCAGAGAGTTGGGGACCTCATACACCAAGAAAGTAGTGCAGGAGAAGAGCGCGTCCTTTGGACCCAGGGACACTGTGCTGAGAAGCTTCCAGTCCAGGGAAGATTGATGACAAGGACCTTCCTCTAGAGCTGACAGACAGAGAAAGCCTTCCCCTGGAGCTGACGCCCTGAATTTGGACTTGTAGCCTACCAGGCTGTGAGAGAATAAATTTCTCCTGTTAAAGCCGTCCACTCGTGGTATTGCTGTTAGAGCAGTACTAGATGACTGAGACGGGGGACGGCAGGGTTGGAGGTTCAAGACCCAAGACGGGAGGTGACAAAGATAGGGGAGTCAGGACCCAGGAGGGGGTGTGGCAGGGTTGGGGGTTCCAAGAAGGGGTTCTAGCTCTGTGCCTACAGGGGAGTCCCCATATCAACACAGTCTAGCCCCTTCCAGAAAACAAGTGGGGTACGCTCTGGAAAACCACAGGCGCTGGTCCCGGGCCAGCAGGCCTAGATGGTGATGGGAGGGGCTGCTTGGGGCTGGAATAAAGCGACTCCATCTGCACACAGTGGGGCCCAAGGGTGCCAGGGGCGCTCTCAGGAGCCAACTCAGCTATCAGTCTTCCTCCTGCTCCCACCCCAGGACATCCTGGCCCAGAGCCCCTACCCCACCCCCAAGACCAACATTGCTGGCAGTGCCTTACTGGTCACACTGTCCCTCAAAGTCCTGTCCCCACAAGGCCTGAGACAGTGACAGGGGGGCTGTATGCCCTACCAAACCCCCCTTTCCTCAGTGCCCCAGGGGGAGCGACCCTAGACAAGCCCCCACCTGGCCCCCACCTCTGTGGAGGCCTGTGTACCCTCTCCTGGGGTTTCTGCCCTGAGGCCTTGGCCCCTGCCTCTCCACCCTCCCCCCCGCCAGGGCCTTAGATGGCTCAGGGACTGGATACCCGGTCAAGGGTGTGAAGGGCAGTGTGGGGAGGTGTGGGGACACTGGTGGCCTGGGGCTGGACCTGCCTTCACCCAGCCCGGGCCACACTTCCATTTATGGACACAGCCGTGTGGGGCTGATGCACGCCTCCTTTGCTTTTGGGACC
The DNA here is from genome assembly GCF_024166365.1 of Elephas maximus indicus. NCBI lineage: Eukaryota > Metazoa > Chordata > Mammalia > Proboscidea > Elephantidae > Elephas > Elephas maximus. The sequence continues at coordinate 1,478,315 of NC_064827.1, forward strand.
TATTGCCTCCACTGTCCCAGCGCCGAAGGCAGCGGCTCTGTCTGTGACAGCTTCCTGGGCACACGAGAGGAAGCGGGTCTACCTGGCTGCTCCAGGCTCATCCACAAGCCACAAGAAGAAGCCAAGATGCTGTGTAAGACTCAGGGCTGCCAGGCCCCGCCACCCTCTGCAGACTCTCCCCACAGGGTGGTCCCGACAGGTGGCCTCCTCCTGACCTAGGCTGCAGGTCGCACCTGCCCACATGCCCTTTGAACCTGCTGGTTCTCACATTATTAATTGAATAAGTCTTCAGCACGTACGTATTCTGTATTTGTATGAAAGTCACGTTTTTAAGTTTTCACACAGTAACACTGATATTAGCCAGGCCTGGGCGGGGGGGGTGGGTGCCAAGGCCAAGGTGAGGAAAACAGTGATGACAAAGGCCACTCAACAAGGAGACCAGATAGTCCTTAGCACATAGATTTATTCAAGGGGTGAGAAGGAGCCGGTCTGAGGCTGACCTCGGGCAGGGGGCCCGGGCAGTGGGGGGGTCGAGCTGAGGAACCTTGGCCTTCAATCGAGGCAGTTCGTCGAGGCCTCTGGGCAGTGGTGGAGGTTCAGGCAGCAGCAGAAATGCATGGAGGGAAGCAGCCAAGATGCAATTCAGAGAGTGGCCAGGAAGAGAAGACCCAGCCCAGTCCCCTCCTGCTTCTGGGGGGCCATGCAGCCCAGGACCTGGCCCTCCAGCTGTCCTAGGCCCCTGGCAGAAAGGCTGGGGGTTCCCTTCAAGGGAGGAGATGGTTGGGGGACAGAGGAGGAAGAGGAGGGAGACAGTGGGGGAAAGGCTGAGAGAAAGGGCTCATTAGAGGGGCGCCCCTACCCCAGACAGGGACAGTGAAGATAGGCACAGAGCCTCCTCAGCCCCTCAGCCTTGGAGAGCCGAGGGTGCAACGGATGGCCCTCTGGGGCTCCTGTCCAGGCCAGGCCACCTGAGGCCCAGGGCATCTTCTGGGATAAGTCCAAGTTCCTTGTGAGCAAGGCTGGAGGGAGGGGGAGGTGGCCCAAGACAAGGGGACCAGGGGAGGAGGGAGGTAGGCCAGGAAAGGGGGACTGGGAGAGGAGGGAGGTGGCCCAGGACAGGGGGACTGGGAGAGGAGAGAAGTGGCCCAGGAAAGGGGGACCCACGGTATGGAATGGAGGTCACCCAGGACAGGGAACCTGAGGGAGAGTGTAAGAGGTGACCCTGGACAGAGTACCTGGGTGGGGGGAGGTGGCCCAGAAAGGGGGACCTGAGGCATAGGGAGGAGGTAGCCTTGGATAGGGAGACCCGTGGGAGGCGGGAGGAGGTGACCCAGGATAGGGGGACCAGAGCGTGGGGAGGAGGTGGCCCTAAATGGGGGACCCAAGAGGTGGGCAGAGACCATGACCCCTCCCCATCCGACAGGCTCAGATGAGCCCCTGGGGGGCACTGGGGGCCCAGCTTTCCCGAATCTCACTAGGACTCTTGGGGTGGACAGCACCCATCCCAGCCCCAAGCAGCTCCCAGAGTGCCCCTGGGGCCAGACCCGAGGCGTGCACCCTGCTGCTCTCCCCTCTCCTCCCCTGCAGGGAAGCAGACAGCCTGTGTCCCCTCCCATGACCCCCGTTTACTGTCATGTGTGATGAAGGCAACGTGGCGGTCTGTCAGGCCCAAAGACTTGATGAAGTTCAGGAACTTGCCCCTCAGCTCTGGGTCCAGCTGGCTGTCCCTTGCTGGGCAGGAGGAGTCGGGCAGTAAGCATACATCCCTTCTCCCCTGACCGGCCATCTGGGCCTTCCCCTCCTCTCCCTCCTACCCCACCCTGGGCAGCCCCCAGACTTAGCTCTCCTCCTTCGGGGACATTTCTCAGTTGGGGTCCCCTCCCTGAGGTGGGGTGGTGGGCATGTTGAAAGGGGCTATGGACGTACCGTACAGGGAGGCCCTGACTCCCTCCTTTGTGGCCAGGATGCTGGTGTGCAGAACCAAGGCAAACCTTTGGTAGTCCGTCTTCACCACCCTCATCTCATATCTCTTCAGCCCTAATCCTGTGGAGGGTTTAGCAGTCAGATTTGAACCTTCCAGAGCCTTCCAGAACCTTCTGAAAGCTTCCATAAGAAGGCCATGGCACCTTCTGGCCTTTCTCCAGAGCGAAGGGGACTATGAATGGCCCCATCTCCAGGCTTGGAGGTGTGTGTCAGGCTGGGGGCTGCAGCACCTCACCTCTGAAGCTGTCCAGGGTGAACTGGCCGGGCTTGTCCTGCTGGACAAGGTTTCTGATCCAGTGGTCACAGCTGTTGTTCCTTCGAGGACACAGGTGGGGAGAGGAAGGGGCTTGTGGGAGAGAGCTGTGCCGAGGGCGTGAAGGCTGGACCCCCACGTGTGTGCACACACAGACACACACACTTGTTGCTCACACATGTGCATATGTCCACAATTCATACATCCATGGACACACTGAAATATATGCACACACATGCTCACAGTGCACCGCACTCACGTACGTGCACACATGTGCATACATGCACACACTCAAACACGCGTATATGTGTACACTGCACACACATGCATACACACCACCCTTAGGCCCCGAGCATGGAGACAGCCACACTGGTCGGTGGATCTGCCCCTGTGGGAGAGGCAGGGTGCGGCCTCTGTGCTCGGGGCAGCAGGCGCCCAGCAGGAGGCCCTCGAGGCCTCACCTTTTCAGGAATGAGGACACTCTGAAGCTGTGATTTTTCAGCAGCTCAAAGGTGTTCACGTAATAGCTGATGGGCTCTCTCTGCTTGGAGCTGTTCTCCGTCTCAGCCAGCACATACCAACGCCCCTGGAACTACAGAATGGCAATGCTGGAGCCGTCTGGCCCCGGGGGGCCCCTCTCCAGTACTCAGGCTGGGAGGGGCTGAGTGTGAGCTCCTCTGCTGCACCCGCCTGGGCAGGGTCGAGGCATGAGGCCCCAGGGCGCCCTGTCTGACAGGCCCCAGCCCAGGCCAGGCTTGCCTCCTGCCTGAGCGGACAGTAGCCCTCGAGTTGGCCCCAGGCCTCACCTGCTCCTCCTGGAAGTCCAGCTGTACAGGGACCCTGAGCAGAACAGGGGCGGGGACCAGGACCAGGGTGGGGTGCTGGGCCCAGGTCTGCAGGGCCCCCAGCAGGGTGAGGCCCAGCCACAGGGGACCCAGGGGCATGGCTGGGCTGGACTGCTCTCAGCCCAGCAGGAGGTGACTGGGGCAGGCCTTTCAGAGGCCCTATTTATGGCCCCATCCCTGGCCAAAGGCTCTGGGGGTGGCTAGTTCATCTTCTGCCAGGTGATGAGGCAATCGCCGGCCACAAAGGGACCTGAGGAGGCTTTGCCCTTTTGCAGGGGAGATGGGGTGCCGGGGGTGCCAGGGGTGCCAGGGGAGGGCGGGGGTAGATCTCACCTGGGACCCCATCCAGCACACGTCAGGGGGTGGGTCTTCCTGCGCACCTACCTGCCTGGGGTCTCCAGGGTAGGGGGGAGGAAATAAAGGTGGGAGAGAGCTGCTGGGACCACCAGCTCCCAGGGAGGTCCTCAGGCCTCGCCCTCTGAATTCCCACATGTGCCCACTCCACCCGTCCCTATGCCTCCCCCCACGTCAGGTCTGGGTGGGATTGGAGCAGGCCCCCAGTGAAGATCCACTGCAGGGCCAGCTCAGCAGGGCCCTGGAATCTGCCCCCGCCTGTCCCTCGTGCGGGTAGGCACAGCCTCTTGCCACTGCCCCCGGCCTGGCCTGGGAGACACAGAGCAGATTCCTGTCCCCAGGCAGGCAGGGGTGGGGTAGGGGAGGGGACGTGCTCACAGGATGGAAGGGACAGAGTGTGCAGGAAGCCCAAGGGCACAGGCTCCCCCGCTTTCCCTCTCCCTGACCCCCATCCCCCCACAGGCCTTTCCCCTCTGGGCACCTGCAGGAGCTCTCGGCCCTGTGTCCAGGAGGGGCCGAGCAGAGGGGAATTGACCACTGTGGGGAGGACACAGACACCCCCTGGGCCGCGGCAGGGCCAGCGCTCTGAGAACTGGGCCGAGCTCCAGGTGGCTCTGGGCAGGAAACTCCATGCTGGCTGGACCTCCCTGGAAGAGGGCCAGCTGCTCAGGGTGGTGAGAGGGGGCATGGTTATTGTTCTTGCCTTCTCTTCCTGAAGCCGTCCTCTGCCCCGCCCCCCCAATGAGGAGGCAAAGCTTTCAACTCCCTGTAGTGGAGTGAATGGTGTCCCCCCAAAAGCTGTCCCTGTCCTAACTGCGGTACCTGTGAGCGTGACCTTGTTTGGAAAGAGGGTCTTTGTGGGTTCATCAGGTAAAGGGTATCGGGTTGGGCCCTAAACGAACAACTGCGGTCCTCATAAAACCGGGCGGGGAGACTGGAGGCCCAGAGACACAGGGTGGAGGCCGCGTGCAGAGGCTGGACCAGCAATGCAGCTTCAGCCGCTGTCTTTTCGTTGCAATCATGTTCGTTCCTTCTGTCTTTATTTGCCTGAGTCTTTACTTTATCTTCATTTCTCAAAGAAGCGCTTAAGGTATATCCGACACACAACAAAATGCTCACAATTTAACTGTACCGTTCGGTGAGTTTTGACAAGTGTACACACCTGAGCAAACACAACCCAAATCAAGACATAGAACATTCCAGCACTCTCAGCTGGTGGCCTGAGCCGCAAGCTCTCTGGGCTGCCCCTGCTGCGTCCAGCTGCTCTTGCTTTCCCCAGGGGCAGTGGCCCAGCCCCAGGACACTGACACACAGGCATGGGGTCCTACAGCATCCTGAGACCCTGCGACCCATGTTCTAGGCCTCTCCAGGCTGCCCTTCCTGGGGGAGGAGGGCTGTTCCCCTTGCCCCGCCCTCACCAGGGCCCTCAAGGGCTGTCCTGTGTACACACATGCAAAAGATGCCTAGTTCTCTGTCCATATCGTCTTTCAGGTTCCCACATCCTGGACTCAGCCCACCGCCAACCCATGGCCACCGGCAAGGCCAGCTCAGGGCTCTCACTGGCCGGGGACCCTGGAGGAAGGGTGGAACAGCCTGATGTCATGACTACGAGAGGAGATGCCACCCAGTGGGGCACTGTGTTGTGCCAGCCACACATGGCTGCAGAGTGACTGGGAGTGGGGGCGAGAAGTGGGGAATCTGTCCCCATCTGAACAGGCGAGGGTGGCCTGGAGGCTCAAAAGTTGGTACCCAAGAGAGGGCTCAGGCAGGCTGCTGGAGTGTCCTGGGCAGTGGGCCAGCAGGCCAGCTGTGGCAACACTCAGGCAGGGGGCCGGGCCTGTGCCCGCTGACCCCCACAGCCAGCTCCTGATATCTGGGTCACTGAGTTGGCAACCCCAACCTTGGCCCCCCTGCTGAGGACATTAACCGTCTGCAGCACCTAGGGACTCATGCCAATTCCAACCAGCTCGAAAACACTTGTGTTTAGGCAACGTGATAAGTGGCCGACAGAAGCAGGAGGCAGGAAACCTAGAAAGGAGGAGGTAAAGTTCTCATTGTTTCAGAAAATATCTACAAAACCCCTGCCTTAGTCATCTAGTGCTGCAGTAAATGAAATACCGCAAGTGGATGGCTTTAACAAAAAAGAAATTTATTCTCTCACACTTTAGGAGGCTAGAAGTCTGAATTCAGTGTGTCAGCTCCAGGAGAAGCCTTTCTCTCTCTGTTAGCTCTTGGGTAAGGTCCTTGTCATCAATCTTCCCCTGGTCTAGGAGCTTCTCAGTGCAAGGACCCCAAGTCCAAAGATGTGCACGCTCCTGGCTCTTCTCCCTTGGGGGTAATGAGGTCCCCTGTCTCTCTGCTCGCTTCTCTCTTTTATATCTCAAAATAGATTGACTCAAGGTACAACCTAATCTTGTAGACTGAGTTCTGTCTTGTTAACATAACTGTTGCTAATCCTACCTCGTTAACCTCATAGAGGTAGGATTTACAACACAAAGGAAAACCACACCAGAAGACAAAATGGAGGACAATCATACATACAGTCCTGGGAATCATGGCCTACCAAACGGACAGACGTAGTTTTGGGGACACAATTCAATCCATGACAACCTCATTTCTATGGAACAAGAAAGTTCACAACGGAGGCCACTTCTGCTCCAGGCTACGATGGAGCAGCGAGAACTGGGCTCGCCCTTCTGCCATAAACAAGAGGAAACTGGACAAAGAGAGAAGGGATCCAACCAGGGGAGTCCTTTGCCCCGATTCCCACCTGGGGACACTTCCCTGACCCAGGGAAAAGGAACCCAAGCCAAGCCCAGTGGCCTCGCTGAGTAAAGATGAATCGTGTCAGCCAAAAAGATGTTGAAGTCCTGACCTCTGGCACCTGTGAACCTTACTGTCATGGATTGAATTATGTCCCCCCCAAAATGTGTGTATCAACTTGGTTAGGCCATGATTCCTAGTATTGTGTGGTTCTCCTCCATTTTGTGATTGTAATTTTATGTTGAGAGGGTTAGCATGGGACTGTAACACCACCCTTACTCAGGTCACCTCCCTGATCCAAGGTAAAGGGAGTTTCCCTGGGGTGTGGCCTGCACCACCTCTTATCTCTCAAGAGATAAAAGGAAAGGGAAGCAAGCGGGGAGTTGGGGACTTCATACCACCGAGAAAGCAGCACCAGGAGCAGAGCGCGTCCTTTGGACGTGGGGCCCCTGCGCCTGAAAAGCTCCTCAACCAGGGGAAGCCTTCCTCCAGAGCCACCAGAGAGAGAAAGCCTTCCCCTGGAGCTGACACCCTGAACTTGGACTTCTAGCCTACTAGACTGTGACGAAATAAATTTCTCTTTGTTAAAGCCATCCACTTGTGGTATTTCTGTTACGGCAGCACGAGATGACCAAGACACTTACCTTATCGGGGAGTAGGGCCTTTGAAGATGTAATTAGTTCACATGAGGTCACACTGGAGTGGGGTGGCCCTGATCCCACCTGAGTGGTGTACTATAAAAGAGATGAGACACAGGCAGAGAGGATGCGTCTACAAGCCAGGGTATGCCTGGGGCCACCAGCAGCTGGAAGAGGAGGGGAGGGCCCTCCCCAGAGCCTTTGGAGGTAGTATGGTCCTGCTCACACTTGAATTTCAGACTCCCAGCCTCCCGCCTGGGAAAGGATAAATGTCTGTTCATACAGACATCCATCTCGTGGTGTTTTGTGCAGTAGCCACAGGACACAAAGACGGGGGACCAGGAGCTCTGTCTGGGGCCTCTGAGTCTGAAAGGCCCACATACACACCCACTGACCCTGGGGCTGTGAGCGGAGCTGGCTCATAGAGCCTGGGACCCCCAGGAGTTAGTGGAGAGGGGGTGAGACCCCAGGACTGGCCCTGGGCTAGTGGGGCTCAGCCAGGGGAGGAAGGGGAAGCTAGCAGGGACCCCGCCCTTGGCTACCCCGAAGCCATATCGTGGGACACTTGGGGAGGGGGGAGCGTCGCTTTACAGCACACAACTAAATGCCCCGCCAGGGGGCTTCCAAGAACAAAGAACCGACCGCCCCAAAGATACGCTAGGCTCCCCCACTTGCACAAGATGAAACCCCGCAGCTTTGCAGCTGGCTCTTTTTTAAAAGACAGACTACTTTTTTAGAACGTTTCAGGTTTACAGAAGAATTGCACAGGAAGTACAGGGCTCCCCTGCCTGCCCTGCACACTGTTCGTCCTGCTGTTTCCCTCCTGCCTTCCTTTGGGGGGTTGTTACCACCCAGGACCCACATGGATACATTGTTGCTAACTGCAGTTCACAGCCTTCACCTCAGGGCTCCCTCTCTGCCTGGACACACCTATGAGCTGTGACAAATGCAGCCTGTCACCTGTCCACCATTACAGTGTCTGAACAGTAGTGTCGCTGCCCCCAAAACACGCTGGGCTCCTCTGCTCATCCACCACCCGGCCCCCCCCCGAAAAGCATGTCCCAGACGCAGGGATGTTGCTGGGACCACAGCCAGCCTGGGGGGTCTTTGGGGGAGGGTCCCTTGTTCACTGCAGTACCTGGAAGTCAGGTGGACAGGGGAACAGAAGGGATGAGGGCACGGGCTCCTGGTATCAGCCACCCATCCCCACAGCCACTGCTCCGCCCCCCACACTGGCTGACCCTGCTCTGTGGGGAGGCAGGGCTGTCCCACAAAGGCTCAGATAGTGACCAGAAGACTCTGCCCACCAGCTGCCGTGAGGCCTGAGGGCGTGCCCGACTCAGGGTGGGGGACAGCAGACAGCAGGAGCCCCTCACCCCACCCCACTCCCTGCCTCTGTTTCCATCTGGGGGCCTTGGGCTTGGAGCCTGCGCAGCCAGCATTCCTGGACCTGCCCTACCTGGCCTGAGCAACTCATGGGCCCCTTGTAGCGCCTCCCCTGCAGTGTGGGTAGAGGGAGGGGCGGCTCAGGCAAGAAGCAGGGCCACCCTAGGAGTGAGCAAGGGAGACAAGGCTCGTTAAGGGGCTGTTTATGGGGGCAGGGGGCACCCTGGAGGCACAATGGTGAAGCACTCAGCTACTAACTGAAGGTTGGCAGCCACTCCACGGGAGAAAGATGTGGCAGTCTGCTTCCCTAAAGATTACAGCCTCGGAAACCCTGTGGGGCAGTTCTACTCTGTCACATGGAGTCGCTGTGGGTCGGAATCGACTGAAGGGAGCCAGGCAAGGAAATCACCCCTGCTCAGCATCTCCTATCTCCCCAGCCAGGGGCTAGGACTGGGCCCCACTCAGCAGCCAGGAGACGCCACTGGGCTTTGCACAGAGGTGCCCAGGAGGGAAGATGCTCACGGGGGTGCTGAGGACCCAGTCCAGGCAGCCATGGGGCCAGTGGGTGGCTGAGCCCTGGGGATCCCATTTATGGCCCACCTGGTAGCTGGCACACCCCAGAAAGGATGACCCAACCACAAGCCCCTTCTGCCAGGAGACAAGGCCACGTACACTCAGGGCAGCAACCCCATGTGCCATCCTGCCTCATGCCTGCGGGGCCTCCGGCTGAGGAATGAGTTTGCGCTTCATGGAGCCCTAGACCCAAGGCTGGGCCATACAGACCCCAGGGCTGAATATGGGGCCTCTGAGCCTGGCCTGGGCTGTGAGGCCCCTGTCCTAGCCATTGTCCACCCAGCCCTGCCCTCTGCCCCTCTCCCTGCCTTGTCTCTGCCCCGATGCCATGGGGACAGCTCGGGGGGATGGCCAAGACCCAGGGTTCTCACACAGAGAAGGACAGGAGTGGATCTTGGATCCCGACAACCCACAAGCCCCATTAGGGCACAACAAAGTGTGGCTTCCCTTGACCTCTGACTCTGGTGGCTGGCCTCCTCCTGGACACATGCTTCTTCTCTGTGACTCTGGGACCCAACTGCTCCTTGTGCCTCAAGGGTGGCAAAGATGTCCACACCCACACCCACCCAGGGAGCACGGAAGCAGCACCAGAATGGGGGTCCCGTAGGGGTGCTGCGGGTCTGTACAGCTGGATCTGACGGGGGTGGGTGTAGAGACAGGCAGGCCCAGTCTGAGCAGGGTGGTGTGGAGGTGGGCGCTGGGCACCCAGAGGAGGGGCTGTCCGCCTTTGTGGCTGATGGGCCCCTGGCTCTTCCTCCCCACCCTCCCCAAGGCCAAGACTGCTCATGCTTCTGGGTCCTGTAAGGCTCATTTATTTTTTGTGGGGGAGGCGGAGGGCAGAACGGGTGACAGAGATGGTGGCAGAAGGCAGGGGCTGGCTGGGGGCAGGGGGAGCCACTTTGTCCTTCAGCAGTTGCCTGATGTAATCTTCCAAGCTGATGGGGTAGACAGACCAGATGGAGGATGCTGGAGAGGCTGGGGGGAGGGAGACCAAGACAAGGAACAGGAGGAGGAGACGGAAGGCCTGGGGAAGGGGAGGCCCATGAGGGCCTAAGGGACACACCCCCAAGGGCATTGCCTGTCACCAACCCAGGGCCCTCAGGAAGTCCCCACCTGGCCCCTATGGGACCCCAGGCTGCAGCCCCAGGCAGCCCTGGTACAGTCCTCTGTGAGGAAGAGAGTTACGGGAGCATGTGTCATGTGTGTGCAGGTGTGTGCAGACGTGAGTATAGGCGTGTGTGCAGGCGTGTGTGAAGGCGTGTGCAGGCATGAGTGTAGGCATGTGTGCAGGCATTGAGTGTAGGTGTGTGTGCAGGCATTGAGTGTAGGTGTCTGTGCAGGCATGTGTGAAGCCATGTGCAGGCATGGGTGTAGGCGTGTGCAGGCATGTGCGAAGGCGTGTGCAGGCATGGGTGTAGGTGTGTGCAGGCATGGGTGTAGGCATGTGTGCAGGCGTTGACTGTAGGTGTGTGTGCAGGCATGTGCGAAGGCGTGTGCAGGCATGGGTGTAGGCGTGTGTGCAGGCGTGTGTGCAGGCGTGTGTGCAGGCGTGTGCAGGCATGTGTGAAGGCGTGTGCAGGCACGTGTGAAGGCATGTGCAGGCACGTGCGAAGGCGTGTGCAGGCGTGAGTGTAGGCATGTGTGCAGGTGTGAGTATGTGCAAATGTGTGTGTGCTTGTGGGCATGTATGTCCACTGCCTGCATGTAGTGCATGCCTGTGTACACACGTCAGCACAAATGTTTGGATGTGTGTTCTGCGTGCACGTGTGCCTGTGTGCATGTGTGTGAGCGGTTGTGCATGTGTAAACGGGACACAGGCAGAATACAGAGGAGACAGGGGCAAAGCTCCCAGAAGAAGGCTGGTGGGTCCTCAAGACCTCAAGAGAGGAAAGCCCAGTGCACAGCCAAGCCCTGAAGCCCTTCAGGGCCGAGGGAGCTCTGCATGGCCGGCTAGAGCTCCTGCCCAAGCCAGGCTGCTCCAGGCTCAGGACCCCTCCTGACAGCAAAGCTGAGGTGTAGAGAGGAGGTGGCCGGGGACGGGGAACCTGGGGGTTGGGGGGAAGTAACCCAGGATGGAGGGACCTAGGGTGTGTGGGGAGGTGGCCCAGGATAGGGGCACTAGGCAGTGTAGAGAGGAGGTGGCTGGGGACAGGGGGGTTGGGGGTTGGGGGGAGGCAGCCGGGGATGGGGGGACTTGGGCAGTGGCCGGGAACAAGGGGTCCCAGGGTGTGGGGAGGAGGTGGCCAGGGACAGGTGACCTGGGGATTAGGGGAAGGCGGTTGGGGACCAAGGGTCCCGGAGTGAAGGGAGGAGGTGGCCGGGGACAGTGGCCTGGGGGTGTGGACAAAGACAAGGAGCCCTGGGACTCTCTAGCTCTGGCCCAGCCTGAGCTTCAGGGAGGGGCACTTGAGGCCCAGCCTCACTGGAGCCACAGAGAACCCTACACGGACCCACCCCTACAGGGGCTCCACAGGGCTTGAGGCCCAGAGGAGGCACCGACCCTCAGCCTCAAGCCTGCTGCCCCGGCTGCTGCCGTGGCCCCATTACCGATCACAGCTGGAAAAACAATCTGCTCATCTGAGAGGTGGTGAGCCCGGACCAGGCAGATGAACTTGTCCAGAGCTTCGGGACGCAGCGTCCAGCTCCTGCCTGCGGCCGTGAGCACAACCAGCTCTCACCCATCAGAAGGCACTCGGTGTCCCATGGGGGCGCAGCACAGGCCCCACTCACCCCCTGCCCTGCCCGGTGAGGAGGTGAGTCCAGGGGTCCCTCCTCCTCCCCTCCCCACCTTCTCCCCACAGCCCCGCGGCCAGGAGGCTCACCCAGCAGGGTGATCCTGAGGATAATGCGGCCCATCGAGTTGCGGCGGGACAGCATCAACCCAAAGGTGGTGTAGTCGCTGTCAGTCACCTGGACCTCCTCACTGTCCGCCTGTGGGTCTGGGGGGAGGCCACAGGCCAGTGTCGCCATCCCTCCAGCCAGCACCCCCACCCCATCATGTCTGCCTCCCACTTAGGTCTCACCCCTGCTCTTGTCCACCTCGAAGTGCCCAGGCTGGCTGGCAGGATTCAGTGTGTAAGCCCAGGTGACACAGCGCTGGCCCCTGGGGGAGAAGGCAGTGGGCAGCGGCGGAAGGCCAGGGCTCACTGTGGATGCAGACGGTGATGGGCCCCCCATGAGAACGCACTGCTCGTTGGAGGAAACCGTGGAGGGAGCGGTCCCCGCAAGGGTGTGGTCCGAGGAGCCCCGTGCTTATCCCCGGGGGTATGTCTCGGGCTGGATGGGCGAGGGCTGTGTTCACCCCCAAATGGTGCCAGCCCCTGAGCTGTGTCTCTAGTCATTGCCCTGGCTGCCCCAGCTTAGGACCTGAAGCCTGCAGGGGTGCATAGTTGTAGACACACATGTGTTTTCTGAACAGCAGTGTTCCCTCTGGGGATGCTGGCTGAGTCCAGGAGGTGACACTGTCCAGGGGTGCACTCCAGACAGCAGCCCAGCAGCAGGTGTCAGACTTGACTGATGGAAGCAGGAACAGAGGCAGGACAGCAGGCCGGGGCCAGAGGTGAAGGGGCAGGGGGTGTCTACCTCACTGACCCAGCCACCTGCCTCTGCCCCCACTCTTCCTCACTGAGGTGCCCAGCACCACAGGGCCTTCGGGAGCCAGTGGCCTTTTCTGAGATGCAGCCTGTGGTGAGGAGGAGTGAGCTGCCCAGAGGGCTCGAGGTTCAAGCGTCCAAGCTTTATTTATCCTGGGCCCCCTGCCTCTCCCCCGCTCAGTCATCTATGTCAGGCTGGGTACTTCATGGAATTGTACAGGTAGCCTTGAGGGCTGGCAAGTGATTGCACTGGCCCCAGGGTAGGGGCAGGGCTGAGTGTAGCCCCCCGCCCTCAGAGGCAGACGACCCTGCCCTTGGCCCCAGGAGCTGCCCAGTCTGCACAAGGAACTCCATGGCTAGGCTTCCAGCTGGTACTCAGGGCTACTTGAACCAAAGAGCCCTAAACAGAGGTCCTGCCACTGTCCTTTCCCCACAAGCAGGGCGGTGAGCAAAGAAGGCACGAGGCCCGCCCATGGGAGGGGTGGCAGGGCTCCAAAGACTTCACTGGCATCGGTGTCCCCCAAAGGGGCTGCCTCCACCCTTCATGGGATTCCCTGGGACCATCCATCAGCTGTTTGCCTCACCCCGACCAGGGGTGGGCTCTTCATCCAAGCTGGCCAAACAGCACCCATCACCCTAGATGCACCCATTGATTCAGAAGGGGCACATGACTCAAGAAGAGCCAATCAGAAGCTATTCCCATTCCTCTCTGGGACCAGGACCCTGAGCTTGGGGCTGCCTGCCACCAAGAGGGGAGGACCCATCTGGACAGAGGTCAGGCTGGAGCAAGAGGCTGGGGGACAGAGTCCTGATCATGCCACTGAGCTCCTGGATCCAGCTGTACCTGAAACCCGTCCTCCCTGGACACTCCCCCCGCCCCACCCCGTAATCCATTAAGTGCCTTGCCTTTTTTCGTACATGAGCTGGGTTTTGTTACTGGCAGCCAGAGGCACTAAGCAGCCTGTACCAGCTTAGTGGCATGAGGAGGGCTCCTGGGGACATGGGCCAGGACCCCCACCTCTAGGCAGCAACAGCCACTCACCGGGTCATGGCATATGACACTTGAATGTGGCCGTTTCCTGTTAGCTCGAAAGTTGCAGTGTAAGGATTCAGTAATTCCCTGTCCTCCTTCCTGAAGGCGTTCCCCGCCAGGCCGACCACATACCACTCCCCCTGGAACTGCAGGGAGCCCCCTTGAACCCTGTCCTGCTGGCAGCCCGAGCCCCTCTCACCGGCAGTGGGACCTGGACTGGGTCTGCCTGATCAGCTGGCAGGAGCCAGAGGCCACCAGAATAGAAATAGGGTCCGCCATGAGGCTGGCAGGGACAGGGAGACCCTGGGCATCTGCCCCTCCTAAGCCTCAGTTTCTCCATCTGTGCAGAGAACCGGAAATGTCCCCACCTCGCCGGGATTGGCAGGGTGACAGGAAGAAGCATATGACCCAGGGAGGTTTGAGCAAGGTCCTTTCCTGTGAAGGTTGGGGGCCCTGGGTGTGAAGGTCTGTCCCCTGCCTCCCTCCTATACACTTGACCAGTCCAGCTGCCCCCTCCCTGAGGCTGCCCCTCCCCGTGGCTCCGCACCTGGTCTTTCTGGAAGTCCAGCAGACTGGGCGTGCCTGAGGCCGCCACGGAGGTCGACGTTTTGTCCTGAACGGCCCTCAGCAGGGTAAGCACCACCCACAGGGCACACCACGGCCCCATGCCAGGTGGCGAGTGGCTGCGGGCCCCCAGGGGACTGAGCGAACAAAGGTGGCAGTGAGCAGTCACCTCAGAGACATGCCTTTTATGGGCCCTCAGGCAGAGGCCATCCTGGGGGTGGGCCCCCTCTGCCCTCCTCCTCAGGATTGGCAGGACCCAACCAGGGGAGAGCTGGGTGCAGGGGGGAGGGGGAGGGTAGGGCCAGTGGGTAAGGAGCTGGGACCCAGGAAACCCCAGGCAGGTGGGTGGGCGTGGAGACCAGCTCCTAGGTAGGTCCCCAGGCCTTGCCCTCTCACCCACCGGTTTCCCCCCAGGCTCCACTCCAGCCCCAGCACCCTCTCATGGCTCCCCAGAAGCACGCGTATCCTGGCCCCTCCTTCCCCAGTCCGGGGCCCCCCTGTCCCAGGCCACCTCCCTCCTTCCCCTGCCCTGCTCATAAGAGACTTGGGATCGTCCCGGGGTGGGGGGGAACTGCAAATAACTTGATCATTCATCCCAGGAACTTCCCCCAAGGAGTCATGGACCCCAACTGAGAGCAGCTCGGCCTCTAGCCAGGCCAGGGCCATCCTGACCCAACATGACCCCACACCGCAGGTGAAAAAAAAAAAAGGTGAAGCCCCCTCAAATCAGCCTGGGAGTGTTGTTGAGGTCCCCTTCATCCTGCACGGGGGGCTCTCAGACTCCTGAGTTGGCACCCATCTCACCCGGGGGGGCTCTCGGACTCCTGAGTCGGCACCCATCTCACCCGGGGGGGCTCTCGGACTCCTGAGTCGGCACCCATCTCACCCGGGGGGGCTCTCGGACTCCTGAGTCGGCACCCATCTCACCCCGGGGGGCTCTGGCCATCTTGGGGGAGCGGCCTGGACTGCATGTAACCCCATCTCTGCTCTGCTGTCGCTGGCTCCCTCCCCGTCTCCCCGCCCATTTCTCATACGGATACTCCTGTGGGATTCAGGGCAGCTCCGGTCCAGCAGGACAGTGCTGACTGGTGACATCTTCAAAGACTCTTTTTAAACCAGGGCTTTGAGCCGGTTTGGTCAAACCTGCTCCTTTGGTTCCAACTCCTGCTGAGAATTTGCATTTCCACCCCAGATACACGGAATCAGAATCTATGTCTTAACGAGGTCCCCAGGTGACCCTTCTGTATGATATGTTCTGAGACCCACTGCTCTGCCGGTACGTCTCAGAACTGGTCCCTAACCAGCAGCACTGGCATCATGCGGGGACTTGTTAGCCTGCAGATTCTCAGCAGGGGTTCCAACAGGGACAAACTATTCGAAGCCCTGCATTCCCAGGGCTGGGAGTCAGGACTTTAGCAAATCTTTCAGGGGATTCAATTCAACCCATGACACGTAGGTCCTCCAGACAGTGACCCCCAGAAGAGCAGCAGGGTGGGTGAACGAGAGAGACGGGAGTGGAGGGGTAGGAGAGGCCAGGCCAGAGAACGGCATGCAAAGGCCCTGAGGCAGGCCTCCTCAAGACCCATGTGGCTGGACCAGAAAGAGGGGGGTGGGAGGTGATGGCCCCCAGGTTGGAGAGGAGCCCCTGGGCGGGGGATGAGGGTTCCCACAGACTCTGGAGCGATTGTCCACGGGCCCTGTCACAAAGGGATATTAATAGGAGGAACAAACAGAGAGGACCAAAGTGAGCAGCTGGGGTGAGGGACAACCTTCACCTGCAATGGGGGGCGCGCAGGGATGCGGAGGATGCAGGGGGAGGGGGAGGGGGAAGCCTGGAGCTCCGTGTGGGACCAGGTAGTCCTCTCCATCCTCCTTCGAAACCCCCAGCTCAGGAAGGCTCCCTGGACCTGCAGGCCTCCTGGCCTGGCCTCCCCATCCCACCTCCTTCTGCTTCCACACGGAAGACCCTGCCAGCCCTCCCAACTCCCCCGCCTGTGTCAACACCAGTGATGGCCCCCGGTGGCCCCCCTGCGGCCCCCATCCAAGCATCCCCAGGCACAGAAAGCTCCCCACTGCCACTGTTCTTGACCAAAAGCCTCCAGGGAGCCCCTGACCCTGCCAGGTGGCCCCACTTCCCAGAGAAACTGCCTCCCCCCACCCCCATAGGCCAATACTCTGCCTCACTCTCCCCAGAGGACCCACCTCATCCCAGGGAATTTCTGCCCCCTTGTGCATGCACCCCCTTCTCAGGCCCTGCCCTTCTTCAGCTCTTGCCCTTTTCCCCCCTCCCCCTCTCAGAAAGCCCCAAGTGTCTCCATCCCCTCCCACTCTCCCCCATGAGATCTCCTCTTAGCCCACCCAGCAGGCTCCCACTCACCACTCACCCACCACCCATGGAAATGGCCATGGGGAGCGGGGGTGCCTGGGAGGGGCAGTGGGGGGGCATGGCTGGCATCAGGGACCGCGAGGGGGAGTCCCTACCCCCTCACACGGAAAGAGGAAAGAAGGGGCCCTGGTGCTTTCCAGGTCAGATAAAGGAGGAGGTCTGGGCTTCTACTGGGGGGTACAGACAGTGTGGAATGGCTGCTCCCCCAAGCCCCCTGCCCATGGTGAACTTTCAAATTAAACATTATGTTTCCATAAAATATTTTCTAAAATATTCAATATTACCTATTAGAATTAAGAGGTAAAATACAAACGATAATTCACATTTTTAAATAAAAATGTTCTGATAGAGCCAAAACCAAGCCAATCCTATTGCCGTCCAGTTGATTCCAACTCGCAGTGACCCTGAAGGACAGAGTAGAGCTGCCCCATAGAGTTTCCAAGGAGCACCTGGTGGATTTGAACTGCTAACCTTTGGGTTAGCAGCTGTAGCTCCTAACCACTGCACCACCAGGGTTTCCCTAATGGAGCCAGACCCATCTTACCTAAATTTTGAATTCTCAGCTACAGCCCACTTGCCAGGTTTACGAGGCCCTCCCTGCCATCTGTCCCATGTCAAGAACCACTTGTCGACTCCCCACACCTGTCACACCCGGACTCCCCACACCTGTCACACCTGGACCTGCAGTTGGAGACTTGGAGGTCGAGGGGCTGTCATTCCTGCCCCAGTGAAGACTCGGTGGCCTTGGAGGACCTCAGGCCCTGAGCGCTCAGTGGTCCTCCCTACCTGACGGCCTCACACTCTGGGAGGAGGGGTGTGAGGAGGTGACTCCTGCGTGCCCGCCTGCCCACCACACAGTCCTCCTGCACCCCAAGCAGAGCTGGCCACGTTCTGTTTGGGGCCACGGGGTCCTCCTGGGGCCATGGGGCCGTGGGGGCCGGGCAGTGGGGCCCAGGGCAGTGTCTAGGGCTTTGGGGGTGCATGCAAACCTGAGGCCATGTCCCACACAGGCACTGTGGTATTTAATGACAGCTCTCTGAGGTGCTGGGGGCTGTGGAACCTGGGGGTCCTCTTGTCCATGTCTAGGGGTACAGCCCCCGCCACGTTCTCCCTCCCAGACCACACCTGGAGTCCCTTCCCTGTTGCCCCATTTCACTGTCCTCCTGGGAGCCTAGCTGCAGAGGGACACCAGGCGAGGATTGAACCTTAGTCCCCTGGCACAGCCCACCCCAGCATAGTGCCCTGCCCTCCCAGTCTGGATTGGGCTTCGGTTGAGGAGAGTAGGTTGGGTGAGGCGGTGGGCAGGGCTGGGGGACCCCTGCTCGCTGGACCTAAGCTCACCCAGGTGTTCAAGGTTCTCCCCAGGGAAAGGAGCCACTGGGTAGAACATGGAGGAAGGGGCAGCTCCTAGGGGTCCCCCAGCCACATCTGGGGCCCCAAGCCATGCTTTCCACCCCCCGCCCCTGGCCACATGACTCCACACTTCTACTCATTCATCCATCCGTGGCAAAGCCCTGGACATTGGGCTCCCAGGGGCAGCCCCTCCCCATAGCCTGTCCCCACCCGCCCAGGGCCCGGCACACAGAGCACCTCAGATCGTATCAGATGATCACCGGAAAGGCCCGGGAACTGGGCCAAACAGTGCCCCAGGACAGCAGGGGCAGCTTTGAAGGGGGGGGGGCTGCCTTGTGCCCAAAGATGTGGTGGGGGTGGGCAGCAGTGACCCGGTAGGATGGCAGCGGACTTTCAGGCTCACACCCACACCAGGGCCTGGCTGGTGGCCAGTGCCACCTGTGGGGAGGCTGAAAGGGACGGTGGTGGGAGCAAGCTGTCCTCTGGCCAAGGGGCTCATGCCTGCATGAAAGGGAAGGGCAGCCTCAGGGCAAAGACACAGGGCACAACTGCCTGGGACAAGCACCTCCCCCAGCATGCTCTCCAGACCCCACCGGGGCATGAGGGAGGGAGTGAGTGAGTGGTAAGGGCCCTGCAGAGTCATTGAAGCTGTGAGATAGGACCCAACACCCTTGCAGGGTTATCGTGTCCTTCAGCAAGCTGAGAAGGATGCTAAGATGGGGGGGGGGTAATGGGGAGGGCATGTGCGTGCTCACGTCAGGGAACTGGAACAGAGCCCTGAACCTGCCACGTGGGCCCTTCAGCCCTGGGCACAGGGAGCGGGCCCATCCGCCAGGCCGCTGCCCAGCCTAGGCTCCACGGGAAATGGGGCTGTCAACCCCGATAAGCGTCCTGGAGCACGGATGGGGTGGGGGCCGGGGAAGGAAAATGGGGTGGTGGAGAGCCCAGATCCGAGAACGTGCTTTTTGTTACTGTCTTTTGCTTCTACTTTTTCTGTTTTTCAAGTGCTCTTGGGTTCCCCGAAATATCTTTATTTCTTCCAGGGTCAATTTTTCCAGCTTCAGTCCTCCTTCAGTAGGTTTGCCCCAGTGCCCAGTGACCTTTGGTGAGGGACAGACAAGTTGGCTGAGACCAGTTCTTTGGTGGGGGGAGGCAGTGGTGAGCTGCCCACCCCTGTCTGGGCTCACATTGAGGGGCCTCCCAGGCATCACTGGGGCAGAGAGGCACGGAGGGTGGGACCACAGTTACTCCCAGTTTTCAGTCCTACCTCCACTCCCTGCTCCCTTCAGATTCCCTGCTATTCCCCTGAATCCCCAAAAGGTCACCCTCCAGGTCACAATGCACCTTCCTTCCCTCTGCACCGCTCACCTCTGCCCATCCCCTGGGTGTGGGCTTTCTGGGAGCTCCCCAGTCACAGGGCAGGGTGGGGTGGGGCCCAGCTGCAGCTGGGAAACTGAGGCCAGGAGAGATGGGGCATGGCTTCTGGGCACTTAAAAGGCCGGCATGTCTTCCCTATCCTGTTCTGGCGGGAGGGGGCTCTGGGCAGGGGAGTCTGCCTTCTCCTCTAGGCAGCAACTCCAGGTGGCCGAGAAATGCCCAGGAGCAGAGGCCCGGGCCAGGTCCAGAGCAGAAAGAAGGGGATAAGAAGTTGACTGAATGAGTTTAATGAGAAAACAGCTCTGCCCCAATCAGGTTGTGTCCCAGAGGCTCCTGGGGATGGAGGAAAAGCTAGAGAACAGACAGAATGGTGAGAGCCCCCACAAGGCATCAGCCACGCCCTGGGCCCCCAGGCCCTGGACCACTTGCGATGGCAGGCCCCTGACGAGGGAGGCAGTGGCGTCCCTCATCCACGGGGTCTTCTCCGTGCCTCCTGCTCCCACCTGGCCTCACTGCTGGCCTTGCTGTCTCACCTCTGCGGCACAGACACCCAAGTCACCAGATGAGCCAGGTCCCCAGTCCCGTGCACTGCTGGGCTGTGCTCTTGGGGGTCAGGTCCCCAGTCCCGTGCACTGCTGGGCTGTGCTCTTGGGGGCCACGTCCCCAGTCCCGCGCACTGCTGGGCTGTGCTCTTGGGGGCCAGGTCCCCACCCCTCATCTGCTGGACCGAGCCCCCTTTGTGGTCCCCTTACCATCCAGGAGGTGGAACTGGTCCGCAGCCTCGCAGAAGCCTGGGGGCCCAAGGAAGAGTCAGCCCTGTCCCATCAGCCACGGCCCTCCCTAGGGGAGAGCTGGGTATCGGGATATGCTGGGGGGAGAAAGCTACTCACCATACTTGGGGAAGAAAATGATGTGGTCCTCCGTCATATTGGCGCCCTGGACACGCTGCTCAAACGTGCTCAGGACAGAGTCACTCACGGGGACCAAGCGGGCTGCGGGGGACGGACAGGACACTCTGGAGACCAGGGTCCATTTGGGCCTGGGACGCACCCTGGCCGCCCCACACCTGCAGCCACTCCTCCCAGGCCTCTTCTGGCAGGAGTGGGTCAGGGTATGAGATTAGGAAGCCACAATCAGGGTTAGGTTGCTGGGGTCGAAGTGTTGGGGTACCAGGGTCAGGGCATTGGGGTTGGGTCTGGGGCTCCATGATAGGTGTACTGGGGTACTGGAGTCTGGGTGCAGGGTCAGGGCATTGGGGTTGGGGTGCTGAGGTCCGGTCATTGAGGTCAGGGTGTCATCAGGGTGCTGGGGTGCCAGGATCAGGGTTGGGTGCTGGGGTCAGGGTGTTGGGGTGTCATCAGGGTGCCTGGATTGGGATTGGCGTGCTGGGGTTGAGGTGCTTGGGCTGGGGGCAGGGAGTGCTGTGGTGCCCAGACTGGCACGCATGTCCACGTGTACTGCCCCCCGCCCCCCGCTCTGTCCTGGGTCGGGGCAGAGCTGGGGCTCCTGCATGGGGAGCGCCCTGCGTGGTCTCAGGAGGGCCAACAGAGACGTACGCACCATACAGCTTCACTGAGAGCTGCCGTGCCCGCTCTAGGTACAGGATGGCAAAGCCCCGGTAGTCCGTCTCCCCGACAACCACATCCACAGCCCCCCGGGCGCCTCGGGCTGGAGACAAAGCCTCATCAGCACTGGCCTGCCTTTGCCCTATGTCCCCTCCAGTCCTGCCCTCACTTTGGACCCCCCTCCCGTGGCCCTCCCCTCACCTTGGACCCCCCCAGCCCTGCCCTCACCTTGGACTCCCCCCACCGTGGCCCCGCCCTCACCTTGGACCCCCCCCACCAGCCCTACCCTCACCTTGGACTCCCCCCACCCTGCGGCCCTGCCCTCACCTTGGAGCAGGAATCGCCCAGGGACCCCAGTGTCTCTGTAGAGCTGCCGCACCTCCCAGCAGATCCCATCCCTGGGGAGGAGGGGTGAGAGAAGGCACTGCAGGCGTGGGGGACCCCTAACCCGGGTGGGGCCAAGCAGGAACACCCAAGGCAGGTTGCCACTGACTACTGGTCCAGGTCACTGGCCGGAGTAGGGTCATGACCCCAGGGGCAGGGGTTGGGAGCTGGGTAGGGTTGGGAACCTTGAGTGGGGGTTGTGAGCCCAAGGTGGGGTTGGGAGCCTGGACTGAGAGGTCTGAAGGTTGGGGCAGAGATTTGGGAGCCTAGGGTGGGGGTCAGGAGTCCAGGGTGGAGATCAGGAGCTGGGAGTGGCATTGGGAGCCTGGGTGGGGGATGGGAACTCCAAGTGGGGGTCAGGAGCCCGGGATGGGTTCGGGAGCTTGGGCTGAGAGGTCTGGAGGTTGTGGCAGGGGGTCGGGAGGCTGGGGCGGGGGTCAGGAGCCAAGAGTGAGGTGGAGAGCCTGGGTGAGGGGTGAGAACCTGGGGTGAAGCTGGGAGCCGGGAGAGGGACTCACAGCTTGCGGAAGGTGCTGACAGCCATGGCTTTGCCCTGGGGAGCCACATGCAACAATGTGGCCTCTGCCCGGTGGCTCTGCTCCTGCAGGAAGCGGCAGGTGGAGGCCACGGCCACGAGGAGCCACGTCCCTGCAAACTATGCCAAGGTCCAGTGAGGGAGTCCGGGAGGCACAAGGGGATGAGGGCAGCCTAGGGCCCACCCCCTGGTCCCCGCCGACCGCTACCTGCTGGGTGTCGAAGTTGGCCTTGGGGTGGATGGTGCTGATGGGGGACGGTGGCCGCAACGGCCTGCGAGCCCTCTGGCCCAGTGAGCCGGGGGTCAGGAGGAGGGTCAAGAGAAGTATAGGCCTGGGAGGTAGCATGGTGGTGGTGGCGGCGGGGACAGCAGACGGAGCCTGGACTGAGGTCGTCCCAGAGCTAGTAAGGCCACGTATCAGGTCAGAGTCCACCATTCAGTGCCACCCAGGAGCCCAGCCTGGGGGAGGGGTCAGGCCCAGCTGGGAAGTCCAGGCTGGCCTCCGCCTACCCATATCCCCTTGCTGGGCCAGGGTCCACCAGTCTCCTGTGAGCCCCGGCCTTGCCCTGGACGTCTGACCTTGATTTGCACTTCCTGCCTACAAACTCCGAGTTGATTTCGGGCCCTTTGTCCATGCACACCTGGACCCTCCACTTCCCACTGGTGGCCGTCGCTCAGCCCTTTAAACATTTATTTCCCTTAAGCCACCAACAGGACTGCAGGTAGGAACTGGTCTTATCCTCAGCCAAGGAAACCGGGCTCGTGAAGGTGCCCTGCCCAGCACCCTCCAGCAACAGGCGGGCGCTGGCGTCGGAGTCCCCGGAGCCTGGCCCCGGGCCCGGGCGCGCGGCACCGCTCCTTCCGGCCGCCAGGGGCGCTGTTCCAGCAGGGCCTGAGCACGCGCAGGCGCAGACGCGGGCTGCGGGCGCTCGGCTCTCCGCGCCATCGATGCCTCGGGAATCGGGCGTCGGGCCTGGCGGCCCCATCATAGAGGCGCGCGGCCAGAGCGGCGGCGGCGGGCGGAAGTGGGCCGGGGCGCCGGCGGGTCGCCGCCGCGGGTGGGAGGTGGCCGAGGTGAGTGACCCCGCCCCGGCCCGCCCCCCGCCGCCGGCGACCCCGGCCGCGGCCCCGTCCCCGCCCGGCCGCCCCTGCGTCCGGGCCAGAGCGCCAGCCGGGCGGGGACGGGCGGCGGCCGACAGCGGCTGCCGTTGCCCGCCGCTCGGCCCTCCGGAGGGGCGGCCCCGGCTACGCGCCCGGAGCCCCGGGCGGACGGCGGGAGCGCGCAGGTGCCGCGGCCTCGTCCCGGGCTCCGAGCGGCTCCCTGGGCCCCGGGGTGGGCAGGCCGAGGTCCGGGGGCCGCCGCAGGCCGGAGAGGCCGAGGAGCCGCGGGAGCCCGGCGGGGCCGGTTGGCGGGGCTCGGGGGCTGGGCGGCCCTCTCCCCGGGCGCGGCGCAGGCCTCCCTGCCCCAGGCGGGGCTCGGGGCACGACAGCCGCCCAGGCCGGGCCTCGCCACTAAGGGCAGCCGTGGGTGGCTTTCAGGACCGTCTGGGACAGAATGTCACGATGGACGAGGGCGGCGCGCCCCTGCTCCCCGACAGCCTCGTCTACCATATCTTCCTGAACCTGGGCCCCGCAGACGTGCTGGCCGCGGGCCTGGTGTGCCGCCAGTGGCAGGCTGTGTCCCGGGATGAGTTCCTTTGGAGGGAGCAGTTCTACCGATACTACCAGGTGGCGCGGGACGTGCCCCGACACCCAGGTCAGGGCACGGCTGCACCAGGGCAGGCTGGCTGGGTGGGAGGCAGGGGCTCAACCTGGGGTCCAGCACAGGATACAGCCGGGGCTCTGAGCGCAGGGCCTGGGGGAGGAGGAGGGGCGGGCAGGGCCATGCAGGCAGGGGGATGAAGATGAGACCTAGTGAAGCCGCAGGGCCTCCAAGTCCCAGAGGACACCCCCCCCCCCACACACAGCTGCCACGTCCTGGTAT
Source organism: Elephas maximus indicus (assembly GCF_024166365.1). NCBI lineage: Eukaryota > Metazoa > Chordata > Mammalia > Proboscidea > Elephantidae > Elephas > Elephas maximus. The sequence goes on from NC_064827.1 coordinate 1,501,884, forward strand.
GAGGAGTTTCGGCGACTGTATGACACTGTGCCCTGCGTGGAGGTACAGACGCTGAAGGAACACACGGACCAGGTCCTGCACCTCAGCTTTTCCCATTCAGGTTGCCAGTTTGCCTCTTGCTCCAAGGACTGCACTGTGAAGGTAAGAGCTGCCACGGAGACCCAGGTGGGGAGACCCAGGTGGGACCGCAGAGCAGAGGTTCCTGCCAGGGAGATCCCATTCCTGAGGCAGTCCCCAGCCTGGCATACGCTTGACCTCAGGGTCAGGAGACTGATGATAGCTGGGAGGAGCTCTCACCCCAGTGACGTTTCCGGGTCCTGACCTCAGCGGAGATGCCCAGGAAAGGGGCCAGAGCTCCCTGCATGCAGGGTGAGTGCCCACTGACCCGGCCACGTGGGTGACCCCGCCCTGTACAGATCTGGAGCAACGACCTGGTGGTCTCACTGCTACACAGTGCTGACATGCGGCCCTACAACTGGAGCTACACCCAGTTCTCCCAGTTCAACATGGACGACTCACTGCTGTTGGTGTCGGGCGTGTTCCTGGGGCCCCACAACTCCTCGTCAGGCGAGATCACTGTCATCAGCCTGGGTGAGGGCCGCCCTGCCCCCACCACCCGCCACACCGCCAGCACCTGCCCAGCCTGACCCCCTCCCTCCCCCAGACACTTTCGCCCTGCTGTCCCGTGTGCGCAACAAGCCCTACGACGTGTTTGGCTGCTGGCTCACTGAGACCAGCCTCATCTCGGGGAACCTGCACCGGATTGGTGAGATCACCTCGTGCTCGGTGCTCTGGCTCAACAACGCCTTCCAGGTGGGGGCAAGGTGGGGGTGGGTGGAGGGGGCCATTTCTGTCCCTGTGCTGTGCCCACCGCCCCATCCCCCCCAGGACGTGGAGTCGGAGAACGTGAACGTGGTGAAACGGCTCTTCAAGATTCAGAACCTCAACGCTAGCACTATCCGCACGGTCATGGTGGCTGACTGCAGCCGCTTCGACAGCCCCGACCTGCTATTGGATGCCGGCAGCCCAGCAGCACCCTCCTGCCAGGTCTTTGACCTTGGCAGCAACAGTGAGGATGAGGCACCGGCCCCGGGACGGGCTAAGGAGGGCCTGCGGCGCTTCCTTGACGACATCCTGGACGGGCGGGTGCGGCCCCCGCTGTCTGATAATGTGTTGGAGACCAGGGTGGCCGAGCTGCTGGCCCAGGGCCACACCAGGCCCCCTGAGCCAGTGGCCAGCGACAGGAACAAATATCTAATCTTCACTACAGGCTGCCTCACCTATTCGCCACACCAGATCGGTAATGGGAGCAGGGTGGGCAGACGGGTGGGGCCCGGCCTGGGGAAGGAGCCCGGCCAGCAGAGATGACCATCTCCCTCCTCTGGCATGTCCACACAGGCCCGCCCAGTCTCCCAGTTTTGGGAGTCCTCTGGGATGCAGACATATCCCTGGAGCACCCATTACTGCCGGGGGCGGGGTGTGTTTACTGTAAACGAACAAGTGGGGGCACCCCTGACCCAGATGCACGGGCAGCCCTGGGCACCTTTGTCCAGGTCTGGTGTCCAGGTCTGGGGTCACAGGTCAGGCAGCCCTGTGGCGCCCTCATCTCCCCGTCCTCCCAGGCATCAAGCAGATCCTGCCACACCAGATGACGACTGCGGGGCCAGTGCTGGGGGAGGAGCGGGGCGCTGACGAGTTCTTCGACTCGCTGGACCATGTCATCGACGTGCACGGGCACATCATTGGGATGGGGCTGTCGCCCGACCACAGGTGGGCCCTGGGAGGAGGGCAGAGCCCAGAGGGGCAGGGGAGGGTCAGGCTGGCAGCCATTCCAGCAGCGTCCCCGGCCAGGTACCTGTATGTGAACAGCCGCTCGTGGCCCAGTGGTGCAGTGGTGGCCGACCCCATGCAGCCGCCACCCATCGCTGAGGAGATAGACCTGCACGTGTTCGATCTCAAGACCATGCAGGAGGTAAAGCGGGCCCTGCGTGCCCACCGCGCCTACACGCCCAACGACGAGTGCTTCTTCATTTTTCTTGACGTCAGCAGGGACTTCGTAGCCAGGTATGTGCAGGGCATGGGCGGGCAGGTGGAAGGCAGGTGAGTGGGTGCAGAGGAGGGAGCCTTACTTGGTTGTTGTTCACAGTGGGGCTGAGGACCGGCATGGCTACATCTGGGACCGTCACTACAACATCTGCTTGGCCAAACTGCGGCATGAGGACGTCGTCAACTCGGTGGCCTTCAGCCCTCGGGAGCAGGAGCTCCTGCTAACAGCCAGTGATGATGCCACCATCAAGGCCTGGCGCTCGCCCCGCACCGTGCGTGCCCTCCAGGCCCCGCGCCCGCGCCCGCGCCCACGCCCCTTTTTCTCTTGGTTTGCCAGCCAGAGGCGTTGACCACCACTTCTGGCAGGTGAGGCGGCAGCAGCCCTGGGTGTCCTCGAGCTGCCTGGACCCCACTGAGGACATCATGGGCCCCTTTCTCAGCTGAGCTGCTGCCCAGGCATGTGAGGGCTGTGGCAACAGGGCAGCCTGACCCCAACACTCATGCACAGGTACCCCACTGCACCGCTGTGACACTCAGCACCTGGGGTCTGGTCACCCCACCCGTATATCTGCCTCCTGCTGGCCCCAAGGCGCACAGGGTGGGGCCACTCCTCCGAGGGGACTGGAGGACACGCTGAGCTGGGGCCCTCAGCCAGGGCCTGTGGTCTGGTTCCCAGGCATAGCATCATGTGGCAGACAAGCCCCCCGATGGTCCATGGGGCCAGCCTGCTGGGTGGCAGCACTTTACAGGATCCGACTACCCTGGGCCCACGGCCCCTCCTCCGATCACCTGGCCCAACCAGCATCTGGGGGAGGAGCAGGTCAGTCGGCCACAGGCCCAGGCCCATCTGGCACACTGGAGTGTACCACATGTCACTTGTACACTTGTCACCTGTCCTCTGAATAAACAGTTGGCAACAGCACCCCACCCAGTCTCTGTGCTGTGTCTGCAGGGATGGGGAGAGGCCCATCTGACACAGGTGACGGGAGACCCCAGGCCACAGCGGAGACGCTGGGCCAAGCAGGCTGGTGACAATCTGTCCCTGACCACTGCACCACAGGGCCTTCCTAACAGTCTGTGAGTGGATCAGGGTGGGGGACCAAGCCCACAAGCACAAAGAAGTATTTGAGTACATCAGCCTTACTGTCCGAGAAGGAAAACAGTTAGAAACTGCAGAAAATGACACACAGAGCAAAATCAAAAACCTTGAAAAAAAAATGATGGACTGGATAGAACTTAGAAAGGAGATGAATCTAAACAGAAATGCAGCCAGAGAACCCGAAGGACAGATTCCATGGCCCAGAATGTTCCAACGTTCACCCACCTGCAGGGCTTCCAGGAGGGACAGGGACAGCGGCAGAGACCCAGGTGTACAGAAAAAAAGGCCCGTTACAGAAAGACGAAGATCCTAAAAAAACACGTACAGCTGAGGTCTTAACAGGAGGAGAACTGACACACACCCAGACACCACATCCCAAAACTGCATGTCGAGAAAAGAGGTCTGAGATTCTGCAAGGGTCTGGCTCTGGGTGAGCCTGTCCCTCAGCTGGGCTGAGGGCGGGGCAGCTACCTAGGAACCTGGACAAGTGCACAGGAGGACAGGAGAAAACAGAATGTCAAGTACCACAGGGTCAGCCTACCCTCTTCTTCCTCTGGCACCCTGGCCCGAACTGGGTACAGCTATAAACCTGGAGCTGTGTGCTGGGGCCCAGAGAAGCCTGGCTCAAGGACTGGGAAAGGGAACCCTTAGTGAATGGGAAATACCTGGTTTTTCTCTCTTTGCTCCTCTGCACCTAGCTAGCCCCCAGATAACTCGCTGGTGGCAGTGAAGTAGTGGCCATGGACACTCACATGAACCAAAACTCTAGGGGAAGGGAAGCTTCCTTGCTGCTCAGTGAGGCTGCGGTTCCAAAAGGGGAACCAACCCCATTACTTTTCTCTATGTGACCTCCTGTTGGGTGGGCCCAAAGGTGGGCAATCTGGGGGAGGGCATGACAGAGTGGGTGAACAGCCCCAAGTTTCTTGCTGAAGGACCAAAAGGTGTCAGAAACTACAAGGGAGATAACTGAGTGAGAACAGCATGTGAAAACCACCCACAGAGTTATGTATGAACTCGGCTCCAAGGCGCATCCTCCAACTGCGGACGCCTGGATCTGCTCCGAATTATCATACCAGTGACGTGAAAGCTAACAGGCCAGCATGCAAGTCCCAGACGGGTGACAGGAAGGTGTACGTGGGGAACTGGCCCGAAGAGCAGCGCAAAGGCTTTGACACTGAACTGACGCTGGAATTCCAGTGCACGGAGGCAGTTTGGCTTGCGATCTGAACGAGATCCAGTCAGTGTCTGGTCAAACCAAAATACTGTCTACCGGATTTAAAGAAGACCCAGAGCCTCATTAAGTAATATTCAAAACATCTAGGATGTAATCCACATTTACTAGGCACACACAGAACCATGAAAATTTCAGCTCACAAGGGAAAAGACAATTGACAGATACCAAGGATGCAAAGGCACAGGTGTTCAATTGTCTGAAGAAGACTTTAAAGCAGCTACGATAAAAATGTTTGAACAATCACAAACAGCTTGCAAAAAATAAAAAAATAAAGTCTCAACAAAAAACAAAGATACAAAAAAAACCAAATGGAAATGTTAGAACTGAAAAGTACAATAACCAAAATTTTGACTGGATAGACTCAGTAGCAATAGGGAGATGAGAGAGGGGCAGAAATACAGGTAGGTGAAAGGTAAAAGGGTGGAAGAAGATACACCATGAAAACACTAATCAAACGAAAACCGGAGGGACAGCTGGCTTCCCACACACAAAGGAATGCAGTTACACCCCTATCTCACACCAACACAAAACTAACTGAAAATGGATCAACAACTGATGTATGGGCTAAAGCCATAGAACTCTGAAGAAAACACAGGGTTAATCTTCAGGACCTGGTTTTTGGCAGAGATTCTTCAATATGACACCTAAAGAAAAAACAGATAAATTGGATTTCATCAAAATTAAACTTTGGTGCATCAAAGGAGAATACAACCTACAGAATGGGAAGAAACACTTAGAAAACATATCCAACAGGCTGCAAATCAAAACCCTGTGGGGCATTTCTCCATCCTACAGGGTCACCAGGAGTCGGAGTCGACTCAACGGCACACAACAACTTAACAGCAAAAAGACCAACAACCCAATTTAGAAGTGGGCTAAGGACTTGAACAAGCATCCCTCTAAAGGAGACACATAAATAGCCCGTAAATACATGAAAAGATGCTCAGTAGAGTATCTAGTCATTAGACGAGTGCAAATCCAAACCACAATGCGACACTACTACTTTAGGCCCACTAGGATGGCTATTATCAGAAAAACTAAAAGCACAAGTGTCTGTGAGGGTGTGCCGAGACTCGAGCCCCTGCCCACTGCTGGTGGGACTGTCGGACGGTGCAGCTGCTGCGGCAAACTGCGTGGCGGCTCCCTGAAGAGGTAAACACAGAATCATCAACTGACGCAGCAATTCCGCTCCTAGATACAGACCCAGAAGAACTGAAAGCAGGGACTCACACACATACTTGTGCACCTGTGTTCACTACAGCATTATTCACAATAGCCCAAAGGTGGAAAGGATACGGGGCCGACCACCACCATCAACCAACTGAATCTAACTGATACGTCCGCAACGTTCCACTCAGCAAGGGCAGAACGTCCATCCTCTCCAAGTGCGCGTGGAACGGTCACCTACAGACACTACAGCCTGGATCATAAAATGCCTTCAACAGATTTAAAGGAATCCAAATGTTTATAAACCGTAATACAAATTAAATTAGAAATTAGTCACAAAGATAGCAGGAAAATCTCCAAGCACTTGGGAACCTAACGATACCCTTGTAAATAATCCATAGATCAAAAAGGAAGTCTGAAGAGAAATTAGAAACATTTTAAACTTAACAAAAATGAAAATAAAACTTCATACTTCTGGAACGAAACTAAAGCACTAAGTGTTTGTTTTAGCAAATAAAGTTCTCAAATCAATCATCTAGCTTCTAAAGAGACTGTGTGATTGTCAGGCGCCCTGGAGTCGGCTCCAGCTCACAGCCCGGTCCTGCGCCGTCCTCACAATCATTGTTGTGCCTCAGCCCACTGTCGCAGCCACTGTCAATCCGTCTGGTCGGGGGCTTTCATCTTTTTCGCTGTCCCTCTACCTTACTAAGCATGATGGCCTTCTCCAGGGACTGGTCCCTCCTGATAACATGTACAAAGTACATAAGACGAAGTCCCACCATCCTCCTTCCTAGGAAGAATTCTGGGGACGGGGGGCTCGCCTGGGACACAGTGGGGCCGCTCTGAGAAGGGACCCTGCTGACAGAGGGCATCTCGGCCTCGTCTCCCCTGTCCCAGATGTGATGGCTCAGGTGTCTAATCTGCCACGTGCCATCCTGCAGGACTCCATGTGCAGCCGGAGACCCAGTGGTGCACAGGGGGTGGCACGCCAGGACTGCAGACAGGCTGAGCGGGAGGGCTGTCCACTGAGGACTCTGCCTAGGTGTCTGTCAAGTTTTAAAAGCGGCGCCCTCACTATGGATGCAGAAATGGACAAGGACAACTGGACGCCCAGAGAGGAGAGTGTCATGTCAAGTCCCAGTGACAGCTCCTACGCAGGGGGAGGGAGGCGGGCGATGGGCTGCCACCTCTCCTGCAGCATTTGGTATTTTTAAATAAGACACGTGTTGTTGTCGTTGGTTGCTTCTGAGTCAGTTCCGACTCATGGCAACCCCATGGGTGCAAAGCAGAACACCTCCATAGAGCTTTGAATGCTGGGACCTTTCGGAAGCAGCTCACCAGGCCTGTCTTCCAAGGTGCCTCCGGGTGGGTTCTAGCTGCCAGCCTCTTTTAAGTCACACAACACATGTGCATCTGTCCTTGCTGGGGGACACAAGTGCTCACTGGGCTCTTCTCTGCTTCTCCACATGCCACTCTCACTTCTCAACATGCAGACCTGAGTGCTGACGCCAGCCCTGGGACAGCCCACCTGCCCAGCCCTCCAGAACGCACTTTGCCCTGAGAACAGACAACCCTTGACTCTGGGGTGAAAACGGCCCCTGCCAGGATCCTAGGCTCCAGGCCCCCTGACTCGAGGTTGCACAGGTCCCTTTGCCCTCAGCCACCGCCCAGGGCTGACAGGCTTTCAGACAGGCCTAAGACAGGTGCAACCCCATCCTCGGGACCCCAAGACTCTGCCACTGTCACAGGAACACCCAGGACCTGGAGAGGCCTAGTTCTTGGCAGCAACACACTTGTCAGACCCCTAACATGGAGCAAGCAACTGGCTCCTCTGGGCAGAAGGGTGGCGTGAGGGGTGGGGCACATCCAGCTCTGCTCCCCAGGAAGCCCTGTAAGGCCTGCAGGGCGTCCAGCGGCCACAGGGAGGGAGCGGGCTCAGTGTCTGAGGTACAAAGGCTGGCTGGCGGGGCCCCTACACAGGCAGCATTGGGGGTTGGAGCAGGTGGCAGGGCTGCACGGGGGAGGGGGTGATCAGGAGGCCCTGAGGGTCACCGCTGTGGGACAGTCAGGTGGACACCACACACCTTGCAGGTTTGAAAGATTTAATGACAAGTCCTTGTCAGCTGACGGCGTGGCTGACCCATCCCCCAGCGAGTGGGGCTGGACTGTGCACCCGCCCTACCTACACCCCTGAAGGTCCAGCAAAGGCAGGGTACCCCAACATCTTGAGGGATATAGGCCCCCATGATCAGCAACCTGCCTAGTCCTGGGCCTGAGGAACGCACGGCCAGGTGAGGCAGCTCTTCCTGCCCTGGACGAGCAGCATGGGCCCAAAGATGGCCACAAGGGTCAAGCCGGGTGGCGGGGCCTGAGCCCCCCTTCTCCTGCTCCCCAAGGCCGAGGGACAGGGGTCCCAACAGCAGCTCCTGCCACACCCGAAGTGCTCTCCTGGCACCGCAGGGCATGTCTGTGGTCCACGGCCATGCTCCTGCCTCGCAGGCCTCTCTATGCCAGCATGCCTCCTTCCCTGGGCGCTGGGGGCACACTCGGTGGGAAGCAGGGACCCTCCCCAGCCCTGCCTGGTGCCCGGGGGCCTGCCCAGTGTGGAGCCCACGGTGCACCTTCTCCACATGGCAGCAGCAGCGCTAGAGACCCGTCAGGTCCACGATGGCTTTGATGAAGATGGCGTCGTCACGCACGTATGAGTTCTTGGCCTCCATTTTGGAGACGGGGCAGAAGAGGGGGCAGCCGCTGGCGATGTTCATGTCGCTGATGGGCCGCTGGAAGGAGGATGAGGTCACATCGGGCCGAAAGGCATCAATCACGTGTTCCCGGTTGTTCTGGTCGAGCAGCATGAGCGTCACCTGGGAGAGGGGGCTGTGAGCCACTCCCAGCGGCCTGCTCCCCCACCCCCCAAAACCTCTAAGAAACTAGAACCCGCATCCATTGCTGGTGGGAATGGGAAATGGTGCAGCTGCTGCGGAGAACTGTGTGGCGGTTCCTCAAAAAATGAATCATAACCATACGACACAGCAACTCTGCTCCCAGAGCTGAAGGCCGGGAGGCGCAGAGAAACCTGGGCGCCAAGGCTCCCTGAAGCCCTCCCTGAAGCCCTGCGCACCAGAGCCTAAAGGCAGACACAACCCAAGTGCCCATCAACAGCTGATGTAATAAAAAATGGTGGCACCTATGTGCGATGGAGTATTACCCAGCCAGAGAGAGAAATGAAATTCTGATACCGTGCCACAACGCGGCTGAACCTTGAAAATGTTACGCTGAGTGAGACAAGGCAGACACAGAAAGTAGACGCTGCAACAATCCGCAACAGGTAACTAGTAGAGACCAGAGTCTAGGAGTGGTTACCCGGGGCAGGACAGAGGGGCACTGGGAGCCGTTGTTCAGGAAGCAGTGAGGGTCTCCGTGGTGGGAAATGCCATCCCGACTACGGCTGATGGTTGTACAAGATCAGCGTAACTGATACCACTAAAGTGTACACCGAAGAGCACTGCGCTGACAACCGCTCTGTCAGACACAAAAAGCTGTGTTATGTATAGAACGCTGTTACGTATAAGTCGCTGCTGCGTATGATGCTGTTTAGTGTAACGCTGTTATGTATAAAATGCCGTTAAATATAAAGTTCTGTCTCACATGTATGTTCACGACTATTAAAAACAAAACCCTGGTTCTGGGCTCTGCACCCCGACCCTGGGGGAGGGCGTGGCATACCCCTCCCTTCACAGCGCGTTCCCAAGCAGGCTCTTTAATTGCTGGCCTCAGTGGACCACAGACCCAGTGGCCTGTGCAGTGACCGGCACTGAGGGTAGGACACAGCGCACATCACAGGACAACTGCACACCTGGACTCCTTTGGAGAACCCTGTCCAGCAAAGCGAAGGTCTAGGAACTGCACCATTTCCCGTGGGGCCCCACACGGCCCCATCCCTGCTGGGGCAGCCCCTGGGGACCAGGACAGAGCAGAGGCCCACCTTCTGGTTGAAGGGCCACCGCAGCAGGGCATCGTTGGGGCCTCGCATCACCACAAAGAAGAGAGACAGGTGGGTGCCACGCCCGGTGCCATCCCCATTCAGGTAGATACGCAGACACATCTTGTAGCCGTACCTGCTGGTGTAGAAGGCTGCAAAGTGCAGGGCGCAGTGAGCGCCAGCAGGGGCAGGGTGCACAGAGGGCGTGGCCATAGGCGAGCTGTAGGTGGGGCGGGGCATGCTGTGAGGGGTGAGGTCTGGTGAGGGGGCGGGGCACACAGGCCGGGCTTGCAGTGGGCCTGGGCACCGGCCTTGGGAGGCCCAGCAGGAAAGGCCGTGGGCACCAAATCCCACAGAGGAAGGGCTCCAAGCTGGGAGTCTAGAAGCACCTGGAGAGAAGATGGCAGGGGCGCGGCCAGCCACAGCTTCCTGGCGCTTCCGGGCAAAGTCAGTGATCTTCCAGATGAAGACCCCATCGTAGGTGGCCGCCTCCATCTCCTGGATCTTCTGCTCCAAGTCGGCCATGGCCAGGTCCTTCAGCCCGATGCTGCGCTCCAGCTGCTGCACCTGCCAGGGCGGGGGGGAGCCCGCTGGAGGGACGCCATGCTGCTGAGGACCCAGGGCAGAGGCCCAGGGCTCCTGGAGAGAACCCACTATGACCCCACCTGCCTGTTTCCTGAGGACAGAGTTTCCATGGTGCCATGGCAGCCCTGGGCTCTGTCCCCCTCCGTCCCCCGCACTGAAAATTCATGGTGCTGTTGCGGAAGAATCAGACAAGCGACAAGCATCAGGCCCATTCTGACAGTGTAACCCTGCCGCCTCCAGGCCTCTGAGCCCTGGAGTCCACTTTATCAGCTCATGAGAACTAAGAGAAGGATGCTTCATCCAGAATTAAAGGTGCCAGAACATGGAGCAGAACAGACGGGACTGGAGTCTGAAGGTCTCGACCACAAGAAGCCCAAGGTCAGAGACACAGGACCTGCCTGCACACGTGCATGTGGGCTGACCTTGCTGCTGAGGGCCTCAATCTTCTCCTGGTCAAGCCGGTGCTGCCGGCCACAGGCCTCTGCCGTCATAGCCACCCGCTCCACCTCCCGGTTCAGGACGCAGACGATGTTCTCAAACGTGGCCGTCTTCCTCTCCAGGGTGTCGCACCTCTCCAGGAGCCTGGCCGGCTCAGTGAGCCCTGGCACCCTGGCCTCCCAGCCCCCATCTCCAGAGAGGTGCTTTGCCTCCAGGATGCGGCCCAGCAGCAGGCCCAGGTGCTCCTGAAGACGTTGTGCCTCGTGTTCCTGCTGCTGCTCCCTCTCCACCTGCGGAGGCCACACAGGGACCCAGGGGACAGGCACTCACTCACTGTAGGCCCAGCCCAGGCCCAGGGACCCTGACCCAGGCACCTGACTGCTGCAGGCCCAACCCAGGCACAGGGACCCGGGGACAGACATCTGCTTGCTACTGACCCGACCCAGGCACAGCCATGGGGGACAGGTACTTGCTCTCCACCAGCTCAACCCAGACTACGGGACTAGGGCACAGGCATTAGCCCACTGCCAGCACAACGCAGGCACGGCCATGAGGGACAGGCTCTGGCCCACTGCTGACGTGACCCAGGTCACAGGGACCAGAGTGTGGGGAAAAGGTGCAGAAACCAAGGTGCTGGCCTGGCAGGGTGGAGGTGTCCACAATGCATGGGGGGGCATCAACAGTGGACACCCACAGATGGGGGTTTTCAGCATAAGGACCACGAGACCCCAAGGGCAGGGACCGGAGCAAGTGGGGCCACTCCAACCCTGCAGGAGGGGCGGGAGAGGGCTCTGTGGAAGGGCTAAGAGGGCGGCTGGGCAGGCCACATCCTGGATGGGGTGGAGGAGGGGCTGCTGCCTTGAAAGCCCAAGCTCTTAACACAGAGAAACCTTGCCTGCCCCGCTGACGTGCAGGTCTCACCATGTCAGGGCAGCCGAGGGCCTGGAACCGACAGGGCGCTCTGCACTTGCCACAGGTCCTGACATGGTCCTGGAACTGGAGACAGTGACGGCTCAGACCACGTGCCCCGTTACCACGGCCCCAACTCAGCACTACCCCAGGCTGAGCCATCAAGACAGAGGCAGGCGCACCATTGCCCAGTGCCGGCCTCACCTCACACTGAAGAACACAATGTGCACACATGTGCACGTGTACTCACCACACGCACACACACATTCACCCCGGCTCTGTTCACACCCCCGGAGGGCACAGACCAAGAAGTGTCTCGGGATGCCTGCAGAGACCCTACCCCATGTTTACAGGGAGCTGAGTACCACACAGAAAGCAGCCATGTGTCACCTCACTGTCTACGAATTGCGGCAGAGAAAGCCCCAGGGCCTTGCAATCTGAGGCCTGGACTGGAAACCAAGGCTTAACTGAGAAGGACCAGCTTTTCCAGGGTCGACACCCGAACATGGACTCAAATGATGATGGCATGTGAAAATCAGACCAGTGAGGCAAGCAGAAAACCTGAAAAGGGCCAGCACACCCGTCTGGTGTGTGGTATAGGCGGCACCTCACGTTGGTGGGGACAGGCACGTGGGAAAATAGCAGCAGACCTGTTCACTGCCCGCATCCCAGCAGGCCAAACTCAAATGTGGAAACACCAGAGAAAGGAGGTCTCCCCACATTAGTGGGGGGACAGTCCCATCGGAACCAAACCCAGAAGCAGTGATGGGAAAAACTCACTCGGGAGCCCAAAGAAAAACAGGCAGAGTGAAAGCCCCACAGCAGAGTGAGCGGGCAAAGAGCAGCAGCTCACACCAGGAAGGGTCAACCCCTCATGTGGAGGGTTCCAGAAACAGGACAGGAAGCTGCCAGTCCCACTGGGAGTGCGCCACACACAGGTGCTGTGGGCTCAGGCCGCTCAGTGTGTGAAACACAAGCCCCCAGGACAACTCTCCTGTCCCACAGCAACCACGTGAATGGTCACCATTGCCCTGTTGGCGGGCTGGCTCTCTCAAGACGTCACTGCGGGTGCCCGTTCCAGGGGTCACAGCCCAGGGCACGGGTGTCTGTACAGGCACTCTTGGCTCTTTTTCCTACTAATTCTCAATGCCCTTCCCTGACACCTTCACCTGGAGCAGCCTTCTCCACAGCACAAGACGCGTGTTCCTCAGCCAGAGCTCCGAGTAACTCGGCACAGACCCTCCCTGCTGAGGCCTGGACACCCACCGCTCGTTCCAACAGACGGACAGCCACCGCTCGTTCCAACAGACGGACAGCCACCGCTCGTTCCAACAGACGGACAGCCACCGCTCGTTCCAACAGACGGACAGCCACCGCTCGTTCCAACAGACGGACAGCCACCGCTCGTTCCAACAGACGGACAGCCACCGCTCGTTCCAACAGACGGACAGCCACCGCTCGTTCCAACAGACGGACAGCCACCGCTCGTTCCAACAGACGGACAGCCACCGCTCGTTCCAACAGACGGACAGCCACCGCTCGTTCCAACAGACGGACAGCCACCGCTCGTTCCAACAGACGGACAGCCACCGCTCGTTCCAACAGACGGACAGCCACCGCTCGTTCCAACAGACGGACACCCACCGCTCGTTCCAACAGACGGACACCCACCGCTCGTTCCAACAGACGGACACCCACCGCTCGTTCCAACAGACGGACACCCACCGCTCGTTCCAACAGACGGACACCCACCGCTCGTTCCAACAGACGGACACCCACCGCTCGTTCCAACAGACGGACACCCACCGCTCGTTCCAACAGACGGACACCCACCGCTCGTTCCAACAGACGGACACCCACCGCTCGTTCCAACAGACGGACACCCACCGCTCGTTCCAACAGACGGACACCCACCGCTCGTTCCAACAGACGGACACCCACCGCTCGTTCCAACAGACGGACACCCACCGCTCGTTCCAACAGACGGACACCCACCGCTCGTTCCAACAGACGGACACCCACCGCTCGTTCCAACAGACGGACACCCACCGCTCGTTCCAACAGACGGACACCCACCGCTCGTTCCAACAGACGGACACCCACCGCTCGTTCCAACAGACGGACAGCCACCGCTCGTTCTAACAGACGGACAGCCATGGCTCCACCCCGCCGCCCACCAGGGGGAAGCTGCCAAATCAGTACCAGGATTTCTCACACGATGCTGCTGGAGCGTAGTGGTAACTTTAATGCTCAATTTCAAGTAATTAAGAAATTAACTTGCCCAAACAAAGGTACCAACGTATGTTGCCGTCAAGTCAACCCCACTAACAGTGACATCAGTCTCAGAGTAGAACTGTCATCCACAGCGTTTTCGATGGCTTATTTTTCAGAAGCAGATCACCAGGCCTCTCCTCCAAGGCACCTCTGGGTGGACTCAAACCTCCGACCTTTCAATTAGCAGCTGAGCAGTTAGCCACTTGCACCACCCAGGGATCTGTCCAACGTACGCTGGAACAGTTTTAGAAAGGGCTCCCAACTCAGCTGCTTGGCTGTTGGCCCACTCAGGAGAGATGGCTGGGGACATGAGTGATGTGCCTGCGCCCGAGACACGGCCCCCCGCATGGAGACCCTCATCACAGAGCCCCACAGAGGTCACAGAGCCCCACAGAGGTCACAGAGCCACAGGGTGTAACCCAGCCACACCTCACGACACTAACTCTACTACTGTTCACCTCCGTCCGTGCAGTGCTAGGATCAAGTGACTTACCTTCTCTCGTGGTATCTTCTTCTTGCCGCAGCCTTCACAGGTCAGGGGGAGCTTGGGGCAGACCTCACAGTGTGCCTGAAAAAGAGTGTCAGGAGGTGTGGGGTTGGGTGGTGGCGGACCCTGGGGGAGGCTCAGAGCATGCCGGCCTCTGCCAGGAGCCTCCTCTGTCACCCTGACGGTGCCACAGCAGCATGGGGGCCACAAAGCCCCGACCTGTTCTGAAATGAGCCCGTTGCCATCCGTACCCCTCACCAGAACAGCCTATGTGTCAGTGGGGACATGGACAGCTGCTGCTCATTGGAAGCCCGGAGGAAGGGGCACATCACAACAGCAGGGAATGCAGCCAGCAAAGCCTAGCCATGGGCTGCCCCAAAGGACAAAGGGCACCATTTCTTCAACAAAGGCAGCAAAAAGGGTGCCAGCAGGACCATGAAAGATAAAGTGACACAAAGGCACCTGAACCAGCATGTCTGGGTACATCCAGGTCCCAACTCGGCGAGCCCACAGGCAGGGACGAACCGCCACAGACAGTGGGGACTGCACAAGGTAGGCTGACCACCAGGGACAACCAGGGATGCTTCGCTGTGACAGAGCACCAGCCTGCAGACGGCGCCCCTGCCTTCTGGAAGTGCTCTCTCAAGACCTCAGACAAGGAGAACTGAGTGCTTCAAGGACAGGATGGGGGCTACGAGTCCATGGGGTAAGGCCTGAGCGAAGCGAGGGCACCCCCCCGACGCTGCCCCAGAAGCAGCCAGGTCTCGCTCACCTGCAGGTCGGCCCAGCAGCAGGGGGCCTTGCAATGTGGGCAGCTGAGGCTGCGCTCCGGGCACTCAAGCTCAGCATGCCGCTGCTTCTCACCCAGGCGCACGGTGGCCTTGCAGGCCGGGCACTCAGTCGGCATGAATAGGCAGTGCCCCTCGTGGCTGCTCTGAGGCAGTAAGGGAGCAGAGTGTCACTGGGGCAACTAGGGCACTGAGCCCCTGTGGGCTGCATCCCCCAGTTCCCATGCCTGCTGGCCTCAAGGTGGGGCCCCACCCAAACCCCAGCAGTGACCCCTCCCTCATGTTCTAAAGGATCCCCACCCCCTGGCTGTCTCCTTTCGAGTGTTGCTCCTTCGACAGTGGGTGCCTCATCCACTCCAGAAAGGAGCATCCACAGGCCTGGACCTGAGACCCCGTGCCAACCCTCAGCGGTGTCACAAGGCACCCTTTCCGAACAACGCTCATCTCTGCACAGACAGACGCCACTGCACGAGGCTGGACAGGCAGCCCACGACCCCTGGGGGAGGAGGAGCAAACAGAAGTGGCCTGCAGCTCTCTGGAGCCCTCTGCCTCCCCCAGGAAACCTGCTGGATTGACCCATGACACCCAGAATGCAGCCCCTGCCGCCACACAGAAAGAGCCGGCTGCAGTGGGCAGGGGGCAGGAGGTGAAAAAGCTGGACTTGGAGCACCAAGAGCCACGGAGACGCGTGGACAACAGTGAAGAGGGGTGAGAGGCGTGGCCACAGGCCACCAGGGGCCTCACTCATGGCCTCCTGGGGAAGGCGCCCTCTGCACTCTAACCTCATGTGCCAGCAGACACAGCAGGCCAAGGGGCCTCCCACCACCAGCAGACACAGTATGCAGAAGTGGCCAGGAGCGGTGGTGCTCACAGCCAACCTGGACACCGGGGTGGGTACAAGCCTGGCCTGGAGACCTGTGGGAGCGCCTGATGCCACCGCCTACCACCCAGGCTGGGTGTAAGGCAGAACGAGTGCCCTGGCCGGGAAATGGCGAGCCGAGGGCTGCTGGAGCCCCTCCCAAAATCCCATGCTACCCCCTGGCTGGGCCTGCCACTTCCAGCGACAACCCTGCAAAGGCCCTGGCAGGGCACACAGGCCCCCTCCCCCTGCCGCGGCCAGCTCACCCCTCCTTTCTGCCCTCACCACCCCTGTGACTGAAGGGCCTAGGGACTGCAGCCAGTGTCCCAAGCCCCCGACCCTGTTACTGTCCCCTGCCCTACCCCCCTGCCCAGGGCATGTCCCTGAAGCAGGGCCTTCAAAGGGGCCAGCTTCCCTGACCCCACAGTCCCCGGATGACCCTGCTCCATCAGCCTCGCCTGCCTGGTGAGCCTCCACCTCCGACTGGGCAGGGCACACCCTGGGCCCTCAGGGACAAGGCCACCCTGAGCCAAAGCATACATTGTCAAGTGCACAAATACACAAAACAAGGCAGCTAGAACCGTGATGAAATGCTCCCAGTGACAAGATGTGACGTCTTATGTTTGCTCTCAAATAATCCAGAAAGTAAGGAATACGGGGGAAGGGGGGGCAGGAGAATGTGTGTGAAACCAGTCCAGCAGAGAGTAGTAACTGCTAGGATGGGATGGGTGCACGGGGCTGCACATCCTGCTTTGTGACTCTGCTCAAGGGTGTGACGTCTAAGATTTCAAAAGCAAAGACGTTCTACAAGCTCTACACTCTCCATTCCCAGGGGAAGCCAGAGTTGTCACCCTGCGGCAGGCGCTGTCCATGCCGCTAAAGATGGGGCACTTGCCCGCACCGGCCCTCCACCTCCCTGCAGGTGGCACTGTAGGGAGAAAGCCAGGCCTGGTCAGGCCTCCTCCTGTCTGCAACTCACAAGATCCAATCCAGACAGGTTACATGACTGGACAACACTCAGACCCTGGACATGGAGATCAGTACACGCTGGCCTTATGTGACTGGGACAACGCTTAGAACCCCAGACGCCCAGAGACAGGACACGCTGGCCTTACATGACTGGACAACACTCAGACCCCTGGATGCCCAGAGACCAGCACATGGTAGACTCACATAATCGGACAACGCTCAGACCCCCGGACGCCCAGAGACCAGCACACGGTGGACTCACATGATCAGACAACGCTCAGACCCCCGGACGCCCAAAGACCAGCACACGGTGGGCTCACATCATCGGACAACGCTCAGACCCCCGGACGCCCAGAGACCAGCACGCACTGGCAGAAATCAGAGTCTACCCAATTGGAACTATATTCAGCATTCTGCACAGAGAGGCTTTATCGCTAAACTTCCCCAGGACGAGAGGTGGGACCAGAGACCTGACTGTTCCCTGACTCTCCACATAAGGTGTTCTCAGCACCACTTGGCACTGACTGTACCCTCTTCCGGCACCTTACCCGGAAGCCTTCCCGACCCACGTGCCACGTTCCCGGCGGCCTGTTGCCCTGCAGTGACACCATGAGGAAGGCTGTTGTCCACTTGCTACAAGCACTCGGGACACAGTAAGCACTTGGGATTGAGCTGGAGTTTAAAACCCTTAGATTCTTAGAACACACCAGGCATCGCGCCCAAGAGAAGAACATATCCCGGGCGGGACTCGACTCTCTTCCCACACATCCAAACAACCCAAACCTCCAAGGAGAGAACCCTTTTTCCCAGGTCTTGGCACCAACACTGAGCGGCCTGGATAGAATACAGGCGCTGCTGCGCTGTGTCAGTGCCGAGGATGGGTCTCAGCTGCACAAGAGGGCCTGAGTCCCGCCCTGGGACATGGAGCCAGGAGAGGCTGTGCCATGAATTCAAAGCTGGCCGCCACCCACACGACCAGCCAGCCTCCCAGGCTCAGGGACTTTCCGAAGCTCGCAGGGGCCCAGCCAGGGACTTTCCATTCTGTGTGCTTGCAGGTGGCATGGTGCCCACAGCCCCACACTGGCTGCAGTCCCTGGCCCAAGGCCGGAGGACACTCACTGGTCACAACCACCAACCACAGCTGGGCTCACAGGCCTAGGGGTCAGGAGCCCCCAGAGAGACCGCAAACCAGGGGACGCGTGACTCCACCTCCCCAAGTGGGCAGCCCTGTGCTGCCCACCAGGTCAGCCCCTGGCCCCAGGAGGGACCCCAACCCTACATCCAGCCAGCCCTACGGACAGGCCCTCCACCTCTAGGACCCCACATTCATCCCCCAGCTCCCCGTCTAGCAAAAAGCAACACAGAGCCAGAGACCGCAAGTTAGAATCAGCCAGGAGGCAAGAGTGCAGCGAGCTCGTGGGTGGGGTCGGACTGACCATGGTCGGCGGACCTAAGCCCACCTAGAGTCCTGCAAGGGCAGCTCCAAGACCCCCCCAGCTCTGCCCTGACCCCTGTGCAGTCCTGGGGCTGGGAGCTCCTAGATGCAGGCAGAGTCCAGCTCCAAGCAAACACCTCACGACCCCCCACCATCATACCTGGGCGCAACGCTGCCAGGGCCTTCCCCACTCGCAACCTGGCCTCTGCCCTATTCTGAAAGGGCACCAAATGAGGAGGGAGGGTACGGTGAGTCCCCGACCTTCAGGGCCATTGCTCTTGGCACTGCCAGCCTCCATGTTGAAGTGTGCCTGCTGGACACCTAACAGGTGATGTGGCAATCACATACCATCCCTGAGGTGCCATGTCGGGACCGCAAGCCACCCCTGAGGCAGTAGGACAAACCCCTGCAAGGCTGCAAGCTGGCCACAGCCCCACCAGTCACCGCAGGCTTTCCTATGGTCACGTGACAGCGCCGACGGCAGCCCCAATTCCTGCATCGACAAACCCGAAGGAGAGAGGCCTTGCGTGCGGCTGTGCAGCACCGTGTCTGGGCAGGGGCTGGTCCCAAGCGGTGGCCAGACGGTGATGCTCAGGCACTCTGCTCTTAGAACCTCCCTCTAAAAGCTGGACGCTGAACAGAGAGGGCAGGTACCTCAGGCCACACGGCCCGTTGCTGGTGGGAGATCTGAGACCTGAGCCGGGGTGCTGTGTGACGTACATGGCAGCTGGACACGCTGAGAGCAGTTACCGCGCTTCTCAGACAGACCGATCACACCCATAAATCATAGCAGCTGTAAGGCACAGGCTCGGGCGTAACCGCTCGGAAGAGTGACCTTTGATGGCCTGGGCTGCAGCACTCGCTCACCTGGGCCCTGACCTCCCCCCGTGTCCCCTCTACAGGCGTCCCCCCTCTCCAACATTACCTCATACTCCTTGACTGTCCCCGTCCAGGTACACCCGCTGTGAGGACAGACGGCCGGCAGGCCCTCCACCTCCCTGCGGGCGGCATTGTCTGGGAAAGCCTGGGGAGAGAACCAGGCCTGGTCAGGCCTCCTCCCATCCACTCCTCACAAGACCAGGAGTAGCGTCGCCCAAGTCATCCGGGCCAAGCCCATGCTGAGCCACGTCTGGGCCACTTAGGAGTAAGACTTTCAGGAGCTGACTCTCGACATGGACCTTTCCAAACTCAAAGCACTGTGCGCATCCGCTCTGGGACACTTTCCAGCTTCTCAAGTGTCACCCACCCTCCCTGCCGCTAAAGGGAATCCCAAGGCATTTTCTCGTCCCAGTCGGCATTTCTGGATTAGAGCTGTTGCACTTACCGAGCCGCTGTCTAAGATGGAAACACCTTCTTCGTAGATGCCCTCCTGTACGCAGGCGGCACAGTTCTGTGGCCCAGAACTGAGGGGAGGAGGAAGAGCCCGCCGTGAGACCCACCAAAGAGTGAGAGAGCACCGTCTTCCTCGCCCAGAAACTCAACCTTCTGCAGCTCCCTCACACGCCTTCATCTTTCCTTTGGATCAGTGACAAGCGTCTGCTAACTGCTCAACCTCTAGAGGATCTAAAACCGGTGAATCCTAACTAGAGCCCTTGAAACGTCAGCGCTGTGCTGGGCTGAGTGTCCAAGGTCATGCCTCCACGCGTGCACATGGGCGCTGGACCTCTCTCGCGCGTGCACTCACTCCCCACAGGCAGGCTGCCCCTTGCTGACCTGCAGGCCAGTCCTCACCAGACAGCAACCCTCAAGGGACACGACACACGTGTCATAGTGCTACCAATGCAGCATAACTCAGAAATGTCTAGCGCCACTCTCAAGACATGGCAAAAAGCAGGTGAAGATAAACCTACCAGCACACTTCACCTAACCCCACAAGCCCAGGCATTGCCATGTCAGCACGTACCCAGTGCCGACACTCTCCTTTTGTATGAGCCTCACCTCAGGATGCTGGCCAGGCAGTAGGAGCAGTAGCGGTGGCCACACTGGGCCTGCACAGGGCGGCGCAGCACGTTCCCGCAGGCTGAGCACAGGTACTTGTCCTCCAGCTTTGCACCCAGCAGCGTCCTGGAGAAGCCAGGCTGCAGCAGGTCCAGGGAGCCTGGGGGGGTCACGCTCGCGGCTGCCATGGGGGCCGCCGCTTGGCGTGCCTGGAGTCTGCAGAGAAGAGCGACAGGTCACGGGGGCTTGTGACATGCATTCCTGACAGAGCTGCCACCAAGGATGAATACAGAAAGACAAAGCAGGCCAATCTCCCACCAGAAGCTTGAAAACTGAGGCTCAGCGAGGGCCCGGTCCCACCACACAGCCCCCAGTGCCAGCAAGTGCCTTGTCCACATCTGCCAGCCCCCCCACCCCCAAGACAGCCAGGACCGCCCAGCGTGGGTCTGCTGGTGGGCGGGAGGAGGTCCTCCTGTACCTTTCACCCCTCAGGTCTGCAGCCTGGCTGCTGGACAGTCACAGCTACCTGGGCCTGCCAAGCTCTTGCAGCAGAGCCTGCCCTCACCCTCACTCCCACGTCGCCTGCACACTGTCCAGCACAGGGGCCTCACTTGAGCAGAGGGACACCCCCAAGGTCCCCCGGGCCCATGACACCAGGGTACATGGGGCTGACACACCTGCTCGCAGAGGATACCCGCCCTGCTGAGTGTCACTGGGGCCCGGCTCTGCCTTTCAGTCCTCAGAGATGGGAGGCTGCCATGAAACACACCTCAACACCAGAGAGGGCCAGAGTCCCACCTGCTGGCCACCTGGGGTATCCCGAGAGCTTCAGCCAGGATCTCTGGCTTTTCTGCAGACCACCAGGAGCACGGTGGCTCAACGCACCACACCGCTGTCACCAGCTTCCTACTGGCTCGGCATGGGCGCTGGCCCTGGCCTGCCAGTCCCAGCCTACATGCTTCTCTCTAACCACTCCCTCCCCCTTCTGATCACTGCCCAGCAGCACAAAGGGGTGGGGGGCAGATGCCCTTCCCTCCCGGTCTTTAGACTGTGGCCTTGTGCCGCCTCCAGCTATGTCCCTTGCTGCTGAATGTGCTCACTGTGGCGCCCCTGACCAGAAACCGAGCTCCAGAGGATGCCGGAGCAGTGCAGCCCACCTTAGTCTCAGAAAAGCCAGGCTCCTCTCAGCAGGAGAGAGAGAAAGGAGGACAGCCAGCCACCAGTCTTCAAACCGTGGCCTCAAGCCTCTTTTCATTGCCTACGTTTTCCGGAAGAGAGAAGGTGAAACTGGTGAAGCTTGCAGATGAAGGGTCTCCAAACCTCTGGCTGAAGCGGGGCTCTGCGGAGAGAGCATTACCTCTGAGCAAGGGCATGAGGACGGGGCCCCGCTCAGGACGTTGTCATCCTTGTTAATGGCCATCCAGTCGGCTCCAATTCATGGTGACCTTATGTACAACCTAACGAGATGCTGCCCAGTCCTGCGCAATCTTTACAATCTTGGGTATGTTGGAGTCCACTGTTGAAAACACTGTATCAGTCGACCTCGTGGAGGATTTCCCTCATTTTTGCTGACCCTCTACTATACCAAACAGGATGTCCTTTTCTAGCGATTGGTCTTTCCTGATGACATGTCCAAAGTAAAGGAATCAAAATCACACCATCGTTTCCAAGGAGCATCCTGGTTGTGTTTCTTCTAAGGCTGATTTGTTGATTCTTCTCATACCCCATGGTACACCGAACATTCTTCACCAACACCACAGTTCGAACGTTAACAATTCTTCTGTCTTCCTTTTTCGCTGTCCAGCTTTTGCACACGTATGAGACACCTTAAAAGACCATGTCTTAGTCAAAAGGACATATTTGCTTTTTAATACGTTAAAGAGGTCTTTTGCAGATACGCCCAGTGCATCGTCTGACTTCTTGACTGCTGCTTCCGTGGGTGCTAACCGTGGGTCAAGCGGCACTGATGGTATCAGTGAAAAGTAAGACTCTAGGAAGCGACGGAGCACCAACTGAGATGATTCCACAAATGGATGCAGGCTGGAAGTGCTCACTCATCCATGTCAAAAAATCTGAAAGAAGAGCTACCTGGCCAACTGACTGGAAGAGATCCATATTCATGCCCGTTTCAAAGAAAGGCAATCAAGCCGAACGCAGAAACTATTAAACGTTATCGTTAACATTACGTGCTAGCAAAATTCTGCTGGAGACAAATAAAAAATGACCGTAGCCACTTATCAACAGGCAACTGCCAGAAGTTCAAGCTGGATTCAGGACAGGATGTGGAATGCTGATGTTGGAGGGGTCTTGGCAGAAAACAGAGAATAGTGGAAATATTTACCTGTGTTTTCCCGACTTGGGACACAGGGGAGCGATCTCACAAAAGCCCACATAGAACAAGAATAAGCCAGGACCTGACGGCAGCAGCCGCGGGGCCAGGCCTCCTCAGCTGTCCAGTGGTCTCGGCCAAGGTGAGTGGGATTCTCCGCTATCTCAGGTCAGGGCTCCTGAGCACAGGGCCTCCCGCCCCCAGCCACTCTCTCACTGCCACACACCAGCCACTGTTCTCACCAGACCTTGGGAGCCCAAAATGAGGTGTGGTCTGCAGCCAGGTCTGACCTCCCCGGCCCTGGGGTACTCAGCACCTGCCGAAAGTACCTGGGGAGCAGAGCGCCCGATCTGCCAAATGGGCTGTGGAGTCTCCCAGCTTGCTGGTGCCATGTGCAGGGAAAGTGAGCTTTTCTGGTGAAGTGCTCCTGGGTAAGAAAGCAATGGTGGGAGGGGAGTTTCCAGGAGGAGACAGACTCCTCACTAGGGGAGCCCTGGGCAGGGCAAGGAGATCTCCCGAGTGTGTGTGGGAGACATTACCACCTGGAGGGAGCCCCAGGTGGAAGGGACAGGCCCCAGGCATGCAGAGGGCAGCCTTGGCAGGAACCGCCCTCCGCGCCAAGGGTGTCTTTTCTCCAGAGTAAATCCTCGGGGACCTGCATCTTATTTAATTAAGGAAGGTGACCACTCAGAATTATCAGAAAGTTCCAGTGACAAATGTTTTCTCCGCTAACACAGCTGATGTTGGGTGCTGAGTGCTTTACCAACACTTTTCCCATGCTTCCTACGAGGCCTTGGGCTGGACAGGATGATGGCGCATGACCCCGAATGCAAAAGTGGGCTGACTGGTGGGGAAGCGTTATGGATTGAATTGTGTCCCCAAAATACATGTGCTAGGAATCCTAACCACTATGCCCCGTATATATATACACGGCATTTGAGAATGGGTTGTCTTCATTATGGTAATGAAGCAAGATTAGTGTAGGTTGTATCTTGAGTCCATCTCTCTTGAGGTTTAAAAGAGATTAAACAAGCAATCTAAAGAAGCAGAGATGAGAGAAAAGAGATGCCAAGCCACATGAAGATTGCCCAGGGCAGAAGCTCAGGGAGACAGGACCTTCCTCCAGAGCCAACAGAGAGAGAAAGCCTTCCCCTAGGGCCGGTGCCCTGAACTAGGACTTCTAGCCTGCTAAAAACCACGAGACAGTCAATTAAATTTGTTAGAGCCATTGACTTGTGGTGTTTGTTATAGTAGCACTAGACGATAGACCACTAAGACAGGACACAAATGCTTTCTCCAAGGACAAGTTGTCACCACAGTGTTCTCAACCCAGTGTTCTAGACACAAACTGCAGCTTTGAGAAAACGTATTTACTCCTTCAGGGACCCGAGAGGACCAGGTTTGGGCTTATTTCTCCACTAACTCTAAATATCAGTGGTCCCTCCATCTAAAGCCCTGCCGCCCCAGCCACTGTGGGGCAGAGGCAGGCACTCCTAGTCACCCTACTCCTCGCACAGATGTTCCCTGGCTCCTGCTGTGGGCTAGCTCAGTGCTCGGGAGCCTGTGACATGAACCCCAATGGCGCCTTTCCTCTTGTGGGGGCATATGGCGCAATGATGGCAACGGAGGGCACCTAACCCAGCCCGGGAGCGTGTTTGGGGGGCTGCATGCAGGAAATGACCTAGCACAGCCTGAAGGTGAGCAGCAGTGTCCCAGCAAAGAGACAGTGAGTGCAAGGCCCCAAATTGGCGCACACCGGGCTGAATCCTGAGGGCCTCAGGCTGCAGAGGGGAGGGACTGCGCCAGGGCATCTGTCTGTGGTCACCCACGGAACTGCCTTCTCACCTTCCAAGGTCTCTGAAAGGGTGGGAAGGGCCTGGGCACTGTTGTGCAAACCTGTCACAAGACTGTTGCTAAGAAGAAAGCAATTTCTAGGTCTTTCTTTTGGTTCAAAATCCTAGCAACAGCGAATTTTAGAGTATGTAAATTAAACCTCAATAAAGCTGTTTAAAAAAAAAAAAAGTAAGCGACAGTTTCACATTGGTAGGGGCCTCCTCCTGAAACCAGTAACTGTTAGTCTCTAAACGGCATTGCCCAGCAGGTGACCACATGCCCCCAGTCAGGCAGGGTCAGGGGCCCACCAGCGCACCTCTCCCTCTGAGGGCTGCCGGCTGCCATCTCTTAAGCCAGAACAAGGCACTTGCCCACACCTAACACAGCTGTCCCAGGCGTCAGAGGACCTGCTTCCCTGTCAAACACTGACACTTCTGGCTAACCAGTCACTTTCAGGGGAACAGCCCCGCTCTGTGCAGAGCAGCCTGCCCCAGCCCGGCACACTGGCCCTGTAGTCCTGGAGCTCCAGCCCCACCAGCCGCCTCTGCTCTGGTTCCCCCCGCCTGGAAGGCCCCGGGGCGCTGCCTCTGGGCTGCGAACAACCTCGGTGCCATCACCGTGCCGGCCAGGCGTCCGTCGTCTGCATGACCACCGGGCTGAAGCCCATACCCCGAGCCGGGACCAGACGGGCGGCCCCATGAGTAACGGGCGGGGGGCCCCAGGTGCACATGTGTGCACTCACCTGGCCTAGACCGCTCCTGGGAAGCGGCCGGGACAGGGCTGGGAGCGGGGCCCGGGGGGCAGGCCCGGGGATCAGGCCCGGGGGTCGGGGCTGGAAGGTGCAGGAAGGGACCGCGGCGCCCATGGGTGGGTGAGCAGAGGGGCGCGGCCTGCCGGAGTGGCCGGGAAGGCGACCCCGCGGTTCTAAGGCCCTGGAAGCGGGAAGGCGGCGCTACAGAGAAGCTGCGAGCCGACAGGTGTGCGGGGCAGGTGTGCGCCGACAGGTGTGCGGGGCAGGTGTGCGCCGACAGGTGAGCCCGCCGGCGCGGGCCAGGGGCAGACGCTCACGGCACGCCGGGGCGGGATCCCGAGGAGGGGCGCCCCGCCGCCCGGAGCATGCGGCCGCGGCGTTCGCGAACTTTCCTGCGCCGCCGCCGCGCTCCGAGTTTCAGTTTCCGGCTCCCCGCTCCCGAGAAATCCCCTCAGGCCGCGGGCGCAGGGCGGCGACCCGCCCGCCCGCGCTCCCGCCCCCCCGGCCCCCGCCCGGTCTCGCCCCCGCGCCCCCGCGCCCCCGCGCCCCCGCGCCCCCGCGCCCCGCGCCCCCGCGCCCCGCGGCCCCCGGCGCCCCCGAGGCCGACTCACCCCTACCGTCGCCCCGCGCCCGGAACTGAGCGCCCGCCCGGCTGCCGCCGCCGCCACCGCCCGCCTCCGAACGCCTGACAGACAGCCGTCACGGCCTACCGTGAGCGCGCAGAGAGCCGCAGCGGGTGCCGATTGGTCGGGCCCGCCCCCGCCGCCTTCCCGCCCCCGAGTTCGCCTGACAGACAGCCGTCACGGCCTACCGTGAGCGCGCAGGGAGCCGCAGCGGGTGCCGATTGGTCGGGCCCGCCCCCGCCGCCTTCCCGCCCCCGAGTTCGCCTGACAGACAGCCGTCACGGCCTACCGTGAGCGCGCAGGGAGCCGCAGCGGGTGCCGATTGGTCGGGCCCGCCCCCGCCGCCTTCCCGCCCCCGAGTTCGCCTGACAGACAGCCGTCACGGCCTACCGAGGGCGAGCAAGGTGCCGCAGTGGGCGTTGACTGGTCAGCGCTGCCGTGACGTGCTCGTTTGAGCCGTCCGCCCGGGCTTTTCCAAGCCAAGCTCCCCAAAGCGTGGGGGCGGGCGTGTCCCTTCGTCGGGCCCTCCCGCTGCGCGCGTGACACCGGGGACCCGGCCCCGCAGCCAGCTCCCTCGCGGCGCCCTGCCTGCCGACCCGGTCCTCTCGGTCCTCGGGCAGGAGGCGGTGCAGGCCGGGACGCGGGGGGCGCGGGAGGCGCACGAGGGCGCGGGGTTCGCTGCCCGGTACCGCCCGCCCGGTACCGCCTGCCCGGTCCACTGGCCGGCACGGGCGGCCTTCCCGGGGCTCGGCGCGCGGGTCACGTGCCTGAGGAAAAAAGCCTGACAAGGGCCCCCGCCCTGAGAGTGCCGTCGCCGTCAGGTGCCGGCGGGGCGGTTCCGACCCACTGCGACCCCGCGTACAACCGGGACAGTGCCCAGCCCGGAGCCACCCTCACGATCGCCGGGCTGGAGCCCGTGGCCGCAGCCCCTGTCGGCCCGTCTTGCTGAGGGTCTTCCCCTTCCTCGCTGACCCTCTTCGTTACCGAGCGTGATGTCCTCCTGCGGGGACTCGTCCGTCCTGACGGCTGGTCCAGAGCACTCGGGACAAGCCTCCCGGTCCTCGCTCCCCGGGAGCACTCGGGCTGTATTTCTTCCAAGACAGACTTGTTCATCCTCTGGCAGTCCTTGGTGTATCAGCATTCTTTGCCAGCGCCATGATTCAAAGGTGTCAACTCTTCTTCCTTCTTCATTGCCCAGCTTTCACGTGCATATGAGGCGACTGAAAATACTACGGCTTGGGTCAGGCTCACCTTAGTCCTCAAAATGATATCTTTGCTTTTCAACATTTTAAAAAGGTCTTTTGCTGCAGACTTGCCCAATGCAATGCATCTTTTGATTTCTTGACTGCTGCTTCCATGGGCGTTGATTGTGGATCCAAGCAAAATGAAATCCTTGACAACTTCAATGTTTTCTCTGTTTATGTTGCTTATTGGTCCAGTTGTGAATTATGTACTTTAAGGTGGTTAAATGGTGAGTTTTGTGTTACGTGAATTTTAGCATAATTTTCAAAACAAACGTTCAACCTATGGCCTGTCGACACGTGGAAATGTAGGACACACACACGGAAATATCTAGAAAGGAGGCCACGGTCCTGGCCAGAAAAAGGGGGCCAGGCTGAGGGGGCTTCGTGTGTGGATGCTATCAGCTCTACGGAGCAATATGGCAGGAAGAGGCCTCTGCGTCCGTACCTGCTGAAAAATGAGAGCGGATTATCGGTAACTGGACATAGGCGACAGCCCAGGCCTTGGCAGAACTTCGGGCAGATACCGCCTGGTTAATACCAGCCTTCGTGACAGGGGAACTCCTCCCCGTTTTGCAGAAGAGGAGACAGGTTCAGGAACACAAATGGTACACTGGGAACCTGCACTGCAGGGCGAGCAGCCAAAACCGTGGGAACTGTTCCTGGATGGGGGCTGGTGGCGCAACAGTTAAGCGCTCATCTGCTAATTGAAAGGTTGTCGGTTCAAACCCACCCATTGGCTCTGCAGGAGAAAAGACCTGGCGACCTGCTTCCGTAAAGAGTACAGCCTAGGGAACCCTATGGGGCAGTTGTACTCCGTCACGTGGCCACTGTGAGCTGGAAGCGACTCGACGGCCTCCAACAACATTTGTGGATAGAATAAGCCGGAAGACAGGGCAGACATCTGAAATTATGTAACCTCGTTCAAAGAGTCTGTGTGTGGAAGTGCTAACAGCACGCTGTGTAAGTCATTACTTGGAGCTGGAATTCCCCTACCAACACCACATTCCTGGGATCCAACAGCGGGGTCTTCTGGCCTCTGACAGACCCAGGCGTCCCATTCACTCCATCATCGTGTCACCTGAGGCCAAGTGCACCACGTGGGGACTTCCCAAGTCCTACCTGCAGGGTCAGTGTGTTTCACTCAAGCCCAGGAATGAGAGAGCTCTCAGGAGTGAGGGGGCTTCTCTTCCTGGCGGCAGCATCTGAAGTGACCCGTTAACCCACTGGCAGCCTGGTGGGAGTCCCCTTGTGACCAGGAGAAACGGGAGGTGGACCTGCAGCCAGCCTTCCCCCTGCCTTCCCAGGGAAATGTCCCAAAGTCGGCCAGCCCGGCTGTGACAGCAAACGCCCAGGATTTGTGACAATTTAAAATGTTTGGACTCTGGGCTACCTCAGCCCCACCCCACGTCCAGAAATGACTTCTAGGGCAAAGGTCATAGCTGCCTGGAAAGATGAGTCACCTGTAGGGCCCACAGGAACTGTCGATGCCAGTTCCAAGTCCTTGCCAGTGCTTCCATCAGCATGAAAATGGCTCTCTGACTTTCCCATCCACACACACGCGCATGCACACACACACACTCACTTTTTCTTACTGGATCCTCACGACAGGCCTGGGGGTGAGAGTTGAGAATGCAGGAGGAGAGCAGCTCGCCAGCTGCCCACTCTGAGACCCTCCTTTCCATGGCTCACCCCAAAGACCCCAAGTTGTCCCTAGTAACTGGGGTCCATGGCCTGGTGTCTGACCCCTGGTGGGGGACTGGCTCACCACAATGAAGGTGTGGCTGGGTGGGGTCCAGGAGTATTTCCCAGGGTGCAAACAGGGGCCGTGTACGTGGGGGAGGTGATGTCTGGGGGTTTTGGATCTTTCTGGAGGGGGTCACTTGAAGGAGCAGACAGATCTCAGCCTCTCTGGAATCTCCAGGTGCTGGGGGCTGAGGAAGCATGAGTGACAGAGCCGGGTTATGGGGGGCTGGAAACCCTTCAAATACCCTGCAAGGACAGCTGGCTTTAGACCCTGGCCTCAGGCCGGTGGAAACATTCCCACCTTTCTCTTGCCTTCTCCCAGATGGGTCAGGAACAACCTTAGGGGGGCTAGGATGACCTTGGGGGGACAAGGATGACCTCAGGGGGTCAGGGACGGCCTCAAGAGTCAGGGGCGGTGGGTACCAGATTGGAGGTAGGGGTGGAGAAAAGAAAGGAGGGGAAGAGAGCTGGCAGCAGTCGCCAGCCAGGAGGAGAGACACCGCACACAGAATGAAGGTGGGCACTCAGTGGGCAGTGGAGGGGCCGTTGAGTCCGCTGGCCATGGGTGACTGGAAGTCTTTCGGCTGCCAGAGATTTCATCCAGGGACAGAGGAAGAACCAGCCACACCAAAGGGATCCTCCCAGACTGAAATGAGGCTGCCTCCTGCCTGTACCTGCCCACCCCGCCCATGCAATGTCCGTGTGTTCTGACACCCCTTTGGTGTGTCTGGGGCAGGGGACTCCCCACAAGGGGCTGCTTCATCTGTGCCTGTGGGTCAGCTGCCCAGCAAAGCCCCCAGCCCCAACAGTGAGCCAGCTGGTGTCTCAGCTGTGGCATCCCAGGGCTCCGACTGCTGCTCACACGTCTGTCTGTCCTCCAAGCCCTGTCCTACCTGCCCCAAGCACACCCTCTCTAAGGACCAGCATCCACCTCTGGCCTCTCAGCACCCCACACCCCAATACACACACACACATAAAAAAAAAATAGTCGCGTACTATTCACGGGGATCAGAGGCACAAGAGCTCCACAGGAGGGGTCTCCCTGCGCATTGAGACAGCCCATCACCGCTGGTCCCCCTCACCCCACCTGTCCCCTGGGGTGGCTAGGACATTACTTGTTAATTTAAAGGGTCCAATATAGCAAGAAGGCTTAGACGCGGCAGCAGCCAGGGAAGCACGTGACAGACTCACAAACCACCCACTTCCCCAGCGCCGGCCAGACCTGCAGGGCCTTTGGGAACTGTGGGCGGTGGGTGCTGGGGCTGGGCTCCCCATCCTGGTCCAGCTCCCCAGCCCCACCATCCCTCCTGGGAGACCAGGCGCCTGGCTGATCTCATCATCATTCCCCACCCGCCCCCACGACGTCACCTCAAGAGGGCGCCCCACCCCCCCCAACCGGGAAGGATGACTCACCCTGGTGAGTGGGCCGGGGATTCCCAGGCCTCCTTCCTGCCAAAAAGAAAACAAAACTGGTTCTGCCAAGCAGGCCGGCAGGGAGGCACCCCGGGGACGCCCCTAAGCTGACCCAAAGCAAGACCAAGGAAGCCCGCAGCCCCCAACCCGGTGGTCAGTCGGCAGGGACAGCAGGACACCCAGGTGCCTCGGCCCTGGCCCCAGGGTGCCCGACACCATGGAGCCAACACCCCTGAGAGAAGGCTCCTTGCTTGTGTCCATTGTCTGTGCCTGGCCCCTGCAGATACTACTGAATCCTGGGGCACCTCCGCTCCAAAGGTTCAGATGGTCCCTTGCAGGCCTCACCCCACCTGTCTCCTGCGGTGGCCAGGACGTCACCTCTTGTTCTATGCTCATATGACCTGGGGACACCAGAAGCCGGCCTGGACCCTAGATGGGGCCACCCTCGAGTGCAGGCAACTGTGGCGGGACCCACCTCCCAGCAGTCACAATGCCAGCTGCCCACCAAGGCGGGCACTGGCCGGCTCTCCCCTTTTTCTGTAAGACTTTGAAGGTCAGCCCTCTGCTGCTGCTTCTGAAGGCAGCTGGTTTTGATCTCGCTCAGCAGGCACCTGACAGCATTTCCAGAAAGGCAGCAGCTAGCTCGGGGCCAGAAACCCCCAGCCGGGAGGGACTTTTCCAGAGAGGGAGGTGGCAGGCCACGGCCAGGCCACTGTGCCCCACCTCCCAGCTGCTCACCCCCACCCCCCGACCCCCGGCACTGGGCACCCTCGTAGGTAGCCCTGATGGAGGGAGAAAGACCTGGGGTGGTGGCCGTGCAGTTAAAGGCCAGGAGGCCGGGTCTGCTTCCTGATGCGGACCCACCATGGGGCAGCCACAGCTGGTGGGCCTCGTTCGGCTTTGTCCTTCAAGTCCAAGACACAGAACCACTGGGGGAACAAGGGAACCCCCGCCCAAATAGTTGGCCCAGAGCCCCCCAAAACATGAACCCAAGTTGTAAAACAACCAAAGCCCGTTGCTGTCAAGTTGACTCCGGCGCACAGCGCCCCCATGTGTATCAGAGTGGAACTGTGCTCCATAGGATTTTCAGTGGGCGATTTTTCACAAGTAGATGGACAGACAGGCCTTTCTTCTGAGGTGCTTCTGGGTGGACGCAGCCACAACCCTTAGCAGCTGAGTGCGTTAGTCATTTGCACACGCAAGAACTCTTTGCACACTAGTGAAAAGGCTGCCAGTGAGCAGCGTGTGCAGAAACAAAGGCGGAAAAGAGGAATGGATTTTAACATGTTTTCTATAAATTAACTCCCAAAGGATACACAAGAAATTAATAAACTCGGTCCCCTTGGGGCACAGGAGGGGAGGGAGGCTGGACACCTCACTGTACAGAAGCTCTCATTTTTTTTTTAACATATGATGATGTCACTACTTCGAAAATGCTCGTGTTTTAAGCAACGGGAGTCCCTCTGTGGTGCAAGCAGTTGCTTGGCTGCTAACCAAAATGTTGAAGGTTCAAGTTCACCCAGAGACACCTTGGAAGAAAGGCTTGGTGTTCTACTTCCAAAAAACCAGTCATTGAAAACCCTATGGAGTGAGCGAAGTTCTACGCTGATGCACGCGAGGTCACATGAGTCGGCAACTTTTTTTTTAGTTTGTTTGCTTCACTTCAGAAACTCTGGAAAACACAGAGAAGTACAAAAAAGAAAACGAAGATCACCCGTAATTCCCCCACCCAAAGACAAACTCTGGCAGCACTTGCGATACTGATTTTCCCATTTGCCTTTGCTGAGCCACCTCCAGAACACACATGCATCCCACATCCCTGGGCAGGGGCCCAGGGAACGACTTCTCATTCAGATAACTCAGGGTGCCAAGCTGTCATGGCCATTCTGGCCTCCACCTGCAGGCCTGGCTGGCCCCAGGGACTTTGCACTAGCCAGCCCTCACCTGGGCCACACTCCCTGCCGTCCCGGGCTCGCGGCATGGCCGTGACCTTTTTAGGTCTTAGGTTCTTAGGCGGTAGCGTCACTAGGGTTGATGTCACTCAGTGCACTAACTCATGGTGTCACCCCCCATGGACCTCGTCCCATACCAGAACATACAGAACCCTTGGTAATGCTTACTAGCAATTTCAATCATAGAATAACACGTGATAAATATGGTTGTAAAGTGCTTAAGTGTAATATTTCTTAGATTATATGAATACTAACAACAAAATTGTAAAATCTTTCTACAGTGAACTACGTTACTAACTATACTATTAGTAGCTGGGTGGGAAGGCTTTTTTTCTCCTTTTCCTTTACTACTTCATTCTCAGAAAAGTTGTTGATATAGGTTCACAAGCACTAGTTACCAAATATTGTAGCTAAAACACCAGAAAATTTGACAAAATCAACAACTATAAAAACAGCAGCACGTGCTTGTCGCCGGGCCAGGCGAAGCCCTGAGATTCAAGGCGTCACTGTCGTTGGGTAACAACGGCTGACCTGAGCAAAAGGTAAATTAGCAGAGCGTTTTAGCCTTGTGGGTATACTGATATACGTAAACTGGGTTTACAAAAAATGTTTTTGTTGTTATAACCTACTACAGGGATATTTTTATAAAAAATAATGGATTTCTGCTAAAACACTGCACGAAAATTTTATAGTCATTTTGGTGTCTCTCCCTGGGACAGTGTCACCTGATGCACTGGGCACCCCCCAGTAGCCACGGGCCCCAGGGTGGTCCTAACTCATGTGGGTCCCCACCTCCCGGACCCCAGCCTGGATCCGTGCCTGGGTCACGCTGGGCGTATTTATGGTGACCGGTCCCTGGAGAAGGACATCATGCTTGGTAAAAGGTGAGCGAGAAAGAGGAAGACCCTGGAGGAGGTGGACTGGCACAGCGGCTGACGTCACTAACAGTGATGATGAGGATGGCGCAGGACCGGGCAGCGTTTCCTTCTGTCCTACCTGCGGTCGCCATGGGTGGGAACCCCCTCGACCGCACGTAACAAAAACAACAGGACGGTTTCGTGCACGTTTCTCCTCCCCTGTTCGCAGCCCTGGGGGCTCGGCCGTGCGCCCCACGGTCGTCGGACAGACAGCGCGACAGCGGACGCGGGAGGACCTGCAGGCGGGGGCGCAGCGCCGAGAGCGCACGAGCGCCGCCTGCCGACCGGGCCCACGACAACCGCCGTCCGCCGCAGCCCCAGGAGGGGTTCGGGGCAGCCTTCTGCCAGGCACGCGGGCCTCTGAGTCTTGTGTCCAGGTGGCCCTCCCACGGTCCCCCCTCGACCCCTCCGCAGCTGGCGCCCCGACCTCAACCACTGCTGCCCCGCAGTGGGCTCTGGCCACCGGCCCCCACCTCTCTGGCTCAGTGCTCGGGTCCCCACCATGTTCTGGCCCACCTGGGACCTCAAACCCATTCCTGCCACCTGTCCCCCATCCTTCCCTGCTTCCCTGGACTCCAGGCCCATCCTTGTTACCTCTCCCTGTTCCCCTCCACCTGGCCTGGCCCCCTCATGGCCCCACACCTGGCTGAGCCCACCTTTCTCTCAGCTGCAGCTGAAGGACATTGCTCCCCAGCCTAGCAGGCTCCCTGACATCAGTGGCCACCCTCCTCCACTGCCTGGTCCCCTCACTCACCCTCCCTGGAGACCAACTCACACCTTCTCTTTCTGCAAACCCACCTTGTCTCTACTTGGGGCACCCAGAGGCTCAGACACCCAAGTGAGCCTTTTTGAATCTCCCACCTCTATCCCGACAGAAGTCTGTCCAATAGTAAGGAAAATGGTCTGAAAGGAAGTGCAACCATGAAATACTCTGTCATTAAACTTCATGTATACAATCCCACAAGTAAAATCAATAGATCAATCCTTTAAATAAATATTAAACTGGCGGCCGTCGAGCTCAGTCTGACTCATGGCGTGCCCGTGTGTGTCAGAGTAGAACTGTGCTCCGTAGGGCTTTCAACGGCTGATTTTTCAAAGGAAGGTCACCAGGCTTCCCTTCCAGGGTGTCTCTGGGTGGACTTGAACCTCTAACCTTTCAGTTAGCAACCAAGTGCATTCACTGTTCACAGCACCCACCAAACCAAAACCAAACCAGCTGCTGTTGAGTCAATTGCGATCCATGGAGACGCCATGTTACCGAGTAAAACTGCTCCATAGGGTTTCCTTGGCTGTAACCTTTACAAAAGCAGATCTGTAGGTCTTTCTTACAGTGCTGCTTGTTGTTGTTGTTGTTAGGTGCTGTCAAGTGGGCTCCAACTCATAGCGACCCCCAAGTGTCTGTCAGTTTGTAGTACTGTGGGGGCTTGTGTGTTGCTGTGATGCTGGAAGCTATGCCACCAGTATTCAGATCCCAGCAGGGTCACCCATGGAGGACAGGTTTCAGCTGAGCTTCCAGACTAAGACAGATTAGGAAGAAGGACCCCTCAGTCTGCTTCTGAAAAGAACTAGCCAGTGAAAACAGGGCTGCTGGGTGAGTTCAAACCCCCAACCTTTAGCTTAGTTATTGTTGTTGTTAGGAGCCCTGGTGGCACAGGAGAAAGGTGCGGCAGTCAGCTTGCATAAGGATTTACAGCCTCGGAAACCCTATGGGGCGTTTTACTCTGTCCTATCTGGTTGGGGGGATCTGTTGCAATGAGTCAGAATGGACTCAGTGTCAACAGAATTGTTGTTGTTCCGTGCCGTCAAGTAGATTATGTGAGCAGATTGCCAGGTCTTTTCTCCCACAGAGCGGCTAGTGGGTTCCAACCACCGACCTTTTGGTTAGTAGCTGAGTGCTTAACCATTGTGATACCAGGGCTCCTTTTAAGTGAGCAGTTGAGTGGAAATGCCACTCAGGAACCTTTGCACTAAGCAGGGACTCCAGATGAACTTACAGTACCAAAAAAAGAGGAAAAAGTGGCGAATTAAAATATTAATTACTTGAATTTTTTTTTTTCAAAAAGAGGGGCACTTATACCAATATATTGGTTTTTCACTGTAATGAATAACAATGTAGTTCAGTTTCCGTTTTTGAGTCTTAACCCCTGCAAATCAGGCAGTGATTTTGATCTGCTTCTCGTTTTCATGGTCAGTAGATGGTCCAGCCAGGCTTGCCCATCTATTTTTTTGTTCATAGTTGATCAAAGAACAGTTTTTAATGCATCTTAAATTTGAAAAATTTTCACCCAAAGCCACAAGTGTACAAATAGTTAGGGAGAGCCCTAATATAGGATGAGTTTGGTGGAAACTCCGAAAACTTCCAATTCACAGTAAATTCTAGAAATTGTGATACTGTCTGTGTTTTTGTTTCTTCAGGATCAATTCTGGTGGCTTTCCAGGTGTTTCTGCAGCTGGAAAATTTAAAATTCAGATGAAATCTCCAAGTAGTCACATAGAAACATAGAGTGGCAGAGTGGAAATAGCTCAGGTAAAGCTGTGTCTTCATCTTGGCCAGCACCGTGCTGATGTCGGTTCTGCTGTGTAACCGCAGGAACGGGTAGTGCCACAGGGCTGGAAACCCAAACTGCCCAGGGAGCTGGGACAATTCCAAATCCTACAAAACTACTCTAGACACAAAGTGAGCCACTGATTTCCATGTAGAATGCAATGTTTATAAAAGGATGAGTATTTAAAATTTGCTAGTGTGAAGTTTACATCTTCTTACGGATTAAATTGTATCCCACAAAAAAACCATTATGAAGTCCTAACTATTCCTGCGAATGTGACCATGTTTGGCAATAGGGTCTTTGTGGTGTGATGGATCATTTCTATATAGCCTTTTTCTAGCCATGTTCTTGTAATTCCTACCAAAAGACTAGGTGGGACTATGCAGATGAGGGCTTGTGGCCCACCAAGGGGGTTGGATAGCGTGCTAATAATGTAGACCTTATGAATCCCGGCAGTCATGGTCCCCAAACATTCTGTTGGCCCAGGACAGGAACCATTCCCGAAGACAACTCATCAGACATGGAATGGACTGGACAATGGGCTGGAGAGAGATGCTGATGAAGAGTGAGCTACTTGTATCAGGTGGACACTTGAGACTGTATTGGCATCTCCTGTCTGGAGGGGAGATGGGAGGGTAGAGAGGGTTAGAAACTGGCAAAACGGTCAAGAAAGGAGAGACTGGAAGGAGGGAGTGGGCTGACTCATTAGGGGGAGAGTAAACGGGAGTATGTAGTCAGGCGTATATAAGGTTATATGTGACAGACTGACTTGATTTGTAAACTTTCACTTAAAGCACAATAAAAATTACTTAAAAAAATGTAGGCCTTGTCGGGGTGGGACCATGCAAATAAGGTGTATGGACCCCTAACGAGGGGATTAGTCAGTTTTGCCAACCTGCTAGGCTTAAAAGAGCCAATTCCAGAGCAGAAAGAGAATCTCATCACAATCAAGGAAGAAGGAGTCAGGATGGAGTATGTCCTTTGAACCCAGGATCCCTGCACTGAGAAGCTCCTGGATCCAGGAGACTGAGAGAGAGAGAGAGAGCTGTTACACTGAAGATGGCAAGAAGAGGTGGCAGAGAAACAACTGCAGCAGAGGCAGGAGACCTGCAGGAAACGGTGCGGTGGGTTTCCTGGCCCACAAAGCAAGAAAGCTGAGTGCCTTTGAGCAGGAGGCTTGCTGGTGGAGTAGGTGTCTTGAGGTACTCATCGGCAGAGTTAAAAGAGCTTTGTAGCCCTTGCACGAGCAGGGCAGAGGCTAGGCTGAGGGGAATGAGAGAGACTGGCCTGATGGCATGGCTGAGAAGTGGCTGTCCTGATCGAAGAACTGTATCCTGAGGGTTCCTGAACCTAAATCGTAACTTGTTCCTTCTCTAAGAAACCCGCTAACTGTGAGTGTGGCCTGTGAGTTCTGTATGGCCATTGCAATGATTTACTGAACCTAACAGAGAGGTTGAGAGTGCCATGGGAATTGGTAAAAAGATTGGAGAGAGCAGGCATGTCCGACCTCTGCCTCATAGGAATCAGCCTTGGGCTGTTGATCTGATTCTCCTCCCCCCTTGTGAAGTTAGAGGAGGAGGTCGCACGCCTCTGTCACACCATTTTTACAGTCATTGAAGATGTTGTCAGCTACGTTTACATGAGTTCATACTGATCAACCAGAATGTTTCATAAAAGTGACGATGGTGAGACCTAAGCTCACTTGCTTTGGACACATCGTCACGAAAGATCAGTCACTACAAGAGGATATCATGTTTGGTAACATGGAAGGCCAACAAAAATGAGGGGAACTGTCAATGAGGTGAGTGGACACAACAGTCACAACAGACTCAAACATACCGATAATCATGAAGATGATGCAGGACAGGACATTTCAGGTTTTCCATTTCTTCTTCAGTCAGTTTTGGTAGTTTTGTGTTTCTAAGAATTTTGTCCGTTTCATTTAGGTTATCTAATTTGTTGGTGTACAACTGGTCATTTGTTGTTGTTGTTAGGTGCTGTAGAGTCAGTTCCAACTCACAGTGACCCTATGTTCAACAGAACAAAACACCACCTGGTCCTGCGCCATCCTCACAATTGTTGCTATGTGTGAGCCCATTGTTGCAGCCACTGTGTCAATCCATCTCGTCAAGGGTCTTCCCCTTTTTTGCTGACCCTCTACCTTACCAAGCATAATGCCCTTCTCCAGGGACTGGTCCCTCCTGATAACGTTTTCAAAGTACGTGAGACAAAGCTTCACCATCCCTGCTTCCAAGGACCACTCTGGCTATACTTCATCCAAGACAGACTTCTTTGTTCTTCTGGCAGTCCACGGCATATTCAATATCCTTTGCCAACACCATGATTCAAATGCATCAATTCTTCTTCTGTTTTCCTTATTTATTGTCCAGCTTTCACATGCATATGAGACAATGAAAAACACCATGGCTTGGGCCAGGTGCACCTTAGTACTCGAAGTGACATCTTTGCTTTTCGCCACTTTAAACGAGCCTTTTGCAGCAGATTTGCCCAATGCAATATGTCGTTCTATCTCTTGCCTGC
Organism: Elephas maximus indicus; assembly: GCF_024166365.1. Classification (NCBI taxonomy): domain Eukaryota; kingdom Metazoa; phylum Chordata; class Mammalia; order Proboscidea; family Elephantidae; genus Elephas; species Elephas maximus. The sequence goes on from NC_064827.1 coordinate 1,539,986, forward strand.
TGCTTCCACGGGTGTTGATTGTGGATCCAAGTAAAATGAATCCTTGACAACTTCAATATAGTGTTATCTTAAAAGTTCCTTTTGAAAGGAAAAAGCTTTTTATTTTGAAGCCCTGTGATGCCTTCCTTACTGGAGATGGAGCCAGCTGTCAGCTCCTCACGTCATCTTCTTCACTAGAGGTTGGGCTCAGGTGTCAGCTCCAGTGACATTGTCCTGGGCCACTTGTGCTCCTACAATGCCTGTTCCTGCTACTCTCACAAAGCTAGTGACTTTGGGTGGAGATTTAATGTTTTGTGACCTTTTTGCCCCCCAGAATATGAGCTCAATGGATATGGTTCCTGTGTGAGTTATCTTTGCATCCCCAGCACCTGCACACTGCCTCAAGCAAAACAAGGGCTCCATCAATGAGCACTGAATGAACAAATGGATGAATGATGTTAGAGACTGAATTGTATCTCTCAAAAAAAATCTCAGTCTTACACTGCCCGTTGCCCAGTTGCTGACAACTCTGACTCATGGTGACACCATATACATCAGAGTAGAACTGTGCTCCACAGGGTTTTCAGTGGCTGATTTTTCAGAGGTAGATAGCCAGGTCTTTCTTCTGAGATGCCTCTGGATAGATTTGAACCTACAATCTTTCCATTAGCAGCTGAGCGCATCAACCATTTGTACCACCCAGGGATTCCCCTTGGAACTGCAGGACTTCTCAATTGTCAGTTGTAGAAAAAGAGGAACTCCAGACGGAATAATACAGGGGCAGACAGAGAGAGAATTTTACATAGTAAGTCCCCTACAAGAAGCATTTTAGATGACATTGGACATTTAAATCCAGTTTTAGCTGTGACACAGTAACTAGCCCTGGTCTTGCCTTCCCACTGCAAAGAACCACAAAACTGGACAAAATACAGGAAGGGACTATATCTAGGCACTGAGCAACAGGCAGCGTACGACTGAGAATCTGAAAGAAGGGAAGCACGTGAGGTTGCCCCACATTCTCTCTGGCTTTCTGCTTGGGGACAATTTCCCAACCTTGGCACAGGGAAGCGGAGACCAAGCAGAGTGTCGCAGTCCTGCTGAGTTGAGGAGGCAGAACTCAGAGTTCAGGCAGCCCAAGTAGCAAGAATCAGCAAAGTCACGGAGAAGAGGTAATTGCACAGGAGGGTCCCAGAAGTCTCTGTGGGGATTCCCTGTGATTCCTGGATGACCATCTTGCTGCACATGAGCAGAGTGAAACTCCAAGCATAGAGTGGCTGCTACAGTGTTGAGAGTGGAATAAAAATACGAAATGCTGACAGTGCTGGAGATGTTGGAGAGCCCTTGTTAACATTCCAGGAACTCAGCTGAGTCCCCAGAAAAGTTGGGAATAAGGACCAAGTCCTAAATGAAAGTCTCCTCTAGACCTGGCCTAACAAGGCTTAAACCAAGCCTCAATAGGACCAAGGAAAGCCATAAAAAATAAACTTCCTGCCAGAATAAAACTCTATGAAGAAAGACATCATAATCCAGACTGTCTACAATGTGTCATTTGCAATGTCCAGCATAAAAACTACTAGATATTTAAAGAATCAGGAAAATGTGTTCTATAATCAAGGAGCAAAGCAATCCTTACAAAAGACTCCGAGTTGACCCAGATGTTGAAAATAGAAAACAAGAATTTTAAAGCATCCGTATTATAAATATGTCCAAAGATTTAAAAGAGAATATGGCTTTAATGAGTAAACAGATGGAGAATCTCAGCAGAGAAATAAAAACTATAGAAAAAAATCAAATGGAAATTGCAATACTGAAAAGTGTAAAAAAGTAAAACATCAGAAATGAAAAAGGCTTTGGGATTAATATTATATTTAAAATGGCAGAAAAAAAGGATCAGTGAGCTTAAAGATAGATCCATAGAAATTATCTGATTTCAAGAATGGAAAGAATAAAGATTGGGGGAAAAACTGTAGAACAATATCAAGTGGCATTATTCACATTAACTGGAGTCCCAGAAAAAGAAAAAAAAGAGAATGGGACAAAATGTATTTAAATAATAGTAAAAATTTTCCAATTTGGTAAAAAAAAAAAAAAAATTAATATACAGATCCAAGAATCTCAGTGAACCCAAGCGGGATAAATATAAAGTAATATACACTTAGGCACGAATAGGAACTCCTGAAAATCAAGAGAACATATCGTACTACATGCAGAAGAATGATGACAGTCACATTACATACAAGGGGAAAAAATGACACAAACGGATACAAAGAATAGCTGACTTCTCATGGGAAACAATGGAAGTCAGAAGACAATGGGATAACATCTATAAAATTTTATATTCTTAAAAATCAAGGGTGAAATAAAGATCTTTTTAGTTAAATGGAAGATGAGAGGATTCATTTGTAATGCAGATAGTATTACAAAAAATACTAAAGAAAATTATTCAGGCTGAAGGGAAGGTGTACCAGAGAGAAACTCAGATCTACAGAAAGAAATGAAGAGCATTAGAAATGGAAAATATGTGGTTAAATAAAGAAAACTAGATATTTTTCTTCTCTTTATTTCCTTAAAACACAAATGACTAATTAAAACTAATATCATCAGAGAACGGGGTTGATATTGTATGTAGAAATCAAACATCGGGACAGAATAGCACAAAGAACTGCTGCTGTTGTTGTTCATCGAGTCGATTCCAACTCCTAGTGACCCCACATATGCAGACTAGAACTGCTCCATGGGGCTTTCAAGTCTGTGACCTTTTCAGAAGCTGATTGCCAGGCCTTACTTCTGAGGTGCTATCAGGTGTATTTGAACTTCCAACTTTTGGGTTAGTAGTCCAGTGCTAACCCATCTTCATCACTCAGGGACCTTGCACAAAGAATAAGATCAATGAATGGAGTTACACTGTTGTAAGGTTCTTACATTTGTGAAGTGTGAAGAATGAAGTATGAGGTGGTACGATCCATACTCTAAATAGACTGTGTTACATTAAGGATGCATACTGTAATTCCTAGAGCAACCACTAAAAAATAGTAGACAGAGGTACATCTAATAAAGCCAATGGAAGAAATAAGTAGGATACTGAAAAATACTTTAATAACCCCTAAAAAGGCAGAATAAGAAAAATAGAGGAACATAAAACAGATCGGGAAAATAGGAACTGAATATCAAGATGGTTGTTGTTACCGTTAGTTGCCATTGAGTCAGCCCCCAACTCATGGCAACCCCGTGTATTACAGAGTAGAACTGTTCCACAGGGTTTTCTTGGCCGTAATCTTTATGGAAGCAGCTCGCCAGGCTTTTCTTCTGTGGAGCTGCTGGGTGGGTTCAAACTGCCAAGCTTTAGGTTAGCCGCTGATCACAAACTGCTTGCATCACCCACGCTCCTAGAAAGATGGTAGGCTTCAACTAACCATACCAATAACTATATTAAATGTAAATGGACTAAATACTCCATTTAAGAGGCTGGAACTAAATCCAATTAGATAGATAGATAGGTAGGTAGCTAGGTAGGTAGAAAGGAAAGATAATACGTTATGATCAAGTAAGGTTGGTTGGTTTGACATTAAAAAAAAAGAATCAATGTTACTCAACATACGTATCAGACCGGGTTCAATAAGAAAGCTGAACTACTAAGAGATACATCAAGGGCTTCGTTACAGAGTTTTGACCTGACACTATTGTAGGGGCTAGTTAAACAATCTTTGTAAGACTATTTAGCATGTGATGTTTGAGCTTGAAATCCACAGGGCAGGCAAGCTGGGAAGAGATGAAAGTAAACGGAGGGGCAGCAAAGACAAGCAGGAATCTATGAGTATGAACTGAGAGCCATGAGGACAGGCTCAAACTCATGTCAGTCTCTCACTGCCTCTCATCTTGAGGATGTAAATGCCCTACGGAAGAACTGGCATCCCTCATTGAAGAGTTAAACACACGCTGGGCCCAAGGGTTGGAAAAGCTGAAGGAGGATTCAGGGCAAAGTGGAGCAGCTGCACGCTCAGCAGCTACCCATGCCAACGAGCTGAGTCAGCGGATCGATGGTGACGCGGGTAATCTACAACAGCACCTTAGCCTGACCTTCTGCTGCGGACTGAATTGTGCCCCTCCAAAACAGGCATTGTAAATCCTAACCTCTATTCCTGTGGTTATAATCTCATTTGGGAATGGGTTGCCTTTTTGTTATGCTACATGGGCAGAATTAGTGTAGGGTATGTCTTGAGTAAATCTCTTTTAAGATATAAAACAACAATAAGCAGAAAGCAGCAGAAACGGAGAAAGAGAGATGACAAACCAGATGAAGATCGTCCAGGAGCAGAAGCTCAGAGAGACAAGGACCTTTCTCCAGAGCAGAGAGAGAGAGAAAGCCTTCCCCTAGAGCCAGTGCCCTGAATTCAGATTTCTAGCCTCCTAAACTGTGGAGAAAATGAATTGCTGTTTGTTAAAGCCATCCGGTTGTAGTATTTGTGTCATAGCAGCACTAGACAACTAAAGACAACTTCTGAGCATAAAAATAACCATATGGCTGGTGCTTCATTTATGCCCTCCAAATCTCATACAAAATGTTTATGGCTCACCCTAAGTTTTCACATTGCATAGCCACCAGTAGATAATAACAGATTAAAGGAGAAAAATCATATGATCATATCAACTGATCCAGGAGAAGCTTCTGACAAAGCTAAACATCCATTCATGATTAAAAAAAAAAAAACACAAAAAAACTCAGCAAACTAGTATGAGAAAATTCCTCGATGTAATAAACAGTATCTAAAAAAGCAAACAGGCAAACAAAAAACAAAAACCCATAGGTGACATTATTCTAAATGGTGATATGTTAAACACATTCTCTGTAAGATTGGGGTCAAGGCAAGCATGCCTGCTGTCATCACTTCTATTCGAAATTGTACTGGTGGTACTAGCCACTGCAGTAAAACAAGAAAAAATATATAAGGTACACAAGATCACAAAGGGTAGAGTAAAACTGTTTCTATTTGCAGATGCTGATTGTTTATGTTGAAAATTCTAAAGTATCAATAAAACAACTACGCAGAACTGATAAGGGAATTTAAGACCGCTACTGAATTGAATACAAAGTTTTTTTTACTGAATACAAAGTTAATATATAAAAACCCGTGTATTCTCATATACTAGGAGCAAAGAGTCAGAATATGAAATTACAAAAATTCCATTTACAATAGCATAAAAAACGTTATGGAATAAATTTAACAAAAGATATGCAAGATCTTTACACTGAAAACTAAAAACATTGCTGTGAGAAGTTGATCTGAATAAACGGAGAGAGCCCAGTGTTGTGGATTCGAAGACTTGATACTGTTAGGAGGTCAGTTCTCTACCAAACTGACCCCAGGATATAAGGCTACCCCAGGCCAAATGCCAGCAGGGTTTTTTTTTTTTTTTTTGTAGAAATAGAAGACCTGATTCTAAAATTTATACGAAAATGCAAACAACCTAGAATAGCCAAAGTAATTTTTTAAAAGAATAATAGTGAAGGATTAAACTATCTGATTTCAAAAATTATTATAAATCCACAGTAATCAAGACAGTGTATATGACACTGGCATAGGGATAGATATGCAGATCAATGAAGCAGAATAGACAGTCCAGAAATAGGCCAGCACATTATGCCCAAATGATTTTCAACAAAGGTGTAAAGGTAACGCAATGGGGGAAAGAGAAGTCTTTTCAGCAAATGGGGCTGGTACAACCGGATGGGCGTACGAGAACAATGAACAACAACCCTTACCCATCACCATGCACAAAAGTTAACTCAGGGCAGGGATAACTTAGGACCTAAGTGTAAGAGCTAAAATGATAAGACTCTCAGAAGGAAACAAAGGAGAAAATTTTCACGATGGGCTAGGAAAAGATTTCTTAGGTAGGACATAAAAAGTGTGAACCACAAAAGAAAACATTGGCAATTTGGACTTCGTAAATATAAAAACTTCTACTCTTTCAAAGACAAAGTTAAGAAACTTTATGTTATTTAAACATAATTATGTTATTTAATTTAAATAATGTAATTGTGTTATTTAAATTATACTTCCAAAAAGGTGGAAAAAATTAGATCCTGTCCTACACTTAGCAATTGTATTAGTTTTCTACTGCTGTGTAACGAATTGCCACAAACTTAGTGGCTTAAGAGAGTATGCATTTATCATTTCTGTTTCTGTGGGTCTAGTGTCCAGGCACAGCTTAGCTGTGTCCTCTGCTCAGCTTCTCACTAGGCTGCAATCAAGGTATCAGCTGGGACATTTTATCTTACGGAGGCTTGACTTGGGAAAGATCTGCTTCCAAGCTCGCACGGTTGTTAGCGGCATTGAGTTCCTCCCAGCTTGTCTTAGTCATCTTGTGCTGCTATAACAGAAATACCACAAGTGGATGGCTTTAACAAAGAGAAGTTTATTCTCTCACAGCCCAGTAGGCTAGAAGGCCGAATTCAGGGTGCCAGCTCCTGGGGAAGGCTTTCTCCCTCTGTCGGCTCCCGTGGAAGGTCCTTGTCATCAGTCTTGCCTTGGTCTGGGAGCATCTCAGTGCAGGAACCTCTGGTCCAAAGGACACGATCTGCTCCTGGCATGGCTTTCTTGATGGTATGAGTTCCCCCCTCTCTCTGCTCCCTTTTCTCTTTTATATCTCAAAGAGATTGGCTTAAGACACTATCTAATCCTTGTGTATCTCATCAATTTAACTGCCGCGGACATATCTCATCTCATCATAGTGATGGGATTTACAACACATAGGGAAACCACATAAAATGGTGGACAATCACACAATACTGGGACTCACGGCCTGGCTAAGTTGAGAGATATTTTTGGGTGACACAATTTAATCCATGACACGGCTGTAGGGCTCATGGCACTTTGCTTGTTCAGCAAGGAGAGGGCAGGGTAGCAAGAGGACACTTTGTGTAATCATGTGAGCATAGCCGAGTACATCTCAAGATACTGGCCATATTCCATTGGTTAGAAGCAGTCACAGGTCCCATCCACACTTAAGGGAAAGGGATCCCACAAAGGGTTGACTATCAGAAGGCAGGGATCACGGGAGCCACCTGAAGGCAAACTTAAGTTTTGTCTGCCTCCATAACCATAAAAAAAAGGAATCTTAGATTTACCAGATTTTACTAGTTTTTAACTTCTAATGACTTTAAATGTTAATTTTTCATCATGGATACAACATTCAAATTAAGGTCTTTATTATAGAAACAGCCATTTTTTCTTTGTTTTCCAGAAGGCTTTGGAATTTTCTCTTCTCCCTTCCTGCATGAAGATAAATGGATAATTCTGGGAGACTGTTTATCTGAACTGATTCAGACGGCAGAGCCATTAAAATGACACCCGTGGCATCTCTGCAGATGCTGTCCCCCCAAACTGGCTATTTTTTCTGTGCGATGACTAGTCTCCTCCTCTGGACCCCAAGTAAACGTGAAGAATCCCAGAGCCAGGTGCTCATGTGTACAGGTGACCCCAGAGAGGGCATGGCTGTGAGGTGGGAAGGCCTCGGAGACCCCTGCCCCCAGACTGCCCTGGTGGAAACAGGCCTGGACTCCTGACCGAGGGCCAGGTGGGTCGATGGCTGTCCTGCACAGGAAGAAGACACTTGCCCCAGAGCCAATCAGGGCTGATAAAGCACAAGCTGTGTGGCTTCACTGGCAGGGACCTGCCTCGGCTCTGAGAGGCCTCGGTCAAGTCCAGTCTGCAGATGCAGGGTGTTCTACCTGCAGTCGGCTAAGACCACAGCCTCTTTCCACTCAGACGCCCCCTCAGTGGTACCACCAAGGCGGCAGGGGTGCAGACCACACCAGGCGACACTGTCAGAGGGGGTGGCGCCAAAATGACTGTCTATAAAATTTTTGTGCAGTGTTTCAGCAGAAATGTATTATTTTTTATAAAAATATTCCTGTAGTTATAACAGCGAAAACATTTTTCGTAAGCCCAGCTTACATGTATCGACCTACCTGTGGTCAGAGCTGTCATTATTGCTCAGTTACAGTGACACTTTGAATCTCGTGGGTTCGTCCGCACACACTACAAGCAGGTGCTGTTATTTTCCTTGCTGCCAGTATTTTTATAGTTGCTGATTTTGTCAAATATTCTGGTGTTCTAGCTACAATATTTGCTAATTAGCATTTGTGAAACCATATCAATAACCTTTTTGAGGATGAAGAGTAATTAAAGGAAAAGGAGTGATGTACAGGAACTACGATTTACGAGTCACAGTACAAAAAACGTTACTAAGTATTGTGTGGCCTGGTACAGGAGGAAGCTGAGGGGGGGTGACATGACCCTAGTGGTGCCACTGCTCCCCTTCATCACTGTCCCTGGGGTGCAGTGGTATTGCAGCGGCCACAGGCATCTTTGGGATCCGACAAAGGAGAGATCGAGTTGGGACGCATTCAGTTGGTGTTTACAGGCTGTGGGCACGTGATTCGGTCAGGTCCTTACTGCTGTTCTGGGGCAGGAATGGCTTCTTCGCCTGGTGACTCACCCACCTGCACGGTGTCAGCTGCTATGGATTGAACTGTGTGTCGTGAATCCTCATCCCTACACCTGTGGTTATAATCCCATTTGGGAATGGGTTTTGTTATGTCAGTGAGACCGTGGTAGAGTAGGATGTGTTTTAAATCAATCTCTTTTGAGGTAGGAGATTAAACAAGCAAGCAGAGTTGGGAGAAGAGAGACACCATGCCACAAGAATGTCACCAAGGAGCTCAGGAATAAAGACTGTGCCCCAGAGCTCGGAGAGAGAAAGGCTTCCCCTGGAGCTGATGCCCTGAATTCAGACTTCTAGCCTCCTAGACTGTGAGGGACAGATTTCTGTTTGTCACAGCCACCCACCCGTGGTACTTCTGTTGTGGCAAGACCAGATGACTGAGGCACTGGTCCTGAATGCCTGTGGGGAGCCGAGGAGAAACACTGTTTGTGGTTACAGTACCAGGTCAGGAGGCAGGATTCTCACCCTTAGCAGGGGAGACCCAGGGTGGAGGCCCAGCCAGGGAAACTCATGCGCTTCCACCACCCATCTGACAGTGGAGGCTCACATGTAGGCCGGGTTTCAGCTGAGCTTCCAGACTGAAACAGACTAGGAGGAAAGGCCTGGCAATCTACTTCTGAAAATACATATATAGTATTAGTACAGAATTCCAGTGTTAATATTAGTAATAATACTGTAGTATATTATATCGCACCTACCGCCTTGTCAGATACATTCCAAGAGGAGACAGCTTTGATTTCACTAAGGAACTGGGAGAACCAAACACTCCGCTTACCATGTGCATTGTGGACGATTGGAAGATTTTTGCAGATTCGCTCTTGACTCAAGAATTGTTGACTGCCATCACGCTGGCCTCCAACTCGTGTTTTATCAGAATTCCTGCATGCGTGGAGCACAAACCAGTAGTAGTGCCATAATTACTAAATTCTGTGTGTGAAGCTCTCTGTTCCATGCAAACCAGTATCAATGCTAACAGTGAGGTACCAGTCTGAATCAGCTTTCTATTCTTCTTATAAAACAATTCTACAAAATCACGATGAGACAAAGAACACGCTGCCAGAAGACGTTAGCAAAGCATTAAAGATGTGCATCCGTACATTTATAAAAATGTAATTTTTCTGAATTTTGAAATGCTTCTGGGCTTTGTCAGCTTTTAAAATCTTTTTTTCTTTATTCAAAATACATACATTGTAGAAAATTATTTATAAAATAATGTATACATATTTATATTGAAAAACTCATTGCCATCGAGTCCATTCTGACTCAGCCGCCCTAGGGGACAGAGTAGGCTGCTCCAGTGGGGCTCTGGTGGCACATCGGTTAAGAGCTTGGCTGCTAACCAAAACGTCGGCAGTTTGAATCCAACAGCGGCTCCTTGGAAACCCTACAGGGCAGTTCTGCCCTGTCCTAGAGTTGGAATCGACTATCGGTTTTTTTGTTTTATTTTGAATCTTTATGGAAGCCAACTGCCACGTTTCTCCGTAGGGTGGCTGCTTGACCACTGCGCCACCAGGGCTCCTCTCATTATTCTACGTATCCACTATACAAAATATACAATGCTTTAGACAAAAATATTCATTTACATAACTAATTTTGTTTTCACAGTTTTGCATTCTTTTTTTTAATATAATTTTTATTGTGCTTTAAGTGAAAGTTTACAAAACAAGTCAGTCTCTTACGCAGAAACCCATATACACCTTTCTTGTCATTGTTAGGTGCCGTGAAGTCGGTTCCGACCCATAGCGACCCTCTGCACGACAGAACGAAACACTGCCCGGTCCTGAGCCATCCCTACAATTGTTGTTATGCTTGAGCTCATTGTTGCAGCCACTGTGTCAATCCACCTTGTTGAGGGTCTTCCTCTTTTCCGCTGACCCTGTACTCTGCCAAGCATGACGTCCTTCTCCAGGGACTGATCCCTCCGGACAACACGTCCAAAGTACGTAAGATGCTCCTTAGAGGCAAGATGTCATCCTTGCCTCTAAGGAGCATCTGCCTCTAAGGAGCATTCTGGCCGCACTTCTTCCAAGACAGATTTGTTCATTCTTTTGGCAGTCCGTGGTATATACAATATTCAATATTTTTCGCCAACACCACAACTCAAAGGCGTCAACTCTTTCACATGCATATGATGCAATTGAAAATACCATGGCTTGGGTCAGGCGCACCTTAGTCTTCAAGGTGTCATCTTTGCTCTTCAACACTTTGAAGAGGTCCTTTGCAGCAGATTTGCCCAACGCAATAAGTCTTTTGATTTCTTGACTGCTGCTTCCATGGCTGTTGATTGTGGATCCAAGTAAAATGAAATTCTTGACAACTTCAATCTTTTCTCCGTTTACCATGATGTTGCTCATTGGTCCAGTTGTGAGGATTTTTGTTTTCTTTATGTTGAGGTGTAATCCATACTGAAGGCTGTGGTCTTTGATCTTCATTAGTAAGTGCTTCAAGTCCTCTTCACTTTCAGCAAGCAAGGTCGTGTCATCTGCATAATGCAGGTTGTTAATGAGTCTTCCTCCAATCCTGATGCCCCGTTCTTCTTCATATAGTCCGGTTTCTCATATTATTTGTTCAGCATACAGATTAAATAGGTATGGTGAAAGAATACAATCCTGACGCACACCTTTCCTGATTTTAAAACAATCAGTATCCCCTTGTTCTGTCCGAACAACTGCCTCTTTTTCCATGTAAAGGTTCCTCATGAGCACAATTAAGTTTTCTGGAACTCCCATTCTTCGAAGTGTTATCCACAGTTTGGTATGATCCACACAGTCAAAAGCCTTTGCATGGTCAATAAAACAAAGGTAAACATCCTTCTGGTATTCTCTGCTTTCAAGCCAGGATCCATCTAACATTAGCAATGATATCCCTGGTTCCATGTCTTCTTCTGAAACCGGCCTGAATTTCTGGTAGTTCTCTGTAAATATACTGCTTCAGCTGTTTTTGAATGATCTTCAGCAAAATTAGGCTTGCGTGTGATATTAATGATATTGTTCTATAACTTCCACATTCAGAATTGGATCACCTTTCTTGGGAATAGGCATAAACATGGATCTCTTCCAGTCAGTTGGCCAGGAAGCTGTCTTCCATATTTCTTGGCATAGACGAGTGAGCACCTCCAGCACTGCATCTGTTTGTTGAAACATCTCAATTGATATTCCATCAATTCCTGGAGCCTTGCTTTTCGGCAGTGTCTTCAGAGCAGCTTGGACTTCTTCCTTCAGTACCATCGGTTCCTGATCATATGCCACCTCTTGAAATGGTTGAATATCGACTAATCCTTTTTGGTATAATGACTCTGTGTATTCCTTCCATCTTCTTCTGATGCTTCCTGCGTCCTTTAATATTTTCCCCATGGAATCCTTCACTATTGCAACTCGAGGCTTGAATTTTTTCTTCAGTTCTCTCAGCTTGAGAAACGCTGAGTGTGTTCTTCCCTTTTGGTTTTCCATCTCTAGCTCTTTTCACATGCCATTATAATACTTTACTTTGTCTTCTTGAGATGCCCTTTGAAATCTTCTGTTCAGTTCTTTTAATTCATCAATTCTTCCTTTTGCTTTAGCTGCTCGATGCTCAAGAGCAAGCTTCAGAGTCTCCTCTGACATCCATCTTGGTCTTTTCTTTTTTTTTCTGTCTTTTCAGTGACCTCTTGCTTTCTTCATGGATGATGTCCTTGATGTCATTCCACAACTCATCTGGTCTTCGGTCACTAGTGTTCAATGCATCAAATCTAATCTTCAGATGGTCTCTAAATTCAGGTGGGATACACTCAAGGTCATATTTTGGCTCTTGTGGTCTTGCTCCGATTTTCTTCAGTTTCAGCTTGAACTTGCATATGAACAATTGATGGTCTGTTCCACAGTCGGTCCCTGGCCTTGTTCTGACTGATGATATTGAGCTTTTCCATCATCTCTTTCCACAGATGTAGTCAATTTGATTTCTGTGTGTTCCATCTGGCCAGGTCCGTGTGTATAGTCACCGTTTATGTTGGTGAAAGAAGGTATTTGCAATGAAGAAGTTCTTGGTCTTGCAAAATTCTATCATTCGATCTCCGGCATTGTTTCTATCACCAAGGCCATATTTTCCAACTAGTGATCCTTCTTCTTTGTTTCCAAATTTCGCGTTCCAATCACCAGTAATTATCAATGCATCTTGATTGCATGTTCGATCAATTTCAGACTGTAGCAGCTGATAAAAATCTTCTATTTCTTCATCTTTGGCCCTGGTGGTTGGTGTGTAAATTTGAATAATAGTCGTATTAACTGGTCTTCCTTGTACGCATATGCATATTATCCTATCACTGACAGTGTTGTACTTCAGGATAGATCTTGAAATGTTCTTTTTGACGATGAGTGCAACGCCATTCCCCTTCAAGTTATCATTCCCAGCATAGTAGACTATATGATTGTCCGAATAAAAATGGCCAATACCAGTCCATTTCAGCTCACTAAAAAAAAAAAATGCCTAGGATATCAATATTTATATGTTTCATTTCATTTTTGACGATTTCCAATTTTCCTAGATTCGTACTTCATACATTCCAGGTTCTGATTATTAATGGATGTTTGCAGCCGTTTCTTCTCATTTTGAGTCCTGCCACATCAGTAAATGAAGGTCCCAAAAGCTTTACTCCATCCACGTCATTAAGGTCGACTCTATTTTGAGGAGGCAGCTCTTCCCCAGTCATCTCTGATGGCCTTTCAACCTGGGGGGCTCATCTTCCAGCACTATATCAGACAATGTTCTGCTGCTATTCATAAGGTTTTCACTGGCTAGTGATTTTCAGAAGTAGACTGCCAGGTCCTTCTTCCTAGTCTGTCTTAGGGTGGAAACTCAGCTAAAACCTGTCCTCCATGGGTGACCCTGCTGGTATGTGAATACCAGTGGCATAGCTTCCAGCACCACACAAGCAATACACAAGCCCCCACAGTACGACAAACTGACAGACACGTGGGGGATACACCTTGCTACACACTCCCAATTACTCTCCACCTTATGAGACAGCCCGCTCCTTCCTCTGCTCTCTCTTTCTGTGTCCATTTCACCAACTTCTAACCCCCTTGCCCTCTCACCTCCCCTCCAGGCAGGAGATGCCAACATAGTCTCAAGTGTCCACCAGATCCAAGAACCTCACTCCCCACCAGCATCCCTCTCCAACGCATTGTCCAGTCCAATCCATGTCTGAAGAGTTGGCTTCAGGAATGGTTCCTATCCTGGGGCAACAGAAAGCCTGGGTACCATGACCACCGGGGTCCTTCCAGTCTCAGTCAGACCGTTGTCTGGTCTTATGAGAATTTGGGGTCTGCATCCCACTGCTCTCCTGCTCCCTCAGGGGTTCTCTGTTGTGCTCCCTGTCATGGCAGTCATCAGTTGTAGCCAGGCACCATCTAGTTCTTCTGGTCTCAGGCTGATGTAGTCTCTGGTTCATGTGGCCCTTTCTGTCTCCTGGGCTCATAATCGCCTTGTTACCTTGGTGTTCTTCATTCTCCTTTGATCCAGGTGGGTTGAGACCAATTGTGCATTCTATTTCTTAAAGAGAGCCCTCCAAATTGTACAGGGCCCACAAAACCTACCCCTATGCCCAACACTTTTGCATCCCGCAAACACAACACCAGAGGAACGGGGGAAGAACTTCACACTGAGTACACCCTCTCTACTCCACGTGCCCCTTTCTCTTCATCCCCCTCCTCCCCACGGCTCCATCTCCTCCCGACACCCCCTTTTCTCCCTGCGCCCCCTTTTCTCCCGGCGCGCCCCTGTCTCATAGCCCCTTTCAACACGCGCCCACCTCTTTTGGTGCCCTTTTTTCACCCAGCACCCCCATCTTCTCCCTGACGCCTCCTTTCAGCGCCTCCCTTCCCTCCAGCTCCCCTACACTTTCCGCAGCCCCATATTATCCTCGCGGCCCTCTTCCCCCTGGGGATCCCCTTTTCTCCTGGCCCATCTCCTCCCAGAGCCCCCTTACCCCTGGCGCCCCCTCATCCCGGAGCCCCCCTTGCCCCGGTTTCCTCCCAGCGGCCCTTTACCCCCGGCGCCCCCCGCCCCCGGCGCCCCCCGCCCCCGGCGCCCCCCGCCCCCGGGGCCCCCCCGCCCCCGGGGCCCCCCTCGCGGCCCGACGTCCTGCGCCGCTGGGGGCCCGGCGCGCCCGGAGGCGAGCCGCTCCCGGATTGGTCCAGGTCCTCGGGAAGTGCCCGCCCCCCGCGCCGAGAACCAATGGGGGCTGGGGGCGGGGCCTCCCGCCGAGCGACGTCGCGACGCCGCGCCGGGTCTCGAGCAGCCGCCGCGGAGCCGCAGGACTGAGCCGCCGACCGCGCCCGATCCGCCATGGCCGAGAGCGACTGGGACACGGTGACGGTGCTGCGTAAGAAGGGCCCCACGGCGGCCCAGGCCAAGTCCAAGCAGGTGGGCGGCGCCGCGGGCCTCCGGGGACGGGCCTGGGCGGCCAGCCGTGGTGGGGCGGGGCGGGGGGGGACTGGCCTGGCCGTGGGCGTGACTGGGGCCGGGGAGGGGGACAGGCCGGGGAGGGGGCACAGGCCGGGGAGGGGGGACAGGTCGGGGAGGGGGACAGGTCCGGGAGGGGGGGCAGGTGGGGGGGCAGGCCCGGAGGGGACAGGTCGCGGAGGGGGCGAGTACAGGCCGGGGGTAGACAGGCCGGGAGGGGACAGGTCAGGAAGGGGGCAGGCCGGGGAGGGGGGGCAGGTCGGGGAGGGGGGACAGGCCGGGGAGGGGGGCAGGCCGGGGAGGGGTCAGGCCGGGGGTAGACAGGCCGGGGAGGGGGCACAGACAGGCCGGGGGGGGACAGGTCGGGGAGGGGGCACGGGCAGGCCGGGGAGGGGGACAGGCCGGGAGGGGGCACGGACAGGCCGGGGAGGGGGGTCAGGCCGGGGAGGGGGGGGCAGGTGGCGGGGCAGGCTCGGAGGGGACAGGTCGCGGAGGGGGCGAGTACAGGCCGGGGAGGGGGCAGGCTGGGGAGGGGGGCAGGCCGGGAGGGGACAGGTCGCGGAGGGGGCGAGTACAGGCCGGGGAGGGGGCAGGCCGTGGAGGGGGGCAGGCCGGGAGGGGACAGGCCGGGGAGGGGGCATAGACGGGCTGGTAAGGGACAGGCCGGGGAGGGGGCGGGTACAGGGGGCGGGTACAGACCGGTAGGGGATAGGCTGGGGAGGGGGACAGGCTGGGAGGGGGCAGGCTGGGGAGGGGCACAGACAGGCCGGGGAGGGGAGCAGGCCGGGAGGGGACAGGCCGGGAGGGGACAGGCCGGGAGGGGGACAGGCCAGGGAGGGGGCAGGCCAGGGATGGGGCATAGACAGGCTGGTAAGGGACAGGCCGGGGAGGGGATAGGTACAGGCCGGTAGGGGATAGGCTGGGGAGGGGACAGGCCGGGGAGGGGGCACAGACAGGCCGGGAGGGGGCACAGACAGGCCGGGGAGGGGGCAGGCCGGGGAGGGGGCACAGACAAGCCGGGGAGGAGCAGGCCGGGGAAGGGGCACAGACAAGCCAGGGAGGGGGGCAGGCCGGGGGGGGCAGGCCCAGAGGGGACAGCTCGGGGAGGTGGCGTGTACAGGCCGGGGAGGGGACGGGCCGGTAGGGGACCGGCCGGTGAGGGGGACAGGCCAGGGAGGAGGGCAGGCTGGGGAGGGGGCAGGTCGGGGAGGGGACGGATAGGTGAGGGTGCTGACAGGCCCCAGGGTGTGCATTGGGGACGGGGCGAGACATGTCGTGGAGCCCACCGAGCCCGTGAACCAGAGTTACCTGGTGGTGACCTTGTCTTTCCGTGTTGCTGGGTAGAAGATGGACGTGCCCAGTAGACACTTGTGGGCAAGTGGCCACCCGGCACTGCTGACCCGACTGAGCTTCATTTGTGAGTCCAGTGTAATGTGTTTGGGGAGGCAGTTCAGTCGCCTGTCCTTCTGTTTCCACTCCTCAGGTGGCCCTGAGCGGGAGTCTGAGACACAGGTGCAGGACCCCTGCCGTAGATGAGACACTCATCAACCTGGGCAGTTAGCAGTGCGCCTGTAAAACCCAACCCCCCGCCCCTTTTCTTTGTAGGGAAACACTGTCCTGGCCACAGGTTCTGTAGTCTTGTGAGTGAGTTGGCCGGACAGCATCTTTGAGCAAGTCAGTTTAGAGTTCACAAGTCACGTTTCTGAAGTATGGAAACGTCAAGAGAAAGCACTCTGTGAATCTTCAGTTATTACAGATCAAAGGGCATCACGCTTGTCCCCAGAGGCCCAGCCTTCCCAGGGAAGCTTTATGCCTGAATTCATTAGGAGGGAGCCCGATACTAAGGTCAAAGTCAGGTGTATGCTCGACTTTTCTGCTTTTGCAGTAGGGTGGGGTAGATAATTGTTTTGCATATGAATTTCTGAAAAGGATCATTTACCATGTTTTTCTCAACAACAAAAGTGTGCTATTTTCTTTGGTGGCACTTTGCTACAAGTTGCTTGGCTATCTGACTGAACAGGCTTTTTGTACGAGGCTGGGCTACTAAACCAAGCTCCACACGTCCTTCTTCACAAAGCACGAGTCATCAGCGGTGTGCTGATCGGCTAACAGGGCTCAACTGGTGTAAGCCAGACACCGCTGAAGCTCATTTTAACCAGAAAACCTCTTTTATTTTCTAGGCCATCTTAGCAGCTCAGAGACGAGGAGAAGATGTGGAGACTTCCAAGAAATGTAGGTACCATGTTCCCGGTTACAAAAGGAAGCTGTGCTGTTGGGGTTTACACGTGTCTGTGTACGCGTGTGCACAATGCCTCCCAGAGGCTGGTGTCAGGCCCGACGAGGCGGAGGAGTACATGTCCTCACCTTTGGAAGGATGCCTGCTTGGCGGCTCACGGGTGAGAGGTGGGCAATAGTTGTGATCTTACCAGGGCAGCCCTGGTTGGTGGCAGATGAGGAGGTTTGTTACCTACTTACTGCCTGCCCGCTTCTCATAACTGAGAGAACATTCTGGAACTGCATGCTCTTAGCTTTGTGAAGTTTCCCCACCCTTCGGCTGTCTGTGGAAGAAGACTTTCACAGCCAGGCTTCCCTTTTAGGAGTGTTCCGGGGCCTAGAGAGTCTGTCCAGCGAGACTAGCACTCTGAAATGGTTTTCCTTTGGATGTTTTTCAAACCCTCTCTTTTACTCTTGCCTTGCTCCTGCCCCAGGGGCTGCTGGCCAGAATAAACAGCATTCGATCACCAAGAACACTGCCAAGTTGGACCGGGAGACAGAGGAGCTGCACCATGACAGGGTGACCCTGGAGGTGGGCAAGGTGATCCAGCAAGGTCGGCAGAGCAAGGGGCTCACACAGAAGGACCTGGCCACGGTGAGTCCCTCCCACCAGTCCCCTGCTGTGTCTGGGGCTGGGGGCTGGTGGCCAGTATTCGGAAGGCACTTTGTGAGCTGGGTGACCTTGGAGGCTTCAGCCAGCTTTGTCCCAGGACCTGCAAGCCTCTCGAGCAGCCGTGTGGTCCTCTGGTACCGACGTGGGTGTGTCTTTGTGTGGAACCCTGCTGCTGCAGCACTGGGCTGAGGCGTGGCAGGGGCGGCTGCCCGGGCGTCTCCCTTGGGGTGTGTCCTGTTTTCATAGCATGTCTTCACGAACTGCTGTGTATAAAGCACACCTTCTCCCTAGAAAATCAACGAGAAGCCACAAGTTATCGCTGACTATGAGAGTGGACGGGCCATCCCTAACAACCAGGTTCTGGGCAAGATCGAAAGAGCCATTGGTGAGTAGCCTGCCTGAGGTCTTGGCTACTGCCTCCTGGTCCTCGGGACAGAGGCGGCCTTCGGGACACAGAGGCGGCCTTCGGGGCACTGAGTCCTCTAAAGCCACCGGCTGTGCTCCCCAAGAGCTCTGCTCCTGCAGACGGCCGGCTGGCAGGAGCGTGGTGGGGCTCCGTGGCCATGAGGAAACGCCCATGAGCTGATGGTGCCTTGGCTCATGCTTCTCTGTACTGGTCAGTGATCTCCTCAGCCTGAGGACAGAGGGCCTCAGGGGCCCTGTGCGCAGACCCAGTGTCCTCCCGACACCCCACAGCATGTCAGCCACACACCCACCTGGTTCCCACTCTCGCCCCCTAGTGGTGCTTGCTTTCTCTGACAAGATGAGACCTGGCAACTAATGACACCCTGCTGCTAACAGAGTCTTGGCTTTCCTCCCTCCTTCCTATTGGAAGTCCTTGGGAGGATCGAAGCACTGGGCAGGTCTCTGAGCAGCTGTTGAAGGGGCATCACTAGGGAGGAGAAGAGAGCTGTTGCCGTGGCAGGGAGAATACCTGTTGCCATGCTGGGGGTTCCTTGAAGTTGGGCTGCAGAGTCCTGGCGGGGGGGGCGCTGTGGAATCTGGGGGCCTGCGGAGCTGGGGGGCCTCAGAGTTAGGGGGAGGTTGGGGGGCTGCAGAGTCAGGCGGACTGCAGAGTCAGGCCGCCATCCCTTGCAGGCCTCAAGCTCCGGGGCAAGGACATTGGGAAGCCCATCGAGAAGGGGCCGAGAGCGAAATGAACACAAAGCCTCGAAATCAGTTGTTGCAGCTGATCTCGTTGGCTGGTTCTCGACCACCAGAACCAGCGTGGGTCTCTTCACCCTGCCAGTGGTGCGTGGGGTGCCGGACTTGCTGGAGAACCTCCTCACCCCATACCTGCTGTAAAACAAACAAAACCTTGCAAAGTCTTCGGCTCTCCTGCCTGTTTTTTCCCCCGTCCGGTCCTGATGGCATGCGCTCCTCCCCGGACATGCACCGGCCTGTTAGTTTTGAGGCCTGGGGGTCTGAGGTGGGGCCTTCTCTCGGGGATGGGTGGAGGGCGGCTGGTGGTTCACACAGGCTCCCCCTCTTGAGCTTTTAGAAAAGCTAGTAAAAGTCTGCTGCCGTGTCTGCTGTGGTAGATCATTAATCTAATAGGTTCCCGGCTCCCTGGACATTGGTCGTTGGGAAGGAAGTCAGGATTTCTGTGAGGAGCCCCATGTGGGGCTGGGGCTGTTGAAGGCCACCTTTTCCTTGGCAGGGTCCTTTCCTGGGCCCCACATCCACCCGGGGCGGTGGGTGGTGGTGGTCTGCTGCTCAGCACCAGTGGAGGACCCAGGACGGCATTAGTGGTTGCAGGCCTGACCCTCACCGTTCCCTTGGGAGGGGAGCCCTATTATGGCACCCTGCCAGTGGTAGGGGAATGGTGCTATGAGGCCCTGCCGGGCTCATGAGGGGCTGTGCTTCTGGAGTCTCAGGGAACGTTGTCGTCTGCAGATGCCCACTAGGTGCTAAGCGACGGCCCCCCCCGCCTGGAAGAAGGCTGCATGGAGCCCGCCCTCAGGGAGGCTTCTAGGGGCGCAGGAGAGGCAGTCCCAGATCCTCATGTCCAGCTCCCCATGTGAGGGTCAGCCCTGGACGGAGCAAGCGCCTGGTGCCTTAGACCAGGGCACGATCCCATGAGGAGGGGGCTGGCCTTAGCCTGTGAGGGGAGGGGACAGGGACCTCAGGGCTTGGCTTTGTGACATGCTCAGGAGTGCCCAGCAGCAGCACCGAGTGTGAGGACCACATGGAGATGTTCCATTCCAGACTCCAGTCACTGGGGCAGTGGACATGGGGACCACCACCGTGGAGGGTGGGTACAGGGACTCGGGGACCGCCACCGTGGAGGGTGGGTACAGGGACTCGGGGACCGCCACCGTGGAGGGTGGGTACAGGGACGCGGGGACCGCCACCGTGGGGGGTGGGTACAGGGGCTCAGGGGACCTTGTTCATGGAGAGTGGACATGGGGACCACCGCTGTGGAGAGTGGGTACAGGGACTCTGGGACCTTGTCCATGGAGGGTGGATATGGGGACTGTCACTGTGGAGGATGGACAGGGGATGTGGGGGACCTTCACTGGGGTTGCTGGACCCCTCATGGGGCCACTTGCTTGTGGTCATTTCCGCCTAACCTGGCTGGTGCCCTCTCGTGGTCCTGCTGCTGTTTGTTCCTGGGGTCACTCCCAGCCCTGTCTGACCTGTGGCTCCTGGTTCTCCTATCCCCTTGGTCATCTAAGACAGTATGTTCTCTCCTATCTGTCTCCTGAGTTAGGGGTGTGAGGTCACTCCTGAGAGCCTGCCAGCTCTGCGGGGGCCAGAGAGGGAATGGGCGAAGTAACCACAGTCCGCGAGCCAGAAGTGGGGACCGCACAGGCTGTTTATTTCTGGGGTGTGTGACCACCATCCCCCCCGGTGATCAGATGGACCCTGGGCTGGTGATAGAGGTGGCGGCTACGTGGCCCCTCCAGATCCTGTCGGCTCTGGCTCAGGGGTGAGGGGCCAGTGGGAACTGTCCAGTATAGCCCCAGGGCCTGAGAGCTGTCCCTGAGGCTGATTGTACTTGGCCTGGGGCTGTTCCTGGAGAGGCAGGAGCAAGTCTGCGAGCAGCTACGGGTCGCTGGTGATGGGCGGTGTAGGGAGCGTGACGCAGTCCTGGGGAGAAAGGGAGCGGGTGAGGGTAAGGGTCTGTCCCCCAGTAGTCCACAGGTTCCCACCCCTACGGCACTGACAAGAATGGTTGCTCGGCCCTGGCCCGCCCTCCTACCGCATTGAAGAGAACATTGTCGAAGCCTGGCGGTGCTGCCCCAGTCTCCCGGCGTCCCAATAAAGGGCAGCACCCTCTCTTCTGGAGCCAGCGCCGCCCCACAAGTCCAAGCAGCCCCAGGAGCAGCAGGAAGAGGAGGGCGCCACTGACCACGACAGGCACTGACACGGGCACGGGCCTGTCCCCTGCAGGTGGCAGACACAGACCGGGCCTGAGCCTCGTGTCCCAGCGCGGCCCCCTGGCTCCTGGCCCCCGGCCACCCTCTTTACAAGGGGAAACTCCAGGGGGCGTCAGTCAGGCTGCCCCCCACGTCTAGACACTCCCGGGAGGGGACAGAGGCTGGCACCTGACAGCCCAGCAGTTGTGGGCCTTTGGGGGTCACAGCGGGGCTAGACCCACCCTCGGTTCCCTGACCTGCCCTTGCCCAGCTGTGCTCTGGGGTGGAGGGACAAGGGCCCCAGGCAGCTGAGGGGACCCTGCAAAATAGGGGCTCCAAGGCAGGGCACAGCCTGGGACGGGGAGGGAGAAGCAGAGGGAGGGTGAGGCAGGCAGTGGGCTGGGTCCATGGGCACAGGGGTGGAGGTGGGAGGGCAGGTGCAGGCCCACTGCCCATCCATCCATGATCTGGCCCGGCTCACCCTGGCTGGGTGCAGGCACGTGGCAGGGCTGCCCGGCCAGGAACTCTACGTCATCCAGGGCAATGGGTCCTAGGGTCGGCTGGCCACCCAGAGTGGCTTCAAATATGACCTAATGGGAGAGACCGGGGCTGAGAGGATCCCAGGGAGGGACCCTGCCCCTGCACCCTGCCTGGGGTCCTGAAACCCCCCTTGCTCCTGTGGCCAGCCTCACCTGGAACTCCTCAGGGTTGGCCACCTCCACCTGGCCTTGCAGCCACTGGTGCCGCTGATGCTGGTCTGCACCCCAAACAGCCAGCTGCCCCCGGGCGCTGCTCAGTAGTACTCTTAGCTCCCCCTTGTCTGGGGGCAGAGGACGAGGCAGTCAGGCCTGGGCTCCCCAGAGGTGGGGACACAGGCTGTCCCACCTCAGGCCACCGCTGGCCGCAGCCCTACTCACAGAAGTGCTCAGGGAAGCCCATATGGTACCAGAAGCGGAGGCAGGAGCCCTCGGTGGCAGGGAGTGGCTCACTGCGCAGCCAGGCTGCCCGGCCCCCTGGGCCCAGCACGCTGGTTTCAAAGAAGGCAAAGTGGCCTGGACAGGAGGGGGCAGCAGGGTGCCAACAGGTGCTGGCTGGCTGATGGAGGACTGAAGCTTGGGCACGTGGGAAGCCGAACCCCCAACCCAGCCCAGGTTGGGGACCGTGGAGGGTGCCAGGCAGGTGCTGTGAGGGGGTGTGTCTGGCCCCTGGGGTCAGCTCTGGTTCTGAGGTCCCCCCTCCCAGGCTTGAGCCCCTCCTGTGCTCGGCAGGGCTCACCTGCCTCGGTGCCCAGGGTGTGGTCCACGGAGGGCTGGA
This sequence comes from Elephas maximus indicus, assembly GCF_024166365.1. NCBI lineage: Eukaryota > Metazoa > Chordata > Mammalia > Proboscidea > Elephantidae > Elephas > Elephas maximus. The sequence continues at coordinate 1,562,474 of NC_064827.1, forward strand.
GGTACCGGGAGGGCGTGGCCCCGCTGCTCCAATCCCAGCTGTACCCGCCGAGGCTGGGCCAGGGCAGGTGGCTCCAGCCACACAGGCCAGACTCAAAGTCACAGGATGCTGCAAGGAGGTCCAGTGGTGACTGCCCCTTCCATGGCCCCCAGCCTCCATGGTCTGCCCACGGCCCCAGGGGCACCGGTGCCAGGCAGTGGCCGCCCACCTGGCCGAGGGCAGGGCCCGTCCTCAAGAAACAGATCATCCACCGCAACGTACGCGTGCTCCACACCCGCGGCCTCTGCCTCAAACACCACCTGGGGACACAGGGCATGGTGCCACGCCTCGAACTGGCCCAGGTGGGCCCCCGCCCCTGCTGGCCCACTCACCCTCCAGGCCCGCTCAGCCTGCACATCGATGCTGCCCAAGCGCCAGGCCAGCCCGCCGTGAGCACTGATGCTGAACACCTGGTGCCGCTCACCCGCTTCCACGTGGACCCTCAGAGTGCCTGTCACATGGGGCCGAGGTCAGCTCAGCCACGGGGGATGCTCCCCAAGACCTCTAGCCCAGGCCTGGGGGGAGGGGTGTCTGGACCCCAGGGCACGGGCTGGAGCCTTCCAGAGCCCCTCACCTGGGCTTTGGAGGCTCAGGTGATACCAGAAAGTCAGGCAGGCTGGCTGCGCCAGGGGCCCGTGCTCCTCCGAGGTCAGGGTGGCCACGTGGCCATGGGACAGGGCCTGGGGGCTCATGTTCACCACCATGTAGTGCCCTGGGGCAATGCCAACGTCAGGGTTGCCACCTGGCCACCTCTGCCCCCTGAGCCCCTCAAGCCCCTGTCCACCTGCTACCTTGTGGTGTCTCAGTGGTGTGATCTGCCCAGGGGCCCCACACAGCCTGGCCTGTGGCATTGGTCTGGCGCCTCCAGAGGCCCTGGCCGCCTGTGGAGAAGCCACAGGCCGAATCCTCAAAGGAGCAGCGCCTGGGGGCCCAGCAGGGACCAGGCCGCACGGTGACATCGTCCAACCCCATGGTGCCCTGGAAGCCGTCCCGCAGGCCCTCAAACAGCAGCTGGGGCAGAAGGGTTCAGCTAGTGGGGGCCCCCGGCACCCCCCTCCCATGGCCAGGACAGAGGGATCTGCTGGGAGGAGGGGTCAGCTGGGAGAAGGGGTCAGCTGGTGGGGGACTGCACCCCCAGCTTCTCTCTCCCAGTGCTGGGGTGGAGGGATGAGCCAGCAGGAGGGCCCGCAGCACCCACCTCCCACGGCCAGGGCGGAGGGATCAGCCGGGAGGAGGGGTCAGCCTGGAGAAGGATCTGCCGGGAGGAGGGGTCAGCTGGTGTGCCCCCAGTGATGCCTCACAGCTGGACCAGCTCACCTGGTACTTGAAGCCAGGCTGGTGGGTGAGGGTGGCCCAGGCCTGGTGCCACCGGTTGCCATGGGAGCCTGAGCGTGACCACAGGGCCATCTCCACTGCCCCTTCCTGCCGCATGGCCAGGAGCAGCGTCCCTGGAGGGAGGGGCTCTGGGTTACTTTCTGGCCAGTCCAAGGCCCGCTCAGCCCCCAGGTGCCCCCAAGGTGTCACGTACCAATCTGGGGCCCGTGGAGGTGGTACCAGAAGGACAGGCACTCCGTCGGTCCTGCCGGCATCTGGAACCCGGTGAGCAGTTGGGCACTGGGGCCTCGGGCCAGGGGCTCAGCGGGGTCAAGGAGCATGAAGTGGCCTGCGTGCAGATGGGATGGTGGGCTGATTGGTGGACACCAGGCTTCAGGGAAGGTGGCCAGCTCTGGGAGGCCCAGGCCCTACCCCGGCCAGTAGTGTGGTCATAACCAGGGCCGCTGCTCTTGACCCTGTGCCAACGGGTGCCTGCGAGGTGACCAGCATGCCAGCCGCACATGTCCCTCTCGAAGTTACAGGAGATCTCTGGGGGTGGGGCCAAGGAGGGTCAGCTCCATCCGAGCTCACCCCACCCCATCCACCCACCCACCTTGGTCTGCAGGGCGGGGCCAGGGTGGAGACAGAGCAGGACAGAGCCGCGGGGTACCTCTGTCCTTCTCGGTGGTCACCGTGGGGCTGCAGCCCCTCAGAGTAACATTGTCCACGCCAGCACCTTGCTGGCCAGGGCCGTCCAGGTCCACCAGGCCGACAAACTCCAGCTTCACCCAGAAGAGGGAAACAGTTGTGGGGGGTGATGGTCATTCAGGGGCCGGTTCAGGACCCCCCCCGCAACCAGGCTGCCATCCTTACCCTAAAGGGCCAGCTCAGCCCCCCCGCCCCCTGCCATCAGGCTGCCTTCCTCACCCGAAAGGGCCGGCGGTGTTCCCCGAGAGGGACTGTGTGCACTGTCCAGCTACCATTGCTGCTGCCAGGAGCACGCCACACCAGCTCCCGGGAGCCATCCTCCACAGTGACCAGCGCCAGCAGGCCTGGTGAGGAGGTGTCGCCACACTGTCCCTGACCAACCCCTCCCTCCCTCCAGGGGGCACCGTGCCTTGCCAGCTTGGCCCCCAGGGCCAGGTACCTTGCGGGTGACTCTGGAAGTAGTAGGCCATGTGGAGCTCACAGGCGGGGCCTGAGGGGCCCAGGGGTGGCGTGAGCACGCTGGCTGCAGCCACCAGTTGCCCCCAGGCCTTCTGCAGGGACAGGAAGTGCCCTGAGGGGCAGGAAGAGCACTCCTCAGAGAGTCAGCCCTCCTGGGGCTCAGAGGGAACCCCACTAGAGACCCCAGTGAAGGGACCCTCCCTATTGAGAGAAGCAGGTGGGGAGATTCATGGGCCTCACCGGCAGGGCTCCCACTCTCCTGGGCCGCCAGTCGTTGCCACTGCAGCTGCCCCACGCTGGCATCCTCCCAGCCCCCTGCTGTGGACTCAAAGTCCGTGGTGCCTGCAAGGGAGCTGGTGCTTGCTGAATGAACCCAGGACCCCCACCTGGGCGGCTCCCAGGACCCCCCCCCAGTGCTGTTCCCTGGGACACACCCCTCCCCAGCCCTCTTCCTGGGGACCGCCCCCCTGCCTTCCACCAGCCCAGAGGAAGAGAGCCTGGTGCCCTCACCGCACTGCAGTTCGTCCTCTCCTCCTGCACATTGCTGCTGGAAGTCACACAGCTGCTCGAGGGGCACACACAGGTCCCCACAGGAGAGGTGTTCTGGCTCGCAGGAGTCCTGGGGCTGTGGGGCCAGCGTCTGCAGGGCAGATGGCTCTGTGGGGGCAGAACTAGGTCAGGAGTACGGAGGGGCAATGAGTTGGTAGGGGGAGCGCGAGGTAGGCTCACCCAGTACTGGGGCGCAGCGGTCTGACAGGATGAGGTCGTCCAGGCCCACGACGCCCCCTGGGCCCGTCTGCCCGATCAGCAGGATCTGCAGGCAGAGGGGCTCAGGGGGCACCCAGTATCCCTCGCCACCCCCGAAAGAAACCAGTTCCTCGCCCTTCTTCTCCCTATAGACCCTCCCCCACCCCGTTCCCCACAGCTCAGGGTGCTTCCTTCACAACCAAGCAAGCACCCGTAGTGCTGAGCCAGAGCCCTGGGCCCCAGCTCCTGCCCCCACTCTATCCCCTGCCTGGCCTCCCCCTCAGCTCCCTGCCTGCCAGCCCCCCGACGACCCCACACCTTCCGGCCCTTCTGGCGCCCTGCTCCACCACCTTCCCATGGCCCTCTGCACGGCCCTCCCTACACCCCCCACTCTGCCTTCCCCCATTGGCCCCTGCACAGCCTCCACCCTCACGTGGCCCCCAGTCCTCACCCGGAAGGGGTGCATGCTCTGGACGTCCACCTGGTCACGGACCCAGATGTCCCCCAGCTCCCCACGGCGGCTCCGCAGCAGGATGGGGGTCTGGGGGGCCCCAGGGTCCTGAGACTGCAGGAATAACTGGAGGCTGCCAGCCTCAGACCCATGCAGGTAATAGTAGAAGACCAACTAGGGGTATAGAGCCACAGTCAGAGACCGTCCCCCAGTGCTGGGCAGCCAGGATGGTGACCCTGCACCCCCACCAACTGACTCACCGTGCAGTGGTAGGTACCAGAGGCTTGGAACTCGGGGCTGGAGAGGATGGCGGGGGCGCTGGGCTTGGCCACGGAGATCAGGAAGGAGCCTGGGGGACGACAGGTGTGGACCTGGTGGCTGGGTGGGTGTTTGTAGGGAGGCAGTGGTGGTGGCTGAGCAGGTGGTTGTAGCTGGGTGGGTGGGTGACGGGCTGGGTGGGTGGGTGGCAGTGGCCGGACCCCAGGGTGCTCACCCTTTGCACTGTTCTGGCTGTGGTCTCGGCGCGGCCAGGCGGGGTGCTCGAGGCCTCCGGTGCTGTGATCCCAGGACCACCCCTCTGACTGATTCCACAGACCCAGGCCCGTCTCAAAGTCAGTGGCTGTGTGGTGACCTAGGGTGGGGAATGGAGGGAGCTCAGGGTCCCTCAGCAGGTCCTCCGAGCCTCATCCCCAGGCCAAGCCGAACCCAGGGCCCTTGCCACTGTCCCCATGGCTATGGCTCCGATTCTGGCTAAGATACTAGCTGTGGCTTTGAGGATGACCAGGCCAAGCCCCACCCTCCCTGTAAGCCCCCAGCAGAGGACCGCTCCTCCGCTGTCATCTCAGCCTCACTGCAGGTGTCCGGGTCCTCATCCGAGCGGTCCCCGCAGTTGTCCTCCCCGTCGCACAGCTGGTGGGGCTCCACGCAAGCCTTGTTTCGGCAGTGGTGCTGAGCCAGTGGGCAGCTGGCCCTGGGGGCTGGGGGAGGGGGACCCCGTCACCCTGGCCCCAAGACCCTGAGAGGCATACACTGGGTGGGAGCGTCTGAGAGGGACCAGACAGGACTGAGGGGTGCCTGTTAACCCCTGCCCCTCCCAGGGGGATGGGTGGTACTAGACCACATATTGAGGTGCAGGTCCCACCCCGGGCTTGCGGCTTACTGGGCAGCCCACAGTTCCGGAACTCCACATCGTCCAAGGCCACCGCGCCTCTGTGGGTGGCATTTCGGGTGGCAGAGAAGGTGACCTTAGGAAAGCAGAAAGCCTTAGGGCCTAAGCCCGGCCCAGCCTGACCGCCCACTGCCCAGGAGGGCATCCCCTGTCCAGGCCACCCCCAGCTCACCCGGAAATCGCCCCGGATGCGACCTGTGGCCACTGCCAACTCCTGCCAACCGGGGCCCCAGGGCCCTGAGCTCCGCCACAGGGTCAGAGTCTCGGTGCCATGGGTCAGCTCCAGCCTCAGTTCAGCCATATCTGCAGCAGGGGGTCCCTGGGCAGCCACGGCACCCAGCACCTCCCCACCTGACCCATCCCAGCCCCTCCTCTAGGGACCCCCGCTCTCCGCAGCGGTCTATCCTATCTCAGGCCCTCCCTGGGGCTACCGTGCCCTCGCCTCAGGCATCCGCCCTGTAGTGGGGCCTGGGCAGCACACCTCCTGCGGCTGCATGGAACCAGAGCTTGATCTGGCAGGTGGCGGCAGCCTCATGCAGGGTGGGTGAGCGCAGGGCTGCTGTGGATGCCTCCTTCCCGCGGTGGGTGTCGACAGCCACATACCAGCCTGCCGGATGAGAGGGTCAGGGGACAGGGCAGGAGACAGGGGACAGGGAGGGGCCTTGGGGCTGCTGGACCTCACCCAGGTCAGTGCCGAGAGTGTGGTCCGTGCGTGCCCCAGGCCACTCTAGTGAGGCACCTGCCCGGTCCCGAAGCCAGCTGTAGCCCGAGGTGCTGACGTCCTGCCAGCCGCAAGAGTCCTGCTCAAAGTCACAGGTGAATGGGATGCCCAGGGCAGGAGCGGCCCCGTGGAAACCTGGGGAAGAGTGAGGGTTGGCGGTTGCCCTGGGGCACCCTCCGCCTGCCGGCACCCCCTGCCTGGGCCCCACTCACCACACTGGAGCTCGTCCCAGCAGTCCATGCAGTCACACACAAAGTTGCACATGGCTTCCCAGGGGCTCCCACAGTAGTTGGGGACCCAGGCCCAGCCCAGGGACCCTGCTGGCAGAGGGAGCCAGGTGGCTCAAGGGCAGGGCCATCAGCTACCCTGGTTTGCCCAGGACACCCTGGGAAACTCCAGACAGCTGGAGGCCGTTCTGCCATGGGCCAGACCCAGAATGGTGGTGCTGTTGCTGAGAACTCCGTATCAGGGGCCTCCGGAGTCTTGGGCCCAACAGGTCTGGGCAAATGCAAGGGGGACAAGGCCCTACCGTGGGACGTGACCGGGGAAGGCAGCAGGACCCCATAGTGCTGCCAAGTTAGGAGCTGGGGGCTGTGGGAAGGCCCCAGGGTGCATCTGTAGGTGGCCAAGTCTCCCTCCCCAGCCACCCACCCAGGGACCTGGGAGGGCACCCTCCAGGTCTGCCTCCAGCCCCCTTGTCTTGGAGAGGTGGGAGGGCAGAGCTCCTGCCTCTTCCTGGCAGTAAGGCCCAGTCCCCGAGCCCGCGAGCCCCTGCCCAGGTGGAGGGCCGACAGCTCACCCATGAGCAGGGCCAGGGTGGCTAGGAGGCGACCGGGCCAAGGCATAGCTGGGCTGCAGGGAGTGAGGCGCGGAGGCGGTGGGGACTCGGTCTGCTGTCAGCCCTGCAGCCCCAAGACTGGCTCTGCTCACTGTGGAGTTGGGCCCCACAGACGCCTGAGGCTCCCCTGCCCTCTCGATCGCCCCTGCTGACACTGCTCAACACCCACATCCGGCTATAAATGCCCAGGGAGCCCCGGCCAGGGTCCAACCCCACCTGCCTGCTCCTCAGACGCCCAGCTGGTGGGGGCCCACGGGAACCTGGTGGGGCCCAGGTTTCTTACAAACCAGGACTTGGGCAGGGAGGGCAGGGTGGGGGTTGGGCAGAGACTGCAGCTGCTGCTCCTGTGCCACCACCCATGCGCCGAGGTCAGGACCCAGCCATGTGTAAAACCCAGAGCCTGCCCTGCGTCCCCGCTGGGGAGCCCGCACCCCTGCACGCCACGTACCAGGCGCGGTTCACTTAGCATGAAGCTGCTCCTGTGAGCTGCCAGGTGGGGTCTGCTTCTTGCCCGCAGACCCCCACTCTGGTGGGGAGGCCCTTTAGGCTGTCGTGAGCACAGGGTACAGGAGCCAGGCTCTGCGATGGGACCTGATTTCACTCCTCAGGGCCTCAGTTTCCTCACCTGTACGAGGCAGGTCACACAGCGCTGCACAAGGGCTGGCTGAGGACTCCAGTGAGCCCAGCGCAGAACCCAGCCTTTGGACCGGTGCTGCCTGCCGAGGGTACACTGACCACCCACGGCAAACGAATGTCAGGTACAGGCACTGGATCCTCCGAGGGCCCTCCATATGGTGCCCCACTTCATTTCTAGTCACCCCGTCACTCTGCCTACGTTCCCCTCCCCGCCAGAGCTCATCTCTCCTGCCCCCCTCCATTAGCCACCACTGGCTGCCCCTCCGTGCTGCTGGAGGGCTGAGAAGCCATCACCAACCACCGCACCCCAGCATGTGTGGGGGCCCTCATGGGGCAGGGGAAGGCTGACCGGGGTTAGAAGGGCTTGAGCAGGTGGGCCAGCCACAGTTGGATCCCTGACTTCCCGCTCCACGTGAAGCCTGAGGGGCCTCGGAATCTGGTTTCAGAAGCAGGGGGTTGTGGTGCCCATTCCCGTGGGACCTCAGGGGACACTAGCCAGGCCTCACGTGGCTGTGGAGCAGACCTGACCGACAGCAGGCCCGAGGGGCCAGCCTGCATTGACCCCTTGAGCAAGGATCACAAGGCCTCTCCCAGATGTCCTTGGGGATAGCAGCTGCGAGGAGGGCAATCAGGCCATAAACTGGGGTAGAGCAGCTGCAGTCCTAGACTCCTTATCATCAGACCCAAAGGGCTGAGTATGCATCAGCAGCCCAGGGCCTCTGGAGGCAGAGGGAGCAGGTGAGGGGCAGCGAGGGTGGGCCTGCTGCCAGAGCACCCTCCTTCCTGCCACCTGTTTGCTTTTGTCTGGGGTCCCAGCTAACCTGGGGTCTTAGGGGCTGGGCAGGGGCAAGGAAGCCATGAAACAGAGTCCAAGCAGAAGTGACAACACTTTTAATTCCTGTGGGTGGCCCTGGGGCCCAGGCTGTCTTGTCTCCAGGGCCTGACAAGGACAGCACACCGTCAGGGTCAGAGGCAAGGCTGGCCTGACCCCCCAGGAGGGCTGCCTGGGCAGGGGCAGAGTGTCTCAGCGTGACTGTCGGGGGCAGCCAGGCCCCGACCTTCAGTAGCCGTCGTCAGCCCAAGTAACCTCGTAGTCCGGGTACTTGGCCTTGATCTTCTCTGTTGAGATGGAGTGCTGGGCACGCCCATAGCCCTGGAGAGAGAGAGGGCAGGTGCTGGCTCCATCTGGGCCCTTCCACTCACCCCTTGCCCAGGCCTAGTACCAGGGGAAGGGGACAGCAGAGGTCCAGGGCTCAGGGTGCAGCCAAGCCTCCCAGCCCACAGACCACCCTGGGGGCTCTCCCAGAACAAGGTGACCTCCATGGGAAAACAGACCCTGAGAGCAGACCCTGCTAGCTGAGGCCTGGGCATGTTGAGCACTGTGAGGCCATGTGAGCACCATATATATGCAGTGGTGGCTTTCTGAAGGGAAAAGAGGACTCTATGTTCAGCAGGAGAGACTGGGGGCTGGACCCCAATACCAGCTGGGGAGCTAGGTCCAAAGAGCCAGAGGACTGCGAGAGCCCAGCCAGGCCTCTGGGGCAGGGGGCCTCTGCACGTCTGAGGACCAGATCTTTGGGTGCCAGTGCTGAGACAGGTGGCTAAGCCCATGTTCCAGTTCCAGACTCATGGACGCTTCAGGTGAACGGGCCAGAGCCGAGGAGGGCAGGACTGGGGCCCAACACTTGCCAGGGCCACAGCTCACCATGGAGTAGCCGTACACGTGGATCTTCTTGTCCTGGCTCTGGTGGGAGATGCGCCCGCCACCCAGGCACTCGCAGTCGTAACCCTTCCTGTGTATCTCGCCTGACACTTTGTCATAGATGTCGGCTGGGGGGGGAGGGCGGCCTCAGGATGTGCACGGAGCCTGAAGGTCAGGCCCCCGAGGCCAGGAGCACTGGAAGGGGCCCGAACCTCTACTTGGAGTAGTCCCTTTCCCAGTGGAGAGGATAAAGAGCGGGATGCACCCGTAGAGGGATCAGGCTGTGGTACCCGCTTCACCCTCCACTCCTCTGCGCCCGATGCTCCGCCCTGCTGCTGGGTGGCCCTGGTCCCCGGCAGCCCTGGTCCCCGGCAGCCCTGGACCCCGGCAGCCCTGGACCCCGGCAGCCCTGGTCCCCGGCAGCCCTGGACCCCGGCAGCCCTGGACCCCGGCAGCCCTGGACCCCGGCAGCCCTGGTCCCCGGCAGCCCTGGACCCCGGCAGCCCTGGACCCCGGCAGCCCTGGACCCCGGCAGCCCTGGACCCCGGCAGCCCTGGACCCCGGCAGCCCTGGACCCCGGCAGCCCTGGACCCCGGCAGCCCTGGACCCCGGCAGCCCTGGACCCCGGCAGCCCTGGACCCCGGCAGCCCTGGACCCCGGCAGCCCTGGACCTTGGCCCTTCTCACTGACGCCCGGCCCCTCCCTGGCCCCGCCCACAAGGCGAGACCCCGCCCCGCCCCCGCCCCCAGGGCTGGCCCCGCCCTCACCGTGGTACTCGGCCCATTTGTAGCCGCGCACGATCTCTTTGCTCTCCGCGGCTTGGGCGTCGGAAGGCGGTGCCGAGTGGACTCGAATCAGCACGTACTTGAAGACGCCGTCGGAGTCGATGTCCACGTCGGGAATCTCGGAGAGGTCCGCCGCCGCCATGTTTCGTCGGCGCGCGCCCGGACCCCCAGCTCCTGCAGCCCTTGCCCCCTCCCGATCTGGGTGAACGTCGATAGCGCCGGGGGCGGGCTCTGGGTGAGCCTGGCCAATCCCGTGGGCGTATGCTGCCCGAGGCCCGTAGCCTCAGCCAATCGTGCTGCCGATCCGAGTCGCAGCTTGGCCAATTGCAGCCCAGCTCCTTACAGCCTTGGGACACGCCAGTCCCAATTAAAGGAGAACAAGGAAGCTTGGAGCGGGCCGTGATTAAATCCTGCCGACGGAAAAGTTCATTTCCAGCAGGGTCGGGAGGCCGAGTAGGCGGCAGGGGCGGATGGCAGGCGCCTTTGGAGGGAGCCGTTAGGCGGCACGGGAGGTTGGGGAATGGGAATGAGGTCGCCCGGGGCCTGAGAGACGGGCCCCGAGTGCCCACCCCCTGCTGCCCAGGGACCCCCCCAACGCTGTCCAGGGACCCCCCACCCACGCTGTCCAGGAACCCCCTCCCACGCTGCCCAGGGGCCGCCCCCCACGCTGTCCAGGGACCCCCCCACGCTGTCCAGGACCCCCCACCCACGCTGTCCAGGGACACCCCCCACGCTGCCCAGGGACCCCCTCCCACGCTGCCCAGGGGCCGCCCCCCACGCTGTCCAGGCACCCCCTCCCACGCTGTCCAGGGACCGCCCCCCACGCTGTCCAGGGACCGCCCCCACGCTGTCCGAGGCGCCCTCCACGCCCCTCCACCCCCAAAGGAGACAGCAAGGGCTACATTCAAGTTCTAGTTTACTTGGTTCGAAAGCACTTGCCCTCTGGAAACAGTCATTCCAGGGTCGCCCTGGCCCTGCCCTCGGGCGAGGGAGCCGGATGCAGGAGGCCACGGGGCGGGGGTGGCGGCCGGACTTTGGGAGACCGCGAAAGCGGCGAGACAAGCGGGGCGCCGTGGCCGGTGGCAATGAGCTTGCGATGCAAACGCGCAGGGGCCGGGGTGGGCGCCCAGGCGCGTCAGGGGCGGAGGAACGGGGGAGATGGGTACGGTCGGGGGCGGGCGGACTTCAGGGGCTGGGGGCGTTCACGATTTATCTCTTTCCATGCCCTCCTCCCTGGGCCTGATGGAAGGTTGGGGGCTCCAGGAGGGTCCCGCAGGGGCCGCGCACAGTGTCCTCTTGTAGCGCCTGGCCTCACACCTTTCCTGGCCTGGAGTCCAACCCTCTCCGAATCACTCCGGCCCACCGTGAAGCCCCGGGCCCGTGAGCTCCCCAGGGCGGGGCCCTGAAGTCAGACTCGGGTCTCCAGCCCTAGCACGGGGCACGGCCAGAGCAAGCGCTGGGCAACGTCTGTGCAATCGGAGAACCTGACGGGATAGGTCATCTCACCTCCAGTGGATCTCACATCGGCCAACTAGCTCGTTCCCGCGCCTGCTCCCACAGAAAGCGTCTCCTCTTTTGTCCTCCATGGTTGTGGCCAGGGGTCCCCATCCCGTCACATTCCAGCCCGTCCATCCTTTTTTCCCACATGTTTCTGCCTCCAGCGGGGCTAGGGTCAGCGCTGTCATTGTCCCCTGCCCCACCCTGGTACCTGCACCCCGACCCCCGCCCAGCCATGCCTCAGCGCGGCAGCGCCCCCACCCTCACCCTCACCCTTTGCTTCCCCCGCCTGGGCCCCTGCCCTCTGGCTGGGCGTCTTGAGCCCTGGCCCGAAGATCTCCGAATCTGTCCCTGCCGCTTCCCCCGCGCGCCCTGCAGACCCAGGCCAAGGCGGAAGTAAGGCCAGAGGTGAGGGGACAGCAGGGGAAGAGGACTGTCCATGTGAGGGCCCAGACTTGGTCTCTGCCCTCCCGGTCAGGACTGGGACCAGCGGACAGCACCGTGTGCCTCGCAGGGCCTCGCCAGGACACCGCGAGTGTTCTCCGGTGAAAGAGGTCTACCAGCAGGACACACCCCAGACCAAAGCGGGCGAGCCCGCGGGCCCCGGGCTCCGGGCCGACAACGGGCCCGCGTGGAGCCGAGACCAAGTCTTCCTCCGGGTACCTGAGCCTCGGCCTGCTCCGAGCTGCGGCTGCGGGCCGGTGGTCGACTTTAAAGCGGTAAGGCTGGGCTCTGGTCAACACCCGGCTGCTGGAGGAGCGGGAGCCCTGCGGACCAGCGGGGCCGGCTCGGCGTGCGGAGGTCTGTGCAGGAGGGCCGCCTCTCGGCCTGAAGGCAGGGCCCGGTCGGTCCTCGGGCCACCCCACCTGCCAGCGGGGAGCGCCCAGCAGCTGAGGACTGGCCTCGGCCCTACCCGGGCGGAGGTGGCTGTAGAGAGCCGGGTGCGGAGGAGGGGTCTGATAGGGAGGTCGTTGGGGGTGTCGGAGTGAAGAGGTGGGGTCTGCGGGACACAAGGTGGGGTGCTGGCGGGTGGGGAAAGAGCGGAGGCAGGACTTGGGAGACGGGGCGGGGCTCGAAGCAGCACCTGGGGAAACTGGGCCGAGACTGGAGGAAGTCGAAGCGGGGCGTGGGCGTGAGCTCAGGGCGGGGCCTGAGTGGGCTGGGTGGAGCCTGAGCGAGGGGCGGAGCCTGAGCGGGCTGGGCGGGGCTCGGGGAGGAGCCCAAGCAGGCTGGGCGGGGCGCAGGGCAGGACCCGAGCGAGGGGGCGGGGCCTGAGCGGGCTGGGCGGGGCTCAGGGTGGGGCCTGAGTGGGCTGGATGGAGCCTGAGCGAGGGGCGGGGCCTGAGCGGGCTGGGCGGGGCTCGGGGAGGAGCCCAAGCAGGCTGGGCGGGGCGCAGGGCAGGACCCGAGCGAGGGGGCGGGGCCTGAGCGGGCGGGGCGGGGCTCAGGGTGGGGGCCTGAGTGGGCTGGATGGGGCCTGAGCGGACTGGGCGGAGCCTGAGCGAGGGGCGGGGCCTGAGCGGGCTGGGCGGGGCTCAGGGTGGGGGCCTGAGTGGGCTGGATGGGGCCTGAGCGGACTGGGCGGAGCCTGAGCGAGGGGCGGGGCTCGGGGCGGGGCCTGGGCGGCCCGCGCGCCCGGAGCCTCACATGAGGTCGTCCAGCAGGTTGGCGCTGGTCACCCAGTCGAGCGCGCGCGGCTCGGAGGCGGCCATGATCATACACATAAAGGGGCGGCCAGTGCGTCGGTCTGTGGGGTAGATGGTGGTGGGCGTGAAGCGCCGGTTGGCCTCGACGAACTCGCAGAGCTGCTCGTAGACGCGTGGGAACTCGTGGCGCAGGAAGACGCCGCGCAGGCGCAGCTCGCGCTGGATGTGGATGAAGGCCACCTCCCGTGCGCGGCGGCCGGCCTCGCCTTCCTGGTCCAGGCCCGCCGTGCCAGGCGGCGGCGTCAGAATCAGGGTCTCCATGTCGGGCTCGCGGCCCCGCAGCGGCGGCGGGCGCGCGGGGCTGCCGGCTGCCAGAGCCACCTTGGCGAACTTGCGCACCGTGGGGCCGGCGCTGCGGGGCGCGGGCGTCGACCGGGCGGGGGTCCCGGGGGGCGCGGCGCTGGGGCCCACGGCCACGGACACGCTGAGCAGGAAGCACTCGGCCGGCTCGTAGAGGCGCCCGGCGGCCGCCAGCTCGCGCGCGTAGCTGCCCAGGGGCGCCGCGTGCGTGGCCAGCTCGCGCAGAGATAAGTAGGTGGGCGACAGCAGCAGCCCTTCGAGGCCGAAGCGCAGGAAGTTGTCGGCGGAGCCGGGGCTCGGGAAACCTAGGAAGAGCACGCCGCGGCCGCGCGATAGGAAGCCGACGCGCGCGATGCGCGAAAAGGCGCGGTGCACCGGGCGGCTGTCGCGGCAGAACTGCAGCACGTGGCGGCACACGCTGCCCACGCGGCCGTACACGCAGCGCGCCTTGTGCGCGTCCCAATCCTCGCGGCGGCACAGGCGCGAGCAGTAGTAGGTGTAGCAGCTGTGGCACGACTTGAAGTAGAGGCAGGCGTTGAACATGGTCTCGGTGCGCCGGCAGCGCGCGTTCGAGCAGGTCATCAGGTCGTCCTCGTCGGCGCTGGGTTCCGGCGACGCGTCGGCCGCCTCCCCCGAGCCCGCCGGCTCCTCGGCGCTGCCGGCGGAGGCAGGCGGCGAGCGCGGCGGCGCAGGCGTGGGGGCCCCGGGTCCCGCGGGCCGCAGATCCAGCAAGCGGCGCACCTGGCGGCCCGGACTGTCGACCGCGCGCTCGCCGGCCGGGCCCGCTGGGGGCCTCGAGTCGATGACTAGGTCTGTAATGAGCTCGTCCAGCTGCTCCAGACTGCGCTGGCGACCCGAGGCAGAGCAGTCGGCGGCCGCTGGCGGTGGCGGCCTCTGGCGGCCCGCAGACACTTCCCAGGCCCTGGCAGATGGGCGCTCCGCGAGGCGCAGGTCGTTGTCGGTGATGGTGATCTCTGGCGTGACGTACCAGGCGCGGCCCAGGCCTTCGCCGGCGCGACCTTTATCCGACAACGACGTCTCGGACAGTGATAGCGCTGCGTAACGCCGGGGCGAGGTGGACAGGTTCACAACGACCGGCGGGCGCCGGGCTTCGAGGGATGCGCCTCGTGGCTCGCGCGCCTCGCGCCCCAGCAGGTTCTCATAGCTGCGGCCCCGACCCAGGGGGTCCTCCCGGTGCGGCCCAGGAGCCAGAATGTTGTCCCAGGAGCGTGAGTAGTGGCGGCTGTCTGTGGCCAGCCGCGGTGGGCTGGTGCCCGTGCCGCCATGCCACGAGGCGAGCAGCGGCCCGGGGTCAGGGGGTGGCGCGACTTGCAGGGTGCTGTAAGGCCGTGGACCCCAGTTGCCCCAGGCTGGGCTACCGCGCGGGTGAGGGTAAGTCCGAGCCAGGGCGTCGCGTTCACGGTGGCGTCCCCAGTCCTCGGTGTAGAAGGGACGCACGGCGGGGTGGGCCCGGAGCTCCTCGGGGACATATCGGGGGCCGCAGGTTGGGCCGTAGGTTCGGGTCGCCTCGCCATAGTAGGAGCGGGAGGGTGGCTCCTGGATCGGGAAGGTCCGGACTTCTCCTGCATAGTATCCGCCCCCGTGCCGAGGGCTGGGCCCAAGGGGCTCCTCAGTCGCATAGGGCCTGGGGCAGTAGCCGTCAAAGGGAGGTCCTGGGCTGACCGTAAAGCCGGGAGGGTAGCCCTCTGGCTCTTCGGTGTAGAAGAATTGAGTGGGGCCTGGTGGGGTGGCGAAGGGTAGGCTGCGGCGCTCGGCATAGTCCCGGGGCCCAGGCAGGGGCCCGTCGCAGTACAACGCCCGAGGGTCCGCACAGTAGGAGTCGCTGGGAGTGGGCGTGCGGGACAGCGCCACGTTCCGAGGCCCTGGCACCGCGAGGCCATGCAGCTGCGGGGCTCCGCGGACCCAAGGTGCAGCGTCTGCGGGCCCGGAGGACCGTGGACCCCGGGCGGTGTGCTGCAGCACTGCGTCGTCCGGCTTGATGTCCAGGCGGCAGCGGACGTGCGGGGCGGGCCCCGGGGGCTGCTCCGCCGGCGGGCAGCGGCCGGCCGCAGCGCATAGGGGCGCGATGCGGCCGGGACCGCCTCGTTGCGGCTGCAGCTTGATTGGGTGCAGTTCGTTGGCAAGCGCGCGCAGCGCAGGGTACGCGGGTTCCCGGCGCGGCGACACCTCGATGCGTGCGGCTCGCTGGGACTCCCGGCCTCGGCGCGGCAGCACCGGGGGTGAAGCGGGTACGGCGGGCGCTAGGCCCGGGGTCGCGCGTGGCGCGCTCTTGGAGCGGGCGCGGCGCCGAGTTTCCCCCTCGCGGGGCCGGGGCCGCGGTGCGGCAGGCTCCGGGGGCGGCTGCTCCGGACGCCCACGCCCTCCGTGGCCCTCCATGGCCGGCCCGTCCAGCGCCTCCAGGAAGTCGAAGCTGCGACAGTGGCGCTTGTTGAAAGGCGTGGGCGCAGCAGGCCGAGCCATGGAGCGCTCACATGTCGGGCGCCGTGACGCCGGGTCCGGGGCCGCTACCTTGATATCCTGGTACACGGTTGACACCAGCAGGTCCGGTGGGTCCGTGCGGGTCATCTTAAAAGCAGTCCCCAGGCCGGCGGTTCCAGTTCACTTGGCCTGGCGGGGCTTTCCCCCTGCGGAGAGGAGGCGGGTCAGGGACCCCTCGTCGCCTGCCCGCCACCCCCGCGCTAGCCCGGCTTACCTGGGGCACAGTGGGCACAGCAGCCCTGGCAGTGGGCCCTGGCCGCCTGCTCCATGCCGGCGTCAGAGGCACCTGCGGGAGGAACCCACCGGTCCAGCCACCCAAGCCCTGCCGCTCCCTCCAGACCACCCCACTCCCAGCCCCTGCTGCTGGGCCCGGGAGGGCCAGCCAGGCAGGCGATGCCATTGCTCTGGCTCCCTGCTCTTGTCCCCGTCCCCCCCACCCTGCCCCAAGTTCCTGGGCTCTGCCCCTGCCTGCAGGTTCGGGTGGGCGCCCATCCCCATGCCAGGCCCTGCCAGCTGGTGGGAGAGTGCAGGCTGGTCCGAGAGCCACAGCCCCCGGTGCCCACAGGCGACATAATCCGGCACTTTTTTCCAGGACTTACAAACTCCAGCTTTGGATGACAGCATCCTCTCCCAGCGCCCCCTGCAGAGCGACCCCTCCGATACTGCACAGGCCGGACGTGGTCCAGGCCTTAATTAACCGCAGACGCTTCTCACCCCACCTCTTGCTGGGCTGCGCACAGACCCTCCCCAGGGGTGCAAGGGGGCTGCACTCCGCGGCCCCACCATCGGAAGCCCGAGTCCTTCCCGCACCCGGAGACGGCCATCACACCTCCGTCCCTGTAGGCTGGCCCGCGCCAGGAAAATGCCCCAGGAGGATACACGGAATTAAAGCCCTATGTCCTTTGCAGAAACCTTGGATCCCAGCGATCTTGGGGTGGTTGAAACCCACCAAGATGGTTGGAATGGTAAGACAAGGCCAGTACAGCGACCCCCACAGTTTTGCATAAACGCACGGACACCCCACAGCGCGCGCCCACTGCCTGGCACCATGAAACGGGCCCGGGTGCAGGACCACGTAGGGGGACGTGTGAGCTGAGTTCAGGCCACCGCGCGCCCGGCCCGCGGTCGCCAGCCAGGGAGCCAGGAGGGATAGGGGGAGGCTGGGCGAGCCCCCTCCTCCACGCTCCGCAGCGAGGGCCCGCCCCCAGCGGCGCAGGAAGGCTCCATGGAAACCGCGTTTCCGTTGCCCCCCACGCTGCAGGCTGGGCCGGCTCCCCTCGCCATCAGGCTACACTTAGACGCGGCCGCGGTCCCTCTGGGGTCTCTGGGGGCTAGATTGGAAGGGGGCTCCACACAGCGCCTGCGCGCCGGGCTGGGCGGGGTGCTCAGGCGGTCACACGCGACCCTAGCAGCCGGCTCGCATTAGGGAGGGGTCCCGGTGGCCTCGCAGCATGCTGGGGGTAAGGAGCGAAGGGAGGGGAAACAGAGGCCGCCCCTCACCTGGCAGGGCCTCAGGTGGACGCAGCGACTCGGGTCTCATTGGGTCAGCCCTCTGGGCCCCCGATGTGTAAAGGCTTTCTGTAGGGATGGCCTCAGGGTCTTGGCCACCAGGTCACAGTCCCTGTCCCCGCCCCAGCCTAGTGCCCCAGGTTCGCAGGACCATCCCCCTTTTCCCTCCCCCTCCATCCTATGCTCAGAGCCGGGCCAGAATCAGGGCCGGTGACTGTGCGAGGCTCCGCCCCAGCGAAGTGGCAGCGCGGTCCTTGCCGGCCGAGACTGCCGGCAGCTGGACGCGGTGACAGCCCCTCCCCGGGGGTGGGCTCGGCCCCCTTCGAGATCCCAGGCTTTCCCGAACCGCTGCGCTCGGCCGGCCCGCTCCACCGCGCGACCCTGCCCCAGGCCTCGCCCGAGCGGCCCGGGGGGGGGGACCCGGCCGATGTCGCCGGGGGCGGGGACTCCCCCACCTTGCGGACGGCAGGGGACGGTGGCGGCCAGCGACTGCGGCGCTCCCGCGGTGCGGCCCCCGCCCCCTACCTGGCGCTGCTCCGCCGCCCGAGCCCCGGTGGGCTGCGCAGCCCCGGCGCCGGCACTGCCGCGTCCCCGGCGCCGGCGGAAGATTCCAGGCAGGGGCCCCGATCACCGGCCGCCGGCTCACTGCTGCCCCCGGTGGCGGCCGAGGGGGCGGCACTTAAAGGGGCCGCGCCCCAGGTGGGGCCGCTCGGGGCTGGGCCGGCGCGGGCGGAGAGCCCCAAGTCCCACCGGGTCCCCAGGGCGCACGCCTAACTTGGGGACCGCGCCGGTCCTACTAGGCCCCACCTCAGGGTCACCTCCGAGCGTGGCAGCTGACCGAGCGGGACCTCGGAGCAGGCCCTGGAGCAGCCCAAGGCCTGGGTAGGCTGCCGAGACGGCGTGGGCTCCGGAATTGGCCTCTCAGCTTGGGCCCGCGTAGAGCAGATGGGCAGCTCCCTGCCCGCCCATCCGCTCCCCTGGACCCATCCGCCGCGGGGCTGAGGTGCCAACATCTCAGCAGGCACTCTGGGGCCAGATGGCCACAAAGCCCTTGGCCCAAACCTGGGGCCAGGGCAGGGCCCTGCACCCAGCTGAGGGCTGTCACTACCCACCCTGGGCAGGTCTGCATCAGGCCCTTTTGTCAACTCTAGGGTGACATTCTGCTGCAGCCCTGCCAGCCCCGCTCCGTGAGTCGCTAAATCTCAGGACGTTCTAGCTTGGCAGAGGGGCAGCCCTGGTGCTCTTGGCTCTGGAGGGGGGCAGCCACTCTCCGGGACAAGGTGGGGGTGGTGGTTTGCCATAGGTCCTGGCAGGGTCACCTCCTCCAGACCCCAGTCCCCACATCAGTGAGCAGGCAGCCCTGACGTCACAGGCTGGGGCAGGTTTGGAAGGAAAACTCCACGGAGCTCTTAGCACGGTCCGGCCCACTGTGTGTGCTCAGTACATGCCTCCTGTCCCCAGAAAGAGAAAGGGGGGAGAAGGGGGCCTGGCAGTACCCGCTCCGCTTGGCCCCCGCTCTGGTTTGGGGCAGAGCACCTGCTCCTCAGCCTCTGGAGGAGGGACGGGCACCAGCATCAGGAGCTGTTCCCAAGGCAACAGTGGAGGCAGTGGGAGGCGCTGGGAGCTGCCAGCAGCTGGAGGGGCAGGGGCTGCAGGGGAGTACCCAAGAGCGAAGGGAGGGGTGGCCTGGGTGGGGCACACACCTGCCCACAGGGCTGGGCCTATGGTTGTCCAGGGGAGCAGCTGCCCAGTCCCTGCCTAGGGGCCAGGGCATGCCCCAGGCCCGTGGCCACGTCGCTCAGTATGACAGTGTATATATGGTGTGTGGGGCTAGGCCTAGCTACTGGCTGAGCTGGTGGGGTCTCAGCCCTGGTCCCTGGACCACCCCCAACCCATCCACAGTGTAGCAGGCAGCAGGGTCCCCACCTGGGGTGAAGGGTGGGCAGCCTTGCCTGTGCACAGGCCCCCTTGCCAAAGTCAAGGGACCAGGAGGTGGGACTGATGGGGCAGGTGTCCTCCAGGTGGCGGGGGGTGGGGGGCAGTACTGGGCTGTTTCCTACACCAAGAGCCACAGCCCTGCCTGGCCCACAGGTATGGCACTCAGGACTTCCCTGCCAACCCAAAGCAACGGGGGGCCAAAGGATGGCATCCTCAGGGAGGGGGAGAGCAAGCCGAGGAACTGGGCGTGTCCCAGGCCTCCTGGGCTGCAGGTGCCCAAAAGGCAGGGAGAGAAGACAGGACTCGGCATAAAACAGGAGAGCTTTATGGTCCGAATGGAGATGAGACAACTGGGAATCACCCAGCTCCAGCCCATGGCACCCACCTGGGTACAGAAGCAGCTGTGGCCACAGGTGGCATGACAGAAACACTCTGGGGAAAGTCATGTCCCAGGAGGCACTGCCCCTGCTGCTGTTCCCCTGCAGCTTCACCTGGTGGGCTGGGGGCTGCTCCGAGGGACCAGCGTGCCCTCCCTGGAGCCCAGCCACCCAGGGCTGACTGTCTGTCGTGGGGAGCCACACGTGCTGGAAGTGGAGCCATCTGCATGTAGTGGCTGCAAGTGGGCGGTGGGCGTGTGCCCAGGGCAAGCAGGAGGGGGAGCTGGGGTGACGGCAACCGAGGAGCCCAAGCGGCGTGCCCCTGTAAGCAGACCCTGCAGCTCCCTCGCAGGCCTCAGTCACATCCCTGAGAAACACTGCCCCACCCCACCTCGGGCACCAGCCTCTCCTGGCTGACTGCCGCCTGGGCCTGCTGCACACGGGGCTCGGCTGGGCCCCTCCAATGAGGAAGCTGGGCTGTGGGAGGGGCGGTGCAGGCAGGCCTTCCCGTGCCAACTGTGCCGCCCGCTGCCCGCCACAGGGTCGCCACCACAGCGGCCAGACCTAGAGCTCCTCGTAGTCCCCGCCACCACGGTGCTGGCTACCAGGGGCCCCGCCCCCCAGGAAGGCTTCCAGCTCATCAGTGGCCTCCTTCTTGCTCCGAGGTGCCTTCTTTTTTTTTCTCTTCTCCTCCTTGCCCTCCTCCTTGTCCTTGCCCTTCTTGTGCTTGCTCTTCTTCGCAGCCTTTTCTTCCTCCTGGGCGAGAGGGGGGAAGGGAGTGCAGTCACTGGGGCCGTGGTGGGTGGGGGGAACAGGGAAGGACACCCACCCACCCTGGACATGGCCCACCCCAGGGCAGTGCAAAGCCCTACCTCCTTCTTCTTCTTCTTCTTCTTCTTCTCTCTGGAGGGAGGCTTGCCAACCTTATCTGCACAGATAACACAGGCTGCTATTCCCAGGGCATCCCTGTGTCCCCGCAAGGGGGCTGGGCCCTCGGTACAGGAGTGGGCAACCGGAGAGGGGACCCTGCCTCTGACTGACACCCCGCCCTATACACTCTTCCAGGACCACTGTCCCCTCAACACAACCAGTCTCCACAGCCCCCACACAGGACAAGGGCCCTGGGGCGCCTACCCAGGCAGCCACTGACCCCACCACCTTACAAGGGGCCCCTGCCAGCTGACCCCTGGCCATGGAACTGTGCCATGGACAAGCGACAGGGGCCTGGGTGCTCCCACAGTGACTACTGTGCACCACATCACTGGCTCCACCTGGGCTACACCACAGAGGAAGGCACTGTCCGCCCCACTTCTGAGGTCACACGGCTTCGGGGGCTGGATGCGCATCTGTGCTGGCTGGCCCAGTCGGCCAGGAGCTACCGGCCTTTATGTGGAGGTGGCTACAGTGGGACTGGCAGGTCAGCACGTGACCCCCAGTGTCTCACAGGGATGCACAGCCAATGACCTGTTCATCTGGCCCTGCAGCCGCACGCCTGGACAATGTCAGCACGTACCCCTCGTCTTTCCCTTTGAAAGCTGGCAACTTGCTGGAATGGGCCTGGGACAGGCAGCCGGGGTTCAGGGGCGTACACGGGCAGGCAGGCCTTTTGGGCTCAGCCCTGGACCAGCCTGCAGGACAGCCTGACCAGACGTAGGCCTGCAGACACTGCAGCCTGGCCCCCTCTCTGTTCTCAAAGCTTCTGTGCACTGAGTGACAGGCACACGGCCCACGTAGGGGATGCGGACAAGGACTGGCAGGCCTAGGCAGGCCCGAACAGCCAGCCTTGACCCAAGGGTTGGTTCAAGCCTGGAAAGGCTCACCTTCATCGCTGCTGTCCCTGGGGCCTGGCTCCCTAAGGCCCAGTCCGAAGAGGTCGGTGTCATTCTTGGGTCTGAAGGAGGGTGTGGGCGGCTGGAGTGGTCGGGGTGGTTGTGCTGGGCCAACGTCCTCATCGGTCAGATCGGAGAGGTCCTCACGGACTGGGAACTCATTCTGGGAGAGGAGGGACAGACAGGTCAGTGCTGGTCACAGCAAACCTCCATGGAGCCAGGTGACCCTCAGGGCCTGAATGTGGTTGCCCGTCTGGCGTCACGGCCATCGGGTCTGCTTGGTTAGGGAGGGAGGGAGGCCGGCATGGGAGGCCAGCCTAGAGATTGCCCTCCCACCTCTCCTGTGTCCTGGAGTCCCTGCCCCCGAGCACACTCCTCTTGGGGCAGACAGGCGGGGGCTCTTGCAGGCTGGGACCCTCCTGCCTGCTCCGTGTGCTTGGGCGGTGGGCCTCAGGAGGGATGAGGTACCCTCTTCAGCTCTGGCGAGGGTCTGCCTGGTTCTGTGTCCCCCTGGGTCTGGGGGATGTGTCCTTTAGATCTACAGTGTTCAACGACAGAAAGACCACCACCCACGCATCCCTCACTCGCCCTCCAGGACGCTGTCCTGCCCGCAGTGCCCCCATCAGCAGGTGTTCCCAGCAGGCGACCTTGGGGGCGTCCCCTCACCATTCTCCGTGGTACGTCCGACTCCTCACTCTCGAAGTCAGGGTCGTCCATGACAAAGGACAGCATTTGGGCGGCAATGGGCCCCTCGGTGTCGCTCTCGGATGATGCTGCCTGCTCAGCCTTAGTCCCCTCGGGTCTGCGGAGGGGGCCCCCAGTGGCGGCTGTGGCCCTGGATGCCGGCATCTCAAGGGCATGCCTCTCGGACGTCAAGGGACTGTCCAGCACCTGAGGCTCCTGAGCTGGTGAGGGCGCCGCCTCGGCCTGGGGCTTCAGGGTCTTTTTGGAAGACCTTGGGAGACAGGAAGGGGTCAGGACCCTGAACCTCCCCATAGGAGGTTCTATGCACAGGACCTGCTTGGTGGCCCCCCAGTCTCAACACGGAGCCATCCTGGGTGCCCCCTTCCTGGTCACCCTCCCCTCCCAGGGGCACACAGGCCCCCATACTCCCCCCTCTATGGGCCATGCCCCCAGAGGCCCAGATCCCCCCACATACCTTTTCATCTCTGGCTCCAGGCATGGCTGGGGGCCCAGGACGGTGGCTTTGGGTGGACTTTCAGGACCCTCAGCCTCCTCTTCACTAGACAGAGTGATGTGCTTACTGGGGAGGGGGTCCATGGGCAGCAGGGGTCTGCTGGGTGGCCTGTCTTCCAAGTCCACGTCGTCCTGGAAACCTGCCACCATTGGGTTCCCACCTGGGGCCTCCCCATCACTGCAAAGGGTGGGGACGTGGTCAGAGATCACCAGATGGGGCAGGACCCTTGCCAGCTTTGGCCCAGTACTCCGTCCCTGGGCTCCGGTGCCTCCAGCCTTCCCGACATTGTTGTTCCAGTGGGGGTCAGATGGTGGGGGCTACTATGGGGCAGTCACAGGACCACTTGTGGAAGGGGCCTGCTGAGGCATCCCAGCCCAGAGGAGTTGCTGGCACTGAGGCTATGCCGGCCAGTGGGACCGGGCCAGGGTTGGATGAGGCAGCAGAAAGCCACCAGGATTTGTGCTGCATGGAGCGGGAGGGGGAATGCGTGTCTGAGCCACATTTCCTTTAGCTCTGAGCAGATGGTGGACCCAGCAGGTGCCCCTGCAGGCCAGAGGGGAAAGGATGTGGGGACCCTATGAGCAGGGACGGGGGTGAGAGGTCCAGCCTTGTGATGGGGTGCCGGGGGGGATCCTTGGCTCACTCATGTCATGTGTTTTTTGGGGGGGTTGTGTGGTGCACACGTGAGATGCTTAAAACCACTGGGTGGGGCAGACCCTGAGGTGGGGTATGACAGGCAGGCAGGGCGTGTACAATCCTGGAAGAGAGGGATTCACCCGGGGAGAGCCCCAGCGTGGGAGTAGGGTGGGGGTGGTACAACCCTGGGAGAGAGGGACTTACCCAGGGAGTGCCCCAGCATGGGAACAGGGTAGGGGGCAGAGCTGGCATCCCTTCCTGGCAGATGCCGGCCCCCACATCCACTCTGAGCTTTGTGACTGGAACCTCCCAGGAGACCCCAGGTGCAGCCCAGGCTCCCCTCCATGCCTGCCCGATGGTGCTGGCCGCGACAACACCCTCTAAGTGGACGTAGCAGGAGGATGGCCCTAAGGCCAGGCGCTGTGACGCCCCTGCCCTTCCACAGACCCTCATCTTGTCCTTGTTCTCAGTCAACCCCATGAGCAGCAGGGCACCCGGGCGCCTGCGGCGGGCTTGCTCTAGGGATGGCAGCATCTCTAGAGGGCGGGGGCAGCCCAAGGGGATCGTGTTGACAGGCCCCTGCCTCGCCTGGACCAACAGCACTGCCTGGTGCCCCTCAAGGACACTGGGGCACCCGTCTCCAGCAGTGGGTCTTCTCCCAGCACTCAGCTCCTGGTGGCACTGCCTGGCAGAGCATCTTCGTCCAGCTGCCTGCCCCTACCTGTCGCTGTCCTGCGGTGAGGCCTTGGCCTTCTCATCCTTTGGGGGGGCTGCATCCTCCAGGAAGCTACGGTCCAGACTGTCTTCAGGAACAAAGTCCTCCACATTTGGGACCTTTACTGGGGCCTCTGTGGATGGTGCAGGCTCTGTGGGGGGCAGACACAGCTCCCCATCACGCACTTGCCCTGCCCCCAAGCCCATACCTGGGGCTGTACCTGCCAAGATTGGGGCGGCAAGGAGGGGCCTGGCCCATGAGTCCACCCTACCCAGAAGGTGGGGGGCTTCCAGATACTTGGGGTCCACAGTGCAGGTAAGACCCAACGCAGGAGTCAGGGCAAGAGGCCCTGTTGTCCCCCTGCAGACCCTGCACCCACCTGTCCTGGAGCTGCTGAGGGGGCCCAGGGCCTACCTGGAGGTGAGGGAGCCGGCTCGGCTGCAGATGAGGTCCCAAACAGCCGCGAGATGATGCTGCGCCTCTGGGGTGGGGCGGGGGCTGGAGTGGGGGGCAGCAGGGCCTCGGCCAGGGGTGCCGGGGCTGCCAGGGACAGTGGGGTGGGGCAGGTGGAAGGGGTGGCGAGGGGTGGCGGGGCGGGCTGGGGTGTGCCGGGGCTGGAGCTCCCGGTGGATGTGGTGCCTGGAGGTACAACGGGCGACTGGGAGCCAGAGGCTGGGCTCTGCCCATTGGCCACCAAGGGGGATGCGTGGCCACGGCTGCGGGCATCCATCATTTCAAGGAAGCTGGGGGCAGAGGGCAGAGAGTGGGCAGGGAGCAGAGATCCCACTGCCCCTCCCCCGTGCCTCTTGGCTAATGCTCGAGACAGGGGTGACCCTCCAGCATATACAGCCTCCCAGGCCCTGCCCCAGAGCTGTGCAGTCTTGTCAGGTCACGGGCACGCCCACTGGAACCCCATGTATTTGAAGTGTTCTGTCCTGCATTTTGTAAAAGGGGCGGGAAAGACTATTTAGACCTGCAAAGCACCGGTGACAAGCTGCTGACAGGGTGGAACTGGGGCGCATCTGAGCTCAAGGCAGGGCCCTCTTATGAGGCTGCTCATGGTCCCTCTCCAGGCCTCAGCCCACCGCCCAGGCAGAGAAGCTCGTGGTCAAACACCTTGGGCAGGCAGTGCAGGATAGCACCCCTCCTGGACAGTGCCCCCTCCGTCTGGACAGTGCCTTCCCTGCCCTCCAAGGAGCACTCCGACACCTCCTGGTGGGAACAACTCCCGTGTTCCCAGGCCTAGGACGGAGCCCTGATAGAATAGAGCCCCAGTGTGATGGGGCTCCGATGTGACGGAGCCCCGATGCAATGGGTGGAGAGAAGCACCAGGTGTCATGCAGCATAGCAGCTTCCAATTCCCGGCAGGGCCACGAGACCACACCAAGCGGGGCTTCCAACAGGCCTGCCTCCAAACATGCACACCGCTGAGGCATTTAAAGATGAACTGACTGTCAGAAAAACACCATCCAAAAAGCCACTCTGCCTCCAGGGACCAGGAGCCTCCACTCCTGCCCTGTATGCTGGCGTGCCTCCTGGACACAGTGAGCTCCAAATCGGGCACCCTGAAACCCCATCTTAAGCGGGGGTCCATTTAAGGAACCTGAGCACCAAACCTGAGGAGGTGTCTGCACTGGGCCATCTGGCCAGCAGGTCCCACAGGCAACAGTGGGCTGCAGCGGAAGGCGAGCCAAGTCAGGGCACAATGCCGGCACAGCTGTGCCACGTTATTCCCTGCTCCATTATTCACCACACACATCCTAGGTGGCCATCGGGCAGTCATTGCACACGCTGGTGAGGTCACCGTACAACCAAGCCCTGCGCAGCCACCAACTCCCAGCTGCCCCGTGAGCTCTGTGGGATCAGCTGTCTAGCGCAATAAAGATGACACAGACCCCCAGTGCCTGGTGCCACGCTGAGGGTCCCTAATATCCCCAGGGAGTCTGTTCCACTGTCCCCAGGGGACCAGAAGCCTCTGGAGGAGCCAAGTATCTGCTTCCCAAGGAAGGGCTGCTCTTTTTCACATTTTAATCTTGCCCTAGATGGCATCTGACCCTAAATATTTCATCGCTGCACATTAATAATAAAAGCCACTCTATGGAACGAGAGGGCTGCCTTCTCTCTTCTCGAGGGGCCTGGGCTGGGCTACTGGGCAGAGCTCCCTGCACCTCACCCTGCCTCCCCAGCACGGACGTGCTCCCAGTGGAGACGGCACGTGACTCGAGCACCACCACCGCTCCCACTGGTGGATCCGCCCAACTTGTAGCCCTGTGTCTCCCCATTTGCTGACGTATGTGCAGAGCCTGAGGGAGGCCTGATGGATGCCGGGGCAGGCAATATGGCTGCGCCCCTGCTCGGCCATCTGGGGGTCTATGAGGCTGCATGTCCCACCGGGCAGGAACAGCCCCACAGGGCGGCCGACATACATCTCGTAGTTCTGGTCCTCGGTCTCCTGCTGCACTGACAGCTCCTCCAGCGTGGCGTCCACGTCCAGCTGGTTGGTCTCCAGCTGCCGCAGCAACGTCTCTCTCTGAAGAAGGGAGAGGGACCTGAGCACAAAGGCCCTGCACACCCCCACAGAAGCACAACGATGGGACACCACTCCTGGCAATGCCTTGGCAGGCCGGCACATGGATCGTGTGGTTTCCTGCCAAAGCCCCATCACCCAGGCGATCAGCACAACGCCACAGCCACTTTGAGAGGGCATCGGCAACATGACAAATCTCCCCAGAAGTTGCCATGGTTTGAGCCCATGGGCTTCCTGAGGGTTTCGAGTCCCCAGCACGTGTCTGAACAGGGAAAATCCTTTCCCTCCCCTATGTAAGGGGGGGCAGCCTCATGCCAAGGGGACCAGTGTCAGAACTCGGCGCTTGCGCACCCACGACAACAACCTGTCACTGCCAAATGTCCCGCTGCTTTCCTAAGGCCTGTGGAGGAGCTCACAGTGCAGCACTGGGTACCCACAGACCTGGCAGCCTCCTGGAGACACCCTGCTCCCCAGCTAGGCCTTGGACAGAGTGCATCCACTCCTGGTCCTAAAGCCTGAATCTGACCCGGCATTTAGACCTGTGCCAACCACAGTAGCTGCCAGACCATTCAAGTTACAGAATATGGCAAGTCCAGTTTCTCAGGTGCACTGGCCAAGCACACCAGGGCCACCGTGGGGAGTGGTGCCACCCTAGATAGCATGGGCCTGCATGCTTTCTCTGTTGTAACAGCCCTACTGGACATGACGCTGACGGCCAGTGTAGGAGATAAGGGGTCAGGAGACACAGGCACTGGCACGGGGACTAGCCACAGGGACTGACCATGAGACACCAGCCATGGGGACTGACCACTGGCACTGACCACGAGATGACGCCTGCAGTGCAGTGACAAAACCCAGATGGGGTGGGGGAAGCGTCTGCAGAAGGGACATGCAGCATGTGCCTGTTACTCTCTGACAAAGCTCAGAGCCACCGCTGCAGTCAGGGACCCATTTCCCAGATCACAGTGTGGCTCTGCAGGCAGTGCTCTGTCAGCCATCTGTCTTTGGATCCCACTGGAACAAACCCAAACAGGGAAAACCTCAGGGGCCAGCAAAGCCTCCCCCCACCACCCTGAGAACCACCACAGGTTTGATGAAAGGTGTCCTCATTAGCTTTCCACCTAAAGCGTGTGGCCATATTAAAGGCATCCTGACTCCTTAAAGAAACACAAGGTGTTAACAGCTGAAATGAAAAAGGCCTGGGACTGATTCCTCACCACCAGGGGAAGGCAGAGGGCCGGGGGGGTGGGTGTCCTGTCAGTGCACCAGGATTGGCTCCCCCTGCACCAGCTCCCGCCCCAGATCCAAACTGGTGATGTCCCAGGCAAAATGCTACAACCGCTTCCTCAGGGTTAGGAAGGATGTGACCTCGGGCCGCCACCGCGGGGCCCACCTGCAGCTGCAGAAACGGGATGTTGAAGAACTTGTGAAGGTACTTCAGGCCAAAGCTGTTCTTCATGGAAGACTCGGCATAGCGGAAATAAGAGGCACCTGGGGGCCTGTCAGTAAGAACGAAGGTGTGAGAGAGACAGCAGGCAGAGAGCGGGAACCCAGTGACCTCCTCCCATGCCACCACGGGCCACACCAGCTGAGGCTGCCCACTGACCCAGTCTGGTGAAGGCAGACAGCTCTGGGCAGACAGCAAGGGCCAGCGCACCAGCCGTGGGGCCAAGTGTGGTGGTGAGAGAGAGGCGGAGGCGACAGGCCCTGTGCCCACAGGGGCTGATGGACTGTGGGCTGCAGAGACCCTTGCCCATGGAGGATCCTGAGCACAGCACCCCGCTGCCTCACCGAGGCCCTAATGAACCCGAGGGCTGCCAATTCCACGAAGTGGGAGAACACTGAGGGGCCCCACCTCACACACCACAGGGAGCCGTGTCCCAGCAGCTGCACCCACCTGTCCAGGTGGTCAATGAGGTCACGCACATCGTCAGGCAGGATGACCCGGTGCTCACCCATGTCACGGTAGTTGCCCAGCACGCACACAGGGACGTGGGTCGGCACTTTGGGCAGCTCACGCAGGATGTAGTTGAAGGTCCTGTGGGGACAGGGCAGTGAGGCTGCAGCACATCCACCTGAGCCACAAAGCAGAAACAAGAGTGGAGCACCTGCCCGAAGGGGCTAAGGCCACAGCCCTCTCCTTGCAGATCAGGGGCCTCCCTGCTGCCCTAGGGTTTCACACCCCGCCTGTGTCCATGCCACAAAGACGGCTGCCCACGGCCATGAGCTCGTCAAGACCAGTCTCGGGATTCATGCCCTCTTTGTGATGCACGTCCTGAAGTGCACGGCTGGACTCACGCCCCACTGCAGATGCTCATGCGCTGCTGAGGCTGAGGGATGGCTCGGGCCTCTGGTCACCGGGCTCAGAGCACATGCGGCAGCTCGCTGGGACCTGCGGGCATGGCACTGCAGGCGTTAGGTTTTACAGGGTGCCCTGGACCAGCTTCCAAATGGCATGTAAACAGCAAATGATGGCCCCAGTGTGACACCTTGCTTCTGAGGCCGGTAGGTGAGTGTGGCTTTGCTCTGACTCACACCCAGCAAGTAAGCTGATCGTTAGCCCAGGCCAGCACATCTCCAGCCCTCCGGGAGCCCTGCCCTCAAGGAGAGGGTCTGATTGGCCCCTGGCCTGTGGCCTCCAATGCCCCGAACAGGACTCAGGACTCCAACACGGCCCATGTGATATGCAGTCTGGCCATGTGTTCTCATCCGGATTCACGCAGCTGCCCTGGAAGCCTACAGGGCTGCCAGGCCCTGCCAGAGGTCTGACCAGCCGGCTCCCTGGCCCTATGGGCTCCACACACTGAGCACGCTTCTGCTCCTGCCTGGACCTGCCAGCTGTGCCCACCGCTCACACTGCGGCCAGGATGATGGCCATGCACTCTGTCTGGCCACATTTCTTACTCATTTAAGTGCTCCTGGGACCCGCCTCCCACCCCCCTGCTGGCATGCACCACTGGCTCGCTCTACTCCAAACTGCTCTCCTCCCTCGGTGCAAAACGGGGACACAGACACAACACAAACAGCCCACCCCAGAGCTGATGCGCCGTTAAGTGCCTAGACTATGGTGGCCGGAGGCGGAAGTCTGGATGACCCCTGGTTACACAGGTCACAGTGGCCACAGGAAAAGTGCTGAGCTCCCTCTTTTGCGCCTGAGAAGGGGGTGCTGCTGCTTTTCCGACACCTACGTCTCGTGCGCTGACACCCCCGCCCTGCATGGTGGACTGCTGCATCATCAATGGTCCACCTCTGATGCGCCGTCCCAGACCACCAGAGGCCTCTCACATGAGGGCCAGTGGGGCCACAGGACATAGCTCACGGTGACTTAGGGCACAGTGCCGCGGCTGAGGTAGGTGTTACCTGAGAGCTGCTGGGCTGGGGCTGGTGGCGGCCTGTACGCTGGCCCCGGCTGCGGCTGCAGCAGATCAGGGTCTAGGCCTGCAGTCCCTACGTGTAGTGTGCTGCAGCCAGTGTCTACGCCACAGTACAGTAACTGTGGTGGGTGTTCCCACGTGGCAGCAGTGTGCCCACAGGTGCAACGCAGGAAGACCTCTAGTTTGTGGAAACACTGCGTTTTCCATGTGTGTGTAACACACAAAAGACAATCTGGGAGGGGTCACCAAGATGCTCCAGGGACCGCTTCTGGGGAACACGGCTGCACTTTCCTCATTTCCTACACTGGGTACGGATGACATACGCAACAGTAAATACAAAAAACCAACAAAGAACAGTAGGGCAGACACCCCACCTGCCATCTCTCAAACAAGCCACCTGCGGTTCCCAGTTCCATGTCTCTAAGAGGTCTATCCTCAGGGCTGTGCGGTGTCAGGACTTTGGAGGGCCCCACGTGCCCTGCCTAGGACAGCAGGCCCCAGCCAGCACTGTGTGTGGGCATGGAGCAGGGACTTTGGAAGGCCCCACATGCCCTGCCTGGGACAGCGGCCCAGCCTACACTGTGTGTGGGCGTGGAGCAGGGACTTTGGAGGGCCCCACGTGCCCTGCCCAGGACAGCAGCCCAGCCTGCACTGTATGTGTAGGTGTGCAGCAGGGACTTTGGAGGGCCCCACGTGCTCTGCCCGGGACAGCGGCCCTGCCTGCACTGTGGTGTGGGCGTGGAGCAGGCAAGCGCACGGCTCAGGCTGAGCCCCTGTTTCCCCTTGGATCTGGATCCAGACGTGCCAGGCAAGGTGCCCACGTGACCACCCCCATGACAACTCTGGGCGCTGGTCTCTAGCGGGGAACAAGTCACAAGTGTTGTCACGGCTCATTGCTGGGGACTGAAGTGTGTCCCGTGACTCCACAGGGAGAAGATTCTGGAGCTCATGCCTGGTGTCCCAGATCCTGCCTCAACACACCTCCTCCCCCTTTGAGACTAGGCTCTGGGTCCTTTCCTGGGATCATCAGACCTGGGAGTCCTCCTACTCAACCACTGAACCTAGGGGTGGTTTTGGGGACCCCCAACACAAGTAGCTGCCCGATTCAGCCACATTTTACAGGCCTGGTGGTGTTGCCTGGGCTTATCACCTGCCCAGCCGGCCCATTTGCAAAAGTGAGCTTGTGTCCACCGATGCTGTGCCCAGCCACACTCCCTCTATCTGCCTGCCCACAGCGGCCTGCAGGAAGGTCACATGGGCCATCACCTGAACAGAGAGCATGGCCCCTCATGTTACAAGGTGCAAGGAGCCCGTGTGGCCCCTGCTGCCCCCTTACCACTACTTGGTGATGTCCCCTTACCACTGCTTGGTGATGTCAAACATCATGACCACTCCGTTGCAGTTCTTGTACACATCCAGGAACTCAGCATCCAGGGCCATCTCGGACTCTGCCTAGGAACAGGTGGAGACACACAGAACGACTGGGTCCCACAACCACCTTAGAAGGCTCAACACAGCCTGAAAGAAACAGAGCCGATTCCATTTGGGAAAGAAATGGGCCAAGCAGACAACACTGCCAGATGAACCCGAACTCAGGGACTTCCCTCTGAAGGGCCGGGCAGCTGCATGGGGTAGGCCGCGGGACCGGGCAGCTGCGTGGGGTAGGCCGCGGGACCGGGCAGCTGCGTGGGGTAGGCCGCGGGACCGGGCAGCTGCGTGGGGTAGGCCGCGGGACCGGGCAGCTGCGTGGGGTAGGCCGCGGGACCGGGCAGCTGCGTGGGGTAGGCCGCGGGACCGGGCAGCTGCGTGGGGTAGGCCGCGGGACCGGGCAGCGGTGTGGTGTAGGCTGTGGGACCGGGCAGCGGTGTGGGGTAGGCTGTGGGACCGGGCAGCAGTGCGTGGCCGGCTCCCACAGCCCTTCAGTGGTCCGCAGCTCCAGGTCTGCCCCACTGACCAACACAGGGATACTCAAAGCCACCACTCAGAGAAACAGGGAGCAGGAGCAGGCATTGCTCCACAGTGGGACTTGTGTGCTGGACTCGGGGTAAGCACTTGCAGAGAACTTTCTGGGAGCAGGACTGGGGTGGGGCCGCATACAGGGAGAACCCTGTCAGGAGCCAGGAGGCCTTCTTTAGGTGTGATGCTGCCAGAGGCAGGCCCTCACTGGACCTTTCCAATTTCATCTTTCCCACCCAAAGGGAACACAGTGGCACAGCCTTACTACCTGTCAGGACAGGAGGGACACAGCCAACAGCCCCCAAACAACAGAAAAGCTTTCCTGCATCACGAGGGTGATGGTCACGGTATGGAAACAGGCAGTCTGTCAGCGCCCCTTGGTGACAGGCCATAGGGCAGCACTGGCCCTAGGCCAGCCCAACTCCCATTGAGGACCCTGTCTCCCCTGGGGGAAAAGGGATACACAGAGCAAACCCCAGGCACCCTGAGCCGCCCCCTCAGAGGTGGCACTCGCGATTGTGGGCCTAGAGACAACTCATAGCTGCCTGGCCTGTGGTGGGGGAGGCAGAACCTGCCAGCTAACATGAACACTGCGCAGGCCGCCAGTCTACACAAGGGGTCATCTCTGGGTGGCCATGTGGCAGACAGCACAGATGACCCCCACCTCACACCAGAGGGCCACTGTGTTGTCAGCAGCCCCTCCACACAAGGGTCCCTGCATCCCCCAGGAATGCACTTACCTCCTGAGGGTCATTCTCCATTTTCAAGCCATCGCCTCGCTTTTTACATTTTCCTTGTTAAACAAAAGACAAACAAAAGTTATGGGGTAGAACTGCTGGGCCCAGAGCCACCCAGACGAGCAGCCCCCTTCCCACCCGACGCTCCCCTGGCCCCCTGCTGTCTCGGTGTCCCTCAGGGAAACAGAGCCTGCGCTGGACCACCTGCCCAGCCATGGCCCGAGGGAGGCTCCACAGGGGCCCCGGGGCAAGAAGCCTGAGTGTCCACTGCCCACGGGTGACTCTGGGGGACAGGCATGCATGGGGAGCTCTGCAGCAGCTGGGGCAGGGATGAGGTGTGGTTGGCTCTGGGGAGCTGGGCCTGGAGCCGTAGCACAGGCCAAGCGGGGGCAAGCGGCTGCTAGAACACGGGCGCTCTCAAGTAGCTGCAATACCTGTGCAGCCCTGGGAAGGTGGCCATCTAGGATCTGGTCTAGGTGACCCCGGTGAGCATCACACCCTGTACCCCAGCCTTGATGTAGGAGGAAGACCCCTCACCTCTGAGGCCTCCCTCCAGCCCATCCTCCACTGACCTCAAGGAAACCTCTGACACACCCACATGGGAAGCGGTCACCAAGCCCTAGCAGCCCTGGCTCTGTCAGGGCGGTGACGAAGGGAAGGCCGGCTACTACTGCTGCAGCCCTAAGGGGCCAAGGAGCAGGATGGGGGGGCAAGGAGGAGCGGAAGGAGTTCTGGCCAGGACCCGGGGCAGGAAGAGGACCTGGAGGAGAAACTGGGGTACCCGAACACAGTCTGGAGTCGAGTGACCGGCAGCGTTCCAGCGTCAGTTTCTCACCTGGGAGAAACGTGCTCCTAGCCCCCGCTGGGTTCCAGCACACCCCAGGCCGCAGGGCAGCCGTCTGCCTCTGCACCTGCTAAGCCGGCCCACCAGCCGAGGGCACAAATCTCCGCCCAGAAGGAACCAGCATAGATGGCTGGCACAGCTCAAACTAAAGGCCCAGGTGGAATTCAGCTCCCCACAGGGCCCAGAAGTCGGGAAGCCACACTGCACCTCAACCCGTCACACTCAGAAAGCAGCAGCCATGCCAGCCAAGGTCATGCTGTGGTCTGGGAAGTTGCTGCACCAGAGAGGAAGCAGCCTGTGGTCAGACACGGTGTGTGTCCCCTGAGGCCCGGCCCAGCCTCCTAGATTCCCGGCTACTCGTGCAGATGGAAAGGTGGCCAGGCCCGAACCCCGTGGTTCCCCCACCTCTGTGAGGGGACTGGGCTTGCTGCGGGCGGGCCAGCTCCCATGTGCCTCACACACACACACCACACACACCGCACGCGTGCACGCACACACACACACCACACGCGTGCGCGCGCACACACACCACACACACCGCACGCGCGCACACACACCACACACACCGCATGCGTGCGCGCACACACCACACACACTGCACGCGCGCGCACACACACGCACACCGCACGCGTGCGTACACACACGCACACACCGCACGCACGCGCACACGCACACCACACGTATGCGAACGCACACACACCGCACACACACATGCGTGAGCGCACACACACCACACACATGCGCACACACGCACACTGCACACACCGCACGCGCACACACACACTGCACACACACACCGCACGCGCACGCACACACGCACGCACACCCCCTGGAGCCCGCCCCCCCTGCCTGGACCCCCGCGGGAGAACCGTCCGCAGGGCAGCAGGTCCCTGCGAGGCCCGTCAGGTCCAAGCCTCTGCCTGGCGCTGCAGCCTGAGGCTGGGCTCAGGGCAGGAACGGAGCTGGGGTCGGGGCTGCAGTGCCCTCCAGCCTGGCTTCTCCTTCACCTGCGGAACTGGGGCTATTTAACCCAAATCCTGCCTCACGGACCCGGCCCGGCGTGGGGAGCGAGGCACAGGGATTGTGACCGGAAAGCCCCAGCTGGCAGAGGTGCAGGCTCCCTTCGGGTGGGGCCCTGCACGGGAGGCCACACCCTCACCCAGTCCGCACACTGCAAATACACGCACCACACCACGCAGCTCAGAGCCGGGGCCAGCGCTCACCCAGAGTGTTAGTGAGAAGGAACTTGTGGCCTGAGTGCAAGGAGAGAACAGCATGGGGGTGAGAAGATGGCATAAGGACAGATGTGGCCACCCCCACGAGCGGGACTGGAACTCCCACCAACAAGGACACACAGCTGCGGCCAGGGGCTGCACTGCACGTCTGGACTGTGTCCTGAGAAGGCGCAGACACCCTGCTCCCTGCCCCACCCTGGCCACGACAGTCATCACAGACCTCGTCCACCCACGGGAGCCTCCCTTGAAGTGCGGGTAGCTGGCACAGGGAGCTCCGCAACACCCCCCAATTCCTGCTGCCTGCCTGCCTGCGCTCAGCAGCTCAGGGATGAGGCCAAGGCGGGTTGAGCCCATCCCAGTGGACAGGACCAGCACCCAACAAAGTACGCTCCCTTACAGCCCTGAGGACAGCAGCTGCCCTGAGACACAGCTCCAGATCACGCAGGGCTGAAGGGGCAGAGCTCAGGACGGTGCTTCATGGGACGACGCGGGGGGGTGAAGACAGCTCTCCATGTGATGACGTGGCGGGGGGGTCAGGACAGCTCTCCATGTGATGACGTGGCCGGGGGGTCAGGACAGCTCTCCATGGGGCTATCGAGGGAGATCCGAACAGGCACCAGGATACCCGTTCTACAGGACGGTGTGAGGGATTGTCCTCATGGTGGGGGCGTGTGTGTGAAGGAAAAAGTAAAGAGAAAAACTTACAGAAACATGCCACCCACCTTTGTCAACCACATCCCAGACCTCGACTTTCACAATGTCATCAGTGGCTGAAATGGGAAAAATTCTTAAGATTAACACCTGGAGTAAGCTGCTGGCTTCTGGGAGTCTCCCGCCTCATCCTCTAGCCCCCCCACCAGCTCACCTGTCCCCACATCCCCCTGCCTGCCCCCCTTGCCTGCCCCCACGTCTCCTCACTTGCACCCCACATCTCCTCGTCTGCCACCCTTGCCTGCCCCCACATCCCCTCATCTGCCCCCCTTGCCTGTCCCCACATCCCCTCATCTGCCCCCCTTGTCCTGTGCCCTGAGTGACACCCCTCTCGTGCCCTGGGTCACTCCCCCAGGCCCCCTGACGCGTTCTCTTCTCCTCCTTAGGCTCTTGCTGGAATGCAGCTCTCTTGGTAAGATGCCCACAGATGGTGCACCCCTTATAGCCCCACCTGGTGCTCACCCCTCTGCCCCCTGCAGCAGCCCCTCCTGTGTCTGCCCCTCCTCGCTGCCTCATGAGGAAGTACTCCCAGCCATCCCATCTCCTCCCTCCGTCCAGAGCAACCGTGCCCTGGGTTGCCTGCAGGGATGAGCCTGGCGTCTCCTGGTCATGGGCCCATGTGTGGGGATGATGGGACCGCCCATCCACGCTCCCTGAGGTTTCAGAGGAAAAGGAGAGGGTCGGAGGGAGAGAAGTGAGCTCCACCTGGCCTCCCGAGGGTAAAGGAAGCCACCTCACCCCACCCACGTGGCACCAAGAAGGAAGCCCTGGAGCAGAGTGGGTGCCTCTGTGTCAGCCCTGTAGGCTCGGGGTCCCTGCCAGCCCGGCACCACTCCCTGGCTCCTCAGGGAGCCAGCAGAGCCCCGTGACAGGCACAGAGGTGACGCCAAATTACGTGGAGGCTGAGGACTCATATGGCGACATTCACACACGGATGTTCACGTGGGATGTTCACGCAAGGACATTTACACACAAACATTCACACGCAGACACATGCGAGCATTCATACACAGGCATTCACATGGGATGGTCACACACAGGTGTTCACGTGGGATAGTCACACACAGCCGTTCACACACGGGCATTCACAGATGTTCACACAAGCATTCACACACAGGCAGTCACACACAGACGCTCACACAGATGTTCACACAGGCATTCACACACAGTCACACACAGACGTTCACACAGGCTTTCACACACAGATGTTCACACACGGGCAGTCACACACAGACGTTCACACAGGCGTTCACACATGGGCAGTCACACACAGACGTTCACACATGGGCAGTCACACACAGACGTTCACACACGGGCAGTCACACACAGACTTTCACACAGGCGTTCACACATGGGCAGTCATGCACAGATGTTCACACATGGGCAGTCACACATAACAGTCACACGCAGATGTTCACATACAGGCAGTCACACAGGATGGTCATTTGCAGACATTCTCACGTCAACATTCACACACAGATGGTAACACATGGGCATTCACATGGGATGTTCACACACGTTCACGCATGGGCATTCACATGTCAGCATTCACAGAGTCACATGGGTGTTCACATGTGGCCATTCACGTCAGCGTCCACACACAGTCACATGCAGAGGTTCACACATGGGCATTCACATGTGGGTGGTCACACAGGATGTTGACATGAGGTGTTCACACATGGATGATCTTGTGGGTGATCACACAAAGATGGATGTTGCTAAAGGGAACTGGAACTGGCCTTCAAAAACGTCCCCACGTGTCCCACCGGTAACATGCTAGATGTCATTTCATTTTCTTAATGAAAAGAAGATTTAAAATGGCTGAAAGTACTTTTGTTGTCAGGATTCCTTAAGATGCAAAGCAGCTCCTCTGCCTCCAAGCAGGCTGAATGGATAGCAGTACCAGGGCCTCCCTGCCACCATCCATGGCCCACTACAAGCCTGCCTGGACATGCCTGGCCCAGGGCCTGGTGGTCCACTCTGCACCTGCCTGGCGACACATCCGTCCTAGAGCGTGATGGTCTGCCCTGCGCCTGCCTGGACGACATGCCCGGCGGAAAGCCTGATGGTCTGCCCTGCACCTGCCCGGACAACATGCCCGTCTCAGAGCCTGATGGCCCGCCCTGTGCCTGCCTGGATGACATGGCTGGTGGAGAGCCTGATGGCCCGCCCTGCGCCTGCCTGGATGACATGCCCGGCGGAGAGCCTGAGGGTCTGCCCTGCGCCTGCCTGGACGACATGCCCGTCTAGAGCCTGATGGTTTGCCCTGTGCCTGCCTGGATGACATGCCCAGTCTAGAACCTTAGCATCCACCCTACGCCTGCCCGGGCCTCCATGCTGCCTGCAGGGAGTACAGGGAGTTGTCTAATCAGCCGACCGACCAAACCACTCCCAACAATCCTGGGAGGACGTCTAACTCATCAACAGACGAGGGCACTGAGGTTGCAAGGACCAGGTGGTGGGCACCTGTGTCCAGCCAGCTGCAGCAGGGCCTGTCACCTGAAGAGGCCTCTGCGTACGCTGAGGGGTCTTGCCCCAGCGGCCTTTGCTCCAGCCTGCCTCTGGCCCTCGGCCCCACGCACTGCACACCATGGCTCCCTCAGTGTCTGGCTCTCAGCAGTGGCTGGGCCACCACCTTGAGGCTCCAACCCTTGAGCAGGCCTCTTATGAATCCCAAACCAGTGCGCAAGCTGCTTTAGACACGGCTTAGAGCCGGGCCCCCACGCCAGCCCACCACATCCCTGGCTTTCAGCAAAAGCCCCTCACCAGCCCCCGAGTCCCCGGCTTTCTGCAGGGCCCCCACGCCAGCCCCCCAAGTCCCTGGCTTTGAGCAAGGTCCCCTCGTCAGCCTCCCGAGTGCCTGGCTTTCAGTAGGACCCCTCATCAGTCCCCCAAGTCCCTGCTTTCAGCAGGACCCCCTCACAGCCCTGAGTCCCTGGATTTTGGCAGGACCCTTCGCTAGCTCCCCAAGTCTCTGGGGACACCCCCCACATACAGGTTTCACCCAGATAAGCTTATTCCCCAGACACTGGGTCAGGGGATGCTCCAAGGGGCCATGCAGAGAAAGGGTAACAGGGCCAAGCCTCGTCCTGTGGGAGGAGACCCCGCCCAGCAAACGCCCGCCTTACTCTTATAGTTCCAGTGGATGCTGGTGACCTGGATCTCCTGGGTGGGGATGTATTCCTCCACGAACTTCTTCCCCTGCAGCCGGTGCCACAGGGCCGTCTTGCCTGTGTTGCGGTCTCCACGGATCACGATCTTCACTGGGGCAGGCAGAGCCAGAAAGAAAAGACAAGCCAATGTCACAAGGTTTAGTCTGTCCTGCCGTCACACGTGACTCTCAACAATTACTAAGTGCCGGGAAGTGGGGAGGCACAGACATGCCAAGGCTGCCCTCGCCCACATGTACTCCCAGCGACCCAGGACGAGCTATCATGCAGCACAGGGTCCACCTGAGCAGACAGGAAGCACCGGAAAAGCTAGCCGTTTACAGGGCACGAGGCACTTCTTCCTGTGCTGACGGACGCCAAGTTGCTCAGGGTTCCCTGGGGTGAGTGCCCCCCAGGGTCCAGGCTCCACCACACCCGGGGCAGAGCCCCAGATTTTAAGTGGTCTGCTCTTACCCTTGGCCCCCATCTGTCTGTCAGTGTTGTGCTGTGGTGGCTGGTGTGTTGCTGTGATGCTGGAAGCTACGCCACCGGTATTTCAAATACCTGTAGGATCACTCACGATGGACAAGTTTTAGTCAAACTTCCAGACTAAGACAGACAAGGAAGAAAAGCCTGGCTATCTACTTCCAAAAATTAGCCAGTGAAAATCCTATGGGTCCCAACGGTCCAATCTGCAAACAATCACGGGGATGGTACAGGACCAGGCAGTGTGTTGTTTTGTTGTGCGTGGGGTCACCACGAGTCAGGGCCGAGGCCACGGCAGCTTGAAGCATTGTTTATCTATACTGCTGTTGCTGGATGTGTGATGTTTCCAGGTTTTTGTTATCTGCTGAGAATTTCCTGTACATGTTTACACAGGTGTAAGCCTTTCCCTAGCGCGTATGCTTAGGAGCAGAAGCACCAGGCCATAAGCTGTGTGAGCCTTAAAGGTTACCTGGATATTACCAAACAGCTTCCCAGTCAGTTGTCCAGTTTTACTTGCCCCAGCCAGGTCCAAGGCTGTCTATGCAGATGTCATACTGTCCGCAAACAATGGGACATCTGGTTCTTCCCAGTCCTTATCCTTTTACTGTCTGTCATGAGGCACTGGTTAGGGCCTCAGGTACAATATCTAACCATAAACGGTAACAGCACCTACTACCTACCACTGCTGAGCTTAAAAGGGCACGTTCACCAAGGAGCACCAAGGTTTGCCCTGTGGATTCCGGAGATGTCTTTAGTCTTTCACCACACTAAGGAAGTCCTGTCAACTCTTGATTAGCTAAGTTTTTGTTGTTTCCACAAATGGATATTAACTGGTCATACGATTTCCCCCTCTGATTTCATGAAGCAGATGATACTAATGGGTTTCTAGTGCCGAGCCCACCCTGTCTTCCTGGGAGACAGCAGCCCAAGAACACTGCTGGACTCGAGGTGCTCAGGCTTCAGTATTTTGCGTCTCAACTCAAGGGTAAGCCTGGCCAAGATTTTCCTTTAAATGATCCCTGCTTGGTTAGGATCAAGGTGACAATGAGTTGGCAAGTGTTCCTTTTCTGTTTTTCTCCTTTCCAGAAGGACTTGTCTTCCCAGGCTCCTTAAGACTGGATTTTCTTACTCCTTGAATGTCTGGTAGAACTTACCAGAGAAAATACCTGGTGGCTTCTTTGTGAGATCTTTACCTACCGATTCCATTTATTTCATGGTTACAGAACTTTAGGCTTTCAGTAAGTTTGGGCAAGTTTTATTTTTTCTAAGAATTTATCATTACGTCTAATTTTTCCAAACTTACTGGCATAAAGTTGTTTAAAACATTCTCCAATCCTTCTGGTCTCTGGAGCAACTGCAGTTATGTTCATTTAAATGTTCTTAAAGTTTGGTTGTACACGTGGCCTTGTCTCACTTCTTGTTGGATGTGTCAGCTTCACTGCTCTTCTCAAAGAGCCACTTCCTGCTCTTCTCAAAGAGCCACTTCCTGCTCTTGGCTCTATGGTCTCTCCTGCTTTCTTTGGGTTTATTCCACTCTTCTTCTAAAGGTGTCTTAAGTTGCCTTATTACTTACAGCTTTTCTTTTTTGCTAAGGTGAGCATTCATTAGCTATAAATTTCCCCACAGGGTTGCTTTGTCAGGATTCCACAAGTTTTAATATGTGGGATTTTTGTTATCCAATTCTAAGTATATCTTCATTTCCAATATTTCTTCTTTAAAGGTATGCTATTTAATTTCCAAATGTAAGATTTTAAAATTTTTGACTGCCTTTTTGTTACTGACTTCTAGAGAATGTGGCAGGGCACCAATTCCTGGAAATTTATGGAAACACGCTTTATGGCCAACTTCGCTCATTTTCTACGTGGGGTTGAGAAAATGTATGTTTTTGAACTGTTTCGCACACACCTGCTCCGTGTAAATCAGCTCATGCTGGTTAGGGTGGTCATCCTAGTTCCTTCCTCTGTGCTGAATTCTTGCGGCTTAGCCCTCGATGACCCGGGTTAAGGTTCTCTACCCTAACGCTGCAGCTGTCGGTTTCTTCCCGTAGACCTGATATTTTTCCGGCACGTGGACCAGAACACACTGCTAGGTGCCATGCAGTCAGAGCTGCCCTCCTACTTACTGAAACCAACATTAAAAATCACTCTTAGTAATCCTCCTCTCCTAATGCTTTTAGCCCCAGGGTCCATTCTGTCCACCATTAACACAGCCAGGTTGACTCTGTTTCAGTTAGAACTCTCCTGATGTGTCTCTGTCAACCGTTTTATTTCCAGCCCTCCTGTGTTCCCGTGTTGTGGTGTGTCCTGTGGACAGCCTGTCAGCTGGGTCTTCAGTCAAGCCTGAGTCTCTGCGTATTTTTGTGGTTGCTGGTATTCTGGAATGCATTCTTGCCACCTTGCTTGGTGCTGGCCTCCTCTTTCCTGCCTACTTACTCCCTTCCTTGTGCTTTTTTCAGCTGACTCTTCCCGAGTCCATTTGCCTCCCTCTACTGTCCACACTTGTCAGATCTTGGGTGGGATATCATAACAGGCACGCTGAAGGTCTTCTTTACATGTAACATAAACTCTTCAGAAGGCTTTAAATTCTGCCAGCATCTTAGTTCTGGCCCAGTTGTATTTTTTATTCACACAAATTAGACCTTGTTCTGTTTAAGCCAACACCTCCCACTACATGTGCTCACTGTTCCTCTTGTATTTTATACCTTCCTGGAAGGGTCGTCTTCCTGAACATTCCTTTATGAGGATCTGCCAGTTTTAAACTGTTTTTCTTCCTCTGTAAATGCTTTCATTCTCGAAAGCCCCATTCTAGACTGCCAGGTTTTTAAGTTTTACTGTTGTCAGAGTTCTACATGCACTTTATCACACGGGCCCTCAACGTTTGGCAGGTGATAAAAGCTGGTTTCCTCCCCAAAGACAACTACTCTGACTTTATTAATTACTAGGGTATCTGTTTCCACGCCTCCAAATAAAATTCTTAGGTTGGTACTTCTCCATTTTCCAGTTTGAGGCAACTGCTATGAACTTCCTGAGGATGCCAGAATGCTACCCTCTGTCCCATGCTTGCCCACATGTGCCGCCCCACCCTGTCCCCGTCACAGTCCTGGCTGGAGTGAGGGTTGCTGCATGCCATTTTGCGCCTCTGTGATGCTGGACACAAATGATCTACATGTAACATGACTGCTCTTCCTTTCCTGCACACTACTTCCCTGGAGGTAATAAATGTCTTATTTTTGCCTTGCTAATTTTTCACCAATTCAACCCCAGCTCTGTTGCTGACTAGTCTAACTCTCTAAAGCTGTCAAGAAGCAGTGATTTCCCATCAATTTCCCTTTCTTGAAAAGGCCTCTCTGATCTGCCACTCTGGGGTGATCCAGGTGAGGGTGAGGGTGAGGATGAGTGCCACCATTAGCCAGGAGCCCCTGCACCTGCCTCTGACGGGGAATCTAAACCTCGCACTCCTCTCCCTTGAGTTTTTCATCATTTTCGACAAGCAAATCCTTTCATATCTTCCTGAAAAAGGGAGAAGTGTGGTAAAAAATTTGAGAGCCTGCACAACTGAAAATGTCTTCACGCTGTCCTCACGTCCTCACGCCTGACGGTGTTTGGCTACATCTGCATCTCGGGCTGGAGGGCTTCGTCCTTCAGAATCTAGAAGGCACCGGCCCGCTGCCGCTAGCACGCAGTACGGCTGTCGAGGCCCTGATGCCATCCTGGGCCCTGTCCCTCGCCCCGCTTTGGTGTTCCAAGGTGCCACCACAATGGACCTGGATATGTGCCATCCCCTCCTCACCCACTTGCCACCACTCCGTGGCACTGGCTGCTGGTGGGCTCTCACAATCTAAAAATGCCTGTCCTTTAGTTCTGGGAATTTCTCCTGAATTTTCATGGATATTTTTCTCTTTTCTCTTCTTCTTGAATGTTCATCATTTGAATAGGAGACCATCCAGACTGGTCCTCCAACTTTTTCCTCTCATTGTCTATCATCTTGCTGCCCTTTCCAAGAGTTTTTCTCAACTATACTTTCTAACCTTTCTTTTGAATTTATTTTTACTTCCATGTTTTTAATTTCTAAGAACTTTTTTTTTAATTCTCTGAATATTACTGTTTATAGTATCACATTGTTATTTTGGGGTTAGTTTCTTTCCTTAACTTTTATCCCTTCGGAGGCAGGTTCTTTATCAAATATACTTGGTCTTTTTGTACGTACTTTTTTTTTTTTTTTAGATTCCTGCTTGTTTTTTCAAACCTCACTTATCTCTTTAATCATTTCAGGCATACTGACTTCATGTCCTATGAAATGTAATCCCAATGTCTGGAGTCCTTTCAGGTCTGTGTCTGTGGTAT
This sequence comes from Elephas maximus indicus, assembly GCF_024166365.1. Lineage (NCBI taxonomy): Eukaryota > Metazoa > Chordata > Mammalia > Proboscidea > Elephantidae > Elephas > Elephas maximus. Next base: position 1,605,608 of record NC_064827.1, read on the forward strand.
CTGTCATGTCCTGCTCCCATACGTGGTGTTTCGTTTCTTGTGTATTTTCTAATTTTTTCTGGCAGCTCACGTTTCTGGGAACTTTGGTGGGGAATGTTTAGAGGCACAGCTTGACATTGCATTCAACAGATCAGAGTTGTGTTTGCTTCTGCCAGCTGCCTGGAGAACCACCAACCTAGGGCACTGTCAGCAAACCCTTCATTTGAGCGTTTCGATCACATAGGTGACTTTGGGGGCAGACCCACATGAAGGTCAGCTTGTGCTGACAAATGCTGAGGGAAACTGTCCCTCTCCGCCAGCACGGAGTCCAACGTGGCAAGTGTCCTTCGTGTCTCCTGCGCGGTGTCTGTCTCTTGTTGACCCTTGCACCGAGGGCGCGGCTGGAACTCATGCAGGGATCTCATGCTGGACGCCCCTTTTCTCGACTGGCCTCTCAGATTTCCCCTGCTCCTCCTCCGCCGCTGCCCCCACTGCTGTCTTCCAGTGGAAGCACAGACTCACCGGGGTCCCACAAACACCCTCTGGGAGAAAGGTGGCTCCTGCTTGCCGCCTTCCCAGTAACCACAAGAGCTGAGCCACACGTTCACTCCCCCTCCGCCACCACCTCCGTATTTTGAGGTTTCAAACCTATAGAACACGCTCAAGCAGAGCGAGACGAACAACCGCGTATTCCTCACCCAAGTTCACAAACCGTGCGATGCACTGATCGTTTTCTAAATGTTTTATTGGCTTTTCAGCCATTTTTAGAGGGAGGGATGTTCAGGTTATCTGCTTCATCGCACTGACTGTAACAGAAGCTGTTATTGTAAGAGCCATCCCTAGCCTGGCGTTCTGGTTCTCACACATTGAAAGCATCCTGATCTAAGAGAGAACTTCTACTGCTGGTTTATGTTAATTTTGTCCCTAAAGAGAACTTGTATCACCCCATAAACTTGGTATTTCCCTTCTCTTGTGCTGCTAGGCCTTTAGGACACTGACGACAGCTCAGCGAAGGTGGGACTCCTTGTCTCCTCCTTACTTTAAAAGGGTGGCTTCCTATGTTTCTTCATCACACACAGATTTTGGTTGTTGTTGTTAGGTGCCGATGAGTCGGTTCTAACTCATAGCGACCCTATGCACAACAGAACGGAACACTGCCTGGTCCTGCGCCATCCTTACAATCGTTGTTATGCTTGAGCTCAATGTTGCAGCCACTGTGTCAATCCACCTCGTTGAGGGTCTTCCTCTTTTCCGCTGACCCTGTACTCTGCCAAGCATAATGTCCTTCTCTAGGGACTGATCCCTCCTGACAACACGTCCAAAATACGTAAGACGCAGTCTCGCCATCCTTGCTTCTAAGGAGCATTCTGGTTGTACTTCTTCTAAAACAGATTTGTTCGTCCTTTTGACAGTCCATGGTATATTCAATATTCTTCGCCAACACCACAATTCAAAGGCATCAATTCTTCTTCGGTCTTTCTCATTCACTGTCGAGCTTTCACAAGCATATGATGCGATTGAAAATACCATGGCTTGGGTCAGGCGCACCTTAGTCTTCAAGGTGACATCTTTGCTCTTCGACACTTTAAAGAGGTCCTTTGCAGCAGATTCGCCCAATGCAATGCGTCTTTTGATTTCTTGACTGCTGCTTCCATGGCTGTTGATTGTGGATCCAAGTAAAATGAAATCCTTGACAACTTCAATCCTTTCTCTGTTTATCATGATGTTGCTCATTGGTCCAGTTGTGAGGACTTTTGTTTTCTTTATGTTGAGGTGCAATCCATACTGAAGGCTGCGGTCTTCGATCTTCATTAGTAAGTGCTTCAAGTCCTCTTCACTTTCAGCGAACAAGGTTGTATCATCTGCATAACGCAGGTTGTTAATGGGTCTTCCTCCAATCCTGATCCCCCATTCTTCTTCATATAGTCCAGTTTCTCGGATTAATTGCTCAGCATACAGATTGAATAGGCATGGTGAAAGGCTACAACCCTGGCGCACACCTTTCCTGACTTTAAACCAATGAGTATCCCCTTGTTCTGTCCGAATGCCTGCCTCTTGATCTATGTAAAGGTTCCTCATGAGCACAATTAAGTGTTCTGGAATTCCCATTCTTCACAATGTTATCCATAATTGGTTATCATCCACACAGTCGAATGCCTTTGCAGAGTCAATAAAACACAGGTAAACATCCTTCTGCTATTCTCTGCTTTCAGCTAGGATCCATCTGACATCAGCAACGATATCCCTGGTTCCACGTCCTCTTCTGAAACCGCCCTGAATTTCTGGCAGTTCCCTGTTTTTGAATGATCTTCAGCAAAATTTTGCTTGCGTGTGATATTAATGATATTGTTATGTAACTTCCACATTCGGTTGGATCACTTTTCTTGGGAGTAGGCATAAATATAAATCTCTTCCAGTCAGTTGGCCAGGAAGCTGTCTTCCATATTTCTTGGCGTAGATGAGTGAGCACCTCCAGCGCTGCATCTGTTTGTTGAAACATCTCAACTGATATTCCATCAATTCCTGGAGCCTTGTTTTTGGCCAATGCCTTCAGAGCAGCTTGGACTTCTTCCTTCAGTACCATCGGTTCCTGATCATATGCCACCTCTTGAAATGTTTGAACATCGACTAATTCTTTTTGGTATAATGACTCTGTGTATTCCTTCCATCTTCTTTTGATGCTTCCTACATCATTTAATATTTTCCCCATAGAATCTTTCACTATTGCAACTCGAGGCCTGCATTTTTTCTTCAGTTCTTTCAGCTTGAGAAATGCCGAGTGTGTTCCCCCCTTTTGGTTTTCCATCTCCAGCTCTTTACACATGTCATTATAATACTTTGTCTTCTCGAGAAACCCTTTGAAATCTTCTGTTCAGTTCTTTTACTTCATCAACTCTTCCTTTTGCTTTAGCTGCTCAGTGTTCAAAAGCAAGTTTCAGAGCCTCCTCTGACATCCACCTTGGTCTTTTCTTTCCTTCCTGTCTTTTCAGTGACCTCTTGCTTTCTGCATGGGTGATGTCCTTGATGTCATTCCACAACTCGTCTGGTCTTCGGTCACTAGTGTTCAATGTGTCAAATCCATTCTTTAGATGGTCTCTAAATTCAGGTGGGATATACTCCAGGTCATATTTTGGCTCTCGTGGACTTGCTCTGATTTTCTTCAGTTTCAGCTTGAACTTGCATATGAGCAATTGATGGTTTGTTCCACAGTCGGCCACTGGCCTTGTTCTGACTGATGATATTGAGTTTTTCCGTTGTCTCCACAGATGTAGTCAATTTGATTTCTGTGTGTTCTGTCTGGTGAGGTCCACGTGTACAGTCGCCATTTATCCTGGTGAAAGAAGGTATTTGCAATGACGAAGTTGTTGGTCTTGCAAAACTCTTATCATTCGATCTCCAGCACGGTTTTATTACCAAGGCCATATTTTCCAAGTACTGGTCCTTCTTCGTTTCCAACTTTCACATTCCAATCACCAGTAATTATCAATGTATCTTGATTGCATGTTCGATCAATTTCAGACTGCAGCAGCTGGTAAAAATCTCCTATTTCTTCATCTTTGGCCCTAGTGGTTGGTGCGAAAATTTGAATAATAGTCGCATTAACTGTTCTTCCTTTTAGGCATATGGATATCATCCTATCACTGCCAGCGTTGTACTTCAGGACAGATCTCGAAACGTTCTTTTTGATGATGAATGTAACACCATTCCTCTTCAAGTTGTCATTGCCAGCATAGTAGACTATACGACTGTCCGATTCAAAATGGCCAATACCAGTCCATTTCAGCTCACTAATGCCTAGGATATCGATGTCCATGTGTTCCATTTCATTTTTAACGATTTCTAATTTTCCTAGATTCATACTTCGTACTTCCAGGTTCCGATTATTAATGAATGTTTGCAGCTGCTTCTTCTCATTTTCAGTCGTGCCACATCAGCGAATGAAGGTCCCGAAAGCTCTACTCCACCCACGTCATTAAGGTCGACTCTACTTTGAGGAGGCAGCTCTTCCCCAGTCATCCTTTGAGTGCCTTCCAACCTGGGGGGCTCATCTTCCAGCACTATATCAGACAATGTTCCGCTGCTATTCATAAGGTTTTCACTGGCTAATGCTTTTCAGATTTTGGTAGATAACTTTTAACAGGTAAATTCTCTTCTATTCCTAGTTTGTTCATAAGTTTGTGTGCTTTCTTCCCCCTAAAAATCCTGAATTGGGTCCTGAATTTTATCTGACTTTGTAATGCACCTATTGAGATGACAGTGTGTTTTCTCCTCTCACCTTTTGGTAAATCATACAAGCGTGTTACGGTTCTTGCATTCTTGGGGTATTCCAACTTGGTCCCATTACAGTCATGTATTTTTACTGTTATAATTAACATTTTAATAAGTAGCTCGATTCCATCTGCTCATCTTTGATGAGATTTTCCATCTATGCTCACAGATGAGCCTGGACTGTTGCCTCCTTCCTCCCCGGACCATCCTCATCTGCTTTGGTGTCAGGGTGTCTGTTCTTGAGGGACCACCAGAATCCATTCGGGGTTTGCATTTATTACTTTATTAGTCATTTACACACGTACACACCACGTGTTTTGTCGAACACCTCAACTGATTCTTTAATCATCTATTTCAGCTTCTTTCTTTTCTTCTGGTTTCTTTGTGTTTATTCTGTTGCCCTTTTCTTGAAGTTGTACTCTCAGGTTGACTGTTTTTCACTTCTTCGTTCCTAATACCTGCATCAACATATTGCCTGGTGGCGCAGTGGTTAAGAGCTCAGGCTGCTAACCATAAGGTTCGAATCCACCAGCTGCTCCTTGGAAACCCCGTGGGGCAGTTCTACTCTGTCCTGTAGGGTTCGCTATGAGTCGGAATCAACTCGACAGCAACAGGTTATGCGCCCCCGTGCCCAGCCTCTCAGGCAGGGTCAGGAGTCGCCGCTGCAGGCTCCTCACTGCTCTCCCTACCCCGGCAGCCTGTCCTCAGCCCGGCAGTCAGCGTGGCCAGGTCACACAGCTCCTCTGTTCAAAGCCCTCCATGGCCCCCCGTCACCCCCACCTCCGTGATTTTGCCTCCTGCTCTCTCCTTACCTCAGTCCGCTCCGACCTTTCCACCTTCTCGTGGGCACACGTTCCCGCCACTCTGTACCCACAAGGAGCCCTCCCCAGAGAGCCTAGCTGCATACGTCCTCATGTCCTTCTAGTCTCCGCTCTGCTGCTGCTCAGCGAGGTCCACCCTGATCCTCCACTCACAACTGCAATCCCTCTGCCTTCCCTGGGCACGCCCAAGCCCTTATCCCATGTAGCACATAATACCTCAAACAGACCATAAATCCTCTCCTTTATTATCTTTATTGCTCACTGTCTACGCCCCATCACCAGGATGTAAGCACCACAGGGGCAGAGACTTTTGTTTGGTTTTTCAATGATGAGCACTCAGTAAGTATGTGCAGAGCGAACAAACGCAAAAGAAGGAAAACTCACAAAGATGTGGCACGTCCAGGCAGTGAAGGCTTGGGGATTTGCCAGCGGGCCAGCCGGGGCAGGTTGAGTCACTGGCTGGACACAGCTGCTTGTTTCCTACAGGGAAGGCTGTTTCACACTGACATTGGCCGTTCAAAAGTTCCCGGTTTAAAACCGTAACACTGCTCTCTAACCAGAAAGGACCCTGTTGTCCCATGTCTGGAGGAGCTTTCTGTGGCCACACCCTGGTCCTGAGTGAGTCTACTGAGCAGTCCGCGAGCACCCTGGTCCTGAGCGAGTCTACTGAGCAGTCCGTGAGCGAGGCATTCCCTCCTGCAACAGGCTGTTCTGGCTAAAACGTCCCCACCTGGGAAGCCACGTCCGGGCACAGCAGGGAGGGACAGGCCCACTCGCCACATTTTTTATTCTAAATGTAACAGGTGTGCTTGGACTCTGCGTTTGTGACAGGAGTTGCTCCTGTTAACACAGCCAATCTACAGGAAAACGAGTTACACCCCCACCCCCAGAGTAACAGTTAATACAACTCTTAGCTATAAAATTCCTGAATCTATACTTGGTATATTGCGGGTTTGTTCCTCTAAGTAAGATATTTGGGAAAACAAATGCTAGGAACTTTCTTGTCTACAGACTAATACAGGAAATCAAAAAGTTTCAAAACTGCTTATTATTCAACTCTTGGGACAACATCCCTCTAAGATGTAACATAGGTGCCAAATCTAGGTTTCTCTCCATCTCAGCACCCTTCGCTGGCTTCTGGGAGGTCATGACCTGCTCTAAGCACTCCAGATGTGGTCCTCTACTCTGGGACAACTCCGCTGCCCTTTCAGTCCCAGCCCAACTGGGATGAGGTGAACGGTCTCCAGGTCTAACTTCCAAGAGACTGTAATTAAGTTTTAAACAACATTAAAAGTTGTTGACAGTCGCTGTCAAGCTGACTCTGACTCAGGGCGACTCCATGTGTGCAGAGAGTAGAACTGCTCCACAGGGTTTTCAAGGCTGTGGCCTTTTGGAAGCAGATTGCTAGGCGTCTTCTGAGTTGCCTCTGGGCGGGTTTGAGTGGACAACCTTTGGGTTAGTAGCTAAGTGCTTAGCCGTCTGCACCACTCAGATATTATTAAAAGTGATAACATTAAATAAAATAAGGAATCCAAGCATAGATTGTAAAGATTTGTGTAATTGAGCATTTTAACTTAATAGTCTCTTCTCTGAACGTGTAAGAAACGTGTTCAGAACTCCAAGCACAGCACGGCAGAGACAAGCTGTCTGACACGCACACAAGGCTTCCTGACCCATTTCTGAGGGCCCCGTTCAAGTGCACAAAGCAGGGGAAAGAGTCCAAAATCTCTCAGCAGCACCAGGGAAACAATTTCAAAGCAGAGGGCAGCATAAAGCCTTTAAATACTGCTAGGAAAGAGCAAGGGAGACAGAAAACTCAAAAGAGGTCAAGAGCACGGTCAGTGTCTGGGAGCTGGGATTTACATAATTTATACCATCTGGATGGGAACAGCCTGGCTCTCTGGGCGTCTGTGAGTAACTCCTCCTTCCCGGCCGGAAGAGATGTCTCCCACGATAACAAGCAAGAATCTCATGCCTTCTGGGGCTTTTCTAAATATATCCCTTACAAATGCTGCTCCAAGAAGGCAAGAACTGTGGCAAAGCTGTTATCTGTCTTCAGACTCAATGCCACGTCAACAAAGAGAAACCCCTTAGCTCAGACGACCTCAGCCGCCTGGGTTTTAGGGCACCTCTTCCAGGTGGTGACACAGTTCACCGGCTCAGAACCCCAGCACCCCTTCCGTCAGAGCCGAAACAGCTCCCCTCTGCCGTTACGTAACGATCCCTTCTCAGACAAGGCAAGATCGGAGAACCGCAGGCCAGCAGGGAGCTCCAGCACTTCCTGAGATCTCCTTCCACGAATTTCACTGTTTAAAACTAAACAAACGGGTTTCCTACCGTGTGAGCATTGCTCAGGAAGCAGTCACCGTGCAGAGGAGAGCGCCAGGAGACGAGGGGCAGCCCCTCCAGGCTCGTCGGGTCCTCGAGGACCCCGGCGGGGCATCCCTTCTCGTCCCTGAGGGTTCCTGCCTGCAGAGCCCTGGCACAGGGCACCGAACCCGGTGCCGTCGAGTCGATTCCGACTCACAGCGACCAGGGTAAGGGCTCAGCGAATCTCAAAAACAAAGTCTGCCAAAACCTCCCGAGGCGAGGAGGCGCGGTTACCTCTCGCCGCAGACCGAGAACCAGCGTTTCCTACACTTTCTGGCGCCGGGGCGGCGACCAGGGCAGGGCCAGCCCTTCCAGGTTCGGCAGAGTTAGAAGGCACCGCGCCTGCTGGTCCTGCTGGCTTCCCGGGGCACAGCGCGACCCCTACGCCCCCTCAAACGACATCTTTCTTTTTTTCTTTTTCATACTAACTCTCCAGCGCTCGTGGGGCGCCCCGCGGACCAGCGTCTACGGACCGGCCGGGTCTGAACGAGGGCCACCGGAGGCTCAACGGGCTCCGGGTCTGCACAGCCCCCGCTCTCCCCGCACGCCCGGCTCGGGTCTCTACAGCTCGTCTCGGGGGCCGCGGGCGCGGGCGCCCCGGCCCTGCCCCGCACTCACTGTTGTACTGCACCCCCTTGGCGAAGCGCCTCTGCAGCGCCTGGTTCATGGACTGCAGCCCGGCGGGGATGTTCTTGTCCCGGCTCGGAGCCTGCTCCGACCCCACCAGCTTCTTCAGGGCGGAGAACATCCTCCCCGCTCGGACGCCCGAGCCCGGGCGCTGCCGGCGAGCTCAGCAGCGGCGGCGGCGGCGTGGGGCGGCGCGCACCATGGCCCGGCGGCCGGCTGGGCTGGGCTGGGCTCCCGGCGGCCGAGGGCGGCCTCAGGCGCGGCGGCTCGGCTCCGGGCCCCGCGGCCTCCGGCGAGGCCGCTCCCCGCTCGTCGGCGCCGCCATCTTGGCGCTGGCGCGGGGGCCGCAGGGAGGCGGTGGCTACGGGGCGCCGCGAGGGCCACGCGCGGGACGAAGCGCGCATGCGCCCCGGGTGCAGGGGGCCGTGGGGGGGCGGGGGGGCTGGGGGGCGCCGCCGCACCCCTGCAGGCCGTTTGCCCCCCGAGTTTCCAGCCGCCCCGGACACCCCCGTCCGCGTCTCAGCCCCGACACCACCCACTTCGCCCTCGCCCCCAGCCCTGGCCCAGACACACAGCTCCCCGTAGAACTTCCCAGCGTGACCCCAAGACCTGTGTCTCCCCAATTCTTATTTTCTCTGAGAGTCTCGTCTCACCCATCGACCCCCGTCCGTCCTGGAAAAACGTTTATTTGGATAATAAAACGCAGGCGAAGGGGTGGAGGGCGCGGGAGAGGGGAAGGGGCTACTTCTTCTTTTTCTTGGCCATCTTGAGCTTCCCTTCTATCAGCCGCTGGCCCTGCCTCTTGATCTCGGCCCGCGAAGGGACGTAGCTGTGGTCCACGTCGGCGAACTGGAAGGTTTCTAGGAGGGAAGGGGCAGCGCGGGAAGCCGGCACCCCGAAGCCCCTCCCGGGCCCTGGCGCCCCCTCCCACCACCGCTGCCCCGCGGGACAGGGCGAGGCCACCACCAAAGCCTGTGCCGCTGTGACCCGGGGTCTCGTCCCGCTCCAGCCTGGTCCACGCTCCGTCCAGACTGCAGGCAGCCAAACCCGCCCCCGGCCGCGAGCCCCCCACCCTGGCCTCGCTCTGGCCGGCCCATACCTATCACATCCTCCTCCAGGTCCTCAAAGCTGATCTTGGTGTTCTGCTTCTCCTTCAGCGTGGAGGACTCCAGGATGTCCCTCACCTTCGTGCCAACCTGCAGGCATGCAGAACTCCCTCAGCTTTGTAGGTCCACAGCGGGCGGTGGGCTCGAGGCTCACCTCCCAGACAGGCTACCTCCTCAGTCTTGGTCAGCATCTGCACTCTGTCCACCAGGTACATGAGCTTCCTCTCACAATACGCCAGCTTGCTGTACACATCTAGGGGGTTGGAGACCACAGCTTCTTTCTGTGGGCAAGAGGAGGGTCTGATGCCCGCCGGGCCCACTCCACGACCCTCTCGGTGGGGGTGGCTCCTCCCCAGGCAGGCACCTGGCCAGGTGGCGTGGCGATGCCGATGAGCCGAATGTAGAGGTTGTCGACGCCCGTCTGGATGGTCAGCAGGAGCTTCTGGCTCTTGCTAACGTTGCTGAGGGCCAGCTGGAGCCGATCTTCCTCCTCTTTGAGCATGTCCTTCATCTTATTCTCAAGGGACGCAAAGCTGTGAGGACGGTGGGGGTGCAGGAGCTGAGGGTGAATGCCGTGCTACATTTAGGGGCTCAGGAGCCCCAGTGTAGGCCAGTGCAGGTCCCTGGCTGGGCTTCCCTCACAGGGTGCTCACAGGCTCGCAAGGAGCAAGCCTGGTCCCTGGCCACAGGGGCTGTCCGCGGGTGCTAGCAGGCGAGCCTCACCCCCGGGACACCTCCCTGGGGTACGTGACGGAGCCCGGCATCTGGTCCCTGGCCACAGGGGCTGTCCACGGGTGCTAGCAGTCAGCCCTCACCCTCGGGACACCTCCCTGGGGTACCTGACAGAGCCCGGCATCTGGCGGAACTTGAGCATCGCCTGCTCCAGCTCCAGCTTCTTCATCAAGGCTTCCAGCTGCTTCCGCCTCTCCTCACAGTCCTCCATCTGCAGCTCCAGGTTCTCCTCCGTGTTCCTCTGTGCCAGGAACCGGCCAGCGATGTCCTGGCCAGTCCAGCGGGGAGAGAAGCAGGAATGAGCTGAGGAGGCATGGCCCTCTCCAGTGCCAGGGCTGCCTCTGTGCTCCAGGCTGGGTCACGGTGTCACCCATTGCCGCGCACCCAGGGCTTGCTGGGGTCAGCCCCTGGCAGGGTGCCTCCCATGTGCCACTGCACGAGAGGCTCCTAACACCTCAGAGAGGGCAGATGGCCTCTCGCAGATGAGGAGACTACGTTGAGACATCCAGGTGCTTTGGGTCGCTTGTCCGAGCATGGACAAGCTCACGTCAGGGCCGGCAATGGAAACTCAGGGTGTAAGGGTGATAACCCAGACTCGACAAAAATAAGAGGGGCGGGGAGGGATGGAGAGGCAGCTGCTCCTGTGATTCCAGCAGTTTGGGACAAGGCCAGAGTGGGAGAGAAAGGCTGGGCCCTCGGTGCTTGGAGCCTCCACTGAGCAAGCTCTGCATGGCCCTGGAATGGTGCTCAGGTGCCCCAAACATGTCCCGGGGTAGCCTCTATGCTGAGCTGCCCCACTGGCCGTTTCCTGCATGCCAGAGAGGCCCAGAGGGTGCAGCTTTCTGTGCCCATTTCAGAGGACCTGCAGACCCAATCGGCCGGGGCCTGGGGCTGGGCCAGACCTCACTGGCCCTTCACCCCACCCAGGGAGAGCCAGGGCCTTACCCAGAGGTGGGAGCAGCGCACGGCACTCTTCACACGCTCCACCATCGTGGTCACATCCGCTTGGTATTCAATGTCAGCTTTGGAGGTCTCCTTTCGCTTCACTGGGCAGAGCAGAGTGCAATGGGCAGCTGGTGTGCAGGGATGTTGCAAGGGCACAGGCGCCAGGCCCCCAGAAGCTTCCATACGTGCTTGGGTTTCCAGGGAGGACACCCCAAGGTCCTGGAACCTAGGAGCCAGGTGACCTGCCCTCCTTGTGATGGTGAGTTTTATGTGTCCGCGTGGTTGGACTCTGGTGCACAGTTGTTTGGGCAAACGCTAGTCTAGTGGCTGTTCTGTAGCAGTTATGTGTGATTTAATCATCTGGGCTCAAGTAAAGCAGATGACCCTCTACAATGTGGGTGGGCCTCATCCAGTCAGCTGAAGCCTTTAGAGCAAAAAGGGAGTTTCCTCAGGGTGTGTTCTGCCTCCAGACTGTAAATAGATACTTTGGTAGAATTTCTCTGTTCACTCTTTCTGTCACTTGACCCATGGGTTTGTGACACAAGCCTGCAGAAGTCTCCAGCCTGTTGCCTGGTCTTACGGATTTTGGACTTGCCAGAATTCCCACAATCATAATCGTGTGAGCCAGTTCCTTAAAATCAATCAGTCTTTGTCTATGTATCTATCTGTCTGTCTGCCTATTCATCCATCTCACTGATTCTGTCTCTCTAGAGAACCTTGGCTAAGACACCTGTCCTCGGTCCAGTCCTTCAGGAATGCCCCAGGTCAGCTTGGTGCTTCTTGCTTGGAGACAGGCCCGGGGCCCAAGGAACTCATCCTTTCTGAGGACTCACTGGGTGACCGGGCCCTGGGGAGCTGGTGGACAGTATCTACATATGCCTGAAGCTCAGCCACATGTGGCCCAGAGCCTGGGAGCAGTCGCATCCCAGTGTGTGTGTGGCCATTTGGCTCTGGCCTCTTTGGGTGCAGCCAGGGAGAAGCAGGGGCTTATCTGTCTCCCTTGCTGGTGACCATGGCTTACACCTGGCCTTCTGGGGGATGTGGCTGGGTGACCTCTCCAGATGCTCGTGGGATGGGCAGAGCCAAGTACTCACCTTTCAGGCCCTCTGTGCTCATCAAGTTGGAGGGGAAATCCAGGTCCCGCCGGCCCTGCAGGGGAAAGGAGGGTGAGCAGCAGTCCCCACAGGGGAGTGGACCCAGGGGTGCCCTGAGCTGAGTCTGCTCACTCCCTGGCTGCATGGGGTGAGGGGCTGGGCCTCACCCGCCGGTATTTCTCACTGGTCTCTTTGGTGTGGATCTTGTCAATCAGCTTCTTCTGCTGGTTGAGCCGGTTCTCCCGTGCCCTCCGCTCTTCGATGAAGGATGCCTCTGCTTGGCTCATGTTCATCTGGGGACAGAGGGAAGTGTGGGGTGGTCTGTCCCACCAAGGTGACCAGTGGACTCCCAGGGCACAAAGTCCAGCAGCCAGCTGTCAGACCTCATCTTCACTGTCAGCCAACTGTTTCTTCCTAAAACGCTCATACACTTCATGAAACACTGGCTGCTACAGATTGAATTGTGTCCCCCTCTTCCCAACTATGTGTTGAAGTCCTAACCCTGTACCTGTGAATATGACACTGCTTAAAAATAGGGGTTTTCTTTTTTTATGTTAATTAAGTCATACTGGAATAAGGTGGGTCCTAAACCTAATCGCTTCTGAGTGGTGTCCTATAAAAACAGCAGAACAGACACACGCAGGGGAAGACACAGAAGCACCTATGAGCAAAGGAACACCAAGGGTTGCTGGAGACACCAGAAACTGGAAGAGGTACCCACAGAATGAACCGACACAGCTGAGACCCCGATTTGGACGTGAAACTTATAGAACTGTGAAAAAATAAATTTTTGTCCTTTAAAGCCACGTGCTTGTGGTATTTTTTGTTACGGCAGCCCCAGGACATGTCAACAAGGACCGTGCCTGCCTCGGTCGCTGCCGTCTCCGCGGAGCCCTGCAGGGGCCTTGGCACACAGCGGGTGGGTGAGGGACCCCATCCCCAGCCAGACCCATTCTCTCCACCCTACCCCTGCCTCGTGTCTCCTGTGTGATGTCTCCTGTGTGATCCCAGTAGAATCCTCTGTCCAGGTTATGGGGAGCGGGGGTGCCTGAGCAGAGGCTGAGGGGCAGCCGCTACATTTCCCCCAGGCTGGACAGATCTGGGATGACCCTGGAGGCCTCCAGCACTAGGACCTGTAGCTCACCTTGACCTCGTCCGTGATCATCATGGCATCTCGGGACAGAACTGTCATGTCTGATAGCTCCGAGCAGTATCTGACCACAAGGTTTTGCAGTTTGTCCAGCTGTGTGGGGTATTCTGCCAGCTCCTATGGTGAAAGGCCAGGTAGGTGGGCACAGAGCTGGCCCTCCTGCAGTTCTACCATCCCACACTCAGGGGACCTGGCCTGCCCCCTACCCTCCTCCCCCAGACTGTGTGAGCGTTGAGGATAGTGGTGGGGACTCCAATTAGGCGGTGCTCCCTGGACAAGGGCTGGAGGCCTGGGGCCTGAGACCCCCACTTCTCATGGCCAGAGGGGCTCCCTGGGATTCGGGGTGCAGAGGAGGGCTGCGTGGCCGGTAAGGGGGGCTCACTTTCTTCAGATACTCCAGCAGGCCCACATACAGCAGGTGGATGTTCTGGCTTGTGGTGATTTTGATCATGGTCTTTTCAATGTTGTTCTCCAGCTGGCGGATGATCTGGGGAGGCCGGAGGGTACGAGGGAGCACGCTCCAGGGGCCGAGGGCGCGGGGGAGCACGCTCGGGGGGCCGAGGGCGCGGGGGAGCACGATGGGGGGGCCGAGGGCGCGGGGCAGCACGCTCGGGGGGCACTTACCAGGGAGGAGCAGGACACTGAGCCACAGGGCGTTCGACCTCAGCGCTCTCCCAGGGGGTCGTACCCGTCCAGCCCCACGGAGCCCCGCCCTTCCAGGTGCCCCGCCCCTGCTCATGGAGCCCCTCCCCTCCCGCGGAGCCCCGCCCCTGCGCGTGGAGCCCCGCCCCCGCTCAGGAGCCCCGCCCCACCCTCGCGGGCGCACCTGCAGCAGCCGCAGCTCCTCCTTGGTGGCGTCGGGCTGGCCCTCCAGACTGGCGAGCTCCAGCCGCATGCTCTCCAGCTTCTGCCCGCGCCGCCGCACCAGGTGGACCAGCACGTTGTGCACGTTCACGCGGTCGAAGACGTACTTGCACAGCTTCTCCCGCGCCACCTGGGTCGAGGAGGGCACGGCCGCTCATGGTGCGCGGCGCTCGCTGAGGGCCCCGGCTGGAGAAGCCGCGGGGCGTCAGGAATCCCTGAGGTCGGGGGCTGCCCCGCACCCCCACTGCGTGGGGCGGAAGGCACGGGATGCGCAGGGCTGAGGGCTCCCCTTCCTGTCTCCTTGCCTCCATGGTGCAGCGGCAGTGAGCCAGCCGCACGGGCAGGTCGGTCCCGCAGGCCTTGGAGATGGTCCAGTGGTCGTACTGCGGAAAGGCGGCAGCTGAGCCAGGGAGGGCCCTCTGCGTCGCACCCCTGCGCCTGTTGCCCAGGGGCTCGTCTGTTCTCTGCCAGCCCAGCGGCTAAACCTCTGCTCCGGGGGCCGCAGGGAGCAGACAGCTACAGGATCCCATCCCGGCCATTCCGGCTCAGAGCTGACGGCTGGAGAGGAGGGCCCAGGCCTCCCCTCCTGACCACAGAGCCAGAGGGGCCCTGCTGTAGGGGGTGGCCCAGGACCGGACTGCTTCTCGGCCAGCCTGCCCTAACGGATGCTGGGTCGTCCGGGGAGTGACTGGAGCCCCAGGACCAATGCTAAGGAGCCTCTCCCCGAGATGCCCTGGCTCCAGAAATGAGGTGCTGCCGTCCCTGTGTGTGTGTATGGGCGGCTGCTTCTGCACGTGCCTGCCCCACCCCAGCCAATGGGGTGTGAGGGGTCGGCACCTTCTTGGCCAGAGCCCACTCTTGGGCTCCGTGGCGGATGTTGTCACGTAGGAGCGCCATGGTTGCCTTGTTCTTGACCGTCTTCTCTTTGACGGACTGGATCTGCAGCGCCCGGCACTGCTCTGGGGGCAGGGAGAGGACAGGGTGTGGGCTAAGGGCCTGGCAAGGGACTCCCAGGTGTGGAGACGACTGGGACTAGGGGCACTACCCAGCAATTGGGTGTCCTGGGAGGACTTGGCCTGGGGGGGGGGGGTCAGGATGTCATCCTCTCCGCAGAAGCAGGTGCTTGCCTTCCTGTCCTCTCTGCCTTTGGGACCGTAACGCTCTTAAACTCACAGGCCCGCCTGAACCCCCAGTACTCCCCAGAGCCTGTACATGGCAGGGCCCTTTGATCACCCCCTGCCCTGTTTTGGGGAGGGCGCTAGGGTAACCCACTAGCCCCACTTGTCCCGGGCCGTCCCAGCTTTACAATGGAAAGTCCTGCGCCTGGGGCGGCAGCCAGCGGGCAATTCCAGCAGCTGGCCTACCCTGGAGCCGTGTGATGGTCTTCAGCTCCTGGATCTGTTCCTCCATGTCCCCTTCCTTATACATCTTCATGGCGGCCCCCGGGGTCCTCAAGTGCTCTCTGCACGCCCACCCTCCGCTCTGCTGGCTCAGATAATCCCGGGCCTCTCCAGCCCATTGTGATGTGTGCCGGGTCCTCCACGCCCAGGGAACCTGGAATGCCAGGCCTGCCTTGCCCCACCCCCACCCTCTGCTCCCAGGAGTCACACCTGGGGTCATACCCAGGACACTGTACAGACTGCTCAGGAGCTCTGCCTGGGTTGAGGTGCCTCTTACTTCCACATGGGGGTGATTCGTGTGATGATTTGGCACCGCACCTCACATCCGCACCCCTGTGCCTCCCTGCCCCGCCCCCACCACAGCTCCAGGCTCTCCTCCACAAATCGGCAAGACAGAAATTCCTAACTATTCCAACCGTAATTGCCTCAGGGACTCTCCACTGCCCACCCCCATGTTCAAACTCAGAAGCCCTGGGTGACCTGGCTCATGAGACCCCAGCCTGTGCCTCAATACCCTACCCCTTCCCCATCCTGACCTCTGCCAGCTACCGGCAGCCCGCCCTGTCCCCCTGCCTCCCTGGGGCTCCTGGGCCTTGGTTCAGATGGCACTTACTCCAGAAGAGTGTTTTCCTCATCTCCGTGCACTTCCAGCTTCCTGGGACTTTAGGGGCATACATGGTTGGGGTTATTTTTCCCCAATCATGGCCTTCAATGGTGTGCTGTTACAGCACCCGCCTTGCCTTTTAGTGACCTCATGCACAAGTCCCTTACTTTTCTGGTCATTTTCCATTTTTAAAAAGTCAGTTCATTCAGCAATACAAAAAATGTGCTTTCAGGCCATAAAAAGACCCGGAGGAAGCTTCAATGCACATTGCTAAGTGAAAGGAGCCAGTCTGAAAAGGCTACACACTGTGTGAGTCCAAGCACTGGACACTCTGGAAAAGGCAAAGCTAAAGAGACAGTGATTGCCAGGGGCTCCAGGGGTGGGAGCCAAGGGATGAGCAAGTGGAGCCCAGGGCGCTTCTAGGACAGTGACACTATGTGACACTGTAATGGCAGGTATAAGACATTGTGTATTCATCACCACCCACAGTCCTGTACAGGCAGAATGAGCCTGAGGTCAACTATGGGCATTTGTCAATGAGAACGTATCAGTGTTGGTTCACCAGCTGTGACAAATGAATACCAGATGTTAATAATGGCAGGAACCGTGCTTATATGGGGACTCTGTGCTTTCTGTGCAATTTTTCTGTAAACCTAAAAATGCTGTAAAAATTAAAGTCTATTTAAAAAAAAAGTCCAGTCTGGTCCAACAATCCAAGCCCAGGCTCTACCCTCCTGCGTTGTGAAGACTCTGCCCTGGGTGTGGTCAGCCCACCTCCTCCTCTCTTGTCCTCCCCAGGATAGATTGGTGTGAGGCCGAGGCAGTCTGTTCACTGTCCCTCAATACCCATTGTCCCCTTCCTCAGATACAGAACCCCTGAACGTTAGTGTCTTAGTTATCTAGCGCTGTTACAACAAAAGCACCGCAGGTGGGTGGCTTTAATAAACAGAAATTTGTTTTCTCATGGTTTAGGAGGCTAGAAGTCTGAATACAGGGTGCCAGCTCTAGGAGACGGCTTTCTCTCTCTGTTGGTTCTCAGAGAAGGTCCTCGCCTCTTTAGAGCTTCTGTTCCTCATCCACCTTCCTGTGGCTTGGTGTCTCTCTTCCCCATCTCTCCTAGCTTGCTTCCTCGCTTTCGCAACCTGCTCTTTTTATATCTCTGAAGAGACTGATTTAAGACACACTACACTAATACTGCCAACATAAACATGTTGTTATTGTTGTTAGATGCCATGGAGTCAGTCCCAGCTCATAGCAACCCCATGTACACCACCACCAAACAGTGCCCAGTCCTGTGCCATCTTCACAATTGTTGCTATGCTTGAGCCCGTTGTTGCAGCCAATATGTCAATCCACTTTTTTGAGGGTCTTCTTCTCTTATTCTGGCCTTCTACTTTACCAATCATGGTGTCCTTTTCCCGGGACTGGTCCCTTCTGATAACGAGTCCAAATACACGAGACCAAGTCTCACCATGCTTGCTTGTTAGAAATACAAATTCTCAGCAGGTGTTCGAACTGGAACAACCCAGTTCAAGCTCCGAACAGCTCCATAGGATTTCCAAGGTTGTAATAATCTTTATGGAAGAAGCCCTCGTGGTGCAGTGGTTAAAGTGCTCCACTGCTAACCTAAAGGTGGATGGTTTGAGCCCACCAGCCATTCTGTGGAAGAAAGATGTTGCTGTAAAGATTACAGCCTTGGAAATACTATGGGGCAGTTCTACTCTGCCCTGTGGGTTACTATGAGTTGGAATCAACTTTATGGCAGTGGGTTTGGTTTGTTTGGGTTTGGTAATCTTCATCCCCCATGTGTCTGTCAGTTTGTGGTACTATGGGGGCCTGAGTGTTACTGTGATGCTGGAAGCTATGCCACTGGTATTCAGATACCAGCAGGGTCACCCATGGAGGACAGGTTTTAGCTGAGCTTCCAGACTAAGACAGACTAGGAAGAAGGACACGGCAGTCTACTTCTGAAAAGCATTAGCCAGTGAAAACCTTATAAATAGCAGCAGAACATTGTCTGATATAGTCCTTGAAGATGAGCCCCCCAGGTTGGAAGGCTCTCAGAAGATGACTGGGGAAGAGCTGCCTCCTCAAAGTAGAGTCGACCTTAATGATGTGGATGGAGTAAAGCTTTCGGGACCTTCATTTGCTGATGTGGCACAACTCAAAATGAGAAGAAACAGCTGCAAACATCCATTAATAATCAGAACCTGGAATGTACGAAGTATGAATATAGGGAAATTAGAAATCGTCAAAAATGAAATGGAATGCATAAACATCGATATCCTAGGCATTAGTGAGCTGAAATGGACTGGTATTGACCATTTTGAATTGGACAATCACATAGTCTACTATGCTGGAAATGACAACTCGAAGAGGAATGGTGTTGCATTCATCCTCAAAAAGAACGTTTCAAGATCTATCCTGAGGTACAACGCTGTCAGTGATAGGATAATATCCATACTTTTAAAAGGAAGACCAGTTAATACGACTACTATTCAAATTTACGCACCAACCACTAAAGCCAAAGATGAAGAAATTGAAGATATTTTTCAGCTTCTGCAGTCTGAAATTGATCAAACTTGCAATCTGGGTGCATTGATAATTACTGGTGATTGAAATATGAAAGTTGGAAACAAAGAAGAAGGATCAGTAGTTGGAAAATATGGCCTTGGTGATAGAAACAATGCCAGGGATGGAATGATAGAATTTTGCATGACCGATGACTTCTTCATTGCAAATATCTTTTTTCACCAACATAAACGGTGACTATACACATTTTTGGACCTCGCCAGAAGGAATACACAGGAATCAAAGTGACTACTTCTGTGGAAAGAGATGGTGGAAAAGCTCAATGTCATCAGTCAGAACAAGGCCAGGGGCCAACTGTGGAACAGACCATCAATTGCTCTTACGCAAATTCAAGTTGAAACTGAAGAAAATCAGAGCAAGTCCACAAGAGCCAAAATATGACCTGGAGTATATCCCACCTGAATTTAGAGACAATCTCAAGAATAGATTTGAAGCGTTGAGCACTAATGACTGAAGGCCAGACGAGTTGTGGAATGACATCAAGGACACCATACTCCTTCAACCACATGAAGAAAGGAAGAGGTCATTGAAAAGACAGGAAAGAAAGAAAAGACCAAAATGGATGTCAGAGGAGACTCTGAAACTTGCTATCGAACATCTAGCAGCTAAAGCAAAAGGAAGAAATGATGAAGTAAAAGAAATGAACAGAAGATTTCAAAGGGTGGCTTGAGAAGACAAAGTAAAGTATTATAATGACATTTGCAAAGAGCTGGAGATGGAAAACCAAAAGGGAAGAACACACTCGGCGTTTCTGAAGGTGAAAGAACTGAAGAAAAAATGCAAGCCACAAGTTGCAATAGTGAAGGATTCTACGGGAAATATATTAAACGACACAGGAAGCATGAAAACAAGATGGAAGAAATACACACAGTCATTATACCAAAAAGAACTGGTCGACATTCAACCATTTCAAGAGGTGGCATATGATCAGGAACCGATGGTACTGAAGGAAGAAGTCCAAGCTGCACTGAAGGCATTGGCAAAAAACAAGGCTCCAGGAATTGATGGAGTATCAATTCAGATGTTTCAACAAACAGATGCAGCGCTGGAAGTTCTCACTTGTCTATGTCTAGAAATTTGGAAGACAGCTACCTGGTCAGCTGACTGGAAGCCATCCGTATTTATGCCTATTCTCAAGAAAGGTGATCCAACTGAATGCGGAAGTTATTGAACAATGTCACTAATATCACACACATGCAAAGTTTTGCTGAAGATCATTCAAAAGCAGCTGCAGCAGTGTATCAACAGGGAACTGACAGAAATTCAGGGCGGTTTCAGAAGAGGACATGGGACCAGGGATATCATTGCTGATGTCAGATGGATCCTGGCTGAAAGCAGAGAATACCAGAAGGATGTTTACCTGTGTTTTATTGACTATGCAAAGGCATTCGACTGTGTGGATGATAACCAATTATGGATAACATTGTGAAGAATGGAAATTCCAGAGCACTTAATTGTGCTCATGAGGAATCTGTACATAGATCAAGAGGCAGTTGTTCGGACAGAACAAGGAGTGATTTAAAGTCAAGAAAGGTGTGCGTCAGGGTTGTATTCTTTCACCATACCTGTTCAATCTGTATGCTAAGCAAATAATCCAGGAACCTGGATTATATGAAGAAGAATGGGGCATCAGGATTGGAGGAAGACTCATTAACAACTTGCGTTATGCAGATAATACAACCTTGCTTGCTGAAAGTGAAGAGGACCTGAAGCACTTACTAATGAAGATCAAAGACCACAGCCTTCAGTATGGATTACACCTCAACATAAAATCCTCACCACTGGACCAAAAAGCTACTTCATGATAAACGGAGGAAGGATTGAAGTTGTCAATGATTTCATTTTACTTGCATCCACAATCAATGTCCATGGAAGCAGCATTCAAGAAATCAAAAAACACATTCCAATGGGCAAAACTGCTGCAAAGACCTCTTTAAAGTATTGAAAAAAAGCAAAGATGTCACCTTGAAGACTAAGGTGCACCTGACCCAAGCCATGGTATTTTCAATTGCATCATATGCATGTGAAACCTGGACAGTGAATAAGGAAGACCGAAGAAGAATTGATGCCTTTGAATTGTGGTGTTGGCAAAGAATATTGAATATAGCATGGACTGCCAGGAGAACGAACAAATCCATCTTGGAAGAAATACAACCAGAATGCTCCTTAGAAGCACGGATGGTTAGACTGCATCTTATATACTTTGGACGTGTTGTCAGGAGGGATCAGTCCCTGGAGAAGCACATCATGCTTCGTAAAGTACAGGGTCAACGAAAAAGAGGAAGACCCTCAACGAGATGGATTGACACAGCAGCTGCAACGGGCTCAAGCATAACAACGATTGTGAGGCTGGTGTAGGACCGGGCAGTGTTTCCTTCTGTGGTATGTAGGGTTACCAGGAGTTGGAACCGACTCAACGGCACCTAACAACAACAACAATCTTCATGAATGGGTGCTGGACTTTGTCAAATGCCTTTTCTGCCTCAGTTGATAAGATCAATTGGTTCTTGTCTTTGGTTTTATTTATGTGATGGATTACATTGTTTTTCTAATTTTGAACCATCCCTGCATACCTGGTATGAATCCCACTTGGTCATGGTGAATTATTTTTTGATATGTTGTTGAATTCTATTGGCTAGAATTTTGTTGAAGATTTTTGCATCTATGTTCATGAGGGATATTGGTCTGTAATTTTTTTTTTTTTTTTTTTGTGTTTTTTCTGGTTTTGGTATCAGGGTTATGCCGGCTTCATAGGATGAGTTTGGGAGTATTCTGTCCTTTTCCATGCTCTGGAATACCTTTAGTAGTAGTGGCGTTAACTCTTCTCTGAAGGTTTGATAGAATTCTCCAGTGAAGCCGTCAGGGCCAGGGCTTTTTTCTGTTGGGAGTTTTTCTATTACGTTTTCCATCTCTTCTTGTTATAGGTTTATTTAGTTGTTCTACCTAATTGTGTTAGTTTAGGTAGGTAGTACATGTCTAGAAATTTGCTTGTTTCCTGTAGGTTTTCAAATTTGTTGGGAGTACGAGTTTTCATAGTATTCTGTTATGATTCTTTTAATTTCAGTTGGGTCTGTTGTGATACTGCCCATCTAAGGGTTTGGTAATCTTCATGAAAGTGTACTGCCACATCTTTCTCCCATGGAGCTGCTGGTGGATTTGAACTGCCAGCCTTTTGGTTAGTGGTGAGTGCTTAACCACTGCGTCACCAGGGCTCCTTCAACCACAGACATAGGAGTTAGGATTTATAATACTTGTTTTGGGGGGATACAGGGCCGTATTTCCTAGGCTTCCTTGCATCAGAAGTGACCATGTGACAGCTGCTGCAGCCATCTTGGACGATGTGATAGTGGAGAACACGCTAAATGGAGCCTGAGTTCCTGAACGCGCATCTGCCCTGGACTGCCCACTTGGTCTTTTACATGAAAGAAAAATAAAACCCTAGCTTGGTTAAGCCACTGTTATAGTGGACTTTCTCTCATGTTGCACTTCTTTCAACAGATTCCCTGGTGCCCCAATAAATATTCTTTTGAGGGACAGGAATAGGGACAAAGCAGGGGCTGGAGCAGCACGGGCCTGAGCTGTGTGTGCCTGTAGACATCAGCTGTAAGGGACATAGGGTTTGCCAAGATTTTGTACAATCTCTGCCTCTTCCTCTTGTAGGGTGTAGGTGAGGCGGGGTAGTCTTGCCGGCTCTTGAGTTTGCATTTTATATGCAGAGCTCCAAAAGGCTGGCTCTGTTGGCATCCCTGGGTGGTGCAGTTAAGCACTTGGCTACTAACCAAGAGGTTGGTGGTTGGGCCCTGACAAGGAACACAACAGAGAATCCTAGACGGAGCAGGAGAAAAGTGTGGAGCAGAACTCAAATTCATGTAAAAAGACCAGACTTCATGGTCTGACAAACATTGGAGGAACCCCTGAAACTATGGCCCCTGGACACTCTGTTAACCCAGAACTAAAACCATTCATGGAGCCCACTCTTCAGACAAGGATTAGACAGGAAAACAAAATGAAAATAATGCTTGTGAGAAGTGTGTTTCAATCAGATACAGGAGACCAAATGGGTGGCTCCTGTCCGGAGACAGGATGAGAAGGCATGAAGGGACAGGAACTGGCTGAATGGACACAGGGAACCCAGGGTGGAAGGTGGACAGTGCTGTCACATTGCAGGGATTGCAACTAACGTCACAAAACAATATGTGTAGAAATTTTTGTGTGAGAAGTTAACTTGAGCTGTAAGCTTTCACTTAAAGCACACAAAAAGAAAAAAGGAAATAAAAAAGGGTTAGCCATTGGAATCCACTTAGACGGGCTTGAGCAAAAAGTTTACTTTTTTACTTCTCCAAGGTCACAACCATTGAAAAACTGGCCCACACAGGGGGTCAGCATGGCAGCACATGAACAGGTTTTTTGGTTTCTCTGTGCTCCTCACCTGCCCCTCCCCTGGAGAGAAGTGCCTTAATCTGATTGGTGAGTTTGGAATAATAACCAGGTGGGTTAGCCCAGCCACTCCTTCTCCCTTGTCTCTTGGAAACCAGGCTATAGGTGGGGCTACATACATTCTGCTCTGCTCCTCCATGCCACCTTTACAGACACAGACCGCCATGCAGAAAGGCCTCAGTGTCCAACAGGGCTACCTGGGCAGGTGGGAGTGTCCAATTCTGTGATGGTTAAGGTTGTGCGTCAGCTTGGCTGGGCCATGATTCTCAGTGGTTTGGCAGTTATGTAATGAAGTAATCATCTCCACGATGAGATCTGATATAATCACCTCCATGATGAGATATGCTATCAGCGGCCAATGAACCGAAAGGGTGTTTCCTTGGGGATGTGGCATGTATTCAACACACAGACTTTCTGGCAAAGCTCACTCACTGGCTTTTGCTTTGCTTTGAATCCTGCATCTGGCTCACCATCATCTGACCTTCAGTTCTTGGGACTTGAGTCAGCATCCTGCCATCTGACCTGTGGATCTTGGGTTCATTAGCCCCTGCGGCTACGTGAGTCAGGAGAAGCCTCCAGCCTGATGCCTGACCCATGAACTTGGGACTCTACAGCCTCTACAACCATGTGAGCCATTTCCTGACATGAATCTCTTTCTCTCTCTCTCTCTATACACTTCACTGGTTTTGCTTCTCTAGAGAACTCAGCCTATGGATTGAATTGTATTCTGCCAAAAAATATGTGTCAACTTAGCTAGTCCGCGATTCCCAGTATTTTGTCATTTGATGTGATTTTCCCATGTGCCGTAAATCCTACTAGCACTGGTGGCACAGTTGTTAAGCAATGGGCTGCTAACCAAAAGGCTGACAATTCAAATCCACCAACTGCTCCTGGAAACCCCGTGGGACAGTTCTACTCTGTCCTATAGGGTCACTGTGAGCTGGAATCAACTCAACGTCAATGGGTATCTACACGTATGTGTCTTAGTTACCCAGTGTTGCTATGACAGAAACACCACGTGTGGATGGCTTTAACAAACAGAAATTTATTCTTTCATAGTCTAGTAGGCTAGATGTCTGAATTCAGGGTGCCAGCTCCAGGGGAGGGATTTTTCTCTGTTGGCTCTGGGGGAAGGTCCTTGTCATCAATCTTCCCCCAGTCTAGAAGCTTTTCCATGCAGGAACCCTAGGTCCAAAGGATGTGCTCTGCTCCGGACTTGCTTTCTTGGTTGTATGAGGTCTGGTGTCTCTCCGCTCATTTCTCTCTTCTGTATCTCAAGAGACTGGCTTAAGACGCAATCTAATCAGGTTGAGTCCTAACTCATTAACATAACTCTAATCCTGTCTCATTAACACCATAGAGGTAGGATCCACAACACATAAGAAAATCATATCAGGTGACAAGATGGTGGACAATCACACAATATTGAGAGTCACGGCTCAGCCAAGTTGACATTTTTGGGAGACACAATTCAATTCATGACATTCCACTCTTTGGCCCCCAAAATTCTGCCCTTGCCACATGTAAAACATATTCGCGTCATACGTATGTATGATGTTAATGGGGTGGGATTAGCAGCAGTTATATTAATGAGGCAGGACTCAATCTACAAGATTACATTGTCTCTTAAGCCAATCTCTTTTGAGATAGAAGAGAAAAAAGCTAGCAGAGAGACATGGGAACTTTATACCACTGAGAAACAAGGGTTAGGAGAACAGCACAACCTTTCGACTGGAGCTCCTGTGCTGAAAAGCTCCCTGACCAGGGAAGATTGATGACAAGGACCTTCCCCCAGAGCTGACAGACAGAGATAGTCTTCCCCTGGAGCTGGCACCCTGAATTCAGACTTCTAGCCTCCTAGATTGTGAGAGAATAAATTGTCTTTGTTAAAGCTATCCACTTGTGGTATTTCTGTTAGAACAGCACTAGATGACTAAGACAGATACCCTGCAATAGCAACGGCGTCGTAATCTTACTCTTTTGTTTCTCTGCTGGTTTAGAGCTCAGGCTGGAAAATAGAGAAGCTGTTTACTGGCCCTGAAACCCCCAACACCAGCTGTCACTTCTGACTTCCTGGGGATGCAGGAGCCAGATGGGGGTACCAGAGGCACAGGAGACTGCAGAAGGCCCCCTCACCGCTCCCCAGAGCTGCTGCCCCCAGAAGCACCACAGGCCACAGTAGTCTTGGCTCAAGATGTCGACCATGTTTCTGGAGGCCAACACCACCCCAGGGGACAGCCCTTTCTGGTCTGATCTCCTGGGCAGGGACCCGGCTTGAGCCACAGGAGTCTTCACAGGTGTGTGGGACCTGGCCACGTGTGTGTGCAGGGGACATTCGTGGGGCCCATAGGGCATGGTGAGGGTCTGTGCGAGGTAGGGAGGGCCAGGCTGGGGCAGCAGGAGGTGCTGAGGGCTGTGTTCCTGGATTCTCTCTCTGGACCTTCTGAACCCCCACTGGGTCTCTCCTAGCTGTGCTGATCTGTAAAAGACACAGGGAGGCAGCTGGGATCACATGGACCCCAGAGTTAGGGGTTCCAGTACCAATTTTTCTGTGGCAAGAAGAAAAGCAGAAAGCGGACCCAGGTCTGAATCAGTCCTGTTGGTGCTTGACACAGAGCCCCACCCCCCAGCTGGTCTTCTTGGGGTGTCCGTAATGGCTACGTGACCCTGCCTGTACTCTGTACCCCACCCCCTCTGGGTCTGCCTCCTTCTACTCTGTTGTCCATTAAGGGGCAAGGTCCAGCTTGGGGCTCCTGGGCACCGGAGCCTCAGGTGCTAATCCCCACTCCCCCGGCCATCTCACCTGTGCCTGCATCTTTGGGGAGCTGCCCTGTCTCCAGGAAGAGCCAGAGGTTGCTGCATTTCTGGGTCTCCACTCGTGTCACCGCGTAGCTGGCCACTGAGCCTGTGACTGAGAGAGGTTGGGGGCAGGTGGAGACAAGTAGAGACAGGTGAGAACAGGCGGCGGCAAGTAGGGGTAGGTGAGAGCAGGTGGGGGCACATAGAGATAGATGGGAGCAATTGGGAACAGGTGGGAGCAGGTGAGGGTAGGTGGGAGCAGGTGGGGTCGGGTGGGGGCAAATAGAGACAGCTGGGAGCAGGTAGGGGCAGGTGGAGACAGTAGGAGTGGGGACAGTTGGGGGCAGGCAGGCTGGAGGCCTCAGCCTGGGCACAGACTACTTCTGCAGACAGTGGTGGGTGGGCTCAAGCACTAAGACTGGGGACCCATCCCTGGAGGGTAGGGATGCCCCAACAACAGCCCTCCACCCCGAGGAGAACCCACCCCCGCTGAAGAGCCAGAGTCACCACTGGCAAGTCGGGTGCCGTCCAGGGGCCCCAGGCACCGGCCGTCGGGTACCCACCCACGGCCACCAGCACGGTCCACCGCAAGGGGCACGCAAACTTCCTGTGTATAAGCATCTGCAGGCCGAAGGCTGCACCGGTGCCTGCCAAGACCAAGGCCCCGTCAGCCAGCCGCCTCCGGCTCGGGACCCTGGTGCTCGGGACCCTGGTGCGGTCTGAGGGCACCCGTCGGCCCCCCGTACAACCCGGTTCCACCCTGCGGCCAGGTGACTTGGCGCCACCTCCTGGGAAGTCAGGGTAAGGCAGGAGGGCGAGGCCGCTCCACTCCCCCGACACCTGGACCCAGCGTACCTGTGACAAAGGTGAGAACGCCCTTTACGAAGGCCTTTGACTGGCACACAGCATACTCCCCGAGTCCCTGGGGGTGTGGAGGGGGAAGGCTCAGGTCCCCGATCCCTCTTCCTTCACCGCCCCTTGTCCCTCCTTTGGGCACGTTCTGGCCGTGGGGGGCGAGGACTTGCCGCAGTGACACCTTGGGGCTGGGATACCTTCCCCTCCCCCTATACCCACCAAGGACACCCGACCCTAC
Source organism: Elephas maximus indicus (assembly GCF_024166365.1). NCBI lineage: Eukaryota > Metazoa > Chordata > Mammalia > Proboscidea > Elephantidae > Elephas > Elephas maximus. The sequence goes on from NC_064827.1 coordinate 1,632,490, forward strand.
AGCAAGAGGGTTTCCCTTCCCTCCCTCCTCCCCGACGGGGGCACCCCACCGCCCGCACACCCAGCCTCCCGCCCAGCTCAGCGTCTGAGGCCCGGGGCCCGTGGGCTAGCTCGGCTCTCTCACCGGGTGCTTGGCGGCCACGGCGTCGTCCACCCTGGACAGCCCCAGAGTCACCATGGCTGGCGGCGCGCGGGGAGCAGGAGGGCCAGCGTAAAGCCAGCGGAGAGGGCTGGGGCGGCGGGAGGGCGGAGCCGGGGTGGAGCCTGCGCAGTGTCAACGGAGAGGTCGGAGAAGGGAGGGGGCGGAGCCGGGGCGGAGCCTGCGCAGTGTCAACGGAGAGGTCGGAGAAGGGAGGGGGCGGAGCCGGGGCGGAGCCTGCGCAGTGTCAACGGAGAGGTCGGAGAAGGGAAGAGGGGGCGGAGCCTGCGCAGTGTCAACGGAGAGGTCGGAGAAGGGAGGAGGGGGCGGAGCCGGGGCGGAGCCTGCGCAGTGTCAACGGAGAGGTCGGAGAAGGGAGGAGGGGGCAGAGCCTGGTATGGTCCCGACCCTGTAGATGGGTGGTATGAGAGGGGGCGGGGCCTGATCTGAGGGGCGGAGCTTATGGGTGGGGCGGCCTCAGTTACCGCCCCATTCCACTCTTCCCAGAAAAGGAGGCACTTAGCTTTATTACCTGAATGCAGAGGCATAGCTTTCAGCTTCACAGTAACACACAAGCGCCCACAGTAGGACAAACTGACAGAACTGATGAAAAAATTCAAGCCTCGAGTTGCAATAGTGAAGGATCCCGTGGGGAAAATGTTAAATGACGCAGGAAGCATCAAAAGAAGATGGACGGAATACACAAAGTCATTCTACCAAAAAGAATGGGTCGATATTCAGCCATTTCAAGAGGTGGCATACGATCAGGAACCGACGGTACTGAAGGAAGAAGTCCAAGCTGCTCTGAAGGCACTGCCGAAAAGTAAGGCTCCAGGAACTGATGGAATATCAACTGAGATGTTTCAACAAACAGATGCAGCGCTGGAGGTGCTCACTCGTCTATGCCAAGAAATATGGAAGACAGCTTCCTGGCCAACTGACTGGAAGAGATCCATATTTATGCCTATTCCCAAGAAAGGTGATCCAACCAAATGTGGAAATTATAGAACAATATCATTAATATCACACGTAAGCAAAATCTTACTGAAGATCATTCAAATACGGCTGCAACAGTATATCAACAGGGAACTGCCAGAAATTCAGGTTGGTTTCAGAAGAGGACGTGGAACCAAGGATATCATTGCTGATATCAGATGGATCCTGGCTGAAAGCAGAGAATAGCAGAAGGATGTTTACCTGTGTTTTATTGACTATGCAAAGGCATTCGACTGTGTGGATCATAACAAACTATGGATAACACTGGGAAGAATGGGAATTCCAGAACACTTAATTGTGCTCATGAGGAACCTTTACATAGATCAAGAGGCAGGTGTTCGAACAGAACAAGGAGACTGATGGGTTTAAAGTCAGGAAAGGTGTGTGTCAGGGTTGTATTCTTTCACCATACCTATTCAATCTGTGTGCTGAGCAAATAACATGAGAAACTGGATTATATAAAGAAGAACGGGACATCAGGATTGGAGGAAGACTCATTAACAACTTGCGTTATGCAGATGACACAACCTTGCTTGCTGAAAGTGAAGAGGACTCGAAGTGCTTATTAATGAAGATCAAGGACCACAGCCTTCAGTATGGATTACACCTCAACATAAAGAAAAAAATCCTCACAACTGGGCCAATAAACAAAGTCATGATCAAGGGAGAAAAAATTGAAGTTGTCTAGGATTTCATTTTACTTGGATCCATAATCAATGGCCATGGAAGCAGCAGTCAAGATATCAAAAAACGCATTGCATTGGCTAAACCTGCTGCAAAGGACCTCTTTAAACTGTTGAAGAGCAAAGGTGTCACCTTGAAGACTAAGGTGCGCCTGACCCAAGCCATGATATTTTCAAACGCATCATATGCATGTGAAAGCTGGGCAATGAATAAGGAAGACTGAAGAAGAATTGACGCCTTTGAATTGTGGTGCTGGCGAAGAATATTGAATATACCGTGGACTGCCAAAAGAACGAACAAATCTGTCTTAGAAGAAGTACAGCCGGAATGCTCTTTAGAAGCAAGGATGGCGAGACTGCGTCTCACACACTTTGGACGTGTTGTCAGGAGGGATCAGTCCTTGGAGAAGGACATCATGCTTGGCAGAGTACAGGGTCAGCGGAAAAGAGGAAGACCTTCAACAAGGTGGATTGACACAGTGGCTGCAACAATGAGCTCAAGCATAACAACGATTGTAAGGTTGGCTCAGGACCGGGCAGTGTTTCGTTCTGTTGTGCATAGGGTCGCTATGCGTTGGAGCCAACTCGACGGCACCTAACAACAGCAACCGTTCTTATCATGGGAGGGGACTTGCACACAGGCACAATACTCATTTGTTTAAGGACCACAGCAAGGAATTAAATCTCTTGAAAATGACCATGGAGGCCGCGATTAATTTCTTTTAGCAAATTAGTACTGGGCATATTATGCCCTTGCTTGGAACCGGCTCTGAGCTAGGGGCCAGGTAGGCGGAGGAGGAGTACGTGCCGTCCCTGAACCTGTTGATCCCAGGGAGTGGTCCTGGGCACCCTACCTGGTGGGGGACAGTGGCTTGGGGCACAGGCTAGGGCAGCGTCTGGGGCAGGGGCGAGGCCCTGCTGGCCATAGAGCTGCTGGGGGCTTGCTGCTCCAGGTGAGGCTGCAGGGGGACAGCACACGCCCTGCTGCCAGGTCCCTGTTTTCTTGGCCACTCCCCTACCTTGGCTCCACCAAGCGCGGCCGCAGGAAGCCCTCCTGTCCTCGGCTCCGAGGCGCCCTCGCCGTCCAGCAGCCGCCATCGGCGCCCATGCCTCAGAGCTCCTTACAGTCGGCAATCGGGGAGGCGGATGGTGTGCCAGCCAGTCAGGGCACCACGCACGCCAGCACATCCTTGCACCGGCAGGGAGGGCCTGGGGTGCGCTGGCTTGGGGAAGGGTCCCCCTGCACCTGGCCCTAAGGGTCCAGCCTCCAGCTAACAGTCATGTGGGGCAAAAGTAGAGGCCAGGGTGGGCTGAGCCCTGGGGTTCAGGTGGGGAGCTGGGGTAATTCACCTTTCTGACACATCACATCCTGCAGTTCCTTCTCACCTGGGCAGGAGAGCTGGTGACTTTCTCTCTGTCCGACCCTCCACAGCCGCAGATGGCACCATGGCATGAATGCCCCTGGGAAGGTTAAGGTTGTGTGTCAGTTTGGCTGGACCATGATTTTCAGTGGTTTGGTAGTTATGTAATGATGTAATTTGGCAGTTACGCAATGATGTAATCATCCTCCATGAGGTGCTCTGATTATGATCAGCCAATCAGTTGTAAGGGGAGTTTCCTCAGGGATGTGGCCTGCATCCAATATATATGGACGCTCTGGCAAAGCTCGCTTGCTTGTTCTGAATCCTGCATCTGGCTCGTCATCATCTGACCTCCAGTTCTTGGCAGTTGAGTCAGTGGTCTGGTGTATTGCCTGTTGATCTTGACAGTCATCAGTCTTCATGGCCTGTGAGCCAGCAGCCTGCTGTCTTACCTGCTGACCTTGGGTTTGTCAGCCCTTGCAGCTACCTGAGTCAAGAGAAGCCTCCAGCCTGACGCCGGACCCACAAACTTGGGCCTTGTCAGCCTCTACTACTCTACAACTCAACAAGGTGGATTGACACAGTGACTGCAACAATGAGCTCAAGCATAACAACGATTGTAAGGATGGCTCGGGACTGAGCAGTGTTTAGTTCTCTTGTGCATAGGGTTGCTATGACTCAGAACTGACTTGACGGCACCTAACAACAACACAACTGCGTGAGCCATTTCCTTGAGATAATCTCTGTATATATACATATATGTGCTTCATTGGTTTTCCTTATCTAGAGAAGGACATCATGTTTGGTAAAGTAGCCCAACCAAAAAAAAAAAAAAAAAACCCAGTAAAGTAGAGGGTCACCACAAAAGAGGAAGACCCTCAACGAGATGAATTGACATGGTGGCTGCAACAATGGGCTCAAGCATAACAACGATTGTAAGGATGGTGCGGGACCAGGCAGTGTTTCACCCTGTTGTACATAGGGTTGCTGTGAGTCAGAACTGACTTGATGGCACCTAACGACAACAGAGAACCCAGCCCAAGACAGCCCTATAGCCCTCCCTTGCATGATGAGTGCACCACCCACCCCCACACTGGTTGCTTGGCCCTGTCAGCACCTGTTCTCCCCCTGCCACTGCCTGCTCCAGGGATCCCCTCCAGAGCTGCGGATTGGGCTGGGCTGAGTGCTCCCTTCAGGGCCTCCTTGGCCATGGGTCCTTCCTGCTCTCCTGTTTCACAGCCCAAGTCCCTGGGGCCCCCATGAGGAAACGAACTTGTGGCCTTCCAGGGGTCCCGGATTGGAGTGGTACTCACCCAGCATGCTGCATCGCCCTTGCCACTGTTCTCCCCTGCAGAGAACATGGTGCTAGTCTGGTCATGTGGCACCTCCCCCTCATATTAGGCTGGGTTCTGTAGAGAAGCAAAAGCAGTAAAGTGTATAAATATATATACTCATATCAAGGAAATGGCTCACAAGGTTGTGGAGGCTGGAACATCCCAAGTCCCTGGGTCAGGAATCATGCTGGAGGCTTCTCCTGATTCACATAGCTGCAGGGACTGACAAACTCAAGATCGATAGGTCAGACGACAAGGCTTTGGCTCACAGGCTTCAAAGACTGATGAATGCCAAGATTGGCACCAAGATGGCAGGTAAGCTCCTAGCTCAAGTCCCAAGAACTGGAGGTCAGGTGAACAGGAGCCAGCCGCAGAATCCAGAGTGAGCAAAAGCCCACAAGCCTTGCCAGAAAGTCCACCTATTTTGGACACTGGCCACACTCCCAAGGAAACTCCCTTTCAACTGAGTGGCTGCTTATAACAGATCCCATCATGAAAGTGATCACATTATATCAGATCTCATCATGGAGGTGATCACATCATCACATAACTGCCAGACTACATCAGAACTGCTGACCACTGAGGATCATGGCCCAGCCAAGTTGACACACAACCTTAACAATCACTCCCCCCTGTCCACCAGGGACACACAGCCCCCTCTAGGCCATAGGCCCCAGAACTGACATGGGAGGAGGCCTGGGCGGGGCTGGGCTGCAGCCCCTTCCTGTCTGTGCCTCTGGTGCCTTAGAAGTTCTGGGCTGTGTTGCTGGGAGACCCCTTCACATGGACTAGGTCGGGGGGTCCAGAGACCATCTCCTTCTCTGTCCTCAAGGCTCCCTTTGGAGCAGACAATACCTCTACTTGAGACCTCTCCCCTGAGCTGTCTCTCCTGGCCCCTCTGTACCCCAGGGGGTGGCCTTGGCCACAGCCTCCCCTCTGACTCCAGGGTTGCCCATAGCCCCTGGCGCTCATGTGGGCAGAAGGGGGCTCTCCCGGTGCAGGCCCTGCCAGGAGGGGGCACCTAGCTCCTGGGGAGGGGCCACCTCCACCTCCTCTCCTCTGAAGAACGTGTGAGGTGTGTGTGTGTGTGCGAGGATGTAAACATGTCTGTGTGAGTGTGATGGTGTGCACATGTGCGTGCGTCTGCATGTGTGTACGTGTGCACACGTGTGCGAGTGCACTGTGCGTGCATGCATGTGTTCATGCGTGTGTGCAGGGGTGGTGGGAGGGGGCCCATGCACCCTGATTATTGGGACACGGAGGGACAGAGCTGGCCAGGCCTGGGTGGAGGAGGGGCTGGAAGATGGGGTGCGAGGGACAGCCAGCTCTGCTCCCCCACCTCCCGCCAGGCCCTGGGACACATGGGCAGACCGGCAGACAGACTGACGGGGGCCTGGCTGGCCCCATCTTCCTGGGCTGCCTGCGGCACCTCGCTTTCCTGTAAACACAAGCACCCACTTGACCCTGCCCACTGGGTGGGGTAGGGAGGGCTAACCAGGGCGCAGGGACCCACAGCCCATCACCTAGTTCAAGTGGACAGGTGAAGCCTCAGGGCGAGTGGAGGGGGAGGGTTTCCCACATTTCACACCAGCGGGCCAGGAAGAGCAGGGCAGCCTTGGAGGACGACGCCCTTATCCTGGGCCCCCACATCCACCATCTTCACCTCTGCACACAAAGGTGGGGCTGCAGGTTGCCCCCCCCACTTTATGAAGGTTGTCTTGTGTCAGCCCACAGCCCAGGAGGTTTCCACCAGGACCAGCCTCTCGTCCTTCCCGGTGCTGCCTCCCACTGCTCGGGCTGGAGGGTGTGTGTGTGCATACGTGTCTGTGCACGTGTGCCTGTGTGAGTGTGCACTTGTGTGTATGCACATATGTACATGTGGGCATGTGCACATATGTACAGGCATGTTCACATTTGTGTGGGTATCTGTATGTGCCTATGTGGGTGTGTGCATTTGTGTGCGTGCGTGCGTGTGTGTGTGTGTGTCTGTGTATGTGTGGAGTGGTCAGCAGAGCTCCAGGTTTTCTGGGCCAGGCCCCGTAGCCCTGGCACCCTGCCCACCAGCTGTATGGCCTTTGCAGGCTCTCTGTTCCCTCAGCCTCAACTTGCTCCTTGCTCTGGGACAATGACAGCTCCCACCCAGCCGGCTGTGCCGGACAGAGGCCTGGGCCAAGATTGTAGTGCTGCCAGCCATTGCTAGGAGCTTTTGCATAGGGCAGGAGGCCCTCACAAAGCTGCCCATCAATGCTCCCAGGGTATATGGCTTCCAGAAAAAGCCCTACTGGCAAGGCGTAGTCAGGGGCACGCTGCGTGGTGGTCCCTGGGGCTCTGCTCACCCTGCTGCTCAGCCTCCCCGCCCCCAGCTCCTGGGTGGCCTGAGTGACCCTCCCGTTGTGGTCACCCAGCCTGAACACGTTCTTCCACCTCCAGCGGCCCTCTCCCCGGAACAAGCCTTGCAGCCCCACAGGCCCCTCTCGCCCAGGGCCAGAGGGGAGAAGAGGATGAGGTGAGCTGTGAGGGTCCACAGGGCAGACCACCCAATTGCTGCATGTTCCCTGCTCCCTGCACCAGATCTGCACCCTCCTTGGCACTCTGGCTCCCTGATGAGGTACGTGGCCCCGCTCAGAGGGGGCAAGGTGGGCTGCATCTGGCCTGCCTACCCCCACTGCAAGCCTTTCTTCCCAGAAATGTGGCCCACACGCCACATCCTCCAACTCAGCGCCCCCTTCTGACAGGTGGGCACCCCCACCCGCCCCACCGGATCTCTCCCAGAGTCACTTGCACATGTGCTGACCTTGGCTGGGACTGTCAGTGCTCAGGGCAGGAGGCCTGGGTCTCCGCTTCCCCATCTGTCAGCAGAGTAACAGCGTAGCCTGTCTCACGGGCGGATGGAGGAGCTGGTGCTGGGCATCCAGGTGTGGCCATGTCTGCCCAGCAGATGGGTCGTGTCAGCCCAGGCCAGCCACACACAGGGGAGCCGGCACCTTCACCCTGATTCGGGCAGCTCCTGCAGCTCCTCTGCCTCCTGGTGCTGCCTGAGGTGGAAGGTTCCAGAATGCTGGGATTGGGCATTCCCAGCCCCCTGGACAGGGAGCCCATCAGAACCCATCTGCTTGGAAGGAGCCCAGGCCGCTTGGGCAGGAAGCTTGGAGGGGCCTAAGGTTTCTGTGTCGGAGATTACAGGGGAGAGGGAGGGTGCTGCGGCCAGGTGGACCTTGGGCCCTGCCCATCAGTGTCAGCTCTGGGGTCCTGGCCCCACAGGGCCTGCAAGGGCTTAAATGAAGCTCAGAGCGTGGGGGGTTTCTCGATGCAGAGGAGAAGACTGTGGGCCTGGGGGCTTCTGATCAACTTGAAGGAGCTTCCAGCACTCCAGGCCCCTGGCCAGCTGACCCAGAGGCTGACAGGGACCGGCCTGTTATAGGAGGGTGATGGCCTTCACACGAGACCCTTAACCTCATCCCACATGTGCTGAGTGATTCCTGACCCACAGGGCTCACACCTATGCCCAGCACACCTGTGTCAGCACACCTGTGCCCACTGCACCTGTGCTCACTTGTCACGGATTGAATTATGTCCCCCCAAAAATGTGTGTTATCAATTGGGCTGAGTCATGATTCCTGGTATTGTGTGATCTTCCTACATGTTGTAAATCCTGCCTCTGTGATGTCAATGGGAAACCCTGGTGGCGTAGTGGTTAACTGCTACGGCTGCTAATCAAAGTGTCGGCAGTTCGAATCCACCAGGCGCTCCTTGGAAACTCTGAGGGACAGTTCTACCCTGTCCTATAGGGTTGCTGAGTCGGAATCAACTCGATGGCACTGGGTTTATGATGTTAATGAAGGAGGACGGGTGGCAGTTGTGTTAGTGAGGCAGGACTCAACCTACAGGATTGGATTGTGTCTTGAGGCAATCTCTTGAGATATAAAAGATATAAGCAAGCAGAGAGACGGGGGACCTCCTACCACCAAGAAAGAAAGCTCCAGGAGCAGAGCGCGTCCTTTGGACCTGGGGTCCCTGCGTGAAGAAACTTCTAGTCCTGGGGAAGATTGATGAGAAGGCCGACAGAGAGAGAAAGCTTCACCTGGAGCTGACCCTGAATTTGGACTTTAACCTACTAGGCTGTGAGACAATAAATTTCTCTTTGTTACAGACATCCACTTGTGCTATTTCTGTTATAGCAGCACTAGGTGACTAAGACAGCAGTGCACCTGTGCTCACCGTAGCTGAGCCCACTGCACCTGTGTCAGCACACCTGTGCCCACTGTGCCTGTGGCCACTGCACCTGTGCCTACCGCTCCTGTGTCAGTATACCTGTGCCCACCACACCTCTGTCTGCTGCACCTGAGTCAGCACACCTGTGCCTACCGTACCTGTACCCATTACAGCTGCGCCCACAGCACCTGTTCCTACCACACCTGTGCCCACTGTGCCTGTGACCACTGCACCTGTGCCTACCGCTCCTGTGTCAGTATACCTGTGCCCACCACACCTCTGTCTGCTGCACCTGAGTCAGCACACCTGTGCCTACCGTACCTGTACCCATTACAGCTGCGCCCACTGCACCTGTTCCTACCACGCCTGTGCCTACTACACCTGTGTCAGCACACCTGTGCCCACCACACCTGTGCCCACTGCACCTGTCTCACCACCCATCTGCCAGCCTGACCCAGAGCCTTGGGCAGATCTCCCCATTGCCCCAATCTGTCACTTATAAAAATAAAGATTTATTTTTGAAAATAAGACATGACATCATAGAAGAGCTGGAAAATGCATACGACCACACAGGTTTGTTCATTTTATCACAGGGACAGGTAAGGGGCCTCTAATGCTCCCTTTTCATCCCAAGGGCCTTTCTCTCATTGCACACCCCCCACGTGGGCAGCCCACTTCCAGTCTGTGGGCACCACCCTCCCCCTACAGCAGGAAGGGTGCAGCTGTGGACCCCAGCTCTGTTTCTGTCCCCCACCATGTCCTCAGCCCCGAGGCTCACTTCCCTCCCTTGGGACCCCACCGCTCGTCTGTAGCCTTCCTTCCTTAAACCAAGATTCCTGCCAATGCTGGCCTGCCCTTCCTGTTTGGAATCCGAAAACAAGCCCTGTATGGCAGAGTCAAGCGGCGGCTTCCTTCAGGATCACACCCCACCCCGTGGGGAAGTAGGAGCCTCTGCTGGGTATCAGGAAACCCTTAGCTGAGGCTCTAGATTTGAGCTCTACCCTGGCTCCTAGATGGGTGCCCTGGGTGAACCAGACCTTCCAGGCACACTTGGCAACAGAGCTGCAGTGTGTGTGGTCAGCACAGCACAACTCTCTGCGGGCATACAGTGCCCACAGTGGAAGGGTAGGGCTCCCATGGTCACCATACCTAGGCCCCATACCCAGACGTGGGCCCAGCCTGGTTACAGTGCAGGCCCTGTTGGAGCTGGGCATCAAAGCTGTGCTCCCACCTATAAATGGAGTGGGGAGAGTTGGGGCTCAGAAACTCCCTTTCACTGGTGTATTCCTGGGTGGGAGACAGAGCTGTGCCCCGAGGAGAAGGCGGGGCTGGAGGGATCCAGGGGGATGGCAGGAGACGAATTGGAGTGAGTTGAGATGGCATTTGTCTCTTGGATGTTTGCAGGGGAGACAGGCCCCCATCCCAGTCCTGAGGAGTCCAGGAAAGGTGGGAGCCTTGAGACCCAAAGCTAAGAGGGTGAGAGGGTAGGCCTGCCAGCCTGGGAGGAAAGGCCAAGGGTTCCCAACACCCTGGGGAGCCTCATCTGGCCATTTCTTCCACACAAAGTGGTTGACCAAGTGCAGAGCCAGACCTTTGCTCACTGGGAAGACGTCTCCTCTGCAGTCTGTCAGGGGCACCCCTGAATGTGTCTGTGTTGCAGCTGCTGTCCATGTGTGGCTTGCCCCCACATACGGACCTGACCATTTATGAGACAGCTTTTCCCTTCTCAATTGGGGGATTCCCCTGTAGATCCATAGGTGTGAGCTGAGGGAGGGGTGCTGGCACAACAGTGGTGGACGGCATGGGAGCTGGGGCCATTTGGGGCAAATCTGTAACTGTGTACTATTGTCTTTCTATGTAAACGCAAACTTTCAAATCCTCTTTATTGATTGTTGTTGCTGTTGTTAGGTGCTGTCGAGTTGGTTCCGGCTCCTAGCCACCCTATGCAGAACAGAACGAAACACTGCTCAGTCCTGCGCCATCCTTACAATTGTTGTTATGCTTCATCCCATTGTTGCAGCCACTGTGTCAATACATCTTGTTGAGGGTCATCCCACTGACCCTGTACTTTACCAAGCATGATGTCCTTCTCCAGGGACTGATCCCTCCTGACAACATGTCCAAAGTATGTAAGACGCAGTCTCGCCATCCTTGCTCCTAAGGAGCATTTTGGCTGTACTTCTCCTAAGACAGATTTGTTCATTTTTTTGGCAGTCCGTGGTATATTCAATATACTTCGCCAACACCACAATTCAAAGGCATCAACTCTTCTTCGGCCTTCTTTATTCATTATCCAGCTTTCACATGCATATGATGCGATTGAAAATGCCACGGCTTGGGTCAGGTGCACTTTAGTTTTCAGGGTGACATCTCTGCTTTTCAACACTTTAAAGAGGTCCTTTGCTGCAGATTTGCCCAATGCAATGTGTCTTTTGATTTCTTGAATGCTGCTTCCATGGTGTTGATTGTGGATCTGAGTAAAATGAAAACCTTGATAACTTCAACCTTTTCTCCATTTATCATGATGTTGCTCATTGGTCCAGCTGTGAGGATTGATTTTTGTTTTCTTTATGTTGAGGTGTAATCCATACTGAAGGCTGTGGTCTTTGATCTTCATTAGTAAGTGCTTCAAGTTCTCTTCACTTTGAGCAACCAAGGGTGTGTCATCTGCATAATGCAGGTTGTTAATGAGTCTTCCTCCAATCCTGATGCCCCATTCTTCTTCATATAGTCCAGGTTCTCGTATTATTTGCTCAGCATACAGATTGAATAAGTGTGGTGAAACGATCCAACCCTGACGCATACCTTTCCTGACTTTAAACCACTCCTTGTTCTGTCCAAACAACGGCCTCTTGATCTATGTACAGATTTCCCATGAGCACAATTAAGTGTTCTGGAATTCCCATTCTTCCCAGTGTTTTCCATAATTGGTTATGATCCACACAGTCAAATGCCTTTACATAGTCAATAAAACACAGGTAAGCATCCTTCTGGTGTTCTCTGCTTTCAGCCAGAATCCATGTGACATCAGCAATGATATCCCTGGTTCCACATCCTCTTCTGAACCTGGCCTGAATTTCTGGCAGTTCCCCGTGGATATACTGCCGCAGCTGCTTTTTGAATGATCTTCAGCAGAATTTTGCTCGTGTGTGATATTAATGATATTGCTCCATAATTTCCACATTCGGTTGGATCACCTTTCTAGGGAACAGGTATAAATATGGATCTCTTCCAGTCACTTGGCCAGGAAGCTGTCTTCCATATTTCTTGGTGTAGACAAGTGAGCACCTCCAGCACTGCAGCATCGGTTTGTTCAAACATCTCACTTGGTGTTCTGTCGTTTCCTGGAGCTTTTTTTTTTGTCAATGTGTTCAGTGGAGCTTGGACTTCTTCCTTCAGCATCATCGGTTCCTGATCATATGCTGCCTCTTGAAATGGTTGAACATCGACTAATTCTTTTTGGTATAATGACTCAGTGTATTCCTTTCACCTTCTTTTGATGCTTCCTGTGTCGTTCAATATTTTCCCCATAGAATCCTTTACTATTGCAACTCGAGGTCTGAATTTTTTCTTCAGTTCTTTTAGCTTGAGAGATGCTGAGTGTGTTCTTTCCTTTTGGTTTTCCATCTCCAGCTCTTTGCACATGCCATTATAATACTTTACTTTGCCTCTTCAAGCCACCCTTTGAAATCTTGGGTTCAATTCTTTTACTTCATCATTTCTTCCTTTTGCTTTAGCTGCTCAATGTTCAGGAGCAAGTTTCAGAGTCTCCTCTGACATCCATCTTGGTCTTTTCTTTCTTTCCTGTCTTTTCAATAACCTCTTGCTTTCTTCACGTATGATGTCATCCCACAACTTGTCTCGTCTTCGGTCATTAGTGTTCAACAGGTCAAATATATTCTTGAGATGATCTCTAAATTCAGGTGGGATATACTCAAGGTAGTATTTTGCCTCTCGAGGACTTCCTCTGATTTTCTTCAGTTTCACCTTGAACTTGCATATGAGCAATTGATGGTCTGTTCCACAGTTGGCCCTTGGCCTTGTTCTGACTGATGATATTGAGCTTTTCCATCATCTTTTTCCACAGATGTAGTCGATTTGATTCCGGTGTGTCCCATTTGGTGAGGCCCATGTGTATAGTTGCTGTTTCTGTTGGTGAAAAAAGGTATTTGCAATGAAGAAGTCATGGGTCTTGCAAAATTCTATCATCCGATCTCCAGCATTGTTTCTATCACCAAGGCCATATTTTCCAACTACCAATCCTTCTTCTTTGTTTCCAACTTTCGCATTCCAATCCCCAGTAATTTTCAATGCATCCTGTTTGCATGTTCAATCAATTTCAGACTGCAGAAGCCGAGAAAATCTTCAATTTCTTCATCTTTAGCCTTAGTGGCTGATGCACAAATTTGAAAAATAGTTGTATCAACTGGTCTTCCTTGTACTTGTATGGATATTAACCTATCACTGACAGCATTGTACTTCAGGATAGATCTTGAAATGTTCTTTTTGACAATGAATGCAACACCATTCCTTTTCAAGTTGTCATTCCTGGCATAGTAGACTGTTTGACTGTCTGATTCAAAATGGCCAATACCAGTCTATTTCAGCTCACTAATGCCTAGAATATTGATGTTTATGAGTTCTATTTCATTTTTGACGATTTCCAATTTTCTTAGATTCATATTTCGTACATTCCAGGTTTCAATTATTAATGGATGTTTGCAGCTAGGGATAGAAAAGAACATACCTGCCGGCTCAGTGGCCATGTTGGATACCACATATAAGGCTGCATGGATCTGCTGTAGCAGAGATCACATCTGACCCAGTATCTGGCATTGAAGAGATTACGTGGTTGGGTATGCAGTAGTGAACTATCTATCTCTGCAATGCACCTGGCATTAGCAGGGCTCAGACCAGGGAATTAACTGGGGAGATGACAGGGATCACCACCTGCCTTAGATATCCTGTGTTGCTGTAATGAAAATACCACGAGCTGGTGGCTTTAACAAACAAATCTATTCTCTCACAGTCTAGGTGGCTAGAAGTCCGAATTCAGAGTGCCAGCCCCAAGGGAAGGTTTCCCTTCTCTGTTGGCTTTCAGGGAAGGTCCTTGTCATCAATCTTCCCCTGGGTCTATGAGTTTCTTAGTGCAGGGACCCCTGGTCCAGAGGATGCGCTCTGCTCCTGGTGCTTCTTTCTGGGTGGTATGAGGTCCCTATGTCTTTGCTCACTTCTCTCTCCTCTAATGTCTTGTAAGATAAAAGGTGATGCAGGCCATACCTCAGGAAAACTCCCCTTACGTTGAATCAGGGCTACGACCTGAGTAACGTTGTTGCATCCCACCTAATCCTCCTTAACATAACCTGATCTTGCCTCATTAATCACAGGCAGAGATTAGGATTTACAACCCATAGGACAATTACATCAGATCACAAAATGGTGGACAACCATACAATACTGGAAATTGTGGCCTGGCCAAATTGACAGACATTTTAGGGGGACACAATTCAATCCATGGCACCACCCTTGCATGATTTAAATCTTTAAGAGGGCACAGATAACCACCACACCCCCTGCGATGCAATGGTTATTTTCGATTTAGTATCTTGACTGGAATGGGTGGGCAGGGCAATTTTACCTTTCCCATTTTTATGATAGTAGCTTTTGCTCCATAGGCTAAGGACCCAACGTGGATGTTCACTAACTACCAAATATGTGTATCCCAGGCATGCACATGGGCATTGGGAAATGACCACTGAGTGGATCTGAGCAGTCAGTGGACCCACCGAGAGCCAGATCGTGGCTAGGACTCCATCTGCCCTCACTCTAAGTGTGGCCATGATGATGCTTCTGGTTTCCAAGTATCAAGCAAGTTGGACTGTGTGCCCAAGTCTTCAAAATTGCATCATTCTTCCTGGGGGGTCATTACATGCACACTGGCCTTCATATTGCAGTACTCTTCCTCCTGGGGGGTCATTACATCACACTGGCCTTCATATTGCAGTACTCTTCCTCCTGGGGGGTCATTACATGCACACTGGCCTTCACATTGCAGTGTCATTCCTCCCAGAATCTCTTCTTCAGTCACTTCCTGTTCCAAAAGCTGGACCCAGATCAAGAGCCACAACTACCCCTGGCAGTTCCGGGAGCCCAGGTGGTGTTCTGTCTAGGGCTCAACAGCCTGGTGAGGGCAGAGGGGAGGTATTCAAGATCAGTCCCTGCTTTACATATGAAGAAGCAGAGGGGAGGGATGTGTCCCAAGCCAGGGAGAAAGTCCGTGGGTGAGCCTCAGGCCTCCCAGAGAACTTCCGGAAACCGGGGTGCCTGCTCAGGTTCACCACGGCCCTGCCCCATCTCTGCAGAGCATCCAGGGGCTGTGGTGGAAAGCTTATTTGGGGAGGGTGAGCAGCCTTCCAGGGGACCTGGAGTTGCTGTGACCCTTGAGAGCTTCAACTAGAATCCCTGGAAGACGGGCCTTGGGGACAACTTCCCTGCAGAGGAGCCCTGGGTGGGGAGACCAAAACCAACCAAACCCATTGCCCTTGAGTGGATTCCAACTCATAGCGACCTTATAGGACAGAATAGAACTAACCCATAGGGTTTCCAAGGAGCAGCTGGTGGATGTGAACCGCTGACCTTTTGGTGAGCAGCCCTAGCTTGCCCTAGCTCTCAACCACTGCATGAAATGAGTGGAAGCAGACCCGAGCCCGCCTTCTGCCAGCCTCCATGTCTGCCACTCCCAACCAGCTGCTGGAGGTCCTGGCTGAGGTGGGGTCTCGCCGTTTCCGGACTCCCTGATTTGCATAAGGCCTCCCACATTTCCTTACCCAAGGAGGGATCCCCATGGCCTTCGGAACCCCGCCCGACATACCATCTGCTGGAAGAAGCTTCTCTGGAGCCAAGTTGGGGTAGGCGCCCCGTCTACGCCCTCCAGAGCTTCCCCATCACCACCAGACCAGGGCTCCCTGAAGGCAGGGTCCCTCATGCCCAGGACCAGGCAAATGGAACCATGGCTTCTCCGTTTTCCTGCAGCCTTGGCTTCTCTTCCTTGGCACTGGGGATGGGAAGGGTTTCTGGGCTGGCCCCTGCCTCTTCCAGGGCCTCTCTGCTCTCAGCAGGGGGGACCCTTCTGCTAGGGACCCCTGGTGCAGGAAGCAGAGCACCAGCTCTGTGCACCACCTTGTGGGGAGAGGTGGGGATGCGTGGGACTCCACGGCGGGAGGGGCTGTTTGCAGGTGAGCCCCCCCGCCCCGCAATCCAGGAGGTGGGAGAAAGGGGTGAGAACCAGTGCAAGAGGTGGCCGCTGCTGTTTGCCCCTTCGCACAGGTGAAGTCAGGAGAGGCCCCACCCCTGAGTGGGGAGAGGACTTTCTAGGAGGGACCCTGAGGCTGCTGGCCCTGCAGAGCTCCTGGGCACTGGCCCTGGGGGTGCGGTCTCAGGTCGGCTTCCTCTCTTTATTGGGGTCCTTCAGGGCAGCGCTTCCTTTCTCCCACAGGTATTCCTGTGCATTCACTCTGGATCTGGCCTCTGTCATGGGGTTGGGTGGACACAGTAAAGTATTATTTAAAAAATCAGGTTTAGGGTTAGGGTTTAAGGTGAAGTTTATGGTAAGGGTCACTGTTAGGTTACAGTAAAAGCTTGGTTAGTGTTAGGGTTAGGGTTGGGTGGTTTGCTTAAGGAAAGGGTTAGTGTTAGAAATAGCTTAGGGGTATTTTTTAGGTTTAGGGGTTATGGTTACGGTTAGTGTTGGGGTTCAATTTAAGGCGAGGTTAGGCTTAGTGGTTAGGGTTAGCGTTAAGGTTAACTTTAGGGTTAGGGTTAGGTTAACATTAGTGTTAGGTTTAGAGTTACTGTAAGGGTTAGTGAGTGTTAGGTTACGTTTTAGTTTCAGGTTTTGGGTTAGTGTTAGTGCTAACTCTAGAGTCATGTTTAGGGCTAGAATTAGGGTTAAAAAATGTAATCAATGAGCAAGACAGCCCTTTTGTTTCTCAGCTTCTGTGGAGGGGGAGGTAAGAGCCTAACTTCAGGTGACTCCAAGCTGTATAACTGCCTCCTGTCGTAAAGATGTGTTGTTGTTAGGTGCCATTGAGTTGGTCCTGACTCACAGCAACCCTGTGGACAACAGAATGAGACACTGCCTGGTCTTGTGCCATCTTCACAATCATTGTTATGCTTGAGCACATTACTGCAGCCACTGTGTCAATCCAGCTCGTTGAGGGTCTTCCTTTTTTTCTATGACCCTCTACTTTACAAACATGATGTCCTTCTCCGGGTACTAGTCCCTCCTGATAACAAGTCCAAAGTATGTGAGACAAAGTCTTGCCATCCTTGCTTCCTAAGGAGCATTCTGGTTGTACTTCTTCCAAGACCAATTTCTTTGTTCTTCGGGTGGTCCGTGGTATATTTAACAGTCTTTGGCAACACCATAATTCAAAGCTATCAATTCTTCCTCAGTCTTCCTTATTCCTTGCCCCATTTTTGCATGTATATGAGGTGATTAAAAACATCATGGCTTGGGTTGGATGCACCTCAGTCCTTAAAGTGATATCTTTGCTTTTCAACACTTTAAAGAGGTCTTTTGTAGCAGATTTGCCCAATGCAATGCATTGTTTGATTTCTTGACTGCTGCATCCATGGGTGTTGATTGTGGATCCAAGTAAAATGAAATCCTTGACAACTGTGCTATTTTCTGTGTTTATCTTGATGTTGCTTATTGGCTTAGTTGTGAGGGTTTTTGTTTTCTGTATGTTGAGGTGTATAGGAGGGGCTTGTTTTTCTTTTGGATAAAGGCAGTTAATGAACACTAGTGACTACCCCAATAGCCAGGTGAGTTTAGGATGAACAATGGTTGACAAATGGTGCTGTCAAGTCCTCTTATTGAGGGCTAGTTATTGTTTACCTGAAGTGCAGGTATGAATTGGGTCCTAGCTGCCCGACGATATGAAGGGTGAGGATTCTTTCTGCCTTTACAATCTTTTTAGCAGATCGCCTGTGATGTATCACATTCTGCTTTCATGCTTATGGGAGAAGAAAACTATTTGCTTTCCCTTCTATTTTTGTGGACAGATTTTCCACAAATGTGGGTTGGGAGTAGATTTTGGTTTTCATTGTATTTCCCTAGCAGTGGCCAGGGCAGTGCTGGGCAGGGAAGGAACACAGAACTGGGAAAGGGAGGTGGGAGAAATTTCTGGGAGCCTGAGTTCAGACTCATTCCCCCTGAAATTAGCTCTGAGAGAGAGTCCCTTCGGGATTTTATGCAGAAACCAGCCCTTTGTCTGCCTTGCTTTAGTTTCAGGTAATTTTTCTTAGACATTTTTTTTTTGTTGTTGTTACTAAAAGTAAATTCTAAATTTTCCTGTGGAAAGGTATCAGTCTTTATATCTTTTACCTTTTCTAATTTTCTTAGAAAGGCTTGGTGCATGGCAAGTTAAAAAAAAAATCTTTGTTTTCTACCAGCATTGTTTCAATTTTATTTTTTAGGTGGAGGTCTTTGATAGGTCTGGAATTCATTTAGATACAAGGAGTGAGGCATCAGGATTGGATGAAGACTCACTAACAACCTGAGATATGCAGATGACACAACCTTGCTGAAAGTGAGGAGGACTTGAAGCAGTTACTGATGAAGATTGAAGACCACAGCCTTGGGTGTGCACTACGCCTCAACACGAAGAAAAGGCAAATCCTCACGACTGAACCAATGAGCAAGATCAGGACAAGTGGAGAAAAGACTGAAGGTGTCAAGGATTCCATTTACTTGGATCCACAATCAACGCCCATGAAGCTGCAGTCAAGAAACCAAATGATGCATTGCACTGGGTAAATCTGCTGCAAAGGACCTCTTTAAAGTGTTGAAAAGCAAATAGATCACCATGAAGACTAAGGTGCGCCTGACCCAAGCCGTGGTGTTTTCAGTCACCTCACATGCATGTCCTTTAGTCATCTAGTGCTGCTGTGACAGAAATACCCCAAGTGGATGGCTTTTACAAAGAGAAATTTATTCTCTCACTGCCTAGTAGGCTATAAGTCCAAATTCAGGGCGTCAGCTCCAGGGGAAGACTTTCTCTGTCGGCTCTGGAGGAAGGTCCTTGTCATCAGTCTTTCATTGGCCTGGAAGAATCTCAGCGCAGGAACCTCAGGTCCAAAGAACGCTCTTTGTTCCCGGTGCTGCTTTCTTGGTGATATGAGGTCCCCATGTCTCTCTGTTTGCTTCTCTCTTTTATATCTCAAAAGAGATTGGCTTAAGACACTACCTAATCTTGTAGACCTAATCGACATAACTGCTGCTAATCCATCTTATTACATCATGGTGATAGGATTTAAAACATATAGGGAAATCACGTCAGAAGATAAAAATGGTAAACAATCATAAAATCATACAAGGGAATCATGACCTAGCTAAGTTGACAGATATTTTGGAGGCACACAGTTCAATCCATGACAGCATGTGAATGCTGGACAATGAGTAAGGAAGACCGAAGAAGAATTGATGCCTTTGAATTATGGTGTTGGCGAAGAATGTTGAATGTTGAATACCATGGACTGCCAGAAGAATGAACAAATCTGTCTTGGAAAAAGTGCAGCCAGAGTGCTCCTTGGAAGTGAGGATGGCGAGACTTTGTCTCTCATACTTTGGACATGTTATCAAGAGGGAACACTCCCTGCAGAAGGACATCATACTTAGTAGAGGGTTAGCGAAAAAGAGGAAGACCATGAATGAGATGGATTGTCATAGTGGCTGTAACAATGGGCTGAAGCATAATAACAATTTTGAGGACGGTGCAGGACCGGGCAGTGTTTTGCTCTGTTGCACGTAGGGTCTCTCTGAGTTGGAATGGACTCAATGGCACCTAACAATAACAGCAACAACAAGGAGTGAGGCAGGGATTCAGCTATGTACATTTTTCTACGTGGTTCCTAACAGTGATGGCTTCTTCTGTGAATAATCAACCTTTTCTCTCTGCCTCTAGGGTTTCCGTTATCATGTGCTGGATTCCCAGGTGATCCATGACTATCCCCATTTTCTCTAGATTCTTCCATGTTCTGTTTATGGAATATCACGCTCTTGCTAGTCATTATTTTTTACTAGTGTTAATGTCTTGTGACTTGTCTGTTTTCACTTGCAGAATTTTTTGGCTTTTATTCCAAGTGTGCTTTGTCATGTGAAATTAGAACCATCTTTTACCTCATTAAAAAATTTAAAAATTGAAATGCTGTGGCATTTCGGATTGTCACTAGAATACAAAGTTTTTGAGCTGATTTCCACCAGAGACCCAGCGATTCCTGTGACCAGTCACTCAGTCAGGGCTCAGTAGGAATGGAAGGGACTGGGATTAGGATAATGTGGGAGAGTTTGTGAGGAAGCTGCTCACACAGATGTGGGCTGGTGTAGGGAACCACAGGGCCAGAGCTGAGCCCAGAGAGGCAGTGAGGCCACTCCCAGGTGGAGGGTGAAGGGGAGGGACGGGTTTGGAGCACAGAGGAGAGCTGCACAGAGACAGCAGGGACCCTTGGGTGGGGACACGGCCAGTCCAGGTGACCTCTTGGAGAGTCCCTGGAGGCCTGGAATAGGGTGGAGATGCAGAGAGGGACAGTCACCCACTGCTGAGGCCCCTGGAGGCCCTGAAGGGCCACCTGAGGATCACCGGGAAACCTTTAGGTGGCAGCTGGAACCAAGACAAGATACTTAATGTATCCTGAGAAGAAGTCTCTCCCTCTCAAGGTGCCACACCTGAGTCTTCTCTGAACCGGTGGGAGGTTGAGATGGAGATCTGCCTCAGAGCTGCTTAAAGCCACTTGCAGTTTTCGACTGCCGCTCGGTTGACGGGAGCCTGTCCTGATGCCCCCTTGGGTGCTGGAGTAGTAGCTGTCCAAAATCTCTGTGAGCTCTGGGTTTGGGCCCATGTCCCACCAGGGGCCACATGCGAGACCCGAGCCCTGCCCTTGAGCCTCCCACACATCCAGCCTGGGTACCACAGTGGGTACACTCACACTCACCCCTCACGGGCTCACACCTTGCCGGGTGCATCCTGCCTGCCCTGTCCTGCGGGGAGCCGAGGCTGCTGGTGTGATGGGAGCACTACCCACGCCCCACCTGCGCGGTCCTGGCGGCGCTCCCTGGGCTGGGCACTGGGAGGAAGTGCAGCCCTGCCTGGATGCCTCCTGCACCCGGGAACAGGTGGGGCGCGCTGTAGGGAACGGGCTTTGGCAGCCTGCAGGCCAGCGTGGCTTCACTCACGCACGTACACACACACTCAAGCACGCATACAGTCAGAGGTTCAGCCCGTGCCAGGCCCGTGTTAGGCTGAGGAAGCAGACGTGAACAGGCTATGCACAGCCTCTGCTCTCGTGGAGCTAGACTGTCTGTGCGGGGAGTGGGCCCCGAACAAACCCCAAACCAAGAACACCAAACCTGCTGCTGCAGAGTCGATTCTGACTCGTGGTGACCCCATGTGAGAGAGCACAACGGCTCCATGCGGTTCCCGAGCCTGTGACCTTTAGGAAGCAGATTGACAGGCTTGTCTCCCAAGGTGCCTCTGAGTGGGTGTGAACCACCAACATTTAGGGTGGTTTTCGAGTGCAAACTGTTCGCACCCAGGATCTTTAAACAAGCCCAGGAGACACAATTACGGATTATGTTCAATGCTAGCAAGGAAACAGACAGGGGGATGGGGGGTGGGGCTTGGGTGTACGTAGTTTGGGGAAGGCTTCTTGGAGTCGGTGGCATTTAGGTGCCGGGGGACGAAGCGACCAGAGGGTGGATGCTCGGAGGCTGCCAGCAGGAAGTGGGAGGGCCAGCCGGGTCCCTACACAGGGCCTGGGACCACTGGCAGGGGTGGGGTTGGTGCTGGGCTTTCACTAGGCATAATGAGGATTTGGGAACATGCTAGCAGTTAGAAATCTTTTCGGGTTCCCTCAGGGCACTGCATGGAGTCTCTTCTTGGGGGACCCACAGGGAGCAGGGAGACCAGCGAGACTACGGGCCACATTGTAGGCTCCTGGTGGAGCTTCCCCCAGCCAAGGCCAGGGAAGCCCGGAAGTGGGGCATTTGGCTCAGTGGGGGCCACCCTGCACCCCCAGGCGCCTGGCTCATGGCTCAGCCAGTGCTTGCCGAAGATTGGATTGGGGCCTCTGCCCCTGCGGGCTGCAATAGTCTGTCCTTTTGTCCTTGCTGACCCATGTCCTTTCTCCTGGAGCACCACTCTCTGCCCACCAGTCTTGTCGTTGGAGGTAGTGGCTTCTGTCCCGCTCCTCACCCTCCTGCTCCCCCAGCCACAGTGCCTCCCCGGCGCCAGCTCACCAGCACACTTATGCAACTGGCGATAAGGGGTGGCCAGGCCATAATCCTCTAAGTGCCTGGCTCGGCCCCCCAGTGTCCTGGATGTGGCTGCTGGGAGCCCAGCTGGTGGCCAGGCGGGGTGGTGGGGCCCCGAGACAGGGACTCCCAGTCCTACCTGTCACTGGTCAGTGGTGGCCAGAGCCCCCAGACTGGGGATGAGACGGAGCAAGGACAGAGCTGCTCGGACCCAGGGGGCCACTGACCCTTGTCCTCTCCTGGAGCCCTGGGTGGGGCAGCATCATCTGGACTTGGCCCCTGGTTCCAGGAGCTGGCCTGAGTCCTTCTGCCTCAGAGCCTGGGAATCTGGTGCTCACTCAGAGTGCCCAGCCCCTAAATCCAAGAGACGGCTTTCTGGGGGAAGACTTACTTTTTCTATCTACCTACCTACCTGTCTGTCTGTCTACCTGTCTACCTACTTTTCTATGAACCTACCTATTATCAATCGTCTATTTTCTCTCTCTCTCAATCTCTATATATTTTAAGCTTTTTTAAATATTGAGGTATAATTTACATATATTAAAATTCACTCTTTTTGGTGTATAGTTCTACATGTTTAGACAGAAGCACTCAGCCACGTAACCACCACCACAATCAAGACATGGAACAATTCTGCCCCTCCAAAAGTCCCCTCAGCCCCAGCCCCTGGCCGCCACTCGCTGTCTTCTGTCCCTGGAGTTGTGCTCATTCCAGAATGTAGTAGAGACGGAACCACACAGCACGGAGCCTTCTGAACCTGGCTTGTCACTCCGCGTAGTGCCTTTGAGATCCGCTGTGCTGTTGTGTGCATCAGTGCCGACCTGTGCCCTCTTACTGCTGAGCAGAGTCTACCGCAGGGATGGACCACAGCTTGTTCACCCTCCACCTCTGCAGGGCGTTTGGGCTCTTCCAGCTTTAGTGATTATGAATAAAGTCAGTGCAAACGTTCACACGCAGAGCGTTGGGTAAACAGAAGCTGCCATTTCTCCTAGCTAAATACCTAGGAGGGGGACTGTTGAATCGTATGGCCATTGAGTGATGAATTTTATGAGAACCTGCCAAACTGTTTTCCAAAGTGTTGTACCACTTTGCACCCCCCACCCCCCAGGAATGCCTGTGAGCTCCAGTTGCTCCACATCCTTGCCAGCACTTGGTGTTGTCAGCATTTATTTTTTTTTTAATTTAGCCTTTCTACAGGCGTGGAGCTGTATCAGGAGCCCTGGTGGCACAGTGGCTAAGTGCTTGGCTGCTAACCAAAAGGTTGGTGATTTGAACCCATCCAGTGGTTCTGCAGGAAGAAGACCTGGCCACCTGCTTCCTTAGAGATTGTCACCTTGGAAACTCTATGGGGCAGTTCTACTCTGTGTGGCAATGAGTTTAACAACAATTTTAGGCTCCTCTCCTCCCCACCCACCACGTGTCTGTCAGTTTGTTGTACTGTGGGGACTTGCGCGTTGCTGTGATGCTGGAAGTTATGCCACTGGTATTCAGATACCAGCAGGGTCACCCATGGAGGACAGGTTTCAGCTGAGCTTCCAGACTAATACAGGCTAGGAAGAAGGACCTAGCAGTCTACTTCTGAAAATCACTAGCCAGTGAAAAACTTATGAATAGCAGTGGAACATAAGTGCTGGAAGATGAGCCCCCCAGGTTGGAAGGCACTCAAAAGATGACTGGGGAAGAGCTGCCTCCTCAAAGTAGAGTCGACATTAATGAGGTGGATGGAGTCAAGCTTTCGGGACCTTCATTTGCTGATGTGGCACGACTCAAAATGAGAAGAAACAGCTGCAAACATCCATTAATAATCGGAACCTGGAATGTACAAAGTATGAATCTAGGAAATCATTAAAAATGAAATGGAATGCATAAACATCAATATCCTAGGCATTAGTGAACTGAAATGGACTGGTATTGGCCATTTTCAATCGGAAAATCATGCAGTCTACTATGCTGGGAATGACAACTTGAAGAGGAATGGTGTTGCATTCATCGTCAAAAAGAACATTTCAAGATCTATCCTGAGTACAACGCTGTCAGTGATAGAATAATATCCATACGCCTACAATGAAGGCCAGTTAATACAACTAGTATTCAAAGTTACGCACCAACCACTAGGGCCAAAGATGAAGAAATAGGAGATTTTTATCAGGTGCTACAGTCTGAAATTGATCGAACTTGCAATCAAGATGCACTGATAATTACTGGTGATTGGAATGTGAAAGTTGGAAACAAAGAAGGATCAGTAGTTGGAAAATATGGCCTTGGTGATAGAAACAATGCTGGAGATCGAATGATAGAATTTGGCAAGACCAACAACTTCTTCATTGCAAATACTTTCTTTCACGAGCATAAACGGTGACTATACACATGGACCTTGGCAGATGGAATGCACAGAAATCAAATTGAGTACATCCGTGGAAAGAGACAATGGAAAAGCTCAATATCGTCAGTCAAAACAAGGCCAGGGGCCGACTGTGGAACAGACCATCAAGAGCTCATATGCAAGTTCAAGCTGAAACTGAAGAAAATCAGAGCAAGTCCACGAGAGCCAAAATATGACCTTGAGTATATCCCACCTGAATTTAGAGACAATCCTCAAGAATAGATTTGATGCATTGAACACTAGCGACCAAAGACCAGACGAGTTGTGGAATGACATCAAGGACATCACCCATGAAGAAAGCAAGAGGTCATTGAAAAGACAGGAAAGAAAGAAAAGACCAAGATGGATGTCAGAGGAGACTCTGAAGCTTGCTCTCGACAGTCGAGCAGCTAAAGCAAAAGGAGGAAATGATGAAGTAAAAGAACTGAACAGAAGATTTCAAAGGGCATCTCAAGAAGACAAAGTAGAGTATTATAATGACATGTGCAAAGAGCTGGAGATAGAAACCAAAAGGGAAGAACACACTTGGCGTTTCTGAAGGCGAAAGAACTGAAGAAAAAATTCAAGCCACAAGTTGCAATAGTGAAAGATTCTATGGGAAATACATTAAATGACACAGGAAGCATCAAAAGAAGATGGAAGGAATACACAGAGTCATTATACCAAAAAGAATTAGTCGATGTTCAACCATTTCAAGAGGTGGCATATGATCAGGAACCGATGGTACTGAAGGAAGAAGTCCGAGCTGTTCTGAAGGCATTGGCGAAAAGTAAGGCTCCAGGAATTGATGGAATATCAATTGAGATGTTTCAACAAACAGATGGAATGCTGGAGGTGCTCACTCGTCTATGCCAAGAAATATGGAAGAGAGCTTCCTGGCCAACTGACTGGAAGAGATCTATATTTATGCCTATTCCCAAGAAAGGTGATCCAACCGAATGTGGAAATTATCA
The DNA here is from genome assembly GCF_024166365.1 of Elephas maximus indicus. Taxonomy (NCBI): domain Eukaryota; kingdom Metazoa; phylum Chordata; class Mammalia; order Proboscidea; family Elephantidae; genus Elephas; species Elephas maximus. The sequence continues at coordinate 1,657,862 of NC_064827.1, forward strand.
AATGATATCACTAATATCACACACAAGCAAAATTTTGCTGAAGATCGTTAAAAAATGGCTGTAGCAGTATATCAACAGGGAACTGCCAGAAATTCAGGGCGGTTTCAGAAGAGGACGTGGGACCAGTGATATATTGCTGATGTCAGATGGATCCTGGCTGAAAGCAGAGACTACCAGAAGGATGTTTACCTGTGTTTTATTGATTATGCAAAGGCATTCGACTGTGTGGATGATAACCAATTATGGATAACATTGCAAAGAATGGGAATTCCAGAACCCTTAATTGTGCTCATGAGGAACCTTTACATAGATCAAGAGGCAGTTGCTGGGACAGAAAAAGGGGATACTGATTGGTTTGAAGTCAGGAAAGGTGTGCGTCAGGGTTGTATTCTTTCACCACACTTATTCAATCCGTATGCTGAACAAATAATCTGAGAAGCTGGACCATATGAAGAACGGGACATCAGGATTGGAGGAAGACTCATTAATAACGTGTGTTATGCAGACGACACAGCCTTGCTTGCTGAAAGTGAAGAGGACTTGAAGCACTTATTAATGAAGATCAAAGACCACAGCCTTCAGTATGGATTACACCTCAACATAAAGAAAACAAAAATCCTCACAACTGGACCAATGAGCAACATCATGATAAATGGAGAAAAGATTGAAGTTGTTAAGGATTTCATTTTACTTGGATCAACAATCAAAAGCCACGGAAGCAGCGGTCAAGAAATCAAGAGACACATTGCATTGAGTGAATCTGCTGCAAAGGACCTCTTTAAAGTGTCGAAGAGCAAAGACGTCACCTTGAAGGTGCGCCTGACCCAAGCCATGGTATTTTCAATCACATCATACGCATGTGAAAGCTGGACAATGAATAAGGAAGATGGAAGAAGAATTGATGCCTTTCAATTGTGGTGTTGGTGAAGTATATTGAATATACCATGGACTGCCAAAAGAACGAACAAATCTGTCTTAGAAGAAGTACAACCAGAATGCTCCTTAGAAGCAAGGATGGCGAGACTGCGTCTTACGTACTTTGGACGTGTTGTCAGGAGGGATCAGTCCCTAGAGAAGGACATTATGCTTGGCAGAGTACAGGGTCAGCAGAAAAGAGGAAGACCATCAACGAGGTGGATTGACACAGTGGCTGCAACAATGAGCTCAAACATAATGATCGTAAGGATGGCTCAGAACCGGGCAGTGTTTCATTCTGTTGTGCATAGGGTCGCTATGAGTCGGAACTGACTCAACGGCACCTAACCACAACAACAACAACCAAAATCTGTGTGTGATGAAGAAACATAAGAAGCCACCCTTTTAAAGTAAGGAGGAGACAAGGAGTCCCACCTTCGCTGAGCTGTCGTCAGTGTCCTAAAGGCCTAGCAGCACAAGAGAAGGGAAATACCAAGTTTATGGGGTGATACAAGTTCTCTTTAGGGACAAAATTAGCATAAACCAGCAGTAGAAGTTCTCTCTTAGATCAGGATGCTTTTAATGTGTGAGAACCAGGACGCCAGGCTAGGGATGGCTCTTACAATAACAGCTTCTGTTACAGTCAGTGCGATGAAGCAGATAACCTGAACATCCCTCCCTCTAAAAACGGCTGAAAAGCCAATAAAACATTTAGAAAACGATCAGTGCATCGCACGGTTTGTGAACTTGGGTGAGGAATACGCGGTTGTTCGTCTCGCTCTGCTTGAGTGTGTTCTGTAGGTTTGAAACCTCAAAATACGGAGGTGGTGGCGGAGGGGGAGTGAACGTGTGGCTCAGCTCTTGTGGTTACTGGGAAGGCGGCAAGCAGGAGCCACCTTTCTCCCAGAGGGTGTTTGTGGGACCCCGGTGAGTCTGTGCTTCCACTGGAAGACAGCAGTGGGGGCAGCGGCGGAGGAGGAGCAGGGGAAATCTGAGAGGCCAGTCGAGAAAAGGGGCGTCCAGCATGAGATCCCTGCATGAGTTCCAGCCGCGCCCTCGGTGCAAGGGTCAACAAGAGACAGACACCACGCAGGAGACACGAAGGACACTTGCCACGTTGGACTCCGTGCTGGCGGAGAGGGACAGTTTCCCTCAGCATTTGTCAGCACAAGCTGACCTTCATGTGGGTCTGCCCCCAAAGTCACCTATGTGATCGAAACACTCAAATGGAGGGTTTGCTGACAGTGCCCTAGGTTGGTGGTGCTCCAGGCAGCTGGCAGAAGCAAACACAACTCTGATCTGTTGAATGCAATGTCAAGCTGTGCCTCTAAGCATTCCCTAACACAGTTCCCAGAAACGTGAGCTGCCAGTAAAAAATTAGAAAATACACAAGAAACGAAACACCACGTATGGGAGCAGGACATGACAGATACCACAGACACAGACCTGAAAGGACTCCAGACATTGGGATTACATTTCATAGGACATGAAGTCAGTATGCCTGAAATGATTAAAGAGATAAGTGAGGTTTGAAAAAACAAGCAGGAATCTAAAAAAAAAAAAAAGTACATACAAAAAGACCAAGTATATTTGATAAAGAACCTGCCTCCGAAGGGATAAAAGTTAAGGAAAGAAACTAACCCCCAAAATAACAATGTGATACTATAAACAGTAATATTCAGAGAATTAAAAAAAAAGTTCTTAGAAATTAAAAACATGGAAGTAAAAATAAATTCAAAAGAAAGGTTAGAAAGTAAAGTTGAGAAAAACGCAGGCCTGGGACCCTGAATTCTAAGCAGGGAGGGCTCTGCTGAGAGGGCCAGGGGCTCCTCCTGGTGGACAGAATGGCGTGGGAGCTGCATGAAGGAGGTTTAAGGGGCGCCCAGGGGAATATGCCCTTTGGGTGCCTGCCAGGCCCCCAGCCTCCTGGGTGCCTTTGTGGGGTTAGTAAAGGCTTCGTGCACTGCACAGCCTGCCCAGCCCTGGTGTTGGCCCTTTGTGAGTTCGACCCCCATGGACCCCTCGCCCTGTGGGCTCCTGGTTCACAGTGGCCTGCTCTGCCCCAGGCCGGACCCAGGACGTGAGCTCTGAGGCCATGAAGGCCTTCCAGGACTTCTACCCTACCGTGGGGCTCCCCGAGGACATGGCAGTTACCCTGCCCCAGTCGGGTACCTGCTCAGCCCGCCTGTCCCTGCTGCAGGTTGCCCACGAGCTGCCCCCCCGAGAGAGAGTTTGGGATTGAGGTGCGGGAGGGTGTCTTGGCCTCACTGTTCCATGGCCCTTGGCCCCCTAGCACTCCAGCAGGCGGGTGGGCAGTACCGACTAGCTCAACATCTCACAGCCCCCTTCTTTCCACAGATGCCTGCTCCCCAGGGGACAAGGAGGCACCCTGACCCTTCAGGCCGCACTTGGGCCCTTCCCAGGTAGGCAGCACAACTCTCCCTTGGCCCCCTCCTTGAGGCTCCCCTCCCTGCCTGGGTCTCTGTCCCTGCTCCCCTGCCCCCGCCCCAGCCGCCTGCTTCTCCTCCCCATTCTCTTCTCTTCTCTTACCCTCCTTCCCCTACCACCCAGCCCCCTCCCACCCCTTCACAGACACCTCCCGCCACTGTTCTGATCCACTCGTGCGTTTGGCGACATTTTGGGGGCAGAGGTGGACTTGTGGGTGAGGTGTGAAGTGTGAGAGGCAGCAGAACGAGCAGGTCAGGGTGCCTGAGAAGCATTTGTGGAGTGATGGGGGTAACCACGGCCTTCTGTCTGCACAGGGAGAGTCTGGGCAGCAGCCTTTGTTACCCTGGATAAGAAGGGGTCCCCCAGGATGTGAGACTCACCCCTGGGGCTGCCAAGACTTGGACAGTACCTTCTTCCCCTCCTCCGTCCATCCCCCCTGGAACTTCTCCTTGGGCCCCTCCCTTCCACCCAGTAAACAGATTCTGCAGCCTGAGGCTCCTCGGTTCTTTGGAGGCGTCCACACTGGCCCCATCGTGGCCCCATGACTTACAGATGGCAGTGCTGTCCACACCTCCAGGGGAGACCGAGGCAGGCAGGTTGTGAAGGGGAGTCTGTGGGGGCTCCAGCCAAGATGGGCACGTGTGGGGTCCTCACTGAAGGTGGTGACTGGTCCCCATGGCCACGGTGCCTGTGGAATGAAGATGGGCCCTAGGCATGGCCCTCCGCGGGGACCCTGGTGCAAGGGGCAGAGGAGGCTGGCATCATAGGGCGGTGGGGTGTGCAGTGTGTGTTTTAATTAACTAATTAATTGTTTCTGGTGAAATGTTTGTTGTTGTTGTTAGGTGCCATCGAGTCTGTTCCGACTCATGGCGACCCTGTGTACAACAAAATGAAACATTGCCCAGTCCTATACCATCCTCACAATTGTAACTGTTTTTAAGTGTACAATTCAGAGGCGTTGAGCACACTCACAATGTTGTGCAACTTTCATCACTCTCCATTTCCAGAACTTTCCACCACCCAAAACAGAAACTCAGTGCCCCTTGGGCAAAACTCCCACCCCTCCTTCCAGCCCCTGGTCACCACGAATAACTTTTGGATCTATGGATTTGACTGTCTGGGTATTTCCTATAAGTCGGGTCACAAGACATGTGTCCTTTTGCATCTGGCTCCTTTCACTCGGCATGGTGTCTTCAAGGTTCACCCACGTGTGGCAGGAACCAGGATGTCATTTCTCTTCATGGCTGAGTTACAGCCCATTAATGGATGGCCCACATTGTGTTTCTCCACCTACCTGCTGATGGACACTCGGGTTGTCTCCACCTCTTGGACATAGTGAGCAGAGCTGCTGGACCCTGGTGCCCATGTGTCTGTCTTTGTCCCTGTTTTCAGGTCTCCTGGGACCCAGGAGTGGGGTCACGGGGTCAGGTGGTGACTCACACGGTTTCACCTCCCAGGACCCACAGGTTATAGCACACTGTTTAGACGTCTGGGGGAGCCCTGGTGGCAAAGTGGTTACGAGCTTGGCTCCTAGTTGGAAGGTTGGCAGTTTGAATCCACCAGCTGCTCCTTGGAAACCCTGTGGGGCAGTTCTGCTCTGTCCCGTAGGGTGGCTATGAGTTGGAGTCTACTCAGTGACATTTGGTTCTTTTAGGCCTCTGGAGCCCCGAACTCGGTCATGGTGGTGGCCAGCGCACTGAGCCCTCACCCTGCCAGCTCTGCCCCTGGGGCTGCCCCCCTTTCTCAGATCGGGACACTAGACACAGAGAGGTGGGGTACCCGCGGCTGGGGTTCACACGCCTGTGGTCTGACTGCAGGGCCTGGGATCTGAACTCCCTCTCAACATGCGGTGAAGGCAACGTTGCAGTGGCCTTGTCCATGACACTGTGCCTGCCACAGCCCCCCAGAGCTCTGAGGCCTGTGGTTTCGGTGGTCACACTTCAAAGGGCCAGTGTGGTGGAGCAGGAAGGCGCGGGAGGCCTGGGGTCATGGCTCTGGAGATGGGGCCGGGCCAGGAGCAGTCAGCCCTGAGGGGTATTGTCCTCATCCCGCCTCGTCTCCCAGACACCTGTGTCAACAAGCTTCCTGCCCTCCCTCTCCTGCCCAACAGAGCCCTGAGGGGCCTTGGATGGTCACCGTGAGGCTGGGTTCTGCCAGGTCTGTGGCCCCCCAGCCCCTCTGCTTCTCCTCCACCCCCATTCTGTCTGTCCCCCGAGGGTCCCGGTGAGCACACAGTCACGGGAAGTGGGGGACAGAGGTGGCGACCAGGGCCTCTGGTGACCAAAGCCTAGAGCTATTTCAGGGTGGGTTTTCACAGGGCTGGGGTGCTGATCTTTTGGCAAGGGTGCTGTGGAGCTGGTGGGGTGGGGGTCCTGGGGCACGGGCGGGGAAGAGGCTTGGGGGCTAAAGGGCAGGTGCTGGTGGCAGTGCCCTGGGTTTGAGTCTCAGCCCTGCCCCCTCCCAGCTGCTAGATGTGGGTAGGATGGGGCCTCTCTGAGGCCAGCTTCTCAGCAGGTCCCCACCGCAGGGCTGCTGGGGGGCTTGAGCAGATAAAGCACAGGGGCTTGGCAGGGGGCCTGGGCATGGGGACTCCATACAGCCCAGCTCCGTGTGGGAGAGGACACAGACTGCACATGGCAGAAGGACCTGGTGCTGGGTCTGCGTAAGGCCCTAGCTTATACCATCTCGTGGGCCTTCTCCTAGCCCCAGCGCCCCCCAGCCCCCCGCTCCAGTGCCTCTCGAATGCTGTTCCCTTTGCACGAACACCCTCCCTCCTGCTCCTCCTTCGAGGTGCAGCTCGAGGTTCGCCATCGGTCCACAGCCCCCAACTGGGGTGCCCCTGGCTCAAGTTTTCTGCCGGAGGGCAGGGACCCCCTCCCACTGGGCTGCCTCAGCTGGTGCAGGGCTAGGCCCCCCTCAAAGCGTCTGCTCAGTTGTCCGGACGATGTCTGGTCCGCCTGGGAGTTCTGGGGTGTAAACTGAGTGCTCAGTGCGCAGGGGGGCAAGGGGGCAGGCTTGGCATAGTCCCTCTATGGACAGATACGAGGTCATGCTCCGAGCCCTGGCCAAGCTGGGCGTAGGCATCGGGGACTCGTCCCATGTGGATGGCTTTAAACCAGCGAGAGCTAACAAGCAGGCTGTGTACACGGGGTGTGCAGGAGACCGACAGGGTGTAAAGGAGGACTGACAGCCTTCGTTTTTATCAGCCTGTTACTGCCGACTTTAGGGTTCAGTAGGAAGCCTGAATGACGTCTGTTGTGTCCCCTCAGCCCACCGCTACAGGAGACACACGTGACAGTGGCAACACAACCTGACTGGCTTGAGTGTTTCTTGTGTGAGTGTGCTGAGTGTGCATATCTGTGTGTGTGTGAGCACGTATGTGTATGTCTGCGTGTGTGAGTGTGTATATCTGTGAGTGTGCTGGGTGAGTATGTGAGTGTGCATATCAGGCAGAGGTGGAGGAGAAGGGGAGGGAGGAGGAAGAGGCTACACAGTGGTTGTTGTCACTCCCCAGAGGCAGTGGGACCCACCTGGGCCAGTGGTCCCCGCGACAAGCACAGTCCCGGAATCAGCCCTGGCTCCTGCCTGGTCTTCCTCACCCTCCTGCTCCCAGGCCACCAGGTCCCTCAGGCAGGCCTTACTGCAAGGTCTACTGCCACCCAGTGTCACCCTGGCTATCTCCCCAGGGAGGGTGTGGGTGTCACGAGGCTAATGGCCCCAGGTGAGAGTAGGTGTCTGCAGAGACGGTTGGTGCCCCCCCAGGTGGGTGTCCATGCAGAATTGGTTGGTCCCAATTTTGCCCAGTAACGCCGTGACGTTGATTGCACAATGCCGTCTCCAAAATATAACCCAGGGCTGCGGGCAGGAGGCATTGAGAACTCAGACCCTGGTCCCATGCTGCTTCGAGGAAGCACAGGGGGCGTGCCGGCTGGGCTGCAGAGCGCCGTCCTGGTTGTTGTCTTCCTGGGGCTCCAGGTGCAAGCGAGGATGGCCGTGCAGCCAGACCTGGACAGCCAGAAGGTAGCGCCTCTCTCTCAGCTGGGAGGACAATGCCAAGGCTGTGGTGTCCACCTCTTCTCTCTCTCTCCAGCCCTCTGGCCAGGTCAGCTGAAGAGGGCAGGCAGCTAAGGGTTCTGGTGAGGTTGCTGAGCTCACACCTGCCTGGCGCCTCCCTGCAGGCTGTGAGCATGAAACCCAGAGGGACCGGGGTTCAGCCCTCACCAAGGGTCCCTGGAGGCAGGCTGGCTGGTCTGCCAGGTGCCCCTGGCCCTGGGCTGGATGGGCTTCCTCCTATGCTTCCTCCCCCATCCCAGTGCACTTTGAGGACCAGCAGAGCTGCCATGGTGTGGAGGGCACCTGGGAAGGAGGGCACGTGGGTGGAGGGCACCTGGGGAGGAGGGCACCTGGGTGGAGGATACCTGGAGAGGAGGGCACCTGGGGAGTAGGGCACCTGGAAGCTCCCGTCAGGTTGACTCTGTGCCCATGCACCTTCCACTCAGCCTGTGCCTACTGCCAGGCCAGGTGCGTGAGCCAGGCCAGGGATGACACAGGTGTGGGACACTGACTCTTCTCTTGCACAATCGATCTGTTCTTAAAAGTTTCAAAGAGAAGGCCTGGGCTGCAGACAACGGGACTCTGAGGGCAGGACAGAGTGGAGGCCCTCCTGCAGGGCACAGGCTGGAGACGATGCCCCCTTCCTGCCCATCTCAGCCTGTTCAGCCTCCCCTTCTGAGGCCCATCCTCCACTCTTCTCTTCCACGTCTTGACCCCAAGGAGACCCATATTGTCCCCACAGCCCTTTCCACACACCCTATGGGCTAGAGCGGGGACGGCTCTTCTGAGAGGCTGGAGCTCCAGGGTCCCTGGTGGGTGGGGGTTGCACCGTCTGTGCTGGGGGTCTCCTTGTGCCACCAGAAGGTTCCCAGATGCTCTTGTTCTTTGCCACCAAGCCTTGTGGCAACTGCCAGCTTGCAAAAGCCAGCAGATCCCTGTAGGTGGGGGTCTGTGAACCGCCCCAGGGAGCCAGGTTGAGGGGTGTCTCTGAGGCTGCTCCCACCTTGCCTTCTAGATTGTAGGCTTCTGGCGGGGAAGTAGGCATGGCCTCCGACCACAACCTGGCGCTCCACACCCCAAAGAGGCTGGAGGGCTTGTTCCTGACCTTGAATGGAGCCAACCTGACTGTGAAGGTTGTGTACAACAAGTAAGGGGCTGGAGTGCCTGGGGCTTGGGCTCCACCTGATGCTGCCAGTGTGCCTGCCAAGAGGAATGGAGTTTGCAACCAGGTGCCTGGGTATGGGCAAGTGTCCAGGTGTGCCTGGTGTCCAGGCGTGGGCAGGTGTCTGTCCAGGTGCAGCCAGCTGCCATCCTTTAGTGACGTCACATCCCGACACCCCCTCCTCCTGGTGGATGGGGCAGTGGGGCCCGCTCTGTTGTCAGGGAGATGGATGGATAATGTCGGTGCTCAGGTTTTATAAACCAGAGTGGAGGACCGGCCCTTCCTGCACCCACCGCCCACAGTCTTGAGACCCCGAGAAAACCAGACATCCAGTCTTGTAGTTCTGCAAGAAAAAAATAAGAAATGACAGTTTCTTCCTACAAAAGAAATCCATGCAGCCCCATCATTCTGTAAGAGTAAGACGGCTAAGGGCTGGTGGCTCCCTGCAGGAGACGGAGCCCCCTGGGAGGCACGTGGGGAATGGCCTGCCCCACACCTCACGACCCCCAGGCTTTCCTGGGGGTGGGGACAGTGTCCTTCCCCAGAGAAGCAGCTCCAGGAGTTGCAGGGTGAGGTGTAGGCTGTCTCCTTCCTAATGTGCTTTTGCTGCCTTTCAGCTGAGGAAGCTGTGAGACTGAAAAAATTGTGGGCTCAGAAATGGATGTTTCAGGGAAATTTATTTTTCCTGGTAAGAGCTGCTGCCTGTCCTACCCCTGGCCCTGCACAGGAGCTATGCTTGACCTCGCTGTTCCCTGCACTGGTGTCCCAAGTCCTCCTCTCCCCCCACTACACAGGTCGTCCTTCAAGGGCAGCTGGAGCCCCACTCTCCAGAGCATCATGGGGGGGTCCCAGCTCTGCCCCAGCCCAGTGGGTACCCCCCGAGTATTGCAACTGCGCTGGGTGTGCTTAGTACCTGCAGACCTGGCCCTAGGTTCTCATCATCCCCTGGGCATCATGGGAGGGCCTGGGCTCAGGCAGATGAGGGTGGGGGACACCCACAGGCCTGCTCCTGCAGATGTTTCCTCTTGCTTGCTTGCCCCAGGCCGCAGGGAGCTCCAGGTGCTGGACACAGACTACAAGCGCTATGCCATCCTGAGGGTGTCCCTGCACTGGCGGGGCAGCAACTTCGAGGTGCTCAAGTACTTCAGTAAGCTGGCCGGGGGTGGGGCACCACGGCCCTGCTGCCTGCCTGCCTCCCTGGGCCTCCCGCCTGCTGCCCGTAGGCCCAGCTGCCTCTGCTCACAGGTCGCAGCCTCCAGGACTAGAACCAGCCCAGCTTCTGGAAGTTCCGAGAGCTGACAGCTAACACTGGGCTGTACCTGGTGGCCCGGCAAGGTGAGGCTTCTGGCCTTGGGCCTGTGGTGAGATTCTCCTGGCTGCCCCTCAAGCTGCTCCCCTCACCCCCTGCAGGAAGGTGTGCTCAGCTGCTGAAGGAGATGAGTGTCCGGCTTGGGTCTGCACGGATGTCCGCTTCCTCTCCCTGGCTAGTCTCCACCTACCAAGCCCGGTCCTGGGGTGACGGGGGGGGGGGAGCCTTTGCCCCTTCCTGTAAATGGGACAAGCAACAAAACAGACGGGGTGAAGCCAGGGGTGCGTCTGCTCTGTGGTTTGGTGAGGAGCCCGAGGGTCTGGCTGGAGCACACGGAGGGAGAGAAGGGGTGGCCTGTCCAGGTTGGGCTTGGTGGGGCACAGGCCCTGTGGGGAGGGTCATGGGGTCCCTGCGGCCGGGCTAACCCATCACCTGCAGAACCTCATGCTACCTCAACACAGCCCCGAGAGGTGGACTGTAGCCCCATTTTGCAGATAATGAAACTGAGGCTCAGGGTTTGCCTGAAGCCACAGAGCTAGGACTCCCACTCCTAAGCCTGGACCCTAAGCCCTGCCCCGCAGAGTCATATGCAGGGCCTGAGCCCCCTTCCTGCCACAGGAGCTGATCTAGGAGAACACCACCCCCAAGACCCCTGCCTACCTGGCCTCTCCTTGAGCTTCCCCAGCTGGAGGGGCCGCCTGTGCCCTTGGTGGGCCTGCTCAGCTCTGAATAAATCCCCACTGCCAAACCTGCTGCTGCATTTGTCTACCTGGAGGGCAGGTGAGGGGTACACAGAGGGGGCGCAGCCAAGGGACCAAGGGTTATTCAGAAATCATGCGGAGAATATAGGACAATAGCGGTGTGGATGTCCTGCAGCCGCGGCAACAAAGTACTGCAAAGGGGGGCTTAAAACCACAGGAATGCCTCTCCCGGCTGTGGAGCCACAAGTCTGAGACCCGAGTGTCCGCAGGGTGGCGCTCTTCGCAGACGCTAGGCAGGATCCTTCCTTGTCTCTTCCAGCTTCTGGCAGCCCCAGTTGTTCCGTGGCTTGTGGCCGCATTTCTCTAATCTCTGCTCCGTCTTCACATGGTGCCACGTCTTCTCTGTGTCTCCTCTTCTGTCTCCTGTAAGGACACTTGCCATGGATTTAGTCAGGGACTTCAGTAAGTCCCTGGGTGGTGCAAATGGTTAAGTGCTTGACTACCCACCCAGAGGTGTCGGAAGACAGGCCTGGCGACCTGCTTCCAAAGGGTCACAGCCTTGAACACCCTATGGAGCAGTTCTGCTGTGCGCACATGGGGTCGTCCTGAGTCAGAATCAACTCGACGGCAACTAACAACAGCTAAACCTGGATGACCTCACCTGAGTTCCTCACCTTCATCACGTCCGCAGGAACCCTTTTTCCAAATAAGGCCCATTCACATGTTCCGGGGGTCAGGACATGGACATATCGTTTTGGGGGTGCCATTCACAGTCTGCTCTGCCCCTGGTCACCTCAGGACCCCCCATTTCAGGTCAGCCTGGTGAAGGTGAATCTGGTCTGAGCAGGAGCCTACCTGCCCTAGGGTGGGTGTAGACCCCAAAGCCCTGCCTATAGCCTGCCCAGGCCACCTGGGGACTCAAGACTGCCACGAAAACTGAGAGTGGGTGACCCTGGCCCCACCCACAGGGGTCAGCTGTGCCAGGTAGGGAGGAGGGCAAACACAGAGCAAGGGCACTGTGGCTGGGGGCACAGGCCAGGGTGGGGTGGGACCAGGCTGAACACCACAGCCAGCCCAGGCACACCCAAAAGGGTCAGGGGCCCTGACTGCTGGCACATCCCCATTCTCTTTCTTCTGTTTGGTTTCGGTGGTTGTATCTCAAACATGTTGATCTTTTCCTGCCATTATCCCATCGGCTGGGTAGGGGGGTGGCTGGCACCATCCTTCATCTTGGTTGACAGACTTAGATCAATATCACTTGTTTTCCATGGTCCTAGAGGAAACATTGGTTAACACTTAACCTCTTGGAAGAGCTAACAGCAGGATCTTACTTGGAGACAGAGATGGGCTAGGGAAGGGAAAGAAGAGAAAGAAGAAGAAAGAAAGAAAGTAAAAAAAGGCTCAGGTACTGTTCAAGGTATGGCTGAGCAGCCTGTATCAGTCTCCCCTTTTTGTGGTAGATTTCTCAATCTTGGGAAACAAGGCACCATGTCTCTCTAGCTATTTTCTGCTGGATGGGGGCATCAGTTGGGGAGAGAAGCCTGACATTTACTGGGATTCACACACAGATGGTGGTTTGAAAAGATGAAATTGGACAATATCTCATTGGATTAAATGACACACATCTGGGGAAGAAGTAGTCTGGTCTACCAGGGCAAAAACCTCTCTAGCCTTGAGGGTACTGGTGGCACCCCGGCAACCACTTTTGTTAGACAGGGAGCACAAACGCAGACCAAAGTGACTATTACTCCCAAAGTTATTAAAGGGGTTGACCAGTATCCCAAGGTGGGGAAAAGGTTAGTGAACAATCCCATGTGTTCCCTTGCCTAGGTATTGGGTCAGTCCATTTGGTTACCTTGTGGATAGCATCCAGTCCTACCTCTACCTCTCCAGTGGTGTTTATTCAGGCACAACAGCTTTTGTTAATCACAGCACACACTCCTCCCAATTTGGCCAGTAAGAAATCGAAGGCTATCCTATGATCTAAGACCACCTCTGCCAAGGAGTTTAAAGACGTTTGTTGGGCTTTCAGTGCCTTTTCAGTTCCGAGGGATAGCAGGTGGATAAAGTCTGACAAGTTTCTAATGGCCACCTCTATGTGGTACATTCTTAAACTTGGAATAATTGTTTTCACAAACCACAACCCAAACATGTTTTCCTCTAGGATGGGGTTACTTTCCATCCCTGTCAGTCTTAGGGATGTAGGATCTACTGAAAACACATCCCTTTTCTTTCAGGGGATCTTCATGGTGTGTTGGGCAAACAATGGATGAACTTTGGCTGGGAAAGTCTGGAATCCTAGAGTACACTGTCATTAGAAGTGAACTCCTGTTAAGCACTGAATGGCCCAGGTATAAGGCGACGGCCTAGGGACTGGGACTTTACTGCTGGGGTAGGGTCTCCCTCCGCATAAAGGGGTATACCGTGGTGGAGCACATAAGAATAGATTCTTATTGGGGCCATTGGGAATACTAGAATTGATGTGAATCAACTGGGGTACAGTCAAAGATTCGTTGCAGGATGAAAGAAGCTGGAAGTCTCGAAAAACCTGCTGTGTGAATTTAGCTTGGGGGCTTTGTGATTTTGTTTCCCACCTGGTTCCCAAGGTAAGATTATAAAGATTAGTGGGGAGAAAACAAGGTATGGGAAATGGGTACTGTACAAGCCGAGCTCAGATTGGGGCCCTGGGGGCACGTTGAGTCTGGGTATAATTAGGGACATCTTTGTTATTTTTTTTTGTTGTTGTTATAGTCAAAAACCAGGACTGCCATGGGGCTCAAAGGTGCTCCTGATGACGGAAGATGATGGCATATCTAGCAGTTGCTGAGATTTTCCCCCGTGGCCACTGCTTGGGACACAGTGACTAGGCCATTGGACGACCATTTCCACCCAGCTGGGAGGTGGGCAGGCTCTTGATATCCTACAATAACCACCTAGATTCTTCCTTCCCTACTGATTTCAGGATCTTTTGGTGACTCTTTTTTGAACTTTACACAGTAATAAAACCCTGTGTCAGGCAAGGTTATATCTGAAATAATGATCAAAAAATCTCCATAGTACGACTGAGTGGTGTCAGCCATGAGCATCACTCAGGAGGAGGCAGCGGTTTTGAAATCCCAGTCAACCTCCTATTCTTTTTCCGGGGTTACCAGTAACCATTTAATGGGGCCAACTGGAGTCAGAGACGATACCACACATGGGTGAGTCAGGGCATCTCCTACTTGTAAAGTCAGGGTCCTTCTGGCTTGCAGAATTGCAGGGGCCTGATTTGATGTCACGTTGTGGCATGCTCCTTGGAAGAAGAGAAAAACAAAGGTTAAAACTATCATTTTGTAATTTTTTTAAACCTGTACTTTAAACCTTGAATCAGTGGGCAGGAATAAGGTGACTCTTGAGTTCCTTCTTTTTAAAATGGAGCTGTTTTCACCCTGGAATGATGTACCCATGCAGTCACTCCTGCCAACTTCAAAGATTAGTGAGTAGTCAGGAGGACTTCAAAAAGCCCTGCCCATTTAGGAGCCAGCTGGTCTTCAGGGTGTTGGTGTCTCTATTAAGTCTTTAGTAGTGCCTGATCTCCCGGCCGAAACGTGTGAAGGGGGGTATCAGAGGGAAAATACAGAAGGAGGGAGGCATACTGGTTAACTTAAGCCCACTTCGAGGGGCTGCTCGGATTCTAAGCATTGCAATAGACAGGACTTGTAATCATGCTAAGTTGGTCTCTTGACATATTTTTGCCAGGGCCTTTTTCAGGGTGTGATCCATCCTCTCAGTCTTCCCTGTCGACTCTGGCCTCCAGGCAGAATGTAGCCTTCAAATTTATATCCAGGGCTTTGCTGACTTCTTGGGTTATTTGTGCCATGAAAGCCCCTCCATTGTCACTTTGGATTGAAATTGGCAAACCGAACTGAGGGATAATCTCTTTAAGTAATACCTTGGTTAACTTCTTGAGCTTGTTCAGTTTGACAAAGGAAAGCCTCTACCCATCCTGATGCCTCCACCCATCCTGAAGTTTCCAGGTGCCCAGAGCATCATTGTATAGCCTACTTGGCGATCTTCTCCCATGTTAGTTCCCCGATGTTGGACTCTTGGTTCCGTTGGATGGGGCAGTCTTTGGGTTGTTCTTTGCACAAAGGTGGCACTTCTTGTGACTTCTCCAATGGCCTTGAGGAGACTTGGTCCTGCGGCCACCTGTTGGATCCACCCAAGACTGGCATCTCTCCCATAATGAGTTCCTTCATGTAAAGGTGACACTACATCATATACCTGGGCTTCTGGGAACAGCACTCTCCCTTCAGGACTTACTAACCAGTTGGAATGGGGAGCCAAGTGAAAACCCCATTCTTCAGCCCTTTTTAAGTCCTGAGTGCTGTAGGTAGTGCGGGAAGCTCAGCAGGGTCCAGGTGAGGGATCAGGGCCATTTCTTTCTCTATCTCCTCTCCTTGCATCACAGCCTTTTTGGCTTCTGTGTCTGTTTTCCGGTTCCCTACAGCTTCAGGGGATTTTCCCTTCTGGTGCCCACAGCAATACATCACTGCCACCTGGAGGGGATCGTTGGCTGCTTCTAGGAGCTCAAGAATTTCTGATACATGCTTTATCTCCTTGCTGGCAGATGTAAGGAGACCCCTCTCCTTCCACAGTGTCCCGTGTGACTGGAGCACAAGATGGGCATATCTGCTGTCGGTCTACACGGTTATACACCTTCCTGCTCCCAGCCGCAGGGCCCACCCAAGGCTATTAACTCGGCTTTTTTTGCTGAGGTGCCAGCAGGAAGTGGAGCCGCCTCTACTATCTCAGCAGGAGCCACCACCACATAGCCTGCCCTTTAATGTCCTCTGTACATGAACCTGCTACCATCGATGTACATTATCAGCTCAGGGTCAGTTAGACGGATGTCTGACAGATCGGGCCTGCTGGAACAAACCTCTTCAATAACCTCTAAACAGTCATCTATTGGCCCTTCCTCTGAGATGGGTAGTAGGGTGGCTGGGTTGAGAGCAGAGACAGCCTTTAAGGTTACATTTGGGTAATCTAATAGGACTGCTTGATATTTCCCCATGTGTCCCACTGTAAGCCAAAACCCCTCTTTTTGTTCTAAGAGGGGAAGGACAGTGTGAGGCGTGTGAACCATCACCTTTTGTCCCAGGGTAAATTTCTCAGCTTCTTGCAGTAAGTCACAAGTTGCCGCCGCAGCCCGGAGGCAGGGGGCCATCCTCGGTCCACGTTTTCTAGCTGTTTGGAAAAAGAGGCTGCTGGCCTCTTGGCTGGTCTCAGTGTCTGGGTCAACACTCCCAGAGCAACTCCCTGTCTTTCATGCACAAACAGTTTGAATGGTTTTTGGAGATCAGGTAACCGTAATGTTTGGTCAGGTTCTAAAAGTCTCCCTCCTCGCCTTGGGGTGGTCCATTTTCTGGCTCCTACCTCCCTTCCCCCTTCTTCATTTAGGGGCGGGGGCTAGGGCCGCTGCTAGTAAGGCCACCTTTTGTTTTTCTTTCTGTTCTGCTACCTGGTCCCGATTATTGAACACCTTAAAAGCTACTTCAAGCAGTTGCCCTATTGGCTTCCCAAGTCCTCTTTCCAATTTTTAAAATTTTTCTCGAATATCAGGGGCCCTCTGCAAAATGAAAGTCATGTTTATAAGCCAGGCATTGTTGGGACCCTCAGGGTTGATATCAGTGTATTGACAAAACGCGTCTGTCACCCTTTCTAAGAAAGTGGATGGATCTTCCTTTTCTCCCTGGATGCTTTCTCTAAACTTTTGTAAGCTCTTGGGTTTGGGGGCCCCATTTCTCAATCCAAAATTTAGTCAATCCCGGTAGAGCTGAAGTCTACTCGCCCCTTCTTCATGACTGTGATCCCAACCCAGATCTCTAGCAGGGATGCTTCAGTCCCGGGGGGGGGCGGTCAAGCTCCATTACTAGGGTCTAAGTTATCCGAGCCTGTTCTAACACCATACGGCATTCTCCTGAAGTTAACAGAGTGGTGAGGAGCACCTGTATATCTGCCCAGGTAGGGCCGTGAGTAGAGAAAATAGAAAGAAACAGTTCAGCCATTCTGTTTGGGCCACTCCGGTAGGGGGCGTTATTGCTCTTCCAGTTATATAGATCAGGGGTGGAAGGTGGAGTACGTATCAGCATTGTCCCCCGTGGCTGCCCCTCATCATCCACTCCAGCTGGAACTTCTCTCAGGGGGTATTGCCCTGCCTGGACTCCTGAGGCACCCTCACTGAAAATGATACCCTGACGGGTATGAGATGGGGAGACCATACCTGATGAAGTTGGACCCTCACTCTCTGAAGCTCCTCTTCCGTCAGCCTTCAGTGGGCTGGCCAAGCTAGAATCGGGCTCGGCCATTCTGTTTGGAGACCCTGCTGTCGTTTCACGGTCTGGCCCTCAGCTTATACCACGCCTCCTCTATATGGGGGAAGGGGAGCTGGAAAGGTGGCCGGAGCCCATTCTTCTAAGAGGGGGTCCTCTGATGAGGACTCAGGGAGTACTTCAGCCTTTGATTTTCCCTGGAAAAAAACCTGTTTAGGGGCATGCAGGGTAGAGAGACATGAAGGCTTGTACATAAGGGACTTCATCTCACTTTTTAGTTCACTTGAAGAACAAATCCAATTGAAGTATCGTACTATAAAGACGCCTCTGAGTACCACTGTTCCTGGTCCCCCAGCTGGTGTTGAGGCCCTATGCTGTTACATGGGCTCATAATTATACCTTTTCCAATTGGCCAAAACGCAGCCCAGCGGGGATTCAGCTGGAATAGATGCTGCCCCCATGCTAATATCTCTTTTGTTTGAACTCTCCTTTTCCTGCCTCAGGCAAGATCAACCTCGTTTGACAAAGGGGAGAGTTTGAGCCTCTCAAGCACAATGCTCATTGATTTCCCGATCTACCTGGAAATCTACCTCTTCTCTAATTGACCTTAATTCTTTCAGGATTTCTTGGGTTTTTTTTATCCTAGGACCCTAACCTCCTTGGTGGCACTCTTCTAAAATAATCTGTGCATGGTGGGCTTTCTCAGACCCATGAAGCTAATCGTCAGTCTCAAAAAACTTATACCAAAACTGTTCTTGAGCCTGGTGACGGGTTTTGTACAGATAGGGATTAATAAGATGACAACACCGAAAAACCTCACGGGGACAAGTAATCATACATAAGAGGAACAGACAAACAGACAAAAGTGACAGAGATAACCTTGTAGCCTCAACCTCCCAGACAGCCAGCCAAGTTACACATAAGACAAACCAGACAGACAGACAGAACTTGGATCAGACACGCCAGAAAGGAAAGGGAGAATGAGGATGATCTTAGTGAAGTCTAACACATCACTAAGAATGTCTGAATCTCCACCTCAATCCTCCAGATACCTCCTATTCCCAATATCAGATGGAGGGGCATCAATCTCCCAATCTAAACTGATAGAGATGTCTACCTCCACTCCCCAGAACCAGGGTGCACCAGCCAGAGACAGACAACATTCAGACACATGAAAACGACGGCCGCCACACACTCATGCATCTGCCCAAACTCTAGAGTCACCAAGAGTCCCTTCTTGAGATCCTACTCACAGGGGTGGTCATCTAAGGCTCCACTCACCTTAGAAACCAAGGACCTGGGGTCAGTTCCGGGAATCACGCTGGTCCGCCTTATCCACACCTGCCCTGAGCACAACAGGGAGAGGGCTGTGGACTCACCTCAGGGTCCTGGTTAGGTCTTTCCTTCATCTACCTCCTTGTTGCATTTGGGGACCGGTAGCACTACAGGGAGCCTGGGTCGGGGGATAGACTCTGGAGTCAAACACAGTCCCCAGCAGCTGCTTGGTAGGAGAACTGTTGATCAAGCCCAGGCCCTGCCATGGGACTATTGGGCTGCCATGGGGCTACCATGTCTCAAACGGCTAGAATCCCTGTACAGGCCACCAAATTGTTCCTGCAATTTCGCGAGTTAGAGCCGCCTGCTGAAAACAGCCAGTTCTTAAGATGGGTGAGGTGGGTAGCAAGAACTTTATTAGGTATACTGGTATATGGAGACAGAAGGGAATGATCTCCTCCTAAAGCTGCCTGTGTCCAGGAACTGCAGGCCAGCTAGGGCTTTAAAGGGAAAACGGGCTGTAGATTTTAGGGACTTGTGGAATGTGCACTGTCTTTCATCTGTTTGGTTTCGGTGGTCGTATCTCAAACATGTTGACTTTTCCTGCCATTATCCCATCAGTTCAGGGAGCGGCTGGCACCATCCTTCATCTTATTTGACAGGCTTAGATCAACATCTCTTTTGTTTTCCACGGTCCTAGAGGAAACACTGGTTAACATTTAAACTTTTGGAGGAGCTAACGGCAGAATCTTACTTGGAGACAGAGACGGGCTAAGGAAACGAAAGAAGAGAAAGAAGAAAGAGAAAAAGAGGCTCGGGTACTGTTCAAGATACAGCTAACCAGCCTGTTTCACACTGGCCTCCCTCCAGCCCCTCCCCTGAGCACCTAAGGGGACCACGTGCTTATTGCCGGGCTGTTACTGCTTCTTCAGAGGACTCAGGACATCAGTGGGCAGGAAAGGTCTGTACGTTCCAGTCCATCCGTCAGTGCCTTGTGGAACAGTCTGTCCCCTGATCCGGGCCCTGGCCGGCCTGGGTTCTGGGGGCTGAGTGCCCCTTCTCCCTTCCCTCCATTGGCTCCTGGCAATATGCTGTGCTGTTGCTGGGTGCAAGGGAGCCCCAAGCCCAACATGGGGCCATTTGGGCCAGGCTGTGGCCAGCAGGCCTTGACAACATCAGTGGTCTGTAGCCCCTGCTGCAATGCCTCCTGGCAAGACCCCGAGCCTGGACCATGACTCCAGGCCTGCCCAGTGTCCTCACAGACGCCCTACCTAGCCCACATTCCCAAGGTGCTTCTGGGGGCCAACCAGCTCCTGAGATTTGGGGTCCTGCAGGCCAGGCTCCCTCCTGGCTCACCCTGTAGTGTCTCTCATGTGCACAGCCTGGCACTGCCCCTCTGCGGACTCACAGTCCAGATTGCCGACCTGAGAGACAGTGGCTGCCCCTAGGGACTCCTGGTCCCACCAGAGTGGTGGGCACGATGCTGGATGAGAGCATGAGGGCCTCTACTCCAAGAGCTGCCCGTGGCCTGCCATCTGGGGGTAGACAAGCTCTGGGCTGGCCGTGGTGTGCTGCCAAGTCTGCTTAATGAGGAGCATCTGTGCCTCCTTGCTGAGCACCCGCTCCGCCAAGGGCATAAAGGCAGGGCCTCAGGCCAGGTGCGAGGCTCAGGGGCTTTGGGGACATGGAGGGCAGAATCCTGGCAGCGCTGCTGGGGTTCTGTGTGGTGCTGGCAGCATGCGTACAGGACCCTGAGTGCAAGGAGCGGAAGCAGCCTGACTTTGATCTCATTAAGGTACTTCTCAGGCTCCTGTGGGAGGTGGTTCTGGGCAGACCACAGGTGGCGTGCTCTTCCGGACTCAGGATTCCGGAACCTCCCATCTCCTCCAGAAGGTGCTCACAGTATGGGGCATCCCCTCCTCTAACTTCCCAACTGTTGTTCTACCTTGTGGGTGAGGAGCTGGCCCCTGAGAGTCTGCCGAGGGGCCCCTTACCTGGATGCAGGAGCACCTGGGGTCCTGGGGACAGCTCTCCTCCTAAGGCCCCACCCCCCAGTTTTCAGGCCTCTGGTACGAGATCGCCCTGGCCTCCGAGCTGGGTCACCAAGTCACCATGGACTAGGTGAAGAAGGTGGGGGCCGTGCTGGTTCCACTGGAAGAAAAGACCCTGGCCTTGACCAGTGTTTTTGATGAGTAAGTGGGGGGCCCGAAGGCTTGCTGCCGTGGAGAGGAGGACACTCTGCCTGTAGAGCTGCCCATGGCCTGCCGTCCGGAGGTGGGGTCCTCCCAGCCCCAGGCGTCTGCCCTGTCAGAGGGGTGTAGGGCCAGACCCTTTCCAGACCACACCTAGCAGTCTGGGAGCACCAGCTCTGGCCCCTTCCCGAGGTGTGTGCCCAAGACCGGCTGAGATCAGGGACAGCACAGGGGGCTGGGCTGCGGCTCAGAGTCGGCCCCTGGGGTCTGGGCTTTAGCCCTGAGCTTAGGGCTTTGACTAGGCAGCGAGGCGACCACTGAGACTGTAGTTGTTTCCTCCCTAAGGTGGTGGGAAGTGACAGCACCCCCACAAGAAGGGTCGGGGCACAGAGCCTTGCCGGCCCCCAGACTGCACTCCTTGCTGGCTGCCTGCTGTGCCTGGGCCTGCCTCTTGCACACGGCTGCCCCAAATCCATCTGTGGGTCCCCCTGGAGAGGGATCGCCCTGCACCCCTCAGTGATGCCCTGATCATTCCTCAGAGGGGGGCCTGCTACCACGTGGGCCTTTGTCCACTCCCAGAGGGCAGCACGGGGGCTGGGCAGGGGTCCTGTGCCTGGAGTGGAGGTGCTGGGACCTCTACGGTGGTCTCATCTGCGGGCGTGGAGGGGCTTGGGTGGCCCTGGTTGTTGGGCATCTGCTGTCTTCTAGTATGAAGCACTGTGTGAAGGAAACTGACCAGACCTCGCAGAGGGCTGTCCCTGGAACATACATGGTGTCCAGAGGCTCAGGTGAGAAGCCCTGTGCTGGGGCTCTCCCTCCTCTCTACACCAGTGCCTGGCCTCCGGGCCTCCTGCTCCCTCCCCGCAGCATCCCTGCCGCCGGCCCTGCTGGGCTCTGTGGCTCTAGAGGGAGATGACTAGGCCCCTCCTGGGCAGGACCTGGCTTGGAGGCTGCAGGCCACCTGGGTCAGAGTCCCTGGCTGTGGCTCCTGAGGGGTCATGTAGGTACCCAGTGGCCCAGAGCTGTGCAGTTTCCCAGGTGCCCAGGTGCCCAGGGCCATGTAAACAAAAAAACAAACCAAACCCAGGTCCGTCGAGTCGATTCCGACACATAGCGACCCTATAGGACAGAGTAGAACTGCCCCATAGAGTTTCCAAGGAGCGCCTGGAAGATTTGAACTGCTGACCCTTTGGTTAGCAGCTGTAACACTTAACCACTATGCCACCAGGGTCTCCCAGGGCTATGTAGGTGCCCAGAAATCCAGGGGCCTGTGCTGCCGCCCCCAGCCCCAGACTTCGGCCTCCATCTCCAAGGTTGACATGAGGTGACAACTTCTTCTTTGAGACTCAGGAAACATCCCATCAGGCACCTTCTTTCCTGGTCAGAGGGGTTCCCTGTCCACCATTCTTGGGGAGGCCACCTTCAGGGAGCCCAGAGGGTCTGCTCCAAACTCTAGGGGTGTGTGTGTATGTATATGTGTGCTCTGTGTGTTTGTGCTTGTTAGTGTGTTTGTGTGTATGGACTTGTGTGTTTGTGTACAAGTGGTGTGTGTGCATGTGTGTGAATGTACGTGTATTTGTGTGTGTGCGTGTATGCTTGTGC
This sequence comes from Elephas maximus indicus, assembly GCF_024166365.1. Classification (NCBI taxonomy): domain Eukaryota; kingdom Metazoa; phylum Chordata; class Mammalia; order Proboscidea; family Elephantidae; genus Elephas; species Elephas maximus. Next base: position 1,679,833 of record NC_064827.1, read on the forward strand.
GTGGGTGCGCAGTGTCCGTGTGTATACACGTGTGTCTATGTGTGTAAGCATATGTGTTTGTGCATGTGTGCTGTGTTTGTGTGTGTGCATGTGCCTGTACTTGTGTGTCTCTGCTTTGTGTGCCCATGTAAGTGTGTGCTGTGTGTCTGTGTGTGCTTGTGTGTGTACATGTGTGTCTTTGTACTTGTGTGTGTGTCTGTGCATATGTTATTATACTTGTGTGTGTGTTTGTACATGTGCCTCTGACTTGTGTTTGTGTGTGTATGTGTCTATACATGTGTGTCTCTGTACTTGTGTGTGTACCTGTACGTGTGTGTCTGTACTTGTGTGTCTCTGTACTTGTGTGTGTGTGTCTATACATGTGTCTCTGTACTTGTGTGTGTATCTGTACATGTGTGTCTCTGTACTTGTGTGTGTATCTGTACATGTGTGTCTCTGTACTTGTCTGTGTATCTGTACATGTGTGTCTCTGTACTTGTGTGTGTATCTGTACATGTGTGTCTCTACTTGTGTGTCTCTGTACTTGTGTGTGTGTTTATACATGTGTGTCTCTGTACTTGTGTGTGTATCTGTACATGTGTGTCTCTGTACTTCTGTGTGCATGTGTCTATACATGTGTGTCTCTGACTTGTGTGTGTCTCTGTGCATATGTGTCTCTACACGTGTGTGTCTGTACTTGTGTGTATCTGTACATGTGTGTGTCTGTACTTGTGTCTCTGTACGTGTGTGTCTATACATGTGTGTCTCTGTACTTGTGTGTGTATCTGTACATGTGTGTCTCTGTACGTGTGTATCTGTACATGTGTGTCTCTGTACTTGTGTGTCTCTGTACTTGTGTGTGTGTCTGTACATGTGTGTCTCTGTATTTGTGTGTGTGTCTGTACATGTGTGTCTCTGTACTTGTGTGTGTATCTGTACATGTGTGTGTCTGTACTTGTGTGTCTCTGTACGTATGTGTGTCTATACATGTGTCTCTGTACTTGTGTGTGTGTCTGTACATGTGTGTCTCTGTACTTGTGTGTGTACCTGTACGTGTGTGTCTGTACTTGTGTGTCTCTGTACTTGTGTGTGTGTGTCTATACATGTGTCTCTGTACTTGTGTGTGTATCTGTACATGTGTGTCTCTGTACTTGTGTGTGTATCTGTACATGTGTGTCTCTGTACTTGTCTGTGTATCTGTACATGTGTGTCTCTGTACTTGTGTGTGTATCTGTACATGTGTGTCTCTACTTGTGTGTCTCTGTACTTGTGTGTGTGTTTATACATGTGTGTCTCTGTACTTGTGTGTGTATCTGTACATGTGTGTCTCTGTACTTCTGTGTGCATGTGTCTATACATGTGTGTCTCTGACTTGTGTGTGTCTCTGTGCATATGTGTCTCTACACGTGTGTGTCTGTACTTGTGTGTATCTGTACATGTGTGTGTCTGTACTTGTGTCTCTGTACGTGTGTGTCTATACATGTGTGTCTCTGTACTTGTGTGTGTATCTGTACATGTGTGTCTCTGTACGTGTGTATCTGTACATGTGTGTCTCTGTACTTGTGTGTCTCTGTACTTGTGTGTGTGTCTGTACATGTGTGTCTCTGTATTTGTGTGTGTGTCTGTACATGTGTGTCTCTGTACTTGTGTGTGTATCTGTACATGTGTGTGTCTGTACTTGTGTGTCTCTGTACGTATGTGTGTCTATACATGTGTCTCTGTACTTGTGTGTGTGTCTGTACATGTGTGTCTCTGTACTTGTGTGTGTATCTGTACATGTGTGTCTCTGTACTTGTGTGTCTCTGTACTTGTGTGTGTGTATCTGTACATGTGTGTCTCTGTATATGTGTGTATCTGTACATGTGTGTCTCTGTACTTGTGTGTGCATGTGTCTATACACGTGTGTCTCTGACTTGTGTGTGTCTCTGTACATGTGTGTCTCTGTACATGTGTGTCTTTACATGTGTGTCTCCATAATTGTGTGTGTGTGTGCTCTGGGTGTACATGTGCTGTATGTGAGCATGCATGCGAGGTGGGAGTGTGCTCTAGGGAGGTGTCTGCAGCTCTGTGAGCAGGAGCCCAGGCCTCAAGAGCCCTTGGCGGTGGCATGTCTTCCAGTGAGCAAAGAGGTCCGCGTACTGTTCTCAGACTACAGGACCTACGCCGTCATGAGTGTGACTCTGCACAAAGGAGACAAGACCCAGAAGGTCATGAAACTCTACAGTAAGCTTAGGTCTGGGCACCGTCGAGGTGCCTCTCCAGCTGCTGCTCCCTCTGGGCTTCCTGCCCTGGGCCCCGCACCCCTGGGTCCCCCCAGCTCTGGGGGGGATAGAGGGAACCCAGGGACATTCCCAAGTGACCATGATGGCTGTGGTGGCCTGGGTCAGTCTCTGAGCTCCATCCAGGTGGGCAGTCGACAGGGAGGGAGCCATGGCCCCCACCCTAGCCCACTGAGCCAGCCCCCACCACCCTCTTGCAGGCCGGAGCCTTAACAACAACCAGGAGGCCCTAAAGAAGTTCTAGGAGGTGGCCGTGGCCAATGGGCTCTCACAGGAGGATGTGTACCTCCTGGACCCAGACAGTGAGTGCCGCACCCCGCTCACCCTGGGCCCCCGGTGCTGGGCCTGCCTTCCCGGCCTCACTCCCTCTCTCCCCCACAGTGACCTGTGTGAACTTACTCAGCTCGGTGAGTTGCTGCCACCGGGGGTCCCTCAGTTCTGAGTCTAGGCTGTGCTGGGTGTCTGGGGGTACTTGGTCCCTCCCCTCCTGTTCATCTCATGTGGCAGGGAGCTCAGCAAAGGGGCCGGGGGTCCAGGGGCACAGAGGGAGTGTCCCCGAGCTCTCTCTCTGGAACTTCAGAAAGAGGGGGACACAAACTGAGCCTTGAGAGGGACCCCACTGAGGGTAAGGCATGCCCGATGACTGCCCCCTCCCCCCGGGCTCTGCCTCTGGCCTTAGCAGCTGGGGGTAGCTACGAGGTGAGATCAGGGGGTGTCAGCATTGAAGCCAAGCCCCCAGACCCTGCCAACGGTCCCCCCAGAAGAGAGAGGTGGTTCCCCTCAGCTGGGTACTCACTCGGGGCCCACCCACTGAGCCCAGGTTCAGCAGGAGTCCTTCCTGAGGGCCCTGCCCCTCGCACAAGTCTCTCAGCATCAGATTGGGGTCCCACCCCATGCTCCTCAGAGAGGATGACCCTCCCTGCCAAGCTCTGGAAAGCTGCAGCCTCCCAGGCTCCTGCACAGACAGGGGTCTGGGGAGATGAGCGGGGGCTCTGGCTCTTCTCAGGGGGTGGGGGGGAGCAGGTTCTTAGGGGCAGCGGTGGCAGCAGAGGAGAGCTACCCCACAAGTGGGCTGTGGACTCCAGACGCTGCCTGCCGCCAGGCACGTGGTGGGGCTGTCCCACTCCCGTGACCTCCCCGTCCCCTCTGTGTTGCAGTGAGGATACGCATAGCCTCACCCCTGCACGGCCTAGGTGCTCCCGCCCTGCCCCCCCTCACCTTTCCTTGCCCGGTAGGGGCTGGCTCTACAGCCACCCTCGGTTCCGAACAAACCCCAACAAACCTCGAATAAACCCTGCTGCCAACCCACTGCATACGTGTCTTTCCTGGGGCTGCACCAATGGGCACACAGATAGGGGTAGGTGTTGTTTGTGCCCCAGACAACAAGGGGTGCTTTTTCTGTCTCTCGGCTCTGCAGTAACAAAATGCTATGAGTAGGGACTTTAAGGAGCAGAGATTTATCATCTCGCAGTTCTGGAGGCTGAGAATCCAAATGCAGGCTGTCAGCAAGGCCACACTCTCCGTCCACTCCAGGCAAAGACCCTGCCTTGTCTCCTCCAGCTTCTCGTGGTCCCTGGCGTCCCGGCCTTCCTTGGCTTGCAGTGCCTCTTCACTGGGCGTCTTCCTCTATGTCTCTGTCTCCGGATCCATTATCCCCTTTTATAAGACATCACTCAGAGGGGGTCAGAGCCTGCCTCACTTCAGTATGACTTCCTTAACATAACCGATAAGATCTTCAAAGAAGACCCCATTTTCCCAAACAAGGTCTCTTTCACAGGTACAGGGATTGGGACTTCCACGTATCTTTTAGGGGAGCACAATGCAACCCATAATACTGAAAACAACAATCAAAGCGACCTTGCTGTGGCCTGCTCTTTACTGTGACCTGCGCTGGCCGATGTGAGGAATGTTGGGATTTCACCCCCAGCTAGACATCCGAAGTTCACAAGGGGTCACTGCACCCAAGCCCTCCCCCTCTGTTGCTGCTTCCCTCCCTGCAGGGCCTGGGGACACAGCTCACACCCAGCACAGCCGCCCACCGCCCTCTCCCTCCCTCCCTGGGCCCCAGCCTGGCCCTCTCAGAGCCTGGGCTGGCCAGGGTGCAGCCACTGCCCCAGGAGCACGCCCCAGCACCACCCTAGCTGAGGTGCAGTCTCCGCAGCTCCCTGAGAGCCAGCAGCAGCCTGGGCTGGGCCCCCCCGAGCCCACATGACAGCAGAAGTGCAGGTGTGGGTCCCAGCGGGTCTCGAATGCTGGCGACCGAACCTCCCTCCCACTATGATGCCCCATGGCTCCCTAGTGCCCGGAGCTCAGCCCTCACAGGCCTGAACTGTGTCCCAGGTCCTCCCAGATGTGGCCACTCTTTCAGCCTGGCCTCCTCCTGTTTGCCTCGACTGTCGGCTCCCCACCATCAGGGTCTGGGGCTCCATCACGTGTGTGCTCTCTGGCCCCCATGGCCCACACTAGAACTGTCCGATTGTCCTGTTTTCTTCCATTGGTCTGAGCGGAAGGGGCAGTCTGGGAAAGGGCGGAGAATGCAGAGAGGAGGCCCTTCCCAGCATTCCTTGCCCATCAGCCCTAAGTGGTTTGCCTCACGATGGGCCTCACTGCCCTCATGGGTGGTCAGTTCCTGCTGGACCTTCTCACCATGAGAGCTTTCCTTCAAGGTATTGCCTCAGCATTAGCTGGGAAGAAGTGGTGGGGTCTGTGTGAAGGGCCTTTTTGAAAGGGGGGCTGTGACCCAAATCAGCAGGGTCTGCCCCCTGCTCTCCTCTGGGAGATGTTGGCTTGAGACCAGGAGGCCTTGGAAGCAGGGGCACCAGGAAGAGATGCCTGTCGTTTGTTTCTTCCCTTGGAGAGAGGGGAATTCTGGGGTGGGGACCCCCTGGGCTTTCGAATCTGCTTCCTGCAAGTCCTGGGGGCTCTAGTCCACCATCAGGACCACTGATCTGGGACACACACATCCTTGGCTAGCAGAGCACTGGCAAGGTGCTAGATCACCTCTAACTTGGCCCAGAAGTCAAGCCAGCACGGGAGTCAGTGGGAGTGTATGTCCATTCTAGGGGCCTCCGTAGGGGTGGGGCCTCAGGCCAGGCCGAAGGGCTGGCTGACCCTGCCTGCCTGCATGTGCCCTTGGTTCTTCTTGGTTTCCCCACACAGGGCCTGGCCCCATGGTCAGCCACAGTCCAGTCAGGAAAACAGGACACTCCCAGTTATTGCAACAGAGAGAATTTAACACAAGGAATTGATTCCAGAGGCACCGGAGGATGGAGATGGCACAGAGGGGACCTGAGAGGACGTGATGGCACAGCTGCAGAAGCAGTCCTACCCAGTCCTGGGCATCAAGAGTGGGAATCGCAGCTCCAAGGATCATCCCCTGGGCTGGGGTTCAGACCCGCAAGCTAATATAAACCAAAGGAAGTATTCCTTTTTTTTTGGAAAAATGATTTTGCTATAACTTCAAACTTATAGGAATAAGTTTTGAAAATAGCACAAAGGACTCCCACATACCCAGATTCTCTCCCTTTGTGATTCTGTCTCTACTTTTTTTGGAAACGTTTTCGCAATTAAGTTGCAGACATCACAGTCCTTACTGGGAGCAGCTCCTTGTGGCTGAGGCAGAGAAGAGATGCTGGAGGTCAAGCAGCACGCCAGGACTGAGGAAGACCAACCCAGCAGAGTGGAGAGAACTCCTTAAACCTTAGGCACTCAGCTGAGACACCAAAAAGACATTGCTTACACCCCAGAGTCAGACCTACCTGGACTCACCTTAACAAATCCCAAACCAAACCCCAAAAGACTCATAGGAGGGAAGTTTGGAGGATGAATTCTGACAAGTTAGAGAGTCTTGGGGAAGAGATTGAATTTTCCTCGGATCTCCCTGTTCAAAGGGTACAAAGGTTGCAACAAGTTCAAGGTGATCAGCCAGTAATTGAACTTCCTGCTGGAAACTCAAGATCATTCAGAAGCCAAGAACAGAATCCAGGGTCTCTACAATGTATCGTCTATATCTACCTGTCTGTCGGCCGGCCGGTCGGTCGGTCTATCAGCTATCTATCTATCTATATCTATCCGTCTATCTGTCTACCTATCATCTATCTGTCTGTCTGTCTGTCTATCTATCCATCTGTTTACCTGTTGTTGTTGCTAGGTGCTGTCGAGTCGGTTCTGACTCACAATGACCCTAAGTACAACAGAACGGAACACTGCCCGGTCCTGTGCCATCCTCACAACCATCATTATGCTTGAGCCCATTGTTGCAGCCGCTGTATCAGTCCACCTCCTTGAGGATCTTCCTCTCTTTCGCTGACCCTCTGTCTTACCAAGTGTGATGTCCTTCTCCCGGAACTGGTTCTTCCTAATAACGTGTCCAAAGTATATGAGATGAAGTCTTGCCATCTTTGCCTCTAGAAAACATTCTGGCTGTACTTCTTCCAAGACAGATTTGTTTGTTTTTTTTGGCAGTCTGTGATATATTCAATATTCTTTGCCAATATCATCATTCAAATGTGTCAATTCTTTGATCTTCCTCATTCATTGTCCAGCTTCATATGCATATGAGGTTATTGAAACCACCACGGCTTGGCTTTTTTTTTTTTTTAATTTTTATTGTGCTTAAGTGAAAGTTTATATATCAAGTCAGTCTGTCACACAAAAATTTATACACACCTTGCTATCTACTCCTAATTATTCTCCCCCTAATGAGACAGCACACTCCTTTGCTCCACACTCTCTTTTCGTGTCCATTTGGCCAGCTTCTTACCCCCTCTGCCCTCTCATCTCCCCTCCAGACAGGAGATGCCCACATAGTCTCATGTGTCTACTTGATTCAAGAAGCTGTCTCTTCACCAGTATCATTTTCTATCCCATTTTCCAGTCCAATCCCTGTCTGAAGAGTTGTTTTGGGAATGGTTTCTCTCTTGGGCCAACAGAAGATCTGGGGGCCATGACCACTGGGGTCCTTCTAGTCTCAGTCAAACCATTAAGTCTGGTCTTCTTATGAGAATTTCGGGTATGCATCTCACTACTCTCCTGTTCCCTCAGGGGTTCTCTGTTGTGTTCCCTGTCAGGACAGTCATAGGTTGTAGCCAAGCACCATCTAGTTCTTCTGGTCTCAGGCTGATGTAGTGTCTGGTTTATGTGGCCCTTTCTGTCTCTTGGGCTCATAATTACCTTGTGTCTTTGGTGTTCTTCATTCGCCTTTGCTCCAGGTGGGTTGAGACCAATTGTTGCGTCTTAGATGGCCGCTTGCTAGCGTTTAAGACCCCAGATGCCACTGTCCAAAGTGGAATGCGGAATGTTAATAGATTTTATTATGCCAATTGGCTTAGAAGTCCCCTGAAACCAAGGTCCCCAAACCCCCGCCCCTGCTACGCTGGCCTTCGAAGTGTTCAGTTTATTCAGGAGACTTCTTTGCTTTTGGTTTAGTCCAGTTGTGATGACCTCTCCTGTATTGTGTGTTGTCTTTCCCTTCACCCGATATAGTTCTTATCTACTATCTAATTAGTGAAAACCCCCTCCCGCCCTCCCCCCCTTAGCCCTCTCATAACCATCAAAGAATATTTTCTTCTCTATTTAAACTATTTCTCAAGTTCTTATAATTGTGATCTTATACAATATTTGTCCTTTTGCTACTGACTAATTTCACTCAGCATAATGCCTTCCAGATTCCTCCATGCTATGAAATGTTTCATGGTTTCATCATTGTTCTTCGTTGATGTGTAGTATTCCATTGTGTGACTATACCATAATTTATTTATCCATTCATCTGTTGATGGGCACCTTGGCTGCTTCCAACTTTTTGCTATTGTAAACAGTGCTGCAATGAACATGGGTGTGCACATATCCATTCGCGTAAAGGCACCTATTTCTCTAGGATATATTCCAAGGAGTGGGATTGCTGGATAGTATGGTAGTTCTATTTCTAGCTTTTTAAGGAAGTGCCAAATCAATTTCCAAATGGTTGTACCATTTTACATGCCCACCAGCAGTGTATAAGTGTTCCAGTCTCTCCACAACCTCTCCAACATTTATTATTTTGTGTTTTTTGGATAAATGTCAGTCTTGTTGGCGTGAGATGGAATCTCATTGTAGTTTTGATTTGCATTCCTCTAATGGCTAAAGATCATGAGCATTTCCTCATATATCTGTTAGTTACCTGAATGTCTTCTTTATTGACGTGTCTGTTCATATCTTTTGCTCCTTTTTTCATTGGGTTATTTGTCTTTTTGTAGTTGAGTTTTTCCAGTAGCATGCAGATTTTAGAGATCAGGCGCTGACTGGAAATGTGGTGGCTAAAAACTTTTTCGCAATCTGTAGGTAATCTTTTTAGTCTTTTGGTGAAGTCTGGATAAGCATAGGTGTTTGATTTTTAGGAGCTCCTAGTTATCTAGTTTCTTTTCTGCATCGTTAGTAATGTTTTATATACTGTTTATGCCATGTATTAGGGCTCCTAGCATTGTCCCTATTTTTTTCTTACATGATCTTTATCGTTTTAGATTTGATATTTAGGTCTTTGATCCATTTTGAGCTTGTTTTTGTGCATGGTGTGAGGTATGGGTCTTGTTTCATTTTATTGCAGATGGATATCCAGTTATGCCAGCACCATTTGTTAAAGAGGCTGTCTTCTCCCCATTTAACTGTTTTGGGGCCTTTGTCAAATATCAGCTGCTCATATGTGGATGGATTTATGTCTGGATTGTGAATTCTGTTCCATTGGTCTATGTATCTGTTGTACCAGTACCAGGCTGTTTTGACTACTGTGGCAGTATAATAGGCTCTAAAATCAGGTAGAGTGAGGCCTCCCACTTTGTTCTTCTTTTTCAGTAATGCTTTACTTACCTGGGGCCTCTTTTGCTTCCATATGAAGTTGGTGATTTGTTTCCCCATCTCATTAAAAAATGTCATAGGAATTTGGATAGGAATTGCATTGTATCTATAGATGATTTTTAGTAGAATAGACATTTTTGACTGACTGACAGACACGACTGACACGTGTCAGTCAGTTTGTCATACTGTGGGGACTTGTGCGTTGCTGTGATGCTGGAAGCTATGCCACAAGTATTCAGATACCAGCAGGGTCACCCATGGAGGACAGGTTTCAGGTGAGATTCCAGACTAAGACAGACTAGGAAGAAGGACCCGGCAGCCTACTTCTGAAAAGCAATAGCCAGTGAAAACCTTATGAATAGCAGCAGAATATTGTCTGATATAGTGCTGGGAGATGAGCCCCTCAGGTTGGAAGGCACTCAAAAGATGACTGGGGAAGAGCTGCCTCCTCAAAGTAGAGTTGACCTTAACGACGTGGATGGAGTAAAGCTTTTGGGACCTTCATTTGCTGATGTGGCATGACTCAAAATGAGAAGAAACAGCTGCAAACATCCATTATTAACCGGAACCTGGAATGTATGAAGTATGAATCCAGGAAAACTGGAAATCATCAGAAATGAAATGGAACTCATAAACATCGATATCCTAGGCATTAGTGAGCTAAAATGAACTGGTTTTGGCCATTTTGATTTGGACAATCATAGAGTCTACTATGCTGGGAATGACAACTTGAAGAGGAATGGTGTTGCGTTCATTGTCAAAAAGAACGTTTCGAGATCTATCCTGAAGTACAATGCTGTCAGTGATAGGATAATATCCATACGCCTACAAGGAAGACCAGTTAATACAACTATTATTCAAAGTTACACACCAACCACTAGGGCCATAGATGAAGAAATAGACGATTTTTATCAGGTGCTGCAGTCTGAAAGTGATCGAACTTGCAATCAAGATGCATTGATAATTACTGGCAATTTGAATGCGAAAGTTGGAAACAAAGAAGAAGGATCAGTAGTTGGAAAATATGGCCTTGGATAGAAACAATGCCAGAGATCGAATGATAGAGTTTTGCAAGACCAACGGCTTCTTCATTGCAAATACTTTCTTTCACCAACATAAACAGCGACTATACACATGGACCTCGCCAGATGGAACACACAGAAATCAAATTGACTACATCTGTGGAAAGAGATGATGGAAAAGCTCAATATCATCAGTCAGAACAAGGGCAGGGGCCGACTGTGGAACAGACCATCAATTGCTCATATGCAAGTTCAAGTTGAAACTGAAGAAAATCAGAGCAAGTCCACGAGAGCCAAAATATGACCTTGAGTATATCCCATCTGAATTTAGAGACCATCTCAAGAATAGATTTGACGCTTTGAACACTAGTGACCACAGACCAGACGAGTTGTGGAATGACATCAAGGACATCACCCATGAAGAAAGCAAGAGGTCACTGAAAAGACAGGAAAGAGAGAAAAGACCAAGGTGAATGTCAGAGGAGACTCCAAAACTTGCTCTTGAGCGTCGAGTACCTAAAGCAAAAGGAAGAATTCATGAAGTAAAAGAACTGAATAGAAGATTTCAAAGGGCCTCTCGAGAAGATGAAATAAAGTATTATAATGACATGTGCAAAGAGCTGGAGATGGAAAACCAAAAGGGAAGAACACACTCGGCGTTTATCAAGCTGAAAGAACTGAAGAAAAAATTCAAGCCTAGAGTTGCAATAGTGAGGGATTCCATGGGGAAAATATTAAATGATGCAGGAAGCATCAGAAGAAGATGGAAGGAATACACAGGGTCATTATACCAAAAAGAATTAGTCGATGTTCAACCATTTCAAGAGGCAGCATATGATCAGGAACCGATGGTACTGAAGCAAGAAGTCCAAGCTGCTCTGAAGGCATTGGTGAAAAACAAGGCTCCAGGAATTGATGGACTATCAATTGAGATGTTTCAAAAAACAGATGCAGCGCTGGAGGTGCTCACTCGTCTATGCCAGGAAATATGGAAGACAGCTTCATGTCCAACTGACTGGGAGAGATCCATATTTATGCCTATTCCCAAGAAAGGTGATCCAACTGAATGTGGAAATTATACAACAATATCATTAATATCATATGCAAGCAAAATTTTGCTGAAGATCATTCAAAAATGGCTGCAGCAGTACATTGACAGGGAACTGCCAGAAATTCAGGCCGGTTTCAGATGGGGACGTGGAACCAGGGATATCACTGCTCATGTCAGATGGGTCCTGGCCAAAAGCAGAGAATACCAGAAGGATGTTTAATTTATTGTCTATGCCAAGGCATTCGACTGTGTGGATCATAACAAATGATGGATAACATTGCAAAGAATGGGAATTCCAGAACACTTATTTGTGCTTATGAGGAACCTTTACATGGATCAAGGGGCAGTTGTTTGGACAGAACAAGGGGATACTGATTGGTTTAAAGTCAGGAAAGGTGTGCGTCAGGGTTGTATTCTTTCACCATACCTATTCAGTCTGTATGCTGAGCAAATAATCCGAGAAGCTGGACTATATGAAGAAGAACAGGGCATCAGGATTGGAGGAAGACTCATTAACAACCTGAGTTATGCAGATAACACAGCCTTGCTTGCTGAAAGTGAAGAGGACTTGAAGCACTTACTGATGAAGATCAAAGACCACAGCCTTCAGTATGGATTACACCTCAACATGAAGAAAACAAAAATCCTCACAACTGGACCAATGAGCAACATCATGATAAACGGAGAAAAGTGTGAAGTTGTCAAGGATTTCATTTTACTTGAATCCACAATCAACACCCGTTGAAGCAGCAGTCAAGAAATCAAAAGACGCATTGCATTGGGCAAATCTGCTGCAAAGGACGTCTTCAAAGTGGTGAAGAGCAAAGATGTCACCTTGAAGACTAAGGTGCTCCTGACCCAAGCCATGGTATTTTCAATCGCATGATATGCATGTGAAAGCTGGACAATGAATAAAGAAGGCTGAAGAAGAGTTGACGCCTTTGAATTGTGGTGTTGATGAAGAATATTGAATATGCCATGGACTGCCAAAAGAAGAACAAATCTATCTTGGAGAAGTACAACCAGAATGCTCCTTAGAAGCAAGGATGGCGAGACTGCATCTTACATACTTTGGACATGTTGTCAGGAGGGATCAGTCCCTGGAGAAGGACACCATGCTTGGCAGATTACAGGGTCAGTGGAAAAGAGGAAGACCCTAAATGAGGTGGATTGACACAGTGGCTGCAACAATGAGCTCAAGCATAACGACGATTGTAAGGATGGCGCAGGACCAGGCAGTGTTTCGTTCAGTCGTGCATAGGTTCGCTGTGAGTTGGAACCGACTCGACGGCACCTAACAACAACAACAGACATTGTTACCATGTTAAGTCATCCTATTCATTAGACAGGTATGTTTTTCCACTTATATTGGTCTCTTTTGGCTTCTTGCAGTTTTGGTGTCATGTAGTGTTCTATGTATAGGTCTTTTACATCTCTGGTAAGATTTATTCCAAAGTATCTTCTTGGGGGCTACGGTAAATGGTATTGATTTGGTGATTTCCTCTTCAATATTCTTTTTTGTTGGTGTAGAGGAATCCAGCTGATTTTTGTATGTTTATCTTGTATTCCGATACTCTGTTGAACTCTTCTATTAGTTTCAGAAATTTTCTTGCAGATCCCTTAGGGTTTTCTGTGTATAAGATCATGTCATCTGCAAATAGAGATACTTTTACTTCTTCTTCGCCAACCTGGATGCCCTTTATTTCTTTATCTTGCCTAATTGCTCTGGCTAGGACTTCCAGGACAATGTTGAATAAGAGTGGTGATAAAGGGCATCCTTTTCTCGTTCCTGATCTCAAGGGGAATGCTTTCAGGCTCTTTCCATTTAGGATGATGTTGGCTGTTGGCTTTGTATAAATGCCCTTCATTATGTTGAGGAATTTTCCTCCTATTCCTATTTTGCTGAGAGTTTTTATCATGAATGGGTGTTGAACTTTGTCAAATGCCTTTTCTGTATCAATTGATAAAATCATGTGATTCTTGTCTTATGGTTAATTTATATGAAGGATTACATTAATTGTTTTTCTAATGTTGAACCATCCCTGCATACCAGGTATGAATCCTACTTGGTCATGGTGAATTATTTTTTTGATATGTTGTTGAATTCTATTGGCTAGAATTTTGATGAGGATTTTTGCATCTAAGTTCATGAGGGATATTGGTTTGTAATTTTCTTTTTTTGTGGTGTTTTTACCTGGTTTTGGTATCAGGGATATGCTGGCTTCAAAGAATGAGTTTGGGAGTATTCTGTCCTTTTCCATGCTCTGAAATAACCTTCAGTAGTAGTGGTGTTAGCTCTTCTCTGAAAGTTTGGTAGAACTCTGTAGTGAAGCTGTCCAGGCCTGGGCTTTTTTTTTTGTTGGGAGTTTTTTGATTACCTTTTCAATCTCTTCTTTTTTACAGGTCTATTTAGCTGCTCTTCCTCTGTTTGTAGGGTCGCTATGAGTCGAAATCGACTTGACGGTAGTGGGTTTTTTTTTCCTTCTGTTTGTGTTAGTTTAGGTAGGTAGTGTGTTTCTAGGAATTCATCCATTTCTTCCAGATTTTCAAATTTGTTAAGAGTACAGTTTTTCATAGTAATCTGATATGATTCTTTTAATTTCAGTTGGTCTGTTGTGATATCGCCCGTCTCATTTCTTCTTCTGATTATTTACTTCCTCTCCTCTTTTTCTTTTGTCAGTTTGGCCAATGGTTTATCAATTTTCTTAATTTTTTCAAAGAATCAGGTTTTGGTCTTGTTAATTCTTTCAATTGTTTTTCTGTTTCATTTAATTCTGTTCTAGTTTTTATTATTTGCTTTCTTCTGGTGCCTGAGTGTTTCTTTTGTTGCTCTCTTTCTATTTGTTTAAGTCGTAGGGATAATTCTTTGATTTTGGGCCTTTCTTCTTTTTGGATGTGTGCTTTTGTTGATATAAATTGACCTCTGAGCACCGCTTTTGCTGTGTCCCAAAGGTTCTGATAGAAAGTGTTTTCATTCTCATTGGATTCTCTGAATTTCTTTATTCCATCCTTAATGCTTCTATAGCCGAGTCTTTTTTCAGCAGGGTATTGTTCAGTTTCCAAGTGTTTGACTTCTTTTCCCTGATTTTTCTGTTATTGATTTCTACTTTTATGGCCTTATGGTCAGAGAAGATGGTTCATAATATTTTGTTGTTTTGGATTCTGCTAAGGCTTGCTTTACAACCTAATATGTGGTCTATTCAAGAGAACGTTCCATGTGCACTAGAAAAGAAAGTATACTTGGCTGCTGTTAGTTGGAGTGTTCTGTATATGTCTATGAGGTCAAGTTGGTTGATTGTGGCATTTAGATCTTCCGTGTCTTTACTGAGCTTCTTTCTAGATGTCTTGTCCTTCACTGAAAGTGATGTGTTGAAGTCTCCTACTATTATTGTGGAGCTGTCTATCTCACTTTTCAATGCTGATAGAGTTTGTTTTATGTATCTTGTAGCCCTGTCATTGGGTGCATAAATATTTAATATGGTTATATCTTCTTGGTATATTGTCCCTTTAATCATTATATAGTGTCCTTCCTTATCCTTTATGGTGGGTTTAACTTTAAGGTCTGTTTTGTCAGAAATTAATATTGCCATTCCTTCTCTTTTTTGATTGTTGTTTGCTTGATATGTTTTTTTCCATCCTTTGAGTTTTAGTTTCTTTGTGTCTCCAAGTCTAAGGTGTGCCTTTTGTATAGATGGATTCTGTTTTTTAATCCATTCTGCTACTCTCTGTCTCTTTATTGGTGCATTTAGTCCATTGACATTCAGCGTAATTATGGATAGATATGAATTTAGTGCTATCATGTTGATGTCTTTTTTTGTGTGTTGTTGACAGTTTCTTTTTCCCACTTAATTTTTTGTGCTGAGTAGATTATCTTTATATATCGTCTTTTCCTCATATTGTTGTTGTTGATTTTGTTTCTGCTGAGTAGTTTTTTATTGTATTTTATTTTGATGTGTAGGATAGTTTGTCTCCTTTGTGGTTACCTTATTATTTACCCCTATTTTTCTAAATCTGAACCTAACTTTTATGTCTTTGTATTGCCTTGTCTTCCTCTCCATATGAAAGATCTCTGACTACATTTCTTAGTCCCTCTTTATTGTTTTAATGTTGTCTTCTTTTACATAATAATGTCGCTGTTTCCCTGTTTTGAGTGTTTTTTTATCTTGATTTATTTTTGTGATTTCCCTACCTGGGTTCACATCTGATTGCTCTGTCCAGTGTTCTAGTCTTGGGTTGATACCTTATATTATTGATTTTCTAACCAAAGAACTCCCTTTAGTATTTCTTGTAGTTTTGGTTTGCTTTTTATGAATTCCCTAAACTTGTGTTTATCTGGAAATGTCCTAATTTCACCTTCATATTTGAGAGAAAGTTTTGCTGGATATATGATTCTTGGGTGGCAATTTTTTTGCTTCAATTTTTTTTATAAGTCATCCCATTGCCTTCTTGCCTGCATGGTTTCTGCCAAGTAGTCTGAGCTTATTCTTATTGACTCTCCTTTGCAGGTAACTTTTTGTTTATCCCTAGCTGCTCTTAAAATTCTCTCCTTATCTTTGGTTTTGGCAAGTTTGATTTTAATATGTCTTGGTGACTTTCTTTTAAGATCTACCTTATGTGGAGTTCACTGAGCATCTTGGATAGATACCTTCTCATCTTTCACAATATCAGGGAAATTTTCTGCCAAAAAATCTTCAACAATTCTCTCTCCATTTTCTGTTATCCCTCCCTCTTCTGGTACTCCATTCACTCATAGGTCATTTCTCTTGATAGAGTCCCAAATGATTCTTAAGGTTTCTTCATTAAAAAAAGTTCTTTTATCTGATTTTTCTACAAATATGTTGGTGTCAAGTGCTTTATCTTCAAGTTCAGAAGTTCTGCCTTCCACCTGCTCAATTTTGCTCCTCTGGCTTTCTATTGAAGTTATCTAATTCTGTAATTTTGTTGTTAATCTTCTGAATTTGTGATTGCTGTCTCTCTATGGATTTTTCCAGTTTATTAAATTTTTCATTATGTTCTTGAATAACCTTTTTAATTTCTTCAACTGCTTCATCTGTGTGTTCCTTGGCCTGTTCTGCGTATTGCCTGATTTCCTTCCTGATGTCTTGAAGGGTTCTGTATATTAATTTTTTGTATTCTGCATCCGGTTATTCCAGGAAGGCACTTTCACCTAGATGATCCCTGGATTCTTTGTTCTGAGAGCTTGTTGAGGTGATCGTGGTCTGTTTCTTTATGTGACTTGATATTGACTGTTGTCTCTAAGCCATCTATAAGTTATTGTATCAGTTTATTTTATGTTTGCTTACTGTACCATAGCTTCTTGCTTTGTTTTGTTTCAATATGCCCAAATGGGTTGCTTGAATGAGCTAGCTTGATTATTTTCTCCTTTGGAGCTCTGACGTCCTATCCCCAGATGGCTAGAGCTATTATCAGGTATATCAGTCTTGGAGCTCATTCACTTTTCTTGTATGTATTCAGCTCAGGTGTCCAGGTAACTGCTCATCAAGTGTGTGGTACTGGCTCTGTCCTACAGTCTTAGAGGGGCAAGGGTGATTGGTGTAGGTACCAGCATCTGGTTGCAGCAGGGGGCCACACTCCAAATAGGGAAGGGAGCTGAGAATTGTCCCCCATGTGTCTCTGAGGAAAGCGTGTCCCTGTTCCCTAGAGCATACAGGTGGGTAGGTTCTGAAGATGGATCACGGGCACCCAATTGTTTTTGGCTGTAAGGACTGGGAGGCACCAGTTATCCTTGGACTCCTGTCATTGGTGGTTGGGTGACCTGAGTGGAGCCACCAGTCCTTAGGCCCCTGATGTGGGTACATGAGGACCCTGTTTAATAGGCAAAGGGGTGTCAAACAGCAAAAACCCACCTCCCCGCCACACAGCTGAAACAGTTGTAGTCTGCCAACAAGGGCCTGTTCTCCTGAAACAGGCCCACACAGGTCCATGCAGAGGGGAAAGGTACTCAAAGTCCACGGACCATTTATGCCTGGACAGGAGCCGCTTCTGTCCTGAGCTGACATATTATCTTTTCCCCCAATTGTGAATTTATTCCTTCTCCAGGGCCTGGACGATGGCAATAGGTGCTCAACAGGGCCAGGCCCAGGGAAATCAACAGCCACTGAAGCCAGCTTGGGGGCGGGGGGCGCGGTAAAATATACACAAGTACTTAGCTTTTTCTGAGAGCACCATTCTCCTCTGATTCTGGAGGTGTGAGTAGGCTGTGCGGCTGGCTGCTTCTCCCTGAGGAAACTGCGGCCGAACGCTAGTACTAGCCCGCCGCCGCCGCTGCTCCGGGAATGGTGCCTGAGAGCTCCCCACAATTCAGGTCTGGTAACTCCTCTCTGCTTCTGAACTGTCTCTTCCTCCCCCTGCCCCTCAGTTCGTTTTCTAACCTTGCCTTTGATGTTCAGGGCTCCTAGCTTGTCATAAATATTCTCGTTTCACTTGTTTTTTTTGGGTCTTTGTTGTAGGAGGGGTCACAGAAAGCGCCTGTCTAGTCTGCCATCTTGGCCCCGCCTCACAAGTACTTAGCTTTTGCCGAGAGCACTGTTATTTTCTGGTTCCGGAGGTGTAAGTAGGCTGTGTGGCTGGCTTCTTCTCCCTGAGGAAACTGCAGCTGAGTGCTACTACCAGCCCGCCGCAGCCGCTCCTGGGAATGGTGCCTGAGGCATCCCAGCGATTCAAATCTGGCAACTCCGCTCCGCTTCTGAATTGTCTCTCCTTCCCCCTGCTGCTCAGTCTGTTTTCTCACTTTGCCTTTGATGTTCAGGGCTTCTAGCTTGTCATAAATATAATCGTTTCACTTGTTTTTTTTTTGGTCTTTGTTGTAAGAGGGAATCGCTGGAAGCAGCTGGCTGTTCTGCCATCTTGGCCTTGCCTCTCTTGGCTTTGCTTTTTAACACCTTAAAGTATTCTTTTGCAGCAGATTTCCCCAATGCAATGCGTTGATTTCTTGATTGCTGCTTCCATGGGAATCGATTGTAGATCCGGCAAAACGAAATCCTCAACAACTTCAATCTTTTCTCTGTTTATCATGATGTCACTTATTGGTCCAGTTGTGAGGATTTTTGTACTCTTTACGTTGAGGTGTAATCTGTACTGAAGGCTGTAGTCCTTGATCTTAATCAGTGTTTCAAGTTCTCTTCACTTTCAGCAAACAAAGGTGGGTCAGCTGCATAATGCAGGTTGTTCATGAGTCTTCCTCCAATCCTGATGCCCCATTCTTCACATAGTCTAGTTTTTTGGGTTATTTGCTCAGCACACAAATTGAATAAGCATGGTGAAAAGCTACAACCCTGATGCATGCCTTTCCTGACTTTAAACCATGCAGTATCCCCTTGCTGTGTTTGGAGACTGCCTCTTCACAATGTTATCCATAATTTGTTATGATCCACACGGTCCAATGCTTTTGCATAGCCAATGAAGCACAGGTAAACATCTTTCTGACATTCTCTACTTTCAGCCATGATCCATCTGACATGATATCCCCATTCCACGTCCTCTTCTGAATCCGGCTTCAACTTCTGGCAGTTCCCTATTGATGTACTGCTGCAACCGCTTTTGAATGATCTTCAGCAAAATTTCACTTATGTGTGATATTAATGACGTTGTTTGATAATTTCTGCATCCTGTTGGATCACCTTTCTTTGGAATGGGCACAAATATGGACCTCTTCCAGTCGGTTGGCCAGGTAGCTGTCTTCCAAATTTCTTGACATAGATGAGTGAGCACCCCAGCGCTGCATCCATTTGTTGAAATATCTCAACTGGTATTCCGTCAATTCCTGGAGGCTTGTTTTTCTCCAATGCCTTCGGTGCAGCTTGGGCCTCTTCACTCAGTACCATCGTTCTTGATCATATGCTACCTCCTGAAATGACTGAATGTCAACCAATTCTTTTTGGTACAGTGACTCTATGTATTCCTCGCATCTTCTTTTGATGCTTCCTATGTTGTTTAGTATTTTGCCCATAGAATCCTTCAATATTGTAACTCAAGGCTTGACTTTTTTCTTCAGTTCTTTCAGCTTGAGAAATGCCAAAAGCGTTCTTCCCTTTTGGTTTTCTAATCTAACTTCAGGTTTTTGCACACGTCATTTCATTTAACTCTTTCATCATTTCTTCCTTTCACTTTAGCTACTCTACATTCAAGAGCAAATTTCAAAAGTCTCTTCTGACATTCATTTTGGTCTTTACTTTCTTTCCTGTCTTCTCAATGACCTCTTGCTTTCTTCATGTAGGATGTCCTTGATGTCATTCCATAACTCTCTGGTTTTCAGTCATTAGTGTCCAGTGTGTCAAATCTATTCTTGAGGTTGTATCTAAATTCAGGTGGGTTATACTCAAGGTCATGCTTTGGCTCTTGTGGACTTGCTCTAATTTTCTTCAACTTCAACTTGAACTTGCATATGAGCAATTGACAGTCTATTCAGCAGTTGGCTCCTGGCCTTGCTGTGACTGATGATATTGCGCATTTCCATAGTCTCTTTCCATAGATATAGTTGATTTTGTTCCTGTGTATTCCATCCGGCAAGGTTCACACGTATAGTCTCTGTTTATGTTGTTGAAAAAGATGTTTGCAATGAAGAAGTCATTGGTTTTGCAAAATTCTATCATGCAATCTCAGGCATCATTTCTATCACCACGGCCATATTTTCCAACTACCAATTCTTCTTTGTTTCCAACTTTTGTGTTTCAATCACCAGTAATTTCAGACTTCAGAACTGGTAAAAATCTTCACTTTCTTCATCTTTGGCTTTAGTGGTTGGTGCGTAAATTTGAATAATAGTATTAACTGCTCTTCCTTGAAGATGTATGGGTATTATTGTACACTGATAGCACTGTACTTCAGGATAGATCATGAAATGTTCTTTTTGATGATGAATGCAATGCCATTCCTGTTCAATTTATCATTCCTGGCATAGTAGACCGTATGATGGTCTGATTCAAAATGGCCAATACCAGTCCATTTTGCCTAGGATATTGATGTTTATGAATTCCATTTCATTTTTGGCGATTCTTATTTTCCTCCATTCATACTTCATACATTCTAGGTTCTGATTATTAATGGATGTTTGCAGCTGTTTCTTCTCATTTTGAGTCGTGCCACATCAGCAAATGAAGGTCCTGAAAGCTTGACTCCATCCATGTCGTTAAGGTTGACTCTACTTTGAGGAGGCAGCTCTTCCCCAGTCATATTTTGGGTGCCTTTCACCCTGAAAGGGTCATCTTCCTGCACTTCCTCAGACGATGTTCTGCTGCTATTCATAAAGTTTTCACTGGCTATTTTTTTTTTCAGAAACAGACCACCAGTTCGTTCTTCCTAGTCTGTCTTAGCCTGGAAGCTCAGCTGAAACCTGTCTAGCATGGGTGACCCTGCTGGTATTTGAATACTGGTGACATAGCTTCCAGAATCACAGCAACACGTAAGTTCCCACAGTATGGCAAACCGACAGACGTGTTGCGGTCTATCTACCTACCTATCTACCTATCTATCATTTATGTATTTATCTATCCATCTATCCATCTGTCCATCCGTCCATCTATCATCTATCCACCTATCCACTTGTCCACCTGTCCAACTGTCCGTCCTTCTATCTATCTATCTATCATCTGCCTACTTATCTATGTATCTCAGTGACTGACAAGGGTGGGGTCCATGTGAGGCTGAGCATGGCTCCAAGAGGGAGGATTTGTGCCAAGATGGAGCCTGAGTGCCCAGAGCTGTGTTGCTGAGTAGAATTAGCTGAGTATACACGTGTTGGTGAATGAATGACTGAATGAATAAAACCCAGAAGATGCAGGTGATGGCCACCTCACCTGGACTTCTGGGGGCCCCTGGGCTGAGCCCCATCCTCTGTCTCCCAGGTTGCAATGGGCCCTGCTGAGTCCCTGCTCCTGTCCCAGGGGACTGAGGACAGGAAGACTCAGGCCTGCAGAGAGCTCCCAAAAGGCCTTGGAGACACACCCATCCCTGTGAGGCCTGGGCCAGGAAAGTGGGAAGCAGAAGTGGGATGAGGTGGCTTGGAGCTGGGCCAGGGTGGTGGATGTGGGAAGGATAAGGTGAGGGTGGAGGAACAAGATGGACTGGCTGGCTGTGTTGGCAGTGCAGGGGTAAGACTAGCCTGCAGAGCAGCAGGTGAGAGGGCTGGGGGGCCGGGGCTGAGGGGTCAGAGGTGTCCCTTCCACCCTCGAGGCTCAGCAAAGGAAAGTGTTGGGGGCCTGGGGAAGGGAGGAGTTGGCCAGGGCTCAGGACCAGCAATCTGGACAGAGCCCCGCAGGACAGGACACAGGGATCAGCACAGCCCGTGTCCACTGAGGGCAGTCTCGCACTCCATGCCATCTGCCCTCCTGGGCTGGGTAGACAAAGACCACCACTTGGAGGCCTCCCCCCTGTGGTCACCTCATTTTCTTGCAAGAAGTAAGGCCGAGACCGTGGTCTGGCCATTAGTGTCCGCCCACAGCACAGATCCCAGAGCCATAAAAGAGGGTTCCAGGGCCTGAGGGGCCAGGTGCGCTGGCGCAGGCAGTGCAGGATGAGGGTTGTGCCTATGGTGGCTCTCCTGGTGCTGGCCTTCGTGCCCAGGGCCCAGGCCGTGTGGCTGGGAAGGCTGGACCCCAAGCACGTAATGGCCTCCTGCTGGTGCTGGTCAGTCCTGGGGGTCCAGGCTGCTCCTTTGAGTGCCATGGGCTTCAGGGGACAGGCTGGGCATCAGGAACCCCTGGGTCCTGGGGAGCATGCTGCAGCAGATACGTGGGCTTTCAGACACAGAGACAATGCCCCGAGGGGCATCCTTGCTGTGGCCTCTCGGGAAAAGGGCTTTGCAGAGGGGAAGGCCGTGAGCAGCATCGAAGGGGTCATGGTGACTCTGACCCCAGAGAACAAGTTGAAGATGCTGGCCTCTCGGAGTGGGTGAGCGGGGGAGGGGGTACTCCTCCGTTTGGCCACTTGGGCCTCGTGGCAGGTGCAGCTTGAGGATGGAGACTGCTCTGTGTCTTCCTGCCCCCGCTCAAAGGTCCGGTCTGTGGCGAAGTGGCCCTGGATCCCCACACTGCTCCACACATCCCCCCCTTCCATCTGTGCCACCAGCCCTCTGCCAGCCTTGGTGCCCTGGGTCCTGGTGAGCTGGCCTCTTGGTGGATCCCCTACCTGGGCCTCACGCTGGCACAGCAGCTGAGGACCTCGGCCAGCTGGGCCAGTTCGGTCAGTGAGAGAGGCCTCTTCCTGGTGTGAACAACCCTTCTGACCAGTCGATGGACGTTAGGTAAACGCCTAGGCAGTGGGGGTCACTGGTTCTTTCTGAAAATAAACCCCCAAGAGGGTGGTCACAGGGGCACTTTGTCAAGTGGCCTTCTGGGGTGTCAAGCTTAGGTGCTGCTGGCCTGAGGGGCGAGTGTGTACACGTGGACATTGCAAACCCACATGGTTGGTGGGAGGGTGGGAGGGGTGGTGCCTGGGGGTATGCTGGTGGGGGCATGCAGCTGGGGGTCACGTAGGGAGGTGTCACTTCCTTTTCCGTGTTCCTTGGCTTGTAGCCACATCACCCCAAAGTCTGCTTTGGCTGTCACATGGTGTCTTTGCTCTCTGGATTCCTGTGTCCCTGTGTCCTTGTGTCTCTATTTCCCTGTGTCCCTGTGTCTGTGTCTCTGTGTACCTCTGTCTCTGTGTCCTTCCATCCCTGGGTCTCTGTGTCTCTGTGTCTGTGTCCCTGTGTCTGTGTCTCTGTGTCCCTGTGCCCCTGTGTCTCTGTGTCCCTCTGCCTCTGTGACCCTATGTCCCTGTGTCTCTGTGTCCCTCTGTCTTTGTGTCTCTGTGTCACTGTGTCCCTGCATCCTTCTGTCCCTGTGTCCCTGTGTCTCTGTGTCCTTGTGTTCCTGTGTCTATGTGTCTCTTTGTCCTTGTGTCCCTCTGTCTCTGTGTCCCTGAGTCCCTGTGTCCCTGTGTCTCTGTGTCCCCATGTCCCTGTGTCTCTGGGTCCCTGTCCCTGTGTCCCTGTGTCTCTGTGTCCCTATGTTCCCGTGTCCCCATGTCCCCATGTTGCCGTGTCCCAGTGTCCCTGTGTCCTTGTGTCTCTGTGTCTCTCATCTTTTTTAGGACACCACTCACCTGGGATTAGAACCCGCCCTACTCCAATGTGACCTCATGCTGACAATGCCATCTAGTGACTCACAGAGACCCTCTAGGACAGAGTAGAACTTCCCATAGGGCTTCCAAGGCTGTAATCTTTATGGAAGCAGACTGCCACACATTTCTCCCATGGAGAAGCTGTGGGTTTGGACCACCGGCCTTTCAGTTAGCAGCTGAGCATTTAACCGCTGTGCCACCAGGGCTCCTTAATGGCACCTGCAAAGATCCTATTTCCAAGGAAGTTTACATTCATGGTACCGGGGCTAAGACTTCCACATACCTTTGTTCAGGACACAGTTCACCTGTTACCCGCCCTCTCCTCTTTCTCTCATTTCTCCTCAGTTCCCTGTTCAGAAGCTTTCCCCTGAAACCTAGCTGCAAACCCTAAGCATTGTTGTTCAGTGCAGGTGAGCCTGGGGACTGGCTTCCAGCACCCTATGGAACAGCGTGCTGTTGGGATCTATAGGGGTCTCACTGGCTAATTTTCAGAAGTAGATTGCCAGGCCTTTCTTCTGAGTCTGTCTTAGTCTGGAAGCTCTGCTGAAACCTGTCCACCATGGGTGACCCTGCTGATATTTGAAATACCCTTGACACAGCTCCCAGCAACACAGCAACACACAAGCCACCACAGTGACAGACAGATTGACAGAGGGGAGTGCTTCTTTACATAGGTCCTGGGAAATAGCTCCCTGGAGTGGGGGGAGAGGGAGCTGATCTGCACTTCAAAGGGGCCCTCTGGGCCAGCCATCTCCCCAGACAGGTTCCATCTGGCCGAGAACGGGATTTCTGAGTAACAGGGGTAAGAGGAAAAGCAGGACTCCCCTGAACTCCCTGGCTGGGAGGACTCTGAGTGGCAGGACTCCGTCTCCCCTTGCCCAGGTCCTGAGTCTGATCCTGAGCCGACCACAGGCCCTTCCTCCTCCAGGCTGGATGGGTGTATCCTGACCTCTATGGAGTTGTGGAAGCAAAGTCCTGGATGGGTGTTTGAGAATCCCTGTAAGTGCAAGGCCAGGGCCTTCTCTGGGGCAGGCTGGCCCCCCAGGCCCCGGTCCCACGAGGTGTCCCCAGGCACCCTGTCGGCAGGGCCAGTGCAGCAGTGAGGGGTGAGTTGGGGTGGGCTGCCTCCACCCCGAGGAAGTTCAAGAACCTGACTTTGCAGAGGTTTGGTGCCTGTCCTGAGGGTGGAGTGTCCCTGGGCAGGGTGCCCAGCTCCAAGCCACAAGGAGCCAGGTTCTGGCCTTGCCCTGGCACCCCTGGAGGCTGAGGTGTCTCCTCATCACTGTGTGGAGGGCCAGGGCCCTAACAGGGGCTGCCTGTTCCCCATGGGGACAGGCATTTGCCAGTCTGTCTGTTTGTCCATCCATACCCCACAGTCTGAGCAGCCACTGAGTGCTGGCCTTGGTTGGGGTCAGGGACCAGAGGCCAGTCCCGCCGGGGCTTTTGGTTGGCTGGGGACCTCCTGAGGTCCAGCCAAGCTGAGGCCCACCCCCGAGGTGCACTTGGTTTCAGCCCTGGGTGTCCTGGAGTACAGAGTGCTGAGTATCAACTTCAAGGACTATGCCATTGTCTTTACCCAGCTGGAGTTTGGGGATGAGGCCTTCAACACTGTAGAGCTATACAGTGAGAAACTGATGGGCAGGCTGAGGGGACCACTGGGGCCTAGCCCTGAGGGCCCACTTGTGCACTCCAGGCCCAGGACCCCAACCCAAAGACAGGCACAGGGCCATGCCACTGTGAGTGTGGCAGGGCTGAGGGGGTCTTCAACTGGTCACCCACCCCTGGCCAAAGTGAGCTGTGGACTGAGCCTGCTGACAGGGGGGCCTGGCAGGGGCCCATAAGTGCTGGGTAGAAGGGCCGAAGCCTGTCCCAGGGGCTGGGAGGTGCGGGGATCCTGCTGGTCCTCACAGCCTGTCTCTTCCTCTTCCAGTCACCTGTGCACACAAGGTCCTGCAGGTAAGCCACCTCCCAGGCATTGGCCCCAGGCTCCAGTGCGGCAGGAGGAACCACCTATGACTGGGTCCAGTGTGTGGCTGTGAGCTGGGGGGCAAACCCGGGGCTCCGATGCTCCTCTTGGTTTGCAGTGAGTGCTGTGGCCACCCCCACAGTGTCCTCAACGTGGCCAAAGAGGCCGGCCAGGGTGCCAGAGGCTGGGCTGGCTACTCCCACAGACTCTCTCACTGGATCAGAATAAAACGATTCCAAGCCCTCACCAAGGCCTTTCCACTGTGTGTCGGGCAGGGCCCAGGCCAAAGGCATGTGAAGGGCAGACAGGTGCCCGACAGGGTGTCCCCTTCTGGGACTCTCTGGTGAGCCCCAGTGAGAAGAATGTGAGGGGTCATTGGGGGCAGGACCTCAGGTCCCGTGAGGTCAGCATCACAGCAGTTGCAGGACAGGATGGCTCACCTGCACACTTGTCCTGATCCCTGTGGTCTGGTGACAGCTGCACTCAGGCCTGGCTGGGCGTGGCGGGCTGGGCCAGGAGGGCAGAGCAGCGGCCTGATGTGGGTGGTGGTCAGCCTGGTGGGAGGAAGGCCCCATGGGACAGGATGGGCATGGTTTGGGCTCTGGGCTGAAAAAGCTGGCACCACAGCGTCCAGGCATTGCCCAGCGCTCGGGGGCAGCAGGTCGGTTTTCATCCAGCCAGGTGTGGCTGAGATGGCACTCCCAACTTGCCAAGACCTGGCTCTCTCTGTGTGGGGGGTGCTTGCTGCTGTGGTACTGGCAGTCTTGGTGGGCGGGGTGCCCGGCTTGGGTTGCCATTCCTGGCTCCTGCCTGGCCCTCCCCTGTTCTGGGGGAACCCCCAGCCCAAGTCTTGGGAGATGCTCAGGCTTGGGCAAAGGTGGGCTTAAAGCAGTGGAGGTGCTGCTCCAGGTGAGGTGAGGTGTGGTGGGTGGGTGGGCACCTTGCTCCTCGAGGCTGGGCATGAACACTGTGCACACACATGTGCACGCAAACACAACACGTGTACACACGTACACAGTACACACACACTCGTGTGCACACACGCCCATGAACATGTGTGTACACAATGCAGGGCTCACATGCACACAAACACACATGCACACACTTGCACACACCTCTAGCCTGGGCCCCACCTGTCAGGGGCTGGAGGGAAGGAGAAATGGGGAGTTAAATAGAAAAAAGATGAATCGTTGCCCCCACCCGCTGCATGCACGCACACACTGGTTGGTGCTCGATAGGGCGAGGACGGCATAGCAGTGTGAACGTGCTAAACGCACCAGGTTGTGCACGTTAAAGTGGTGAAAATGGCAAATATTATGTCATGTGTATTTTACCACAATGGAAGAAAGCATTTATTGAGCACCTACTGTGTACCAGCCAGTAGCAGGTGGTTTCCCACGCTCTCAGCACCCTGAGGGCCCTGGTCTATGGGTGAAGAGCCAAGGCTCAGAGAGGTCATGTCCAAGTCATGTCTGTCTCCTTTTGGAAGTCTTTAGAACAGGAAGCTGCCTGGGGAGGATGGGTTTCCAGGGGGAGGGGAGCACGGGGGTTGAGGCTTGGGTTCCTGAGCCTCCAGGGAGACCGGCTCCCAGATGGGAGCATGCGGAGCTGAGGGTGTGTCCTGGCTGTTCTCCGTCCTTGGTCCTTGGCCCCAGAGAGATGAGGACGGTCCCACCTCCTCCCCCATCCCTCCCACCCCACCCCAGCTAGGCTGCAGCTCCAGGATTGGCTGGATTCCACAGTGGGCAGAACTGGGCTGGGCCTGGCAGGGCCGGGGGTTTAAACGCACTGTGGCCTATTGGGACCGTGCCTGGTGGAGGTAGGACAGGATGAGGCTGGAGCTGCTGCCCTTGTTCCTAGTCCTGGTGCTGGCCATCACGTCCCAGCCACAGGAGCAGCTCCGAAAGGAGTCCTACAACCTCAGCTGGAATAAGGTAGCCCTCACACCCCAGTTCCCAAGTCAAGTGGGGAGTGGACAGGGGGCAGGGTCACCCAGGAACAGCCCACACCCCGGTCGGCAGTGCAAGTCTGAAGAGGACTAAGGGGCTGGGCCCAATGTGGTCGTCCGGCCTCTCCACCCAAAGCCGTGGCTCTGGGAGCCCCCTGTCAGGTGGGGAGGTTGTGCACTCTCTTCCCCTCTTCAGGGGCTCATCATGGCTGTAAAACTCAACTCTGAGTCATGGGTGCAAACCTGGAGCCCTGGGGGTGTGGTGACAGGGCCATGGAGCCCCAAGAAGGGACAGGGCTGTGGCTTGGAGCTGCTGGAGCAGAGAAGGTAGAGCAAGCAGGGCCCATTCTAGGATAACAAGGACAGGCTGGCCGGGCACAGGGTTCCATTGGGGCAGACATGGGCCACCAGCCAAGACTAGGCTGACCAAATGGGGGAGTGGCACAGGCCAGGTGTGGTGGTGCCTGGGGTGTGGGGGCACACAGCAGGAACAGATAAGGAGCAGAGGCAGGCTGGAAGGGAGGGGACAGGGCAGCCCTTTTCCAGGGGGCTCTAGAGGGAGGGGTCTGGGACTAAAGGGGGAGCAGTGTTGGGGCCTCAGACCTACCAGCGCCTGCAGCCCTTGCCTCACTGCTGGGCCCCTGACCAGCTGGACATCTGCCTCTCCACAAGCAAGTTGAGCAGTGGGGCTGGGGCTGGGCTGACCTGCTGTGCTGGGACTAGGCTGTGCTGGTTGGTTCTTCACCCCAGCCGGGAGCCATTGGGGGTGGGTGGTGGAGGAGTGACACCCACGCTGTCTTTCCCATCCAGTTTTTAGGCTTCTGGTATATTCTCACCTTTGCCATTGACGCCAAGGGCTTCTTCCCGGGCAGAGACAAAAGGAAGCTAGGGGCGTCCCTGGTGGAGGTTCATGAGGCAGGCCAGCTGAAGGTGGTCATTGCCTTCAGTCGGTAAGTAGACCGTGGTGGGGTGGGCCCAGCTGGCCCTTACAGACCCACCTGCAGACATGGCTTGCTGCAAACAGTCAGGGACGTCTTCCTTTTCAGGGGTAGAAGCTGGTACCACCAACGGGGCTCCTGGTTGGAGGAGAAAGGAACTAGGGTGATGGGGGGAGCCAGGCCTGTGGGCTTAGTCTGGTAATTTCACAGGGATTGCCTGTCCCCCTGCCCGCCCTGAAATTCCGAGGGCTTCTTTGGGACAAATTGCAATGGCGAGTGCCCACTTGGCAGCGTAGCCACTTGCAGGGAGCAGATGTTTGGAGGCTCCCTGAACTGCAGGCAGGCCCTGGTCCAGCATGTGGAAACCCTGCCAGCACAGCCTTAAACTGAGACAATATGGGGGTGAGTGATGTCCAAATGGCTGCTACGGCCCTCCCAAACCTGTCCCCCCCAGGTCCCAGGGGACTGAGGGGCAAAGCCAGTGAAGGTGGCTTCCTAGCAGGGTGCTCACAGCTGCTGCCTCCTCTCCAGGTCCCAGCGGTGCCAGTCCTACACAGTCATCCTGAGGAAGGACAACAAGAAGGCTATGTTCAGGAATACCTGTGAGTCTGGCGGCTCAGGGTCCGCAGAGGGCATGGAGGAGTGGGCAGGCTGCAGAGGGCACAGAGAAGGAGAGGGCAGGCTGCAGAGGGCACAGAGTCAGTTGCCTTAATATTTACCCTTATTTTCCTTAGTAAAAACCAAACTTGTATCATTCTATATCACCTTGTTTTCCTCTCCATATGGAAGATCTATGCCTCCTGTATTTAGTCCTTCTTTTTTGATTATTGTAATCTTTTACGTAATGACTTCAATGATTCCGTTTCGAGCATTTGTTTCTTTTTTAAATTAATCTTATTTTGTTTTTGTGATTTCCCTATTTGAGTTGATATCAGGATGTTCTGTTCTGTGACCTTGTGTTGTGCTGGTATCTGGTACTGATTTTCTGACCAGAGAATTTCCTTTAATAATTCTTGTAGCTTTGGTTTGGTTTTTGCAAATTCTCTAAGCTTGTGTTCATCTGTAAATGTCTTAAATTCCCCTTCATATTTGAGAGAGAGTTTTGCTGGATATATGATTCTTGGCTGGCAGTTTTTCTCCTTCAGTGCTCTGTATATGTCGTCCCATTGCCTTCTTGCCTGCATGGTTTCTGCTGAGTAGTCTGAACTTATCCTTATTGATTCCCCTTTGCAGGTGACTTTTTGTTTATCCCTGGCTGCTTTTAAAATTTTCTCTTTATCTTTGGTTTTGGCAAGTTTGATGATAATATGTCTTGGTGATTTTCTTTTTGGATCAATCTTGTATGGGGTTCGATGAGCATCTTGGATAGATATCCTTTTGTCTTTCATGATGTCAGGGAAGTTTTGTGCCAACAGATCTTCAACTATTCTCTCTATATTTTCTGTTATCCCTCCCTGTTTTGGAACTGCAATCACACACAAGTTATTCTTCTTGATAGAGTCCCACATGATTCTTAGGGCTTCTTCATTTAAAAAAAAATTATTTTATCTGATTTTTCTTCAACTATATTGGTGTCAGTTGCCTTATCCTCCAACTCCCCCACTCTGCATTCCGGTTCCTCGATTCTGCTCCTCTGACTTCCTATTGAGTTGCCTAATTCTGTAATTTTATTGTTAATCTTTTGGATTTCTGAATGCTGTCTCTCTTTGGATTCTTGCAGCTTCTGAATTTTCCACTATGTTCTTTTGATTTCTTTAATTGCTTTATCAGTGTGTTCCTTGGCTTTTTCTGTAGATTGCCTTATTTCATTTCTGAGGCCATCCTGATGTCTTGAAGCATTCTGTATATTAGTTTTTTATATTCTACATCTGGCAATTCTAGGATTGTATCTTCATTTGGGAAAGATTTTGATTCTTTAATTTGGGGATTTGTAGAAGCAATCATGGTCTGCTTCTTTATGTGGTTTGATATTGACTGCTGTCTCTGAGCCATCTCTAAGATATTGTAATGATTTATTTTATATTTGCTCACTGAGTCTTATCTTCTTGTTTTGTTTTGTTTCAATATTGAATGTTTCAATATTCAATATGGGCTACTAGATTGTGCTATTTTGATTGTTTTAGCCTTTGAATCACTTATGTCCTATTACCAGCTGGTTTGAGCTGTTACTAGATATACAAGCCTATGAGTCCATTCACTATTCTTGAATAGAATCTGCTTAGGTGTGCTGATTGTGGGTCACCTAGTGTGTGGTGTAGGCTGTCACCTATTAACTTAGAGGAATAGTGGTGATGATTGTATTCACCAGATTCTAGTAGCGGCAGGGGGTCACACTCCTAGGCTGGCAGGATGCTGACAGCCTTCCCCCATGTGCCACTGAGGTAGGAGTGTCTCTATTCCCAGAGCACTTTGGTGAGTGGGCTCTGCTGCTTTACCTTAGGCACCCAATGCTTGTACCTCTAAAGACTGTAGATGTCACTATCCTCAGACTCCTTTAGCAGGTGGCTAGGTGGTGTGGGTGGAGCTTTAGCCCTCAGTTCCCTGCTGTGGATCAGTGAGGGCGCTGTTTAATAGGTAGAGAGGTATCAGACCTCCAAAACTTGTCTTTCCACTGCTTCACTAAAACTATTACAGTCAGATCTCTATCAGAATTGCCTTTGCATTATAATAGCCACCTGGTTCCCTGTACAGATGAAAGCCAGAGACTGTGGATCTCTTTTGCTTGGCTGGAGCTGGTTGTGTATTATTATTCCAGTTTAGGGAAGTCAGGGAAGGATTTTTCTCTCCTAGATTGTTAATTGCTCCTTCTCTCAGGCCAGGAGAATAGGTTAGGAAAAAAACCCACAGAGCACCTCATCCCCTGGCCCAGGAAATTCCAATGTTAATGAAGCTTCCTGGGGCAGGGAGGGGAGGGATCAGATAGATAGGAGAGAGTAGCGTGGCAATATAGACAAAGTTACTTACCTTGTTTGGTGAAGACTGTTTTATCTGAGATTCCAGAGGGGCGTGTAGCCTGTGTGCACTGGCTAGGTTGAGGTTGCCCCCCAGGGTCAGGCCTGTGCCCCCATGCTTGCGCCATCTCAGGAAGCCATGATCAGCTACTCTGCTCCTAGTCCAAAGCCCAGCACCAAGGTTTTCTGGCTGGGATGCTGCGATCCAGGCTCCAAAACCAGTTGCTGCTTTCCCGTGATTTCTCCTTCTCCTGTCAGCCACGTTGGTGTGCAGCCTGAGTGCGCTGGCTGGGTTTCCAGCTGAGGTTACTCCAGGGGGTTAGGGCTGTGTCCCATGCTTGCGTGATCTCAGGAAGCCGTGACCTACTCCTCTGTGCTTATTCCGAAGCCCATCGCCAAGGTTTCCTGACTGGGACACTGGCTCGAGGCTCCGAAAACAGTTCCTGCTTCCCTGTGGGTTATCGTTCTCCTGTCAGCTACGACAGTATGCAGCCTGCTTGCACTGGCTGAGTCTCTGCCAAGGTTACTCCAGGGAGTTAGGGGATAGGGCTGCGTCCCGTGCTTGCCCTGTCTTAGTAAGCCACTATCAGCCCAACCACTCTGGCACCAGGGAACCGCGAGAGCTCAAGGGTGTGGTGGGGGACACCGGTTCCAGAAGCAGTTGCTGCTTCACTGCACAGCTTTTTGCTCCACTGTCATTCAGGTCAATTCCTTAGTTCTGTGTTTGATGGTCAGGGTTTGTAGATTGTCATGTATCTGATCGATTCACTTGTTTCTCCGAGTCTTTGTTGCAAGAGAGATCTGCGGTACCTTCTACCTAGTCAGCCATCTTGGCCCCCGATCTCCAGGTTGGCCTTTGTCCCAAGCCTGGTCCTCCTGGCAGATGTCCCCATGGGCCTTGGTGGGGGAGGTCGAGGGTCAGACCCTCCAGCCCCTGAGGCACCTGCGCTAGGCTCAGGCAGGGCTTCCAGCTGGCCCACAGGAGCAGCAGGAGCAGGCACGGGCTGGGGGCTTCTGCGTCTCTTCTCTTCCAGTAAGAAGGATCAAAGCCTTCTGTGTGCTGTCCACTGACTATAGCTATGGTGTGGTCTATGTGCAGCTGGGCCAGGCTGGCCAGGAATACAAGAACGTATTGCTCTTCAGTGAGTGACTGACAGCTTCTTAGGGTGGC
Source organism: Elephas maximus indicus (assembly GCF_024166365.1). Lineage (NCBI taxonomy): Eukaryota > Metazoa > Chordata > Mammalia > Proboscidea > Elephantidae > Elephas > Elephas maximus. The sequence continues at coordinate 1,712,086 of NC_064827.1, forward strand.
GGGAGCTGCAGGGGCGTGGCCTTGGCCCCTTCGTGTGGAGAAGCTGATTAGGACGAGGGTGCAGGGGGTCAGGAGGCCAGCCAGGCCCAGAGGGTCAGGCCTTTGGCCAGCCACGGGGTGAGGCCAGTGGGTAGAGGGGAGGTAGGAGGTGAGCTCAGACACAGGCAGGTGGTGAGGTGGGCAGAGATTTCCAGATGTTACAGGTGGGTGGTCAGGGTGGTGGGAACTGGAAATTGAGGTCACAGAGACAGGTCCTGGACATGTCTGTGGAGGGGTAAGTGGGGTTGAGGAGGCATTGCAGAGGGCAGACCTGGAAAGAGAGAGGTCAGGGAGATGGGCCATGCCCGTGGGCAGGGGGGCTGCCAGGGTAACACAGGGTTAGGGGGCAGGGGGTGGGGGGGCAGGGGACAAGGGTAGGGTGCAGGGGCCAGGGACAGGGATCAGGTCAGAGTGCAGAGATCAGAGGCAGCGTCAGGGTGCAGGGGTAAGGGCAGGGTTCAGGGGCAGTGGGGCAGGTGTCAGTGGTCAGGGGCAGGGTGCCGGGGGTGAGGGTGCAGGGCACAGGGCAGGGTGAAGGGGGCAGGGTTAAGGGGGCATGGATCAGGGAAGCTCTAGTAGGCAAAGAGTGCTGCCAAATGGTCAGGGACACCCACCCACCTGGAAACATGGAGCAGAGGTGACCCTCCAGGGCAGGGCTCTCCTTGGCAGAAACCCTTTGCTTCTTCATCCCCTAAGCTCAGGGACATTTTGGTGGCTGTGGGGTGGGAGTCAGCCTCAATGCCCAAATCATGCTCTGAGGAGGCGACACAACCCCCACTCCAGGCTGGCAGACCATGTCAAGCTTTCTGAAGATCAAAGCATTCATGGACGCAGCTGAGGTTCTGGAGCTCCTGGAGAATGCAACTGTCCTTCCAAAAGACGGTACCATGCAACCACTCCTGGCCACCTGCCTGCCCTGTTGAAGCATTGATTTACATGGGGGAGGGAAGGAAGAGGCCCCATCTTGCCACACGTCGGTATTGAAAGCCATCGTGAACATGGGCTGGGCGTCCTCTCCATTACTGCCTCCCGGCCTTAGCTCGGCTTTAGTGCTGGCCATGCCCTGGAGCCCGCAAAGAGCACGAGGCATAGCCCCCCATTCTTTCAGGGTCCTTGAGCAGGTGACATGTGGCCATGGTGGAGGGCTGGGGCTGCAGGGAATGGCCCAGGACACTTGCTCCCAGTGGCCCCTCAGTGTCTTTCTACTCCGCAGAGTGTGAACACCATTCTGCCGTGAGCACAGCTCCTTCTGCTCTTTCCTGTGGGACTCCACTTAGGGTCCCCTGGCTCTGGATCAGGGCTCCTAAGCTGTCCTCATGCCCACCACTCATAAGGGGGACTTGGAGACTCCCGGGCATCTCTGGGGTGGAATCCAAGGCCACAGCTCTCACCCCCAGAGGGATCCTTGGTGACCACAGAGAGGTGAGACCCAGACGGCCCCCTCCTCCTGAGCCCTCTGAGCCTCATCTGCTGTCAAATAGATCTCGGGCCTTTGCCTCCTGCCCTCTCTGCTCCTTGTCACTGGAGTCCCATGGGGAAAATGGTGCCAGGTCTCCCTACTCTGAGGTGGAAGTGTTCCTTGAAGCTTGTGGCTTGGGTGTGGCTCCCAGTCTGTTCTCTGCAGCTCTTTACTGTCGCCTAAGAAATCCTTCCTTTTGTACCTGTCTGCTTTGTAATTATTAATTAATGTTATAATTTGAGAAGTGTGAGTATCCTGTTTGTCATCCCTCTTACTCAATGGTTTTAGCATCCAATGGTGCTTCTTGTCTGAATAAGTTTTTACTATGGTAGTTAAAAATGGTGATTTAAAAAAATTGTATTCCTTCTTCTACATTTATAGGATTGGCCTTTGTCCTGGATTCAGTTCTGTCTCCCCAAAATATGTGTCAGCTTGGTTAGGCCATGAGTCCCAATCCTCCGTTTTGAAATTGTAATTTTATGTTAAACAGGATTAGGGTGGAATTGTAACACCTTTACTCAGGGCACATCCCTGATCCAATGTAAAGGCAGTTATGCTGGGGTGTGGCCTGCGCCACATTTTATCTTACAAGTGATAAAAGGAAAGGGAAGCAAGGAGAGAGTGGGACCTATACTGCCAAGAAAGAAGCACCAGCAGCAGAGCGTGTCCTTTGGACCCGGGGTTCCTGCCCGGAGAAGATCCTAGTCCAGGGTAAGAGTGATGAGAAGGACCTTCCTCCAGAGCCGACAGACAGAGAAAGTTTTCCCTAGAGCTTACGCCCTGAATTCAGACTTCTAGCCTCTTAGACTGTGAGAAGTAAATTTCTCTTTGCTAAAGCCACCCACTTGTGATATTTCTATTATAGCAGCTCTGGGTGACTTAGACGGCCTTCTGTTACCAAGAAGAGCTTTCCTTCTCCCCTCCAACACCTTTAATTAATTATTATTTTGGTGTCATAGTAGACTGGTGAATACTTTTAAAATTATTTTGTAACATTATAGACTAGCTGGGCTCTACTTTATTCAAAATCCACTAGACAGAGGCGGGGCCAAGATGGCTGACTAGGTAGAAGCTACCTCGGATCCCTCTTGCAACAAAGACTTGGAAAAACAAGTGAATCGATCACGTACATGACAATCTACAAACCATGACCATCAAACACAGATCTAAAGAGTTGACCTGAGTGACAGAGACTGAGAACGAACAACCACGGGGAAGCAATGACTGCTTTCTGTTCCTGGAGCCAGCGTCCCAGTCAGAAAACCTTGGCACCAGGCTTCGAACTGGGCGCAGGGGAGCTGAGCATGGCATTCTGAGATGGCGCAAACACAGGACGCAGCCCTAGCCCCCAGAAGTGACCTTGGGAGAAGCCCAGCCAGTGCACGCAGGCAGCGCAGCAACACGGCTGACAGGAGGAGAAGTCACCGGGAGGCAGCGACTGGCTTTGGAGCCTGGAGTGCGGCGTCCCAGCTGGGGAACCTTGGCGCTGGGCTTTGGACTGGGAGTAGGGGAACTGACCACGGCTTCTGAGACAGCACAAGCACAGGACGCGGGCCTGACCCTCGGGGGCAATCCCTACCCAGCCAACGCACACAGGCTACCCGCCCCTCAGGAATCTCAGATAAAACAGTCATCACCAAGCAAGATAAGTAACTTTGTCTATATTCCGGGGTGCTACTCTCTCCTATTTATCTGGTCCCTCCCTTCCCCTTTCCTGGCGGCTTCATTAACATTGGAATTTCCTGAACCAGAGAGTGAAGTGCTCTGTGGTTTTTCTTTCTATTTGGTCTTTTCTGACCCATTCTCCTGGCCTGAGAGAAGCAGCTACAAAAAACCCAGGGACCAAAAATCCTTCCCTAATTGGACTAAAAATACAGAACCAGCTGCAGCCAAGCATATGAGATCCACACTCTTGGGCTTTCATCCCTACAGGGAACAAGGTGGCTATTATAATGCAAAGGCAATTCTGATAGGGATCTGACTGTAATTGTTTTAGCTGATTACTGGAAACACAAGTTGCCCAGGTCAGATATCTCTGCATATTCAATTGAGCCCTCACTGACCCACAACAGGGAACTTAGGGCTGAAGCTCCCCCCAGACCACCTAGCCTCCTGCCTTAGGGGTCTAAAGATGGTGACACCTACCAATCTGTAGAGGTACTTGCATTGGGTGCCTAAGGTACAGCTGCAGAGCCCACCCACCAAAGTACTTTAGGAATAGAGACACACCTACCTCACTGGCACTTGGGGGAAGCCTTTCAGCATCCTGACCTCCCTGGAGTGTGACCCTCTGCTGCTACTAGAATCTGGTGCACACAATCATCACCACTACTCCTCTAGGTGGATAGGTGACAGTCTGCACCACACACTTGATGACCCAAAATCAGATTCTACTCAAGAATAGTGAACGGACTCTTAGGCTTATATATCTGGTAACAGCCCAAACCAACTGGTAATAGGACATAAGTGATTCAAGTGCTACAACAATCAAGATGGTGCAATCTAGTAGCCCATCTACGTATACTGAAAGAAAACAAAACAAGATAAGACCCAGTGAGCAAGTATAGAATAAATCACTACAATATCTTAGAGATGGCTCGGAGACAGCAGTCGATATCAAACCACATAAAGAAGTAGACCATGTTCACTTCTAAAACGCCCCAAAATAAGAATCAAAATCTTTCCCAAATGAAGATACAATCCTGGAATTGCCAGATGCAGAATATAAAAAACTAATTTACAGAAAGCTTCAAGACATCAGGATGACCTCAGAAATGAAATAAGGGAATCTACACAAAAAGCCAAGGAACACACTGATAAAACAGTTGAAGAAATCAAAAAGATTATTAAAGAACACAGCAGAAAAATTAATAAACTGCAAGAACCCATAGAGAGACAGCATTCAGAAATCCAAAAGTATAACAGTAAAATCACAGAATTAGACAACACAATAGGAAGTCAGAGGAGCAGACTCGAGCAATTGGAATGCAGAGTGGGGAACATTGAGGACAAGGGGGTTGACACCAATATAGCTGAAAGAAAATCAGATAAAAGAATTAAAAAAAAATGAAGAAACCCTAAGAATCATGTTGGACTCTATCAAGAAGAATAACTTGCGTGTGATTGGAGTCCCAGAACAGGGAGGGAGGACAGAAAACACAGAGAGAATAGTTGAAGATCTGCTGACAGAAAACTTCCCTGACATCATGAAAGACAAAAGGATATCTATCCAAGATGCTCATTGAACCCCATACAAGATTGATCCAAAAAGAAAATCACCAAGGCATATTATCATCAAACTTGTCAAAACCAAAGATAAAGAGAAAAATTGAAAAGCAGCCAGGGATAAAAGAAAGGTCTCCTACAAAGGACAATCAATAAGAATATGTTCAGACTACTCAGCAGAAACCATGCAGTCAAGAAGGCAATGGGATGACATATACAGAGCACTGAAGGAGAAATCTGCCAACCAAGGATCATATACCCAGCAAAACTCTCTCTCAAATATGAAGGTGAAATTAAAACATTTACAGAGAAACACAAGCTTAGAGAATTTGCAAAAACCAAACCAAAGCTACAAGAAATACTAAAGGAAATTGGTCAGAAAATCAATAATATCAGATACCAGCACAACACAAGGTCACAGAACAGAACATCCTGATATCAACTCAAATAGGGAAATCACAAAAACAAATTAAGATTAATTTTAAAAAGAAAAAAATGCTCAAAACAGGGAATCATTGAAGCCAATATGTAAAAGATCACAATAATCAAAAAGAAGGACTAAATACAGGAGGCATAGAACTGCCATATGAAGAGGGAAACAAGGTGATACAGGACAACACAATTTAGGTTTTTACTTAAAAAAATAGGGGTAAATATTAAGGTAACTACAAAGAGGTAGAACAACTCCATAACTCAAAATAAAAACCAAGAAAAACATAACGACTCAGCAAACATAAATTCAACTACTATGAGAATGAGGAACACACAATTTACAATGAAAAACGTCTCAGCACAAAAAAGCAAGTGGAAAAATGAAATTGTCAACAACACACACAAAAAGGCATCAAAATGACAGCAATAAACACATACTTATCTATAATTACGCTGAATGTAAATGGACTAAATGCACCAATAAAGAGACAGACAGTCTCAGACTGGATAAAGAAACAAGACCCCTCTATATGCCGCCTACAAGAGACACACCTTAGACTTCGAGACACAAACAAACTAAAATTCAAAGGATGGAAAAAAATATATCAAGCAAACAACAAGAAAAAAAGAGCAGGAGTAGCAATATTAATTTCTGACAAAATAGACTTTAAAGTTAAATCCACCACAAAGGATAAAGAAGGACACTACATAATGATTAAAAGGACAATAGACCAGGAACATATAACCATATTAAATATTTATGCACCCAATGACAGGGCTGCAAGATACATAAAACAAACTTCAACAGAACTGAAAAGTGAGATAGACACCTCTACAGTTGTAGTAGGAGACTTCAACACACCACTTTCAGAGAAGGACAGGACTTCCAGTACGAAGCTCAACAGAGACACGGAAGACCTAATTGCTACAATCAACCAACTTGACCTCATAGACTTATACAGAACGTTCCACCCAACAGCTGCAAAGTATACTTTTTTTTTCTAGCGCACATGGAACATTCTCTAGAATAGACCACATATTAGGTCATAAAACAAACCTTTGCAGAATCCAAAACATCGAAATATTACAAAGTATCTTCTCACACCACAAGGCCATAAAAGTGGAAATCAATAACAGAAAAATTAGGGAAAAGAAATCAAATACTTGCAAACTGAACAATACCCTGCTCAGAAAAGACTGGGTTATAGAAGACATTAAGGAGGGAATAAAGAAATTCATAGAATGCAATGAGAATGAAAACACTTCCTATCAAAACCTCTGGGACACAGCAAAAGCAGTGCTCAGAGGTCAATTTATATCGATAAATGCACACATACAAAAAGAAGAAATAGCCAAAATCAGAGAACTGTCCCTACAACTTGAACAAATAGAAAGCGAGCAACAAAAGAATCCATCAGGCACCAGAAGAAAACAAATAATAAAAATTAGACGACCATATCCCTGATACCAAAACCAGGTAAAGACATCACAAAAAAAGAAAATTACAGACCTATATCCCTCATGAACATAGATTTCAACAACATATCAAAAAAATAATCCACCACGACCAAGTGGGATTTATACCAGGTATGCAAGGCTGGTTTACTATTAGAAAAACCATTAATGTTATCCACCATATAAATAAAAGACAAAAACCACATGATCTTATCGATTGATGCAGAAAAGGCATTTGACAAAGTCCAACTCCCATTCATGATAAAAACTCTCAGCAAAATAGGAATTGAAGGAAAATTCCTCAACATAATAAAGGGCATTTATACAAAGCCAACAGCCAACATCATTCTAAATGGAGAGAGCCTGAAAGCATTTCCCTTGAGAACGGGAACCAGACAAGGATGCCCTTTATCACTGCTCTTATGCAACATTGTGCTAGAAGTCCTAGCCAGAGCAATTAGGCTAGACAAAGAAATAAAGGGCATCCAGATTGGCAAGGAGGAAGTAAAATTATCTCTATTTGCAGATGACATGATCTTATACACAGAAAACCCTAAGGAATCCTCCAGAAAACTACTGAAACTAATAGCAGAGTTTGGCAGAGTCTCAGGTTATAAGATAAACACACAAAAATCTCTTGGATTTCTCTACATCAACAAAAAGAACATCGAAGAGGAAATCACCAAATCAATACCATTCACAGTAGCCCCCAGGAAGATAAAATACTTAGGAATAAATCTTACCAAAGATGGAAAAGACCTATACAAAGAAAACTACAAAGTACTAGTGCAAGAAACTAAAAAGGACCTACTTAAGTGGAAAAACATACCTTGCTCATGGATAGGAAGACTTAACATTGTAAAAATGTCTATTCTACCAAAAGCTAATACATACAATGCACTTCCGATCCAAATTCCAATGTCATTTTTTAATGTGATGGAGAAACAAATCACCAACTTCATATGGAAGGGAAAGAAGCCCCGGATAAGTAAAGTATTACAGAAAAAGAAGAAGAAAGTGGGAGGCCTCACTCTACCTGATTTTAGAACCTATTATACAGCCATAGTAGTCAAAACAGCCTGGTACTGGTACAACAACAGGCACATAGACCAATGGAACAGAATTGAGAACCCAGATATAAATCCATGCACGTATGAGCAGCTGATATTTGACAAAGGACCAGTGTCAGTTAATTGGGGAAAAGATAGTCTTTTTAACAAATGGTGCTGGCATAACTGGATATCCATTTGCAAAAAAATGAAAACAGGACCCATACCTCACACCATGCACAAAAACTAACTCCAAGTGGATCAAAGACCTAAACATAAAGACTAAAACGATAAAGATCATGGAAGAAAAAATTGGGACAACCCTAGGAGCCCTAATACAAGGTATAAACAGAATACAAAACATTACCAAAAATGACGAAGAGAAACCAGATAACTGGGAGGTCCTAAAAATCAAACACCTATGCTCATCTAAAGACTTCACCAAAAGAGTAAAAAGACCACCTACAGACTGGGAAAGAATTTTCAGCTATGACATCTCCCACCAGCACCTGATCTCTAAAATCTATATGATTCTGTCAAAACTCAACCACAAAAAGACAAACAACCCAATCAAGAAGTGGGCAAAGAATACGAACACGCACTTCGCTAAAGAAGATATTCAGGCAGCCAACAGATACATGAGAAAATGCTCTCGATCATTAGCCATTAGAGAAATGCAAATTAAAACTACGATGAGATTCCATCTCACTCCAACAAGGCTGGCATTAATTCAAAAAACACAAAATAATAAATGTTGGAGAGGCTGCGGAGAGATTGGAACTCTTATACACTGCTGGTGGGAATGTAAAATGGTACAACCACTTTGGAAATCTATCTGGCGTTATCTTAAACAGAAATAGAACTACCATACAACCCAGAAATCCCACTCCTCAGAATATACCCTAGAGAAATAAGAGCTTTCACACGAACAGATATATGCACACCCATGTTTATTGCAGCTCTGTTTACAATAGCAAAAAGCTAGAAGCAACCAAGGTGTCCATCAATGGATGAATGGTTAAATAAATTGTGGTATATTCACACGATGGAATACTACGCATCGATAAAGAACAGTGAGGAATCTGTGAAACATTTCATAACATGGAGGAACCTGGAAGGCATTATGCTGAGCGAAATCAGTCAGAGGCAAAAGGACAAATATTGTATAAGACCACTATTATAAGATCTTGAGAAATAGTATAAACTGAGAAGAACACATACTTTTGTGGTTACGACGAGGGGAGGGAGGGAGGGTGGGAGAGGGTTATTTACTGATTAGTTAGTAGATAAGAACTACTTTAGGTGAAGGGTAGGACAATACTCAATACACGGAAGGTCAGCTCAACTGGACTGGACCAAAGGCAAAGAAGTTTCCGGGATAAAATGAATGCTTCGAAGGTCAGTGGAGCAAGGGCAGGGGTTTGGGGACTATGGCTTAAGGGGACTTCTAAGTCAATTGGCAAAATAATTCTATTATGAAAACATTCTGCATCCCACTTTGAAATGTGGCGTCTGGGGTCTTAAAAGCAAACAAGCGGCCATCTAAGATGCATCAATTGGTGTCAACCCACCTGGATCAAAGGAGAATGAAGAACACCAAGGTCACACGATAACTATGAGCCCAAGAGACAGAAAGGGCCACATGAACCAGAGACTTACATCATCCTAAGACCAGAAGAACTAAATGGTGCCTGGCCACAACCGATGACTGCCCTGACAGGGAGCACAACAGAGAACCCCTGAGGGAACAGGATATCAGTGGGATGCAGACCCCAAATTCCCATAAAAAGACCAGACTTAATGGTCTGACTGAGACTAGAGGAATCCCGGCGGTCATGGTCCCCAAACCTTCTGTTGGCCCAGGACAGGAACCACTCCCGAAGACAACTCATCAGACATGGAAGGGACTGGACAATGGGTTGGAAAGAGATGCTGATGAAGAGTGAGCTACTTGCATCAGGTGGACACTTGAGACTGTGTTGGCATCTCCTGTCTGGAGGGAAGGTACGAGGGTAGAGAGGGTTAGAAACTGGCAAAACCGTCATGAAAGGAGAGACTGGAAGGAGGGAGCGGGCTGACTCATTAGGGGGACAGTAAGTGGGAGTATGGAGTAAGGTGTATATAACCTTATATGTGACAGACTGACTTGATTTGTAAACGTTCACTTAAAGCACAATAAAAATTATTAAAAAAAAAATCCACTAGACAGCAGTGGGTATGGTTTTGGTTTTTAAAATTTTATTCATGGTGTATAACAAAATTCCCATCATTATTTTTATTCTCCAGTTGTTCTAAAATTGTCCCGTATATTTAGTGTGCTACTTCTGTGTAATAAAGGCAACACACATACACCCGTATGTACAATTTGCAAAAAGATACACGGGAAGGACAGAGACGTGGATTGGTTACCTACAGGCGTCCGTGGGAACACAGTAAGAGGTGTGGAGAGAAAGGTTCTCCTGGGCGTAACTTGTTTCTTTTACTTAACAACATTTCCTAAAAATAACTGGGAATAGTTACTAGTGACAGTTTTTCTTTTTAATGCCTGCATAGTACTCCATGACAACTGCGCTATCATTCGTTCAGCCAATGAAAACCGGTTGCTGTCTGGAGTCAACGCCACCTCATGGCGACCCCATGTGTCAGAGAGGAACTGTGCTCCTCCGTAGGGTTTTCAGTGGCTGATTTTTTGGAAGTAGATCACCAGGTCTTTCCTCCAAGGTACCTCTGGGTGGACTCGAGCCTCCAACCTTTTGGTTAGCAGCTGAGCCTGTGAACCTTTGGTGCCGCCTACGGAATCCTCAGCCAATGAAGAGGCTTCTAACTTGGGAGGATTTACCTTCCTCTTCCCAGCTGGTCTGGTATCCCTGGAAGAGGGGCCTGCAACATGTTGGAAGCTGGTGTTTCCGAAGAGCAGGGGGAGGACTCACCAGAAATGCCAACCCAGCCCAGGCTGGGTGGTGGTGGTAGGGACAGAGCACCTCGGCACCCAGGAATTGGTGGGGCTGATGTAACAGTCTGCGTTTCTATGAAACAGATAGTTCCGATCGGGCATCCACCTGGCCTCGCCTCCCCACAACCCCTCAGCAATCCGCCTTCAGAAGGCAAGGGAAGACCCCAGAATGGCCTCTGCTCCGTCACCTGAGGGGCCACTCGGAAGTGGGATGGGCTGTGCCTTGGAGGTCCCCATTGACTGGGAGAGGTGGTCAGGATGGTCCCCAAAGGGAAGGGAGAGACAGTCCTGCTGTACTGTCCTGGAGCCTGAGATGGAGACTCTGGGGGACAGGTCTGACCACCCCTGCCCACAGCATTGCCTGAGGACTCTCAGCTGTCCTGGGGCCTTCCACACCTTCCACTTTACCCTGGTCTTTCTGCCTCAATGATGACTGTGGTGGGGAGAGTAGGATGTCTACGTCATGGTCCCCGGAACCTGTGACTGTGTCACCTCATGGCGAAGGGGACCTTGCTGACGTGATTGAGTCAAGGACCCTGAGATGGGAAGATTATTCTGGATTATCTGGATGGGCCTGACCTGATCACATGAGTCCTTAAGAGTGGAAACCCTTTCCTGGCCGTGGTCACTGCTGGCTTTGAAGATGGAAGAGGGGACCAGGAGCCAAGGAATGTGGGTGGCCTCTGGAAGCTGGAGCCTGAGGAAGGAATCAGCCCTATTGGCACCTTGATTTTAGCCCTGAAAGACCCATCTCGGGCTTCTGGCCTCCAGAACTGTGAGAGAAAACTGTGCTGTTCTAAGCTGCTCATTTGTGACAATTTGTTACAGCAGCAGCAGACGGCTCATACAGAGCACTTCCCACAGGGAGCTGGGCTGGCCTGACTGGACGCGAGACCCCTTCCTCTGCGTTGGGACCCAGTTCTGGCCTTTCCAGGGACTTGGGTTTCCCCATCTGAGCCCTTCAGCCCTTCAGCTGCTCCTATTTATTGCTCACTAAGTTTGCAGCCCTGGTCTGGCTTGCTCTGTGTGGGTCCTGGGCAGACGCTGGGGTGTCGGGATCTACTTTTCCGTGTCTGGGGTGTGTGGCTTCATCTCCACCGGCCCAGCCCCGGTAACAGGCCCAGGTATGCCTATCTGGGCAGGGAGCCCCACCTGTGGCTGTGGCTGTGGCTGTGCCAGTGATGGGGTCCCTGGCTATGTGCCTGCTGATGTAAACAAACCTCCACCACCAACCGTCCGTGTGTGTCCTGGGGGCCATAACAAAGCCCCACACACTGGGGGCTGAAAACAGCAGATGTTTCTTCTCTTACAGCTCTGGAGGCCAGTGTCCGAAAGCAAGGTGTGAGCAGGGCCATGCTCTCTCTGAAGGCTCTAGGGGGGAATCCTTCTTGTCTCTTCCAGTTTCTGGTGGCCAGGTGTTCCTTGGCTTGTGGCTGCATCACTCCAGTCTCTGCCTCTTTCTTCACGTGGCGTTTTCCCTCTGTCTGTCTGTGTCTCCAAATCTCTTTCTTCTTATATGGACACCAACCATATGGGATTAGGGCCCAGCTTACTCCAGTATGACCTCATGTTAACTTAACTCATTACATCTGCAAAGACCCTGTTTCCAAATAAGGTCGCCTTCACAGGTATCAGGGTTAGGACTTCAGTCTATCTTTTTGGAAGTCTATCTTTTTGGAAGACACAATTCAACCCACAACAGGAGCCTTGCTTCTTGTCTTTAAACAAAAACTTTACCACTTTTGTGGAGTGGAGGAACACCCTTCCCCCAGGTGAGGAAAATCTCAGTGCCCCTTAAGTCTAGCTCTACAGAGTGACTCTGCTGCCCATGTTACACCAGCATCTGAGCGCTTTGGCCCGCCTTCCTCCCGATCCTCTCAGCACGGATCCTGAAACTCTTCGAGCACCTCAGTCTACTCTCTCCTTCCTTCCCCAGAGGGCTGGGTCCCTGTAAGGGCCAAGGAACCCTGGGGGTACAGAGGCTGGCTTTGGGTGCATGCGGGTTCGGCAACACTCCCAGCAGGCCCAATTGGATCCAGGTGTCTATTCTGTACCTGAACCTGCCCTCTGACTTCACAATGTGATCAGAGCAGAATGAGGCCTTTCCACCCTTCTGCACACCCATTCCTAATCTTTAGATCCTTCACAAGGAAGTCTTTAGTGTTGGACTTCCTTGTTTGGACTAAGATGTCCTTGGATTTTCTCCAAGAATATCTTCCAGTGTGAAGGTTAGATTTGCCCACATCTTTACCTGAAGGACATTCATTGGCACCTTCTACTCTTTCCCTAGGGCTGTGGTTTTCCCTTCCACTGATGCCAACCAATGAGGTAATTCCAGCACTTCCAAATCCATAGGAAGTTTGCTTGAAGCCAGCACCCTGGAGGTGGGGTGGGAGGTTGGGACGACTGGGGCGGGGGTTGGGAACTCTTGGTTGTTGTTGTTGTTAGTTGGTGTTGAGTGAATGCCGACTCGTGGCAGCTCCGTCTGTCACAGAGTAGAACGGCTCCATAGGGTTTTCATGGCTGCATTCTTCATGGAAACATATCTCCAGGCCTTTTCTCCAACCTTGGTGATGATTTGTGAAACTGTGTTCCCAAAAAGGGAGTCAGAAACAGGAACGGAAAGCCCTGCAGGTCTGAATTTTATTTGTCGCCTTAATGCAACAGTTCCAGTTGCCGTCGAGTTGACTCTGCTCGTAGTGACCCATGTGAAGAACTGTGCTCCTTAGCGTTCTCAGTGGCTGATTTTTTAGAAGTAGATCACAAGGCCCCCACATATTGTGGGGGCTTGTGTATTGCTGTGATGCTGGAAGCTATGCCACCAGTATTCAGACACCAGCAGGGTCACCCATGGAGGACAGGTTTCAGCTGAGCTTCCAGACTAAGACAGACTAGGAGGAGGGACCTGGCTGTCTGCTTCTGAAAAGCATTAGCCAGTGAAAACCTTATGAATAGCAGTGGAACATTGTCTGATATAGTGCTGGAAGATGAGCCCCCCAGGTTGGAAGGCACTCAAAAGATGACTGGGGAAGAGCTGCCTCCTCAAAGTAGAGTCGACCTTAATGACGTGGATGGAGGAAAGTTTTTGGACCTTTATTTGCTGATGTGGCATGACTTAAAGTGAGAAGAAACAGCTGCAAACATCCATTAATAATCGGAACATGGAATGTACGATGTATGAATCTAAGAAAATTGAAAATCATCAAAAATGAAATGGATTGCATAAACATTGATATCCTCGGCATTAGTGAGCTGAAATGGTCTGGTATTGGCCATTTTGAATGAGGCAATCATATAGTCTACTAGGCTAGGAATGTCAACTTGAAAAGGAATGGTGTTGCATTCATTGTCAAAAAGAACATTTCAAGATCTATCCTGAAGTACAACGCAGTCAGTGAGAGAATAATATCCATACACCTACAAGCAAGACCAGTTAATACAACTATTATTCAAATTTTCGCACCAACCACTAAGGCCAAAGATGAAGAAATAGAATATTTTTATCAGCTGCTACAGTCTGAGAGTGATCGAACTTGCAATCAAGATGCATTGATAATTACTGGTGATTGGAATGCGTAAGTTGGAAACAAAGAAGAAGGATCAGTAGTTGGAAAACATGGCCTTGGTAATAGAAACAATGTCAGAGATCGAATGATAGAATTTTGCAAGACCAACCATTTCTTCATTGCAAATATCTTCTTTCTCCAACATAAACGGTGACTATACACATTTTTTTTATACACATGGACCTTGCCAGATGGAACACACAGAAATCAAACTGACTACATCTGTGGAAAGAGACAATAGAAAAGCTCGATATCATCAGTCAAAACAAGGCCAGGGGCCGACTGTGGAACAGACCATCAATAGCTCATATGCAAGTTCAAGCTGAAACTGAAGAAAATCAGAGCAAGTCCACGAGAAACAAAATATGACCTGGCGTATACCCCACCTGAATTTAGAGACCATATCAAGAATAGATTTGAAGCACTGAGCACTAATGACTGAAGGCCAGACGAGTGGTGAAATGACATCAAGGACATCATCCATGAAGAAAGCAAGAGGTCATTGAAAAGAAAGGAAAGAAAGAAAAGACCAAGATGGATGTCAGAGGAGACTCTGAAACTTGCTCTTGAGCACTGAGCAGTTAAGGAAAAGGAAGAATTGATGAAGCAAAAGAACTGAACAGAATATTTCAAAGGGCATCTCGAGAAGACAAAGTAGAGTATTATAGTGACATGTGCAAAGAGCTGGAGGTGGAAAACCAAAAGAGAACATGCTCGGCATTTCTCAAGCTGAAAGAACTGAAGAAAAAATTCAAGCCTCGAGTTGCAATAGTGAAGGATTGTATGGGGAAAGTATTAAACGATGCAGGAAGCACCAAAAAAGTTGGAAGGAATACAGAGTCATTATACCAAAAAGAATTAGTCAATGTTCAACCATTTCAAGAGGTGGCATATGATCAGGAACCGATGGTATTGAAAGAAGTCCAAGCTGCCCTGAAGGCATTGGTGAAAAACAAGGCTCCAGGAATTGATGGACTATCAATTGAGATGTTTCAACAAACAGATGCAGCACTGGAGGTGCTCACTCGTCTGTGCCAAGAAATATGGAAGACAGCTTCCTGGCCAACTGACTGGAAGAGATCCATATTTATGCCTATTCCCAAGAAAGGTGATCCAACCGAATGTGGAAATTATAGAACAATATCGTTACTATCACACACAAGCAAAATTTTGCTGAAGATCATTTGAAAACGGCTGCAGCAGTGTATCAACAGGGAACTGCTAGAAATTCAGGCTGGTTTCAGAAGAGGATGTGGAACCAGGGATATCATTGCTGATGTCAGATGGATCCTGGCTGAAAGCAGAGAATACCAGAAGGATGTTTACCTGTGTTTTATTGACTATGCAAAGGCATTCGGCTGTGTGGATCATAACAAACTATGGATAACACTGGGAAGAATGGGAATTCCAGAACACTTATTTGTGCTCATGAGGAATCTTTACATAGATCAAGACGCAGTTGTTTGGACAGAACAAGGGGATACTGATTGGTTTAAAGTCAAGCAAGGTGTGCTTCAGGGTTGTATTCTTTCACCATACCTATTTAATCTGTATGCTGAACAAATAATCCGAGAAGCTGGACTGTATGATGAAGAACAGGGCATCAGGATTGGAGGAAGACTCATTAACAACCTGAGTTATGCAGATGACACAGCCTTGCTTGCTGAAAGTGAAGAGGACTTGAAGCACTTACTAATGAAGATCAAGGATCACAGCCTTCAGTATGGATTACACCTCAACATAAAGGAAACAAAAATCCTCACAACTAGACCAATGAGCAACATCATAATAAACGGAGAAAAGATTGAAGTTGTCATGGATTTCCTTTTACTTGGATCCACAATCAACAGCTATGGAAGCAGCAGTCAAGAAATCAAAAGATGCATTGCCCTGGGTAAATCTGCTGCAAAGGACCTCTTCAAAGTGGTGAAGAGCAAAGATGTCACCCTGAAGACTAAGGTGCACCTGACCCAAGCCATGGTATTTTCAATTGCATCATATGCATGTGAAAGCTGGACAATGAATAAGGAAGACCGAAGAATAGTTGACGTCTTTGTGTTGTGGTGTTGGTGAAGAATATTGAATATACCATGGACTGCCAAAAGAATGAACAAATCTGTCTTGAGAGAAGTACAACCAGAATGCTCCTTAGAAGCAAGGATGGGGAGACTGCATCTTACGTACTTTGGACATGTCAGGAGGGGTCAGTCCCTGGAGAAGGACATCATGCTTGACAGATTACAGGGTCAGTGGAAAAGAGGAAGACCCTCAACGAGGTGGATTGACACAGTGGCTGCAATGATGAGCTCAAGCATAACAATGCTTGTAGGGATAGCGTAGGACCAGGCAGTGTTTCGTTCTGTTGTGCAGAGGGTCGCTATGAGTCGGAACCGACTTGACGGCACCTAACAACAACTTAACAACAACAAGCAAGGTGTACATGGGTTTTTGTGTGAGAGACTGACTTGATTTGTAAACTTTCACTTAAAGCACAAGAAAAACTATATATAAAAAAGAAATAGAATGCAAAAGTGTAAAAACAAAATTAGTTATGTAAATGAATATTTTTGTATGGCTCAGGACCAGGCAGTGTTTCGTTCTGTTGTGCATAGGGTCGCTATGATTTGGAACCAACTCGACGGCACCTAACAACAACAACAGATCACCAGGCCTTTCTTCTGGGACACCTCTGTGTGGACTTGAACCACCAACCATTAGGTTAGCAGCTAAGCACATTAATCGTTTGCACCATGCAGGGGCTCCCTGCTTAACCCACAGGAGGGACCAAAATAGTGACTTGTGAAGTTCTGGACCTCATGGACACAACAGGGGAACTTGGTCAGTTCCCAGATCTGGGAATCAGCCACCCTGCATCCACTTAGACACTCTGGCATGAGGTGTTGAACTATCTTGTGACATGGGGGGTGTCCCCTGAGCCCTTGGCCTGGGTCTCAGTAGGGTACAAAGTGAGGGTCCCAGGCAGCAGGGGTGCTGAAAGTGGGAGGAGGCAAGGGAGGAGATGGAGTGACCCACAGCGCCAAATGCCTTCTCCCCGGGGGGCCCAACATCAGAGACCTCCCTGGACACCCCAGCTCCTCCCACTTCCAGGCATGGGAGACTGTTACAGATTGAATTGTGTCTCCCCAAAATATGTATTAAAATCCTGGACCTACCCTGTTAAACGATTTAATGATGTAATTGGAGCCTTTGACCTTGGGTGGAGTAGATTGCTTTCCACAGTGCAATCTGATGTCCTGTAATCCATCAGTCTAGGTCACACCTGTGTAGGTGGGTCCTAAATCTAATCACTCTGAGCTGTGGGTAGACCAGAATGCACAGGCAGCCGAATTCAGATCCAGGTGAGGATCGTCTACAAGCCAAGGGGCCAAGGAAAGCCCCGGATAAGGAAATGATGGACGTGGCTCAGACCTGATGTGGACTTTTAGCCTCCTGAACTGTAAGAAAATAAATTTCTGTCCTTTAAAGCCACCCACTTGTGGTGTTTGTGTTCCAGGGCCCTAGGAGACTGAGGCTTGGAGAGCTCAGCCAGCGGCCCAGGCTACCCCAAGGCTGTGATACTGTGGGCTTGGGAAACACCACAAGGGCCCTCTACCTCTGAGACCCCAGCTCTCCATCTATATCACCAGGGGTCACCAAAGACTTGTAAACAGTCAGGTTCTTACAGGATGCTCTGTGCTCCCTCTCTGGATTGTGGCTAACTGCTTGGGTAAATGAAGGAAGCCAAGACAGTCGGTAACGGTAATTAAATAATAAGACAGAACGTTAACCGAGGACTCATCTTTTGCTGGAGACTGGCATGAATTTATTTAATGGTAGCAACCACCCTGTGAGGTGGAGTCCTAATTACCTCCATTTTACAGGTGAGAAAACCGAGGTGCAAAGAAGTTAAGAGCTTGCCTGAGATCTAGTGTGGGTGAAGGCAGAACCAGGGAGCCAGGCAGGTGTGTCCGGAGCCCGCCCTCTCGACCTCTTGAACTTCCCTCCGTCTCCTGCTAATACTTATCCATAATTACAGTGGATTTGCTTTCAGGATCCTGTGACTCCTTCAGCTATAACTGCTGCCCAAGATGACCAGAGCCATGTGGACTGAGGGTCCAGGAGGGAAGAGTCTGGTGTCACCTGGAATCTCCCTAGTAAGCTGAGAGTGGGGAGTGAGTTTAGCTCAGTGCCTACCACGCTGCAAGGTCCTACTGGGCTGGGCCTGGAGCATCCCCATGGGATGAGTTAGCATGGCTGCTTCCTCTTCGTCTTTCCCCATTAATGATAAAACCTCCTGCTTGCCGTTAAGGGTCCCTATTGGTCTCAGGCAGAGATTTGAGGCCCAGGAACCACAGCACCCAGTTAATTTGGGTGACATTTCTCCCTGAAAACACAAAGTTTGGCCCAAGACCAGCCTGTCAACCCCACACTCCCAATTCCCTTCCACCCACTTCAAAGTTCCAAGACATCGGGGATGTTTCCATTGGTGTCAGATGCTTAGAGACGCTTGCTGTCCTGGCCCAGGTTGTAACGTTGTTAGGATGATAAAACTCTCAGGGCTCTGATTCAAAAACGGCAAGAGGCTGCGGATCTGAGGCAGCTTTCTGGAAGCAAGTCTCCGTGCTTTGCAATACTCCTGGCACACCAGCTTGTCTCAAAATCATTCCAGGTCACAAACCTGGAAGCTTGGGTCCACAGGAGGCTGAAAACAATGTTCTGTTAAAAAGTTCAGGGTGGAAGAGCAGGACATCCGGAATGGTGGGGTGAGGCGTGTGACAAGACTTCTTCCAGAAAGCAGTGATAAAGGGACCATTTGGGGACTCTGGGACTGGACCAAAAGCAAACAACACATCGAGGAACATTTGACCCTTGGGAGAGAACAGTGAGAGTCTGTGGTGTTTTTGCCTAGGGCTGCTCCCCTCCCTGCAGGCCCCTTTGAGTGGTGGTTCTCCTAGGGCAGGGCAAGCCTTAAGGACCAGGGCTTCACTGTCAGAGGGAGCAAATTTGATTAAAACACCTCGATATGGAAAACCTCGACCCTCGGCTTTTTTCTTAGATTAGATGCACCGTCAGAAAGATTTAAAAAAAAAAAAAAAAGTTAAATTGACTTTATCAAAATTAAAAGCATTTATGATTAAAAAAAAAACTCCAAACCTTCCAATTCATAGCAATCCTATAGGACCAAGCAGAACTGCCCCACAGGGTTCCCAAGGAGCAGCTGGGGGATTCGAACTGCTGACCTTTTGGTTAGCAGCCTAACTCTTAACCACTGTGCTACCAGGGCTCCTTATGATTTAAAAGGCACCACTATTAAAATTAAAAAAAGAACTCACAGGCTGGGAGAAAATATTTGAACATCACATATGTGATTAAAAAAAAAAAAAAAACTTGTTTCCAGAGTACATGGAGAGCCCTTACAGCTCAATAACAGGAAGACAAACAACTCAGCTAA
This sequence comes from Elephas maximus indicus, assembly GCF_024166365.1. Taxonomy (NCBI): domain Eukaryota; kingdom Metazoa; phylum Chordata; class Mammalia; order Proboscidea; family Elephantidae; genus Elephas; species Elephas maximus. Next base: position 1,731,716 of record NC_064827.1, read on the forward strand.
AAAATGGGCAAAAGATTGGAATATATGTTACACCCGAGAAGATATCTGAATGGCCAAAAAGCACAAGAAAAGGTAGTCAACATTATCATTCATTAGGTAAGTGGAAATTAAAACCATACTAAGTACCACTTCTCACCCACTAAAATGGTTTTAGTCAAAAAGATGGACAGTAACAAGTGTTGGCAAGGATGTGGAGAAATTGGGACCCTCACACACTGCTGAGGAGCCCTGGTGGCACAGTGGTTAAGTTCTTGGTTGCCAACTGAAAGGTCGGCGGTTTGAACGCACCAGCAGCTCCGCAGGAGAAAGACCTGACAATCTGCTCCCATAAAGATTACAGCCTAGGGAACCCTATGGGGCAGTTCTATTCCATCCTATAGGGTCTCAATGGGTCAGAACAACAACAATACACATTGCTGGTGGGAATGTAAAAGGTTAAATCACTTGGAAAACAGTGTGGCAGCGCCTCAACCAGTCCAACGTAGAGTCACCACATGGCCCAGCAATCCCACTCAGGTGTAAAGTCAAGAGGAACAAATGATACATCCTCATGAAAACCTCTACAGGAGCGTTGTTACCAGCATTACTCGTAATATCCAAAACGGGGAAACAACCCAAACTTCCATTAACTGACAGATGGATGAACAAATGTGGTCTGTCCATAAATGGAATATTACTCAGCAGTAAAAAGGAATGAAGTCCTGATACATGGTACGATGTGGCTGAGCCTTGAAAACATGATTCTAAATGGAAGAAGCCAGTCACAAAAGACCATTGTCTTAGTTATCTAGTGCTGCTATATGGAAATGCCACCTATGGATGGCTTTAACAAAGAGAAGTTTATTCTTTCAGAGTCTAGTAGTCTGAATTCAGGGTGCCGGCTCTAGGAGAAAGCTTTCTCTCTTGCTCAGCTCTAGAGGAAGGTCCTTGTCACCAATCTTCCCTTGGTCTAGGAGCTTCTCAGCACAGGGACCTAGGGACGTGGTCTGCTCCCAGGATTGCTCTCTTGGTGGTATGAGGTCCCCATGACTCTCTGCTCACTTTTCTGTTTCGTATCTCAAAAGAGATTGGCTTAAGACGCAACCTAATCTTTTATATTGAGTCATTCCTCATTAACATAACTACTGCTAATCCCACCTCATTAACGTCACAGAGGTAGGATTTACAACACAGGAAAGTCACATCAGATGACAAAATGGTAGACAGTCACACAATACTGGGAATCATGGACTAGCCTAGTTGATACATGTTTTGTGGGGGGACCACAATTCAGTCCATAACGACCATGTATTGTATGATTCTGTTTAAATAAAAATAGCTAGGAAAGGCAAACCCACAGAGACAGAAAGCAGATTCGTGGTTATCTGGGGCTGGGGTGGCGAGGTGGGTTGCTTGCTAAGAGGCATGAGGGATGTTCTAAAACTGGATCATGGTGATGGTTACACAACCCACAAATTTACAAAAAGTCACTGAATCGTACACTTAAAATGGTGACTATTATGGTCTATAAATTATACAATAAAGAAAGTGTTCAAAGGTGATCTGGAGTGTCTCTGTTATCTAGCCGAGGCAAAGAAGAAGAGAGAATTTAAAAATATTCCCACAACAAAACAGCAGTTTTTATAAAATTCTTGCTATCTGGGGCTGGAGCAAGCTCGAGTGGAATGCCTCGCTGAGGAATTATGGCTCAGTCACCCCTCTAGCTCTGGGGGCCTCCACCATAACCTATAACCTGTCCCTCTTCCAAAACAAAACATAAGAAAAAGAGAAAGTGAGCCCTGAGAATTTCAGCAAGGAGTAAGCTTTTGCTGCCTCGCCTACAGAAGGCTGGTGGTCGCTGAGTCGACCTTTGGACGTTGTTGGTTTTGCCTGGACCTGCTGTCTGGCAGTCACTGCTCAATGCTTGAGGCCAGAATGGCCAAGCCAACTCCCAGCTTTGTCTGCCTAATGGCATGTCCTTGCCAGCTAAAGCCAGCGTGAACACAGATATTTACAGTGGCTTTGCGTGGGTACAGCGGGCTGGATAATGGTTTGTGATTGAAGACTTGGCTGTTCTGAGATGGGTTTCCTCTGATGCTGAAAAGGTCAGCTGGCACAGTTTTCAAGGCACATCCTGTTGGTTTGTGGAGGTGCTTTGTCCTTGTAGCTGGAGAGCTGCCTCTCATGGTGGCCGCTCAGAGCCCCCACATCGCTGCACCTACCCATCCCCATGCTCACAGCACCCACTCTGCCCCCAGCACCCATACCACCCTGACCGCTGCTGTCTGTAACACACCGGGCATTGTGCTGTGCCTCAAGCTGCTCAACCAACCTGGCTGTGTGTCGGCTCATGCAGCAGGGGTCTGAGAGTCCTTGACGTGCCTGAGGACTGGGCTCTTACTCTCTGTTTGCTCGAGGGTTGACCGTGTTGGCTTGTCTTGATGTGGTTCCTGCTGTGGTTCTCAGGTGACCACCCCTGCTTCTTCTCACGCCCCCCTGGTCCACTCCTGAACAATCACAGATCTGAGGGACCGGTCACTGCTAAACCAATGAGGCTGGCCCTGGAGCTGGGAGGGTGGCCAGCATCCCCGAGAACACCAGTCTGTAGGAGGAGGGGATGCCAGGAGTGCGAGTGTCCTGGAGTTTCCGCACCAAAGTGCCACAAAGAAGAGGCTCATAAGGACAGAAATGTGTTGTTCTGGAAACCGGAAGTAGGAATCAGGGTGTCGGCAGGGTTGTTCCTTCTGAGGCTCTGTGGGAGAATCAGTTCCATACCTTCTCTCATAGCTTCTGGCAATGGCCGGTGGTGGTTGGCATTCCTTGGCTTGTGGCTGCATCAGTCTAATCTCTGCCTCTGTCTTCACAGGGCCATCTTCCCTGAGTGTCCCTTCTCTGTGTCTTTTCTCTTCATGAGGACACCACTCGTATTGGATCAGGACCCAACCTACTCCAATATGACCTCATGTTAAGTGACAGCATCTTCAAAGACCCTATATTCAAACAGAGTCATATTCACCATGGACCCTGGTTTCCAGAACTACCATTGTCCTGGACACACAACCCAGCCAATCTCACCGAGGGGTCTATAACATGCCCCCCCACGCCAATCCCAAACATCTAAGATGTGTACAGGAAAAGATCACCTGCACTGAAGGAGGTGATGGCCTCAATGGAATAGAGAGCAAAGATGGTGGGGAAACCAGGGCTACAGCCCAAATGATGTCCAAAGGAACCCTATAGTCACGGCCATCCAATCGAGACCCCTAGAGACTTTTTTTGGCTGAGATTATAGGTGTTTACATTTTTGTGGCCAGATGGGCACTGAGTACAGGAATGATGAAGAAGCCAGGAGAGTCAGTCGGGGAAGGGGGAGGTCAAAGATGACTGTGGCAGGGACGGTACCGGGGGGAATTGGGGGAGACGTGGGATGCAGGGCTAGTGCTTGTCTCAGTCACCTAGAGCTGCTACAACAGAAATGCCACACTTGGGCAGCTTTAACACATAGACATCTATTTCTTATAGTTCAGGAGGCTAGAAGTCTGAATTCAGGGTGCTGGCTCTGGGGAAGCCTTTCTCTGTCCACTCTGGGTAAAGGTCCTTGCCTCAGTGTCTCTAGCGTTCTTCTCAGCATTCTCTGGAGATCTGCAGGTGTCTTTCCCCCATTCTTACTTACTTGCTTCTGTGTCTAACCTGCTCATTTTATATCTCAAAATTGGTTAGGTTAAGACATGCCCTACACTGACATGGAGCCCTGGTGGCACACTGGTTAAGAGCTCAGCTACTAACCAAAATGTCGGCAGTTCGACTCCACCACCCGCTCCTTAGAAACCCTAAGAGGCAGTTCTACTCTGTCCTGTAGGGTCGCTGTGAGTTGGAATGGACTTGACGGCAACGGGTTTGGGTTTTTTTTTTTTACACTGAGCCTCATTAACATAACAAAGAAAATCCTATTCCAAAATGGGATCACATCCACAGGTATAGGGGTTAGGATTCCCACACATATTTTTGCTGGTCCATACTTTTTTTTTTTTTTTGTGCTTTAAGTGAAAGTTTACAGCTCAAGTTAGTTTCTCATACAAAAACTTATACACATATTCTTATGTGACCCTAGTTGCTCTCCTTATAATGTGACAGCACGTTCCTCCTTTCCACCCCAGATTTCCTGTGTCCATTCAACAACTCCTGTCCCCTTCTGTCTTCTTTTCTTGCTTCCAGACAGGAGCTGCCCATCTAGTCTCACATATCTACTTGAGCTAGGAAGCACACTCTTCACGAGCATCATTTTGTGTCTTACAGTCCAGCTAATCTTTGTCTGAACAGTTGGCTTCGGGAGTGGTTTTAGTTTTGGGCTAACAGAGAGTCCGGGGCCATGTCTTCCAGGGTCCCTCCAGTCTCAGTCAGACCATTAAGTCTGGTCTTTTTACTAGAATTTGAGTTCTGCATCCCACTTTTCTCCTGCTTCGTCAGGGACTCTGTGTTTTGTTCCCTACCAGGCCAGTCACTGGTGGTAGCCAGGCACCATCTAGTTCTTCTGGTCTCAGGCTGATGGAGTCTCTGGTTTATGTGGTCTTTTCTGTCTCTTGGTCTAATATTTTCCTTGTGTCTTTGGTGTTATTCGTTCTGCTTTGCCCCAGGTGGCACGGGACCAACTGATGCATCTGAGATGGCCGTTTGCTAGCTTTTAAGACCCCTGATGCCCCTTACCAAAGTGGGATACAGAACATTTTCTTAATAAACTTTGTTATGCCAATTGACCTAGATGTCCCCTGAAACCATGGTCTCCAGACCCCCGCCCCTGCTACTCTGTCCCTCGAAGTGTTTGGCTGTATTCAGGAAACATCTTAGCTTTTGGTTTAGTCCAGTTACGCTGACTTCACCTGTATTGTGTGTTGTCCTTCGCTTCACCTAAGATAATTCTTGTCTACTATCCAGTTTTTTTTTTTTTATCCAGTTAGTGAATATTCCTCTCCCTCTGTCCCCACCCTCATAACCATCAAAGAATGTTTTCTTCTGCGTTTAAACCTTTTCTTGAGTTCTTGTAATAATGGTCTCAAACAATATTTGTCCTTTTGCAACTGACTAATTTCATTCAGCATAATGCCTTCCAGGTTCATCCATGTTACGAGATATTTTGCGGATTCATCATTGTTCTTTATCATTGTGTAGTATCCCATTGTGTGAATTGCCATAATTTGTTGATCCATTCATCCGTTGTTGGGCACCTTGGTTTTTTTCTTCTTTTTGCTATTGTAAACGGTGCCTCTGCAGTGAACATGGGTGTTCATATATCTATCCCTGTGATGGCTCTTATTTGACTAGGACATACTCCAAGGAGTCCCACACGTATTTTTTGGGGACACAGTTCAGTCCATAACTATGCCCAAAGTCGGCTGCACCTTGAAACCTTAGTCCGTGGTGAGGAAAGTGCCTCTGGCTTCCGTGTCCTCTCAGGGCCCCTCCCTGAGTTCGGCCCCTTTCTTTTGATGATGAATCTGAGGCCGACAGCAGATTTGCAACCTGCCCAGGGACACGAGAGAGAAGGCTTGCCGAGGTCTAAACCCCTGCTCTCTGACCACAGGCCGCTCTTCCCTGGCCCTGCTGCATGGCTGAGCTGTGCCTGCACGCAGGGTGAGCTGGCGGGGTGGGGGCACACCCACACCCCTCACCTGACAACACTTTCCCTCCAGACCAAACATTCTGCAAACGTTCCTCTGGACAATGGGGACTTGATGGAACCGCCTTGGTGATCCTCTGGGAGTAAAGGGACTGCTATTCAGCGGCTTCCAACAACAACCACAGTGGCCTGCTCCAGTGCAGAACTGGTCATGGCTCATGGCTGTGGAGGGAAGTGGCCGCCGCCTGTGCCAAGTTCCCGAGGCCCTGAGCCGGGGTATAAAGAGTGGCCCTGTGGAGCCAGCACAGCCACTGCAGCCCCAGTGAGTGATCTCAGCTGTGAGTTAGGACCCCTGACGATGCAGACGCTGTTCTTGACCCTCGTGCTCGGCTTGATTGCCACCCTGCAGGCCCAGGCCAACCCGGACTTGTACAAGAATGTGAGCACAGATGGGAGGGAGGCTGGCTGAGGAGGGCAGGGAGCGGCTGAGATCCAGGTCGGGGGAGCCCCCCATCCTAGGAGGCCCTCATCTTAGGGTCAGGCATTAGCCCCTGAGGGGTGGTCAGACGGATCTGCAGGGGCACAGAGGAGTTGGGGGTGTGGACGGTGGTTGGGCTGACCCCACCTGTCCCCGTTGGTGCCATGGTATGGGCTGGGGTGCAGGGGCTGGAGCCAGCGTTCTGGGTGGGCCCAGCACAGCACCTGGGGTGTTTGTAGTGTTTGCAGGGTGGGCCAGGAACACCCCATGTCTCAAGCCCTTGGGGTGGGGAAGAGTTGGGGACTTGGTAGGCTGAGCAGGGCAGGGGGACCTGTAGGGTGGCTGGGGTTTTCCCAGCCCTGACAGAGAGGGACTGCTTCAGGTCTTGGGGAGATGGTATCTGAAGGCGGAGATAGCAGACAAGGATGTCTCAGAGAAGAACGTGGAGGTGGTGGGCCCCATGACCATTACGGCCCTAGAGGGGGGCAACCTGGAAGCAAAGAACACCATACTGTGAGTGTTGCTGGATGGGCGGCCGGGACCCCACGACCTTTGCTTTCTGCAGACCAGGACGAACCTGGGGGGTGGGCTGGAAGGATGCTGTGTTCCCTCTCAGCCTCTCCTGTGACTCTCAGTCCAGCAGCTTTGAAGGGGAGCCTGGGGAGGGGCCCTACGGAAGGGGCTGCCCCGATCTGGGCCTCCTGGGCTGCTGGGTCTCCCCTGCTCTGCTCACTGCGGGGCACTGTGACTGACCGCAGAACCCTTCGTGAAAAGGCGCTTTACCTCTGACCAGAGTCAGGACCTAGACTTACACCCTTGTAGTAACTTAGAGCCCCACGGGGATGGTGTTTGCAGAGTGAAGAGAGGAGGCATAAGATGCCGGGAAGGATGCTTGCGGGACAATGGAAAGGGCTCTCACCTGTGTGACTTCCCACCTGCGTGGTTTCCCCCTGTGTGGCTCTCACCTGTGTGGCTCTTCACCTGTACGGCTCCCACCTCTGTGCCTGTGCTCTGTCCTGGGGGCTGATCCTCAGGAATCCACTGACCCTGGCACAGTGACATCTGAATTTCTTTCAAAAGCCCCTGATTCACCCTTACCCTCGCTGGGCCAGGAGATAGCGGGTGTGGGCTGGTCTCAGCATCACCAGCAGGGAGCAGGTCAGCCTGAGAGGCCCAAGCCCGGGGCAAGCTAGGTACAAGGGTCTGAGGCAGCGAGCCCCATGGTTGCTCCGGGAAGGGTGAGGTTAAGTTAACGAGGTGACACCAGTGCTCACTGCCCATGTCATGGCTTCTGCTCTCCAGGATGAATGGACAATGCCAGGAGGTGAAGCTGGTCCTGGAAAAAACTCACGAACCCAGGAAATTCACGGCCTGTGAGTACTGGGACCCAGCAGCCGCACCGCCGACGCCTGCTGGGAAAATGGGACTCTGGTGCCTTTCTGGGGCTCTTTGGCCTGGAAGCCCCACTCTTTGCTGACCCCCATTAGATGCCTCCTCTTCCCCATGGGCCACTTTGCCTGAAAGATAGAAGTACCTGCCCACAGACTACAGGTTTGAGGGGCTTGTCCTCAGAAGGGACAGAACTGTCCAGAGATTGCCCTCAGGGACCGTGGCTGTGCCCATAGGGGGCAGATCCACATTTGGCTGATGGAGGCTGAGCCCCCGAGCACTCCTGACACCCACTCCACGGGGCTTTCTTGTTTGGGGGTGGCCCCTCTCCAGCTCTCACAGTGCCCGGGCTCCCTGGGGCTCAGGAGGATCTGGCGGCATGGAGTTCAGATGTCTGCCTGGCTGTGCCCTGGGCGAGCTCCACAGACCCTCCTGGGAGGGATTGCGTGGCTGAAGCAGGACTCCTTCCCCTTCCCCACCCTTCTGCAGACGGGGGCGAGCGTCACGTGTTCATTGAGAGGACCCACGTGAAAGACCACTACATCCTCTACTGCGAAGGCCAATTAAAGGGGCAGCAAGTCCGCATGGCGAAACTCGTGGGTGAGTGGACGTCAGGGGCCCTGCAGCCTCTGCCTCCTCCCCCCCCCCCAGCACCCCCTCCTTCTCTCACAACTTCCTCAGGATTGGCTTTTGTGAAAGTAGCAGCTCTCAGTGTCCTGGGCAGGTCTAAAAAGTACGTCACAGCAGGTGGCTTGGAGAACAGCCGTTTACACCTCACAGTTCTGGAGGCTGGAGTCCACGTCAGGGTGTGGGTGTGCAGATGCCTTCAGATGGAGAAGGTTCAGTCCAGGTCTGTGCAGCAGGAAGGCAGGACAGCAGAGGATGCTGGGGTCAGGATCCACAACGTGCCCAGACGGCTCCCTCATGGAGAGGCTTCCTGCAGCCCCTCACCAGCACGGTGCCTTTGGGGTCTCCAGCTAAGGGGATGGGTGTGGAGCGGGAGCCTGGCTGGAAAGGAAGCCCTGATTCCTGCGGCTTGATTCTTCAGCAAGTGGCTCCAATGCACACGGATGTCAGCCTCGTTCTCCAGGTCACAAGTGGCCCTGGAAGGCCCTCTGGGCCAGGAGCTGCAGGAGCTGCGATGGTCTAGTTGAGGGGGCGTGGTCCCTGGTCTTCGTGATCTGGAGGGGAGATGAGCTTCCACAGCTGGGTGGTCCTGAGGCCCACCCTTACTCCTGGGGAAACCCCGTGCTGCATGGATGCCATGCACCCTCGTATCCCCAGCTTGGCTGCAGTGGGGACTCGCCCTGATGTCCAACGTGGGAGCTCACTGTTCTGCTTTTCCAGCCCGGCTCTCTTCCCCTATCCAGAGCCCCAACCTGGGGTCTCCCTGCAGCCAGTCGGCTCCCACTTCTCCAGGCTGGATGGAGGTGCCGGCTACACCCATCTGCTTCTCTGACCCACGTCTTACCTTGCCCTCCCCACAGGTAGAGACTCAGAGAGCAATGAGGAGGCCCTGGAAGAGTTTAGGAAATTCGTAGAAGATACAGGCTTCAACCCAGAGAAGATCTTCATACCCGAGCAAAAGGGTAAGGCAGCTGGCATGGTTCTTCCCTCAGTAAACAGTCAGCAGAGTGACCTTTGATGGGAACATGGTATTTTACAGTTTTTTTTTTAATGATATTTTAAGGAAATCCCTGGGTAGTGCAAACGGTTAACAGACCCAGCTGCCAAAAGGTTGGGGGTTGAAGTCCACCCAGAGGTGGATTGGAAGAAAGACCTGGCAATCTGTTTCTGAAAAACAACCATTGAAAAGCCCATAGAGCACAGCTGTATTCTGACACCCACAGGGTTGGGAGCTCTTGGGGTCCTATGGGTCATGTGTCTTCTTTTTCCTACAGAAGCCTGCACCCCAGAAGAAGTGTAGAGTGAGTGAACACTCCTAGGGGACACCTGAGAACACCAGAGTCTTGGGGTTCAATGGGACTCTGAGAGGCTATGTGTGGCCCCCATTTCCTGCTCCTACCTGGGCAGGAGACCACCTGGGCCAGGCAGGTGCAGCCAACACTGACAGAGTCCTCGGGAACACCTCCTTACTGACGTCCCTTCCCTGTGTCCGGGTGTGCTGGCCAGCTGGTGTGGAGCCCTCCCAGCCCCTTCCTCACCCCACACATAAGTGGTCCTTGTGACTGTGCACCCAGTGAGCTGCTGAGGAGGGCCAGAAGCCCAGCCTCCTTTCTGGGTGCCATGGCCACAGGCCGTTCTGGAAGCTGGAGGTGCAGGGAGGGCCGGGTGATGCCTGGGGTTGGCAGAGCAGCATCTGGGGCAGCATCACCACTCCCCTAGCACCCTGAGTCCTGTCACTCCTCCACATGGGGTGTGGGCCACTGCAGGGACACCTGTCCACTCCTGTTCTGTGCCTGAGTCCTAGAGCCTGGCATCTGCCCTTCACTCTGTAGCTGCCCCTGCCCTGCCCCCGGTTACCCCCTCCTGTCCCCCCAGTACGGCCCGCTGACCCCTCCTCCTCCTCTGTTCTAGGGACAGGGCCCTGCACCCCCACAGCAGTGCTGGGCAGCACCTCAGGAGCCTCTGTCCTGCCCGACACAGGAGTCCCCACTGCCAGGCCTGGACCAGCCCTCCCTCCCCCACGCCTGTTCACCCCCCATCTCCCGATTGCCCATAATAAAGACCTTCATCATCCGTCTGACTCCATCTATTCATTGGGGACCCTCAGTGTGGGCCGTCTGAGCCCCTGCCCTCCGCCCCACCCCTGTCCCCGGGCACCCTGCCCTCCGCCCCACCCCTGACCCCGGGCACCCTGCCCTCCGCCCACCCCGTCCCCGGGCATATTTGGGAAGGCGAGTCGCCCTCACTGCGGATGAGCCTTGTGCAGCGTCAGCTTGTACAGACAGGTTCGTAGTCTCCTGGGCCTGCCTGCTGGGCCTGCCTGCTCGGTCCTCAGACGGCACCTGAGATCCCTCCTCAATCACCGCTGACGCCACTGTGGCCCCGGCTCCACATCCTGCCAGTCCTCCCCGCTCCCCACCCCCGCCCCGTCCCACCAGCCCCGCCTCCTGCCTCATGGCTCCCAGCCCCCCGTCTGCCCCCCACATCCTGCGCCACTTCAAGTTCTGCCCCCCACATCCTGCCCCCTCCCCCTACATGTCATGTCCCTTTCTCCCCCACCCCTTTCCCCAGCCTCACATCCTGCCCCCCCAGGTGGCTGACCGAGTGCACCTCAGTGACCCAGGATGGGTGGAGGGGAACATCTGGGGGCATGTGATCTGGCTTCCTTGTCCGTTGGGGACACCCTGGGGCTTGTTTCCGGGCTGCTCTGGGCCTGCAGTGGTCAGCTGTTGTCAGAGACACCATTGCCTCCCCTCTTCCACAGTCTCCCTTTCCCCCTTCTCACGCCTGCCTCCTGCGCTCACCACCCAGACAAACCAGTTGAGCCCAGGTCCTTGTCTCAGGGTCTTTTGGGGGGGGCATAAATTGAGACGCCCCTTCACAGGATGTTGTCCTCCCAATGACCGTGCACACTTGGGGCGGCCGTCCTTGGGGCACTGCGCAGACTGAGCCAAGCCGCTGACCTTGAGACTATCTTCCAGGCTCCAGGTAACAGGAGGTGTGGTCCCACAGAGCTCGGCCAAAGCTGCTACTGAGCTTCTAGGACAGTCCCTCGGACCCAGAGTAGCTCCCGGGCTTGGCAGACAGACTGGTCAGCCCTTCTTCTGCCCACACTCCTGGGCACGACAGAGCCCTGCTCATGGCATCTGCTCTGGGTGAGGGGGAGGCAGGCTTCCTTGTCTGGGAATCAAGGCCCAGAACCAGAGCCTCACCAATGTCATAAGGGACTAAGATCAGTGACATCCACATAGTGAGAGAATACAAGCTCTGTGGGGGTACAGTCAACAGGGACAGGGAACAGAAACATCTTTGCCTGTTTACTTTTGTCTTCCCTTAAAGTGTCATGGGTCCTCCCTTGCCCTCCCCAGGGAGGCCAGGGATATGCTCGGGAGCACCTTCCAGGAGAAGGTTCAGTATGATCTCTTGGGCATTATCAGGGAGTGCTGATTATTTTAACTTAAGGAGGGCTCGGAGGTCTCTAGTCTTGAGCCAGAGGTCTGGTTCCACAGACTATCTGTGCAGGCAGCAGGGCAGAGAATGGGCTGACCCTCTGACAGCTAGGTCTGAGATTGGAAGCCTTGGAGTCAGGGCTGCTGTCTTGGTCATCTAGTGCTGCTATAACAGAAATAGCACAAGGAGATGGCTGTAACAAAAAGGAATTTATTTTCTCTCAGTCCAGTAGGCTAGAAGTCCAAATTCAGGGTGTTAGCTCCAGGGGAAGACTTTCTCACTCTGTCAGCTCTGGAGGAAGGTCCTTGTCCTCAATCTTTCCTTGGCCTAGGAGCTTCTCAGTGCAGGAACCTCAGGTCCAAAGGATGCACTCTGCTCCCAGCACTGCTTTCTTGGTAGTATGAGGTCCCTACTCTCTGCTTGCTTGCTTCCCTTTCCTTTTATCTCTTGTAAGATAAAAAGTGGTGCAGGCCACACCCCAGGGAAACTCCCTTTACATTGGATCAGGGATGTGACCTTAGTAAGGGTGTTACACTCCCACCCTAATCCTCTTTAACATAATCTAATTTTGCCTCATTAATCACAGGCTGAGATGAGGATTTTACAACACATAGGAAAATTACAATCACAAAATGGCAGACAACCACACAACTCTGAGAATCATGGCCTAACCAAGTTGACACATATTTCTTTGAGACATGATTTAATCCATGGAAAACCACAATCACAAAATGGCAGACAACCACACAACTCTGAGAATCACGGCCTAACCAAGTTGACACATATTTCTATGAGACATGATTTAATCCACGACAGCTGCTTTGTAAATAAGAGCTGGGGTTGAATCAGGGCTCCTGTAGAATCGTTCCTGTGGGCAGGTGTCATGTGGAGGGTCCTTGGCGGCCCAGGAGCTGAACTGGGGGTTTCAGGTCTCTGGCTCAGGCTGCCCACGTAGGGGCTCAAGTGTCCTGTGTCTGGGGCCACTGTGGGCACAGCTGACCATCCCTCCCTCACTCCGCACGCAGCCTGGAGAGGGCAGAGCCCGTCTGTCTCTCGTCCATGCAGTCCCCAGGACACTGACCACAGCATCAGTGTCAATGAGTGCATGTTGAATGCAATGATAAATTTAGTCTGTAAGCTTATTTTAAACTCATTTTATGTTTAAGGGTGTGTAAGCCTCATAAAAATAATGAGTTTATACTCATTTTTACTAGGTACACATTTGAATAATATGATAAAATAAGTAGTCTTTTGTACCAAAACTTGTACTTGATTGTTCAGAGTAGTGTTATTTATGGTAGCCAAATAGTGCAAACACCCAAACACTCATCTGCTGATGAATGGTTCAGCCCAGTGGGTTTCTCCTTATATATGGCCTTAATTAAAAGAAAAGGAGCCCTGGTGGTGCAGTGGTTAAGAGCTATGGATGCTAGCCAAAAGGGTCAGCAATTTGAATCCACCAGCCACTCCTTAGAAACCCTATGGGGCAGTTCTACTCTGTCCTATAGGGTCGCTATGAGTTGAAATTGGCTCCACGTCAATGTGTTTTGTTTTGTTTTTCCGGCCCTGGGTTTGTAATTCTGCAAAAAAAAAAAATGATTGGTTAGGCTGCAGCCTGCTCATGGTTGTTCTATTTCACTAGCTTGCGGGGCTTGGTTGGTTTAGTAATTGGAAAAGTGGCGTGTAAAGCCACCCAATAGGACTGAGTGACCTGTGATCCACTGAGGGGACTGGTTGGTTTGTGGTCCTGCTTTGAGGGCCAGGCCTTGAAACTGATGAGGAGTTTGCTTATACAAGTGGCCCACCCCACAGAAGTTTAGGAGGGGAGGAGGTAACCTCAAGTTCTAGAAGAGCCTGGAAGGGAGCAGTTTTGACCCAGAGTTCCTGTGAGGGGAACCTCCTAGAAGTGCTGTAATACAGGCCAAGTGCAGTAATGCTGAAGACAGCGAGAGGCCCAGAAGGGGTCTGGCGGCAGAGGCGGCATAGAGGGGGCCTATAGGGCAGAGAGTGGGGCCTGAGGGCAGAGAGGGGGCCTGTAGGGCAGAGGGGGGGCCTGAGGGCAGAGAAGGGGCCTGTAGGGCAGAGAGGGGGCCTGAGGGCAGAGAGGGGGCCTGTAGGGCAGAGAGTGGGGCCTGAGGGCAGAGAGGGGGCCTGAGGGCAGAGGGGGAGCCTGAGGGCAGAGGGGGAGCCTGTAGGGCAGAGAGGGGGCTTGAGGGCAGAGAGGGGGCCTGTAGGGCAGAGAGGGGGCCTGAGGGCAGAGGGGGAGCCTGAGGGCAGAGGGGGAGCCTGTAGGGCAGAGAGGGGGCCTGTAGGGCAGAGAGAGGGCCTGAGGGCAGAGAGGGGGCTTGAGGGCAGAGAGGGGACCTGTAGGGCAGAGAGGGGGCCTGAGGGGCAGAGAGGGGGCCTGTACGGCAGAGAGGCGGCCTGAAGGGCTGACCACATATTATATGATTCCATTTATGTGAAATGTCCAGAAAACACAAATCCATAGAGACAGAAAGCAGATTTGGGGCTGCTACTCAAAGGCACTGGGTGGGGGCTGGGGGAACGCTAGAGGGACACAAGAAGTGACTGCTAATGGGTGCAGCGCTTCTTTTCAAAACCAAACAAAAACGAAAATGTCCTGGAATTAGATAGTGGAGATGGCTGAACTACCTCATGAATATACTAAAAGCCACGGAGTCGTAGACTTTAAAAGGCTGGATTTTATGGTATGTGGTTTCCATCTCAAGAAAAAAAATAAATGAAGCCAATCCTGGAAGCCCATAAGAATGGTTTACCTTTCCATGGGTTCCAGGCAGCATGTGATGAGAAGAACCTGTGCAGGTGTGAGTGGTCGGCAGAGTCTCAGTTACTGGTGGAGCACAGAGGATAGAGGGGCCAGGTGAGTTGTTCTGTCCACGCCCTGGAATGCACCTCTCCAATCTGGCTGAATCCTCGCAGGCCTGGACTCAGGGAACAGGCAGCTCAGTGTTTTGTCAGGGCTAAGATACTCCCCGTTACCCTGGAACAAGCTTCTGATAGAGCAAGTCTATAAGAGGAAAGAAATATGGGTTTGCAGGAACTGGTTGTGAGAATACTGGAGCACCCTGTACTGTTGGTGATGGCCTCTGCCTCCATTCCCTAGAGTGCTACCTCAGACACCCCGGTCCTTCTCCTCAGACCCATGGACCACCCTTGACTGGGCACCTAATGAGTTAAATCCACATGGCAGGACCCTAAGGGCCCCCGACTCCACCTCCAGGACCTTGTCTGTCCTGAGTGGTGAGAGTCAGATATTCGGATTCTCACCAAATACAGAAATGTTTGCTCACAGCCTCATCCAGAACAGGTGGGCATGGACAGAGAAAGGAACAGGGTTGCCAGGTCTCATCTTAGGGAGGTCTCTGATGGCTCAAGGATACTTTGTTCTTTTGCCACTTTGATTTCCATTTACTTTAAATCTACTCTCTCAAGTTAAGGATGTCGTTTTACTTGGATCCACAATCAATGCCCAAGGAAGCAGCAGTCAGGAAATGAAACGGCCTATTGCGTTGGGCAAATCTGCTGCAAAACACTTCCTTAAAGTGTTGAAAAGCAAAGATGTTACCTTGAAGACTAGGGTGTGCCTGACCCAAGCGATGGTATTTTCAATCCCATCATATGCACGCAAAAGCAAGATAATGAATAAGGAAGATCGAAGAAGAATTGATGCCCCTGAATTGTGGTGTTGGTGAAGAGTATTGAATATACCATGGACTGCCAAAAGAATGAACAAATCTGTCTTAGAAGAAGTACAACCAGAATGCTCCTTAGAAGCAAGGATGGCGAGACTGCATGTTACGTATTTTGGACATGTTGTCAGAAGGGATCAGTTCCTGGAGAAGGACATCATGCTCGGTAAAGTACAGGGTCAGAGGAAAAGAGGAAGACCGTCAATGAGATGGATTGACACAGTGGCTGCAACAATGGGATGAAGCATAACAACTATTGTGAGGATGGCACAGGACCGGGCAGTGTTTCGTTCTGTTGTGCATAGGGTCGCTATGAGTCGGAACCGACTTGATGGCACCTAACAACAACTCTGTCATTTGACCTCAACAGCCCTTGAATAAATATGTGGGATCCTCTTGAATTTGACAAGGGGCCCTTTACCAGCTGCTTCTGAAACACCCTGTCCGGTTGTCCAGACCACCTGAGTGTGGGTTTTCATTCTCAGTTTGCACATGAAGAGACTGAGGTGGGGAGCTTCAGTGCTGGTTGAGGAGCTGGTTCTAGAACTCAGGATTGTAGGGCTCCCAGGTAGAAATAGGAGGGTGCTGCTACCAGGCACGTGCACATAAATGAGGCCCCAGTTTACTTTACGTGGTCTTCTTCCTTAAAGTCCATTTGGCCCTCCCATGTGAAAGGAGAAAAGCTATTCCAGGTCATCGTGGGGTCTGGAGACTGAGTGGATCTTAGTAGCCACATCAAGAGGTTGTCAATTGGCTGGCTTGGAATGTGGCGACCCAACCAAGACAGGGGGCTTTGGGTGACAGAGACAAGACCTCCCTCTGCTGCTTAAGGGAGTTCTGGCTTTTCGTAGTCAGGCTACCTCCTTCCCCGCCTCAGGGAGGTAGATGATGGCTCTCTGGAGAAGGGCAAGGAGACGCCCTGTGAGACTAGGGCAGGGAAGGAGGGAAACTTAGGGGAGGAGCTTCCCACGGGCAGGAGGAAGGAAAAGCAGCTGTACCCTGGATGGAGATGGACGAGGGGTCTCCACAGTGGGATCAGTGCCTGGGCGCCAAGACAGTCCACTGAGGTGAGGGAAGAAACTATTACAACATCTGTAAAATGTGTCAATGTGAGTCCTCCCTCAGTCACATCTGACGGCCACGTGTCACGTGTGGTGCTAATGAGAAGCCCAGACGGCATGGGGGTCCCACACCTCAAGAGGGTCAGCAGGGACTCCTCGCCAAGCCTGTGGAGCATGTCCTGGGCACTGCAGTGCTGGGTGGTTGCTGGGAGCCTGGCTCTGCAGACGGACAGATCTCTCTCTCAAGTTCACCTAGACGGCCCCCACCCAGTGGACACCAGGGTGAAACATTCTTGCAGGAAAGCACACAGGGAAGACACTTCAAACCATTCTGCCTCCAGTGAACACAAAGAAATGGCAGCGCTAGGTTGCTCCTGGTCCTTCTCTGGGCATTTGGCCCACATGTGAGGGAAGTCCTTCCCTCCTCTGGGCCTCTTTTTAGCCTCCATAAAATGAACTGGGGCTCAGGAATGTTGTGTGTGTGTGCGAGGGGGTGGCAAGTAGCTTCCACCACTTCAAACTAAATATGTGAGACGTCATACCCCTGAGGAGTCCTGGCTGAAATGTACGAGC
This sequence comes from Elephas maximus indicus, assembly GCF_024166365.1. Classification (NCBI taxonomy): domain Eukaryota; kingdom Metazoa; phylum Chordata; class Mammalia; order Proboscidea; family Elephantidae; genus Elephas; species Elephas maximus. The sequence goes on from NC_064827.1 coordinate 1,748,600, forward strand.
AGCCCGCTAAACAGAAGGCTTTTGAATTATGGATTTGCATCCACTCTTATTCGTCGTCCACCTTGCGCCACGAGAATATTTTACCTCGGATGTTAGCTTAGGAGACAGAACCATCACTGTTAGTGTCCAGAGCATGTTCACGAATCTCTATGTTTTTAATGATGTCTTTACTGTCATGCCCTTTTCAACCATGATTTGAACAATTTTTCTAACTTTAAGTATATTTTAGAAGCCCCTCTTAAGGATGCAAGGATTCTTGCACTTGCACACACACACACACGTACACACACACACATTTAGTTTCAGGACACTAAGTTATCACCACTCATGGAGTGGTTTCTTGGGGTGGATTTAAAAAAGAAAAGGGATTCCAGGGTGAAGCTGCAGAGGGAACCCCGTACAGAAATGTATTCACTGTGTTCTTCACAGGCAGGGCACCGCAACACAAGTCTTGAAGTCTGGATGGAACCCGATCTACCCATCCAAGAATAGCAGGTGAAGTGGTGGAAGCTACTTGCCACCCCCTCGCACACACACACAACATTCCTGAGCCCCAGTTCATTTTATGTAGGTTAAAAAGAGGCCCAGAGAAGGGAAGGACTTTCCTCAGGACACAGAGACTACAGTAGGTTAGGGAGGAATCTCTCTCTGATGATGGTGTTGTTGTTAGGTGCTCTCGAGTCAGTTCCAACTCAGTGACCCTATGCACAACAGAACGAAACACTGCCCAGTCCTGCGCCATCCTTTCAATCGTTGTTATGCTTGAGCTCATCATTGCAGCCACTGTGTCAATTCACCTTGTTGAGGGTCTTCCTCTTTTCAGCTGACCCTGTACTTTGTCAAGCATGATGTCCTTCTCCAGGGACTGATCCCTCCTGACAACGTGTCCAAAGTATGTAACACGCAGCCTCGCCATCCTTGCCTCTAAGGAGCATTCTGGTTGTACTTCTTCCAAGACAGATTTGTTCGTTCTTTTGGCAGTCCATGGTATATTCAATATTCTTCGCCAACACCACAATTCAAAGGCATCAATTCTTCTTCCGTCTTCCTTATTCATTGTCCAGCTTTCACATGCATATGATGCAATTGAAAATACCATGGCTTGGGTCAGGAGCACCTTAGTCTTCAAGGTGACATCTTTGCTCTTCAACACTTTGAAGAGGTCCTTTGCAGCAGATTTACCCAATGCAATGCATCTTTTGATATCTTGACTGCTGCTTCCATGGCTGTTGATTATGGATCCAACTAAAATGAAATCCTTGACAACCTCAATCTTTTCTCCATTTATCATGATGTTGCTCATTGGTCCAGTTGTGAGGATTTTTGTTTTCTTTATGTTGAGGTGTAATCCATACTGAAGGCTGTGGTCTTTGATCTTTATTAGTAAGTGCTTCAAGTCCTCTTCACTTTCAGCAACCAAGGTTGTGTCATCTGCATAACGCAGGTTGTTAATGAGTCTTCCTCCAATCCTGATGCCCCATTCTTCTTCATATAGTCCAGCTTCTTGGATTATTTGCTCAGCAGACAGATTGAATAGGTATGGTGAAAGAACACAGCCCTGGCGCACACCTTTCCTGACTTTAAACCAATCAGTATCCCCACATGTCTGTCAGTTTGTCGTACTGTGGGGGCTTGTGTGTTGCTGTGATACTGGAAGCTATGCCACCGGTATTCAGATACCAGCAGAATCACCCATGGAGGACAGGTTTCAGCTGAGATTCCAGACTAAGACAGACTAGGAAGAAGGACCCAGCAGTCTACTTCTGAAAAGCATTAGCCAGTGAAAACCTTATGAATAGCAGCGGAACATTGTCTGATGATGATGGTAAAAAAATAAAAAAAAGATGATGGTAGTGGGGGTAAAATGGGAGCTGCTGGGATGTTTTAGGTGGGAGTGTAACTTGACCTGGTTTCAGTGTTTAGAAGCTTCAGGGTGGAACAGACCAGAGCCCAGCAATGGAGTCCTACTAGAGAACCATTATGAGGAACAGCCCAGGGACTGCTGTGCTCCGTGGTCCAGGCGGTAGAAGGTGATGAGGACGAGAGTGGAGAGAAGGGATGGGTAGAGGCAAAGCCAAGAAGCCCATTAGTGCCGTGAGTGTTAGGGATGAGGGAAGAGGAGACGTCAAGGCTGATGCCGTGGTTTGGGCTTGGAAAGTGGATGATTCATGGAGAAGTGTGTGTGTATTTGTGTGTGCGTGTGTGTTTAGTCAGAGAAGAGAAAGAGACAAGGAAAGAGGAACAAGCAGAGATAGAGATAGAAAGAGAGACACAGAGAGACAGGCAGGGAGGCAGAGAGAGGGACAGAGAAAAAGAGAGACAGGGAGAAATAGAACACCGTGGGTACTGGTTGGACGTGTTTGTCTACTGAGGAGTAAATGTCAGGGACCATGTGAGTGCCCTTCAGTGCCTTCCTGCCCAAGGCCTCAGTCCCTCCACGTGATGGCAGGGAGGGTTGATCTACAAGTTTCCTGAGTCTCTGCCCCAGGTCCCGCTGCCCTGGCACCCAGACCCTCACCTCTATTCAAGTCCAGATGTGTGCATGTGCTCTGCCCCCTGGTGGGACCCCGTGGTAGTGCAGAAAGAGAGGGATGGGGGCTGGTCATGGCCCAGGGGACCTTCTCTGAGGAACATGGGGTCGGCCCCCCAGGAGGAATGATCAACTTCCAAAAGAGAAGAAATGTGCCCAGATTTGGTGCTATTTGAGGGAGTGGGGTGGGAAAGGGACCCCCTCCCTGGGCAGGAGCCTTCCTCTTAGAATCATGGGGAGGGCTGATTCACAGAGACGGGCAGACCTGCCTCACTGGAGGTGGAGATGGGGGTGGAATCCAGGGCAACTTCCTGGAGGAGGGGCTGTTTGCTCCCAGCTCTGAGAGCAGGCAGGGCCTGGATGGGAGTCGGGGGAGAGCCTCTCACAGGAGCACAGACCCAGCTCCTGGACCTTGCCCCACACGGCACCCCACCCAGGTTCTCAGGACCCTGTCCTCCCTGTGGCCCAGGACTGAAGGTGACCCTGAGACCCAGCTGCTCCAACCAGCCTGTGACAATGACGGCATCACCCCAGGAGCACTTTGGGGCTGAGTTCTGGTCCACGGAGGGGCTCAGGGGGACTGAGAGGTGAGGCCCAAGCAGGAGGTGGGGAATAACATGGGTGGGGCTCCTGGTGCCACTCCAGAGAGCAGACCCGGGTGGTGGGGATACTTGGTGTCTCCCAAGTTCCCAGCTTTCCAAGCACAGCTGGCATAGCGTCCTGTGGCCCCTCCAGGGCAGAGTGATCCCAGGACCCCAGGCCCCATGTAGGTGGGGGACACAGAGTTGGTGGAGGTAAGGGTGGGACCGCGTGGGACCCCCCACAAACAGAGCATCTTGTGCCTGCAAGAAGGGGAGGCGGCTCACTTATACACTCTGCCCCAGGCCACACAGGCCCCATTGGCCCTGGGCCATGGACATTGCCTGGCTGTCCCGGGCAGCGTCTACCCATGTCCCTCACACTAAGGAGTCCGGGTGTTGTGCTCACCCTGAGCTTCAACCCACATCCACCCCAGCGTGTGGTCCTGGCCCCATGTCCTCTCTCAGCCAGCGCTGAAGCAGTTCCCCATCCAAACCCTCAGTGCACAATTGGGAAACCGAGTCCAAGAGAAAGGCAGGGATGGACACAGAAGTGTGCAGAGCCCAGAGGATGAGGAAAGTTCTGGCCCCCTAGGCCAGGGCTCAACCACTATCATGGGGTTTGCTTTGGAAATGAGAGCTGCCAAGGTGTGGGGAACCCCGGGTACCTCCTCTCCTTAAGGGGCCAACTTCCTCTCACAACCCTCCCATACACACAATGTGCGTGCATGAGTGCGCACACACACAGACACACACACAAACGCACACACAAACGCACACACTGACTTCATAGGTGGGGCCGTGCAGGGGGGGTCAGAGGAGAAGAGGACAGCAGGAAGGTTAGAGACAGGTTAGGGTGGAGGCAGCTCTGTCTTGGGACAGTGGCCTCCAGTCTCCTACCAACAATCCCACGGCCCCCAGCATGGGTGGGGAGGTGCCCAAATAAAGGGAGGGGGACCCCAAGGTTCCCAGCGATCTGGCAGGCCCAGCCATCCCCAGGGCAACCCAGAGAGGACAAGGCCTGGTCCTGCAGTCACCGCTCTGGGCCTCTGGAGCTAGGACGGGCTCCTCCTAGAGTGGAGGGGGCTGCAGGAAAGAAAGCCTCTGTTTCCTCCTCTGTAAATTGGGGTGCTTGGAGTGGGTGACCCCCAGGGTTTCAAGGCTAAGAACAATTTCTGCCTACCTTGGTTCTCTGCCGATGACCCACTGTGCTCTGAGGTCCTAGGAAAATGCTTTCTACTTCCTGGAATAGAATGTTCACCCAGCAAGAGTGTTGGGGCGTGGGAGCAGGGGCCTGGGGTCAGGCAGGGCAGGGCAGAGCCATGTACCACGAGGCCAGGTCCAGGGTCAGGCCCAGTCCTTGGTGGAGTCTTGGGGTCCTCCTGAGGAAGTGGGGTCTTTACCTGAATGTGGGGAGGATGCCTCGTGAGTGAGCTGGACACCCCAGGGCCTGTGGGGGCGAAGAGGGGGCTAGAGAGTCTCCTGAGGTCCCCAACACCATCCGCGGACCTGCAGACCCTGCTCTTTCTCCTCTTGGGACCCAGGAGAGCTACTGCTTCCAGGACGCTTGAACACAGGTGTGCCTTTGTGGTGAGCTGACCTGCCTGAGGCTGCAGTGCTAATGCTGACCACCAGAGGGTGGCAGACTCCTCAGTCAGTGGTGCCTTCTGGGCTTTGCTGGAGCAGCTGGACCAGGGGACAGTCACCCCACGGTCATTCTGGCTGCTCACCTGTGTCAGAGTTACACCTCCTAATGTTACCATCCACGCCCCCAGTCCTAGCTTGTCAGAGGCACGCAGTGAATCAGATCCTGCTATTTATTCACTCAGCAATGGCGCCCAAGCTCTCACTGTGGGCAGGTCTGTGTTAGGTCCTAGGAAGGAGCTGAAAACGACCCACGTGGTTCCTGCCCCAGGAGCACACAGTGGAGGGGAGAGGGACAAGAGCATGAAGACAAATACATGAGAGAGAAAAGAGCATATTCCATAGAGAAAATGAAGCAGCCTGCAGCCAGTGAGCGAGGGCTGAGACCACTGGGTGGGGGTCCAGAGCCTCACTGACGTGACATTTATCTGTGACCAGAATGACAGGAGGGGCCAGCCCTGCACAAGTCGGGGGACAGTGTGCCTGGGAGAAGACACAGTTGGTGCAGAGACTGGGAGTCGTTGTGAATTTGCCCAGAGAGGGTGTTGGAAAGCAGCCAGTGTGGCAGAAGGGAACTGGGGAGGAGAGGAGGGAGGCAGGAGGAGGGCAGGTCCAGGTCCCAGGACCTGGGGGGCTGGAGGAGCTGTCTCCTGCCCTGTGACAACATCACCCCAGAACTCATGACTCACAACAGGACACACTGATGATCTCACAGTATCTGTGGACCAGGAACGAGGCATGTCTTAGCTGATGACTCTGCCCCAAGTTCTCTCACAAGGCTGGGGCTGCGGTCTCAACGGAGGCTCGACTGGGGAGGATCCGCTCCCTGCTCACTCTGAGTTGTGGGCAGGACCTTGTGAGCTGTTGAACTGGGGGCCTCAGTTCCTCTGTGTCTGTTGATTAGGGCCTTGGGTCATTCTCATGTCAGCCTCACAGGGCAGGTCATACATCACAGCTCCTTCCTGGGGTGCGCAGGGTGGGGGGCGATGACAGAGCGAGAGGGAGCATAAGAGAGAGCCGGGAGACATTGCCCAAATGGGGTGACTGTGAGTAGAAATCACTCGACGGCACCAAACAACAACATTCTTGAGAATCAAGTCCGTGACTCCCGCTCACACTAGGGAAAGGGGTCACGCAGGATGTGGAGGCCAGCAGGTGGGATAGCTGGGGGCCATTGTGCAGGCTGCCCATCCCCTAGTCCGAGATGAGACACTGGGTCAGATTCTAAATAATGGAAGTTATTGGAGGGTTTTGATATTTGTTTAATTCCAAACCCTTCTGGTGCAGACATGGAAGTGACTTTCCCAAGCTCACACCACCAGAACCCAGCCCTGTTTTGAGGTGTCCTTCATGCTGCTTCCCACCCCTGCTGAAATTCTCCCATCTCTGAATTTGTGCGGTAGCTACGTGTGACACCAGCCCATGGGTTTATAGGTGGTATCTCACATACACCTGCTGACTTCCCTAAGAAGAAGATGCTAGAATGATCCCCATTGTGTGATGCGGAGACTGAGGAGGCTCTGAAAAGCACAAAGACTTGTCCAAGGTCACAAACAGGTAAGAGGGATAAGCTGTGTCTGGACCCGGGTCTGTCTGCTCAAAGCTGGGGCCCTGGCTCACCCAGGCCTGCCCTGGGTTCTGTGGGGGGCTTTGTTGTGTCACTATGTATAGTTATGGAGATGGCAAGGGGAGAGGTAGGAATTCAGCAGCCCAGAAGGGAATTGGGGGAGGTATTATTGGAGATTGGGCCCAGGTCAGGGGACCCAGGATATGACCTCACTTCCTTGGTGATGGAGTACATAGAACTTGGAACCCTGGTAACCAGGCACCCACATTGTAGAGATAGCCCCTACCAGCTCACTTGAGTGGAGACGCTGGAGCTGGAAACATGTTTTCCCATTGTCTTCCTTCTTCGATTCCCCCAGAATTTAAGAAATCCAGCAGATTGACCCTTTCTCGAAGGCTGAGGCGTGCTTTCAGTTCCCGCTCTAGAAAGATCCTGCCATTTACTGAAAACACCCTAAAGGTAACACTGGGTGGCCCAGGGCTGCCAATTCAGACCAGGCCACCACTGTGATCCCACCTGGGCAGCCCTACACCCCTCCCCCAGATCACACCAGCCCCCAGGCCATGCCAGCCCTTGTCCGCATGGGGTCCCTGGCAATGGGGACAACAAGGAAATGAGGACAGAATTGATGAAGCAGTCAGTTGTTGGAAGAGGCAGAATCTAAATGGGAGGGAAGAGGGTGGGGTCAGGGAAGGAGGGGTCATGTGATCTGGGGAGATATGGGAGGGGAAAGGTGAGGAGGAGGAAGATGAAAATGGTGCTCCTGCTGCCTCAGGACTACCACTCACTGAGGGCTCCTAGCTCCGTCCCCATAGCCCCTCACCATCACTGGGTTCATAAGCCTTGGACTGATCTGGAACGGGGTGGTGGTAGGCCTGGTCCATCAGGTTGGGTGCCTCGGAGACTAGGGCCTGGAGAGGCAAAGGTGGAGACCCACTTCACGTTCCTGCACCAAACCCCTGATCACACAGGATGTTGGGACCTAAGCTCCTACCCGGGGGCCTCACTTCACACCAGGGCTTTAGGGGGGGATGGTCAGGGGGTCACAAACCGAGTTGGTACTCTCACGGGGGCCTTCTCTGAGCTCCAGCTCGCCCTGTGTGGGCCAGGCACCCTGCAGTCCTAGCTTCCCGCATTGACTGCTCATTGCTGACCCTGTGCCAGCCCAGCTCCTCCAAGATCCTGTTGCAATACTCAGAGTTGCCATTTCTATCTCTGGTCAGTGAACTTGGACGGGGCTGGATGGTGCAGCCCCAGGCCGACCTGCCCAGCTCGTGGTATAAACAGAGAACTGGGAACTACTCTGAGGCCCAGGGAGCACAAAGGCCTAAAGGGGCAGAGAGGGAAGGAGGTGGCTGGGAGGGGCAATTGATGCCTCCCGGGTCACTGCTGGGCTCTGTCTCTGCAGAACCCCCCGAAGGAGATCCATAAGGGGAAGGAAGATGGTACCATTAAATCCACCGACCCGAAGAAAGGGACCAGGAAGGGCTGGTGCAGATTCCGAGTGAGTGTGGGCGTGGGTTCCCCCTCTCAGGACCCCAGATAACTAGAGGAAGCCCAGGGCCCAGGCTCTACCCCAGAGATCTCTATCTCCCTCCCAGGGCTTTCCCTCTCAAGGGACTCCAGACCCCTCCCAGAGGATTCTGCCACCATCCTTCCTCCCCTGCCCCACTGTCCTCCCTGCGCTGGCCAGGTGCAGGAATATTAGAAATGAATCTTTTATGCTGTTTGCACTGCACATCAGCCCCGGCATATTTCTGTAGGTTGCTCCTTTTTCAGAGTTTAACTCTCGGCCCAGGACCCCAGGCAGCAGTCAGCTGGACTGCCCCTCCACACCTTCTCCCAGCCTCACACATCCTCAGGCTTAGCAGGCTTCTTTTACCCTAAATCACGGGGCTCAGGCTATGATATACCTTTTTGTACAAACTCCAATGTCGAGGAACACAGCACTTTGACCCCTTTAGGTCAGAAGCTGTGTCCTGATGTGGCTGCAGAACATTCTAGAAGGGACGTGGTTTCCCATGGTAATTGAGCCTCTCACTGCTGCTGGCCCTGGACTGACTCCTTCTCTGCCCTTTCAGCAGGGCTGCAGGAGCCTCATGTGTGTCTTCATCCACAGACCCACAGCAGGGCTGCAGGAACCTCACGGGTGTCCTCATTCACTGACCCACAGCAGGAGTGCAGGAGCCTCACGTGTGTCCTCACACACTGACCCACAGCAGAGCTGCAGGAGCCTCACGTGTGTCCTCACACAATGACACACAGCAATGCTGCAGGAACCTGTCATGTGTCCTCACACACTGACCCACCTAATCTACTGTGTTCTGCTGGGGCAATCTTGTCCCACCTTCTGCCACTGGTCACAGAGGTCTGGGACCCTGATCATCCTGATAGCCCATGGGGCTGCCTCTGATAGTATGTTCCTCCTCTGTCCTACCCCAGTGTCTTTGTGGGTCAGACCAGGACATGGAGGAGACCTCTGAGGTGGAGATTGTCCAGCCACTCTCACTGGAGCAGCAGGTGGAGCGACTGGTGCCTGCCTTCATGGAAGGTGAAACATCTTTCATCGACAATTTCCTGGAAACATACAGAACCTACGCCACCACCCAGCAGGTTCTGGAACTGTTGTTCCAAAGGTGAGCACCCCACCCTCCACAGCCCGGTGGGAACTCAGCCACCTACCAGCTGTGAGTCTGGGGAAAGTCACTCACCTCTCTGCCTCAGTTTGCTCCTCTGAAAAGGGTGGGGTAAAGGATCAACCTGCTAGAGCACCTGTCAGGACCACATGGGACAAGCCATGGGAAGTGTGTACCTGGAGCCCAGCTCCGTGGAAAAGGCTGCTGGAGGGGCTGGATGTTCACATTTGTTGTTTTCCTCTCCTCCATGAAGAAGCTGCTGCCTCACGCCTCACTGACCGTGTGCCCTTGACCAAACCTATTTCCCATTTGTAAAGTGGGTTGAGATGCGTCTAGTGGGTCCTTGTCCTTGGTGTAGGTAGAACAGTAGGCCCTGGGGGGGGTAGGCAGAGGGGCCCAGGACACTCAGATATCAGGGAAGAAGCTGCTTGGATTCATTCATTCAACAATCACCTATGGGTCCCCGAGTGCTGCAGACACTGTCCTAGGCACTTAGCACCGTTCAATGAACAAAGCAGACAAGAAGCCCTGCCCTCCTGGGCCTCCATTCTAGTCGAGGACTCACAGAGGAACACTGGACACTGGAAGAAGGTAGTGGCTACAGTGCATTAGATATGACACCCCACGCCTCCTCTAGGTACGGACGCGACTCCCCCTATCCTGTCCCAGATGGTGGAACCCAGGAGGACCTGAGAGAGTGAGCAGACTTTGGGTGGAGAAGGAGGGGCTGCTGTCTCCACAGAAGGGTTGGGGGGTAGGGGGTGTGTCTGGATTGGGGCTGGTCACACCCTGGGTCCCACACATCTAGATCCCCCTGGAGGGATAGTTCAGTGTTGCCCCCTGCAGGAGGAAAGCGGTTCACACAGATCTGAGTTGGAGCCCTGGAGTCCTGGGGAGCAGAGGGGAGGCTGGGGGCTCAGACTGGTCCCTGAAGGAGCCCTTCCCCCTGGCAGTCCCCTCCATTCCTGGTTGTCTCCTCCCCATCCCGGGACCAGACCAGGAGGTGGGGAGAAACCAGCTCCAAAATCCTGCACCACTGTCATGGGGGCTGAGTTGCATATGGGGTCCCTGTCCTGGGAGAACAGTGACCGTGGGAGAGGAGACCCTCATGTGCATGCAGAGAACCAGGCAGCACGCTGGTGCCCACCCTCTAGGTGGAGGGGCCTGAGGGCCTGGGCAGGCTGGGACAGGGGACAGACTGTGTGTATCCTCAGCCTCAGATATTCCTGGAGCACTACTGTGTGTCAGGCTGTGTTGTGAACACGCAGACAGAACCTCTCTACCCTCGGGGGTTTACTCTCCACTAGAGAGGGGGCCAAGAGACAGAAAGGGACGTAAGTCAGGCTTCCTGAGGAGGGAGAGTTGGTCAGATCATTGGTGGGGTGCTACCTGAGACCAAGGTTCTGTGCTAGCCCCGTGAACAGTGAACTGGTCTGCCACTGCCAGAACAGCCAGAGGGTGGGGTGCAGGATGGGGCTGGCCTTTGCAAGGACGGGGCAGACAAAGGGTCCCGGGCCCTTGTACGGGTGCCCTGGAGGGCAGAGTGGTGGGAAAGGCCAGGCCTCTGACCCTTCTCTTCACCACCATCCCCAGAGCCATGTCTTTCATCTTGGAAATGTGGTTATACGAGTATTCTGATGACTTTAACCAGCCCCCCAACTTCCCCTGCCTGGATCTCCTGGTGGAGTACGTGCTGAAGAACATGCCCCAGTCAGAAGTGAAACATCGCACTTATGCACTCTGTGCCATGCTGGGTCACCGGAAGCCCATTAAGGCAGCGATAGTGGGTGAGGAGGTCTGGGCACTCCTGCATGTGAGCTTGTGAAGGGGACATGGGGCGGGTCCCACAGGGAGGATCCCCAGAGGCGTAGATTGGGGCAGAGCTCAGAGTAAACTCAGAGCCTCGTCTCGTGGACCACATTCTGGGAAGACTTCTAGGGTAGAAAACTTGGGCTTCTCTTCATAGCAGTGGGATGTTTTCCTTCGTTGGAAAGGTGAGAGGAAAGGCAGTCATGTTGGTAAACATTTCTCTTCTTGCACCTCCAATGTCAGAACTAGAAAAAGCTCATGGTGTATGGGTACCTCCCGAAGAAACTCCAGGACCACCTGCTCAGGCAGACGTTGTTCTGACACCTGTACTGGAGCTCAGTAGAGTATCAAGTCCTCCAGCACCAGCACCAACACCAGACAGAGAGCCTGCCGGAGGGGTTGAGTCTCCTCCTGGGCCACCTCCACAACTGTCTGCTGTACTACCTGGTCAGGTAGATCCTGCTCCTGAACCAACACCGGAGCTGGATAGGACACCAGGTCCTCCACCACCAGCTCTGTCATTAGGCGGAGAGCCTGCCGGAGGGGCTGAGTCTCCTCCTGGGCCACCTCCACAACTGTCTGCTGTACCACCTGGTCAGGTAGGTCCTGCTCCTGAGCCAACACCGGAGCTGGATAGGACACCAGGTCCTCCACCACCAGCTCTGTCATTAGGCGGAGAGCCTGCCGGAGGGGCTGAGTCTCTTCCTGGGTCACCTCCACAACTGTCTACTGTACCACCTGGTGAGGTAGGTCCTGCTCCTGAGCCAACACCGGAGCAGGACAGGACACCAGGTCCTCCACCACCAGCTCTGTCATTAGGCGGAGAGCCTGCCGGAGGGGCTGAGTCTCCTCCTGGGCCACCTCCACAACTGTCTGCTGTACCACCTGGTCAGGTAGGTCCTGCTCCTGAGCCAACACCGGAGCAGGATAGGACACCAGGTTCTCCATAAAGAGGTCCATCAACAGCTCCATCCCTGGCACCAAATGGAGAGCTGACTAGAGGGCTGGCTTCCTGTTGACGACCACCTCCAGAACGGCTCCGTGACCACCTGCAGGTGTGAAGCCAGCTTCCCCACTAACGCAGGAGCTCTGTAGACCACTGGCTATTTCATCACCAGTTCCGGCACTGGCGCTAAGAGAAGAGCCTGCTGGAGGCCTGGCATCGGAACATGGGCCACCTCTAGAACCAACTCCCAGGCCGCTGGCTGACGTTGGTCCTTGTCCTGCACCAACACTGGGGCTCGATGCAGCCCCAGACCCTCCATCTCCACATCTGGCTGAGGCACCGAACCAGAAGACTGCTGGAAAGCCAGGTTCTTACCCTGGGCCACCTCCAGAACTGACTCCAGGACCACTGGCTGACATCCATCCTGGCCCTGCAGCAACACCGAAGATCAACACATCCCCAGGTCCTCCATCTCCAGCTCCGTCCCAGGCACCAAGCTCTTTGTCAGAGCTGGAGATGAAGGACCTGGGGCTACATGAAGCCTCGGTGTTGGCGCAGGAGTAGGTTCCACACCAGCCTGTTGTCCGAGAGCCTGTTCAGGAAGTGGGCCAGGGTAAGAAGCTGGCTTTCCAGCAAGCTCTTCGCCTACTGCCTGGGCCAGAGACGGAGACAGAGGACCCGGAGCTACATTGAGACCCATCGTTGGTGCAGAAGAAGGACCAACATCAGCCAGTAGTCTGCGAGCTGCTGGAAAGCTGTGTTCTTGTCCTGGGCCACCTCCAGAACCGGATCCCAGACCACCTGGTGATGCCAACCATGCTCCTGCACCAACACCAGGGCTCGATGTAGCCCCAGGTATTCCATCTGCAGCCGTGGCCCAGGCGTCACACCTAGAGCTTGTGGGGAAGCTGGATTCTTATCCCAGGTCATCTCCAGAATCAGCTCCCGGACCGCCAGCTGATGTAGACCCTCTTCCTCAAGGAACACGGGAGCTTGATGCAGCCCCAGGTCTGGCATCTCCAGCTCTGGCCCAGGCACCAGAGGCTGAGCCAGTTGTCCCACCTCTCTCACAGCAGCTTCTCAACCAAGCCAGGGAGTGTTGGCCTCAGAATGAGATCCTTTCTTACCCTTATCTGATCCGGTATTTCTGTGGTTTATTTGTAGTCTTTTTCCAGCTCACATTATAGTCTATACTATTTTAACTGGTAGATTTCTCATTTAATAAAGTTTTGTTTTAATAATTTAAACGTGTGTAATATAGTGTCTTTATGTATGCCCTAGTGGCATAGTGGTTAAGAGCTTGGCTCCTAATCAAAAGGTCCACAGTTGAAATCCATCAGCCGCTCGTTGGAAACCCTATGGGGCAGTTATAGTCTGTCCTATAGGGTCGCTGTGAGTTGGAACCGACTCGATGGCACTTAACAACAACAACAAATGTACTTTCACAATCCTATGCAACCATCGTATCTACGTACCTCAGAACGTTGTCATCACCAAAAACAGAAACCCGGTTCCCATTGAGCAGTCCTCCTCACGGCCCCTCCCCCATGCCCATGGCCATCGGTGATTGGTTTTCTGTGTCTATGGGTTTACCTGCTCTGGATGTCTTATCTCAATGGAAATATGTGGCCTTTTGTGTCCACACTTTCACTTAGCTTTGTGAGTTTGAGCCTCATCCACATTGTAGACTTGTCAGTTTCTAATTCCTTTTAAGGCCCAATGGCATCCCATTGTGTGGATGGCCCATGCTTTGTTCGTCCAGTCATCTGTTGCTAGACTTTGGGTTGTATCCACCTTTTGACTGATGGGAGGGAGTAGTGCTGCTGTGAGAATTTGTGGACAGGTATTTGTGTGAGAGTCTGTCTACGGGATAAATCCCAGGGGTGGGGAAAGTGGAGGTGGGAAGGGTGAGGACACAGTCCAGGTGTGGGGAGTGAGAGTTGGAAGGGATCAAGAGGCAGACAAGCTCTGGAGGCTGAGGAGGTGGGAGAGGCCTGGAGAACTCCCAGATGTGGGTAACAAGGAGTTGTATCCCAACCCCATGAATGCCAGTAAATTTCCATTAGTCTTTAAACTCGCCCAAGCCAGATTTGGCCCATCCTGCATGCACGGAAGTCCAACCGTGACCACTAATTGACCTCAACAGATGACGCAGCGACAGGTGAAACGATTCAGAAGAAAAATCATCACCCAGACCCTACTCCAAAGTGAGAGTCTGACAAAAACCAAGACAGCTCCTGTTTCCTGGCCATCTTCTAGAATTTTCCCTCCCCAGTACGCTTGCTCGGCTATCATCTTGCTGCTCCAATCACATATAAGCCCTGCTTCCCCATAGCTTGGGGAGTCAGATCTGAGGAACTTCCTCCCAGCATCTTGTTCTGCGCGTTGCAATAATGTTATTTTCTCTTTCTCAAAGGCTGGTGTCCCGATTATTGGCAGGTCTGAGAGTGCCAGACAAGGATCCACCTTTTAGGTTTTGCCAACAGTTTTGGCATGCAATGTGGGGCCAGAGGGTCGCCCAGACCCTCTGCCCAGAGCCCTGCACCCCCTCCACCTCGAGCAGAACCTCCCCCGACCCTCAGCACAAATTGAGCCTCTTGTTCGGGAGGATCAGATGGTCGGTTTCCTGTGACTGAGGTGGTAACCAGCCGGAGGTGCTTTTCCTTTGAAAATTAGAAACTAACTCAGCTGTGGACACCTACTACATAAGTGCCCTAGGAATGTCTCTTTTTAAGTGTAAGTCCTTGGGATTGGAGGTGGGGAGGTATCTGGAGGATTGAAGTAGGAATAAGACATTCCCATTAGGGGGTACTGTTTTGTTGTTCTTAGGTGCCTTCGAATTGGTTCCGACTCATAGTGACCTTACCTACCACAGAACAAAAGACTGCCCGGTCCTGCACCATGCTCACAATCATTGTTATGCTTGAGCCCATTGTTGTAGCCACTGTGTCAATCCATCTCATTGAGGGTCTTCCTCTTTTTTGCTCACCCTGTCTGTACCTTACCATGCATAATGTCCTTCTCCAGGGAATGATCCCTCCTGACAACATGTCCAAAATGTGTAAGACGCAGCCTCACCATTCTTGCTTCCAAGGAGAATTTCAATCGGGACCTGGGCTTGGGGTCCCAAGCGTTTGAGAAAACCAGGCAACCTGGGTGCAGCCCAGAGACTCTTACCAAAGTGTTTCGTTTGGTCTAAGATAGTTCTGTTTTCTTTGATTGCTTATGACAATGTGAAAACCCAGGAGTGTATCTAAAAACAAGAGTAGCTTTGTGTAGATTGTGTTCCAATGAATTTGGTAATCATGGGGTGTCTTGTGTAAACATGAAACCAGAATGTGATACATCACAGGCAATCTGCTAAAAAGATTGCAAAGGTGGAAAGAATTCTCACCCTTCATATGGTCAGGCAGCTAGGACCCAGCTCATACCTGCACTTCAGGTAAACAGTAACCAGCCCTCAACAAGAGGACCTGACAGCACCATTTGTCAACCATTGTTCATCCTAAACTCACCTGGCTATTGGGGTAGTCACCAGTGTTCATTAACTGCCTTTATCCAAAGGGAAAACAGACCCCTCCTATACACCTCAACATAGAAAACAAAAACCTTCACAACTAGGCCAATAAGCAACATCAAGATAAACACAGAAAATAGCGCAGTTGTCAAGGATTTTATTTTACTTGATCCACAATCAACACCCATGGATGCAGCAGTCAAGAAATCAAACGATGCATTGCATTGGGCAAATCTGCTACAAAAGACCTCTTTAAAGTGTTGAAAAGCAAAGATATCACTTTAAGGACTGAGGTGCACCGAACGCAAGCCATGATGTTTTTAATCACCTCATATACATGCAAAAACGGGGCAAGGAATAAGGAAGACTGAGGAAGATTTGATACCTTTGAATTACGGTGTTGCCAAAGACTGTTAAATATACCATGGACTGCCAGAAGAACAAAGACATTCGTCTTGGAGGAAGTACAACCAGAATGTTCCTTAGAAGCAAGGATGGCAAGACTTTGTCTCACATACTTTGGACTTGTTATCAGGAGGGACTAGTACCCGGAGAAGGACATCATGTTTGTAAAGTAGAGGGTCATAGAAAAAAAGGAAGACCCTCAAAGACATGGATTGACACAGTGGCTGCAGTAATGTGCTCAAGCATAACAATGATTGTGAAGATGGCACGAGACCAGGCAGTGTCTCATTCTGTTGTCCACAGGGTTGCTGAGAGTCAGGACCAACTCAATGGCACCTAACAACAACACATCTTTACGACAGGAGGCAGTTATACAGCTTGGAGTCACCTGAAGTTAGGCTCTCACCTCCCCCTCCACAGAAGCTGAGAAACAAAAGGGCTGTCTTGCTCATTGATTACATTTTTTAACCCTAATCCTAGCCCTAAACATGACTCTAGAATTAGCGCTAACACTAACCCAAAACCTAAAACTAAAACGTAACCTAACACTCACCCTAACCCTTACAGTAACTCTAAACCTAACACTAATGTTAACCTAACCCTAACCCTAAAGTTAACCTTAACGCTAACCCTAACACTCACCCTAACCCTTACAGTAACTCTAAACCTAACACTAATGTTAACCTAACCCTAACCCTAAAGTTAACCTTAACCCTAACCCTAACACTCACCCTAACCCTTACAGTAACTCTAAACCTAACACTAATGTTAACCTAACCCTAACCCTAAAGTTAACCTTAACGCTAACCCTAACACTCACCCTAACCCTTACAGTAACTCTAAACCTAACACTAATGTTAACCTAACCCTAACCCTAAAGTTAACCTTAACGCTAACCCTAACCACTAAGCCTAGCCTCGCCTTAAATTGAACCCCAACACTAACCGTAACCATAACCCCTAAACCTAAAAAATACCCCTAAACTATTTCTAACACCCTTTCCTTAAGCAAACCACCCAACCCTAACCCTAACACTAACCAAACTTTTATTGTAACCTAACAGTGACCCTTACCATAAACTTCACCTTACACCCTAACACTAAACCTCATTTTTTAAATAATACTTTACTGCGTTTCCGGTGAAGGTTTCCACAGCAGGTTAGGTTTCCATTCCACAATTTCTATACATGCTGTTCTCACTGATGACATTTTAAAGTGTGGCCCCAGGTCCTCGAGGAACATTCGGGGTTGTAAAACTGACAGGTGCTTATTTAGCCTTTCAAGAGGATTTCTGAAAAGAAGCAAAGAGTTTGCAATGCCAGGTTCCTCCAAAGAGGGAGGGGAGCCTCATCCCCTCTTTGCATCAGGAAAAATTACTTTTTTCCTTCCTTTTGGTTTGGGTTTAGCCCTGCACCCCATCCCCTCCCCGTCCACCTGCTGGTCTCTTCTCTCAGGGTCCAGAGGTGGTGGCCACCCCGGGCCAAAGCACAGAGGTGTGGACCGCCCGCCCAGCCCACATGCAAGAAAGACCCCACGTGAGTCCACCCAACCCCGTGACAGAGGCCGGATCCAGAGTGAATGCACAGGAATACCTGTGGGAGGCAGGAAGCGCTGGCTCGAAAGACCCCAATAAAGAGAGGGAGCCGACCTGAGAATGCACCCTCAGGGCCAGTGCCCAGGAGCTCTTCAGGGCCAGCAGCCTTGGGGTCCCTCCTAGAAAGTACTCTCCCCACTCAGCAGTGGGTCCTCTCCTGACTTCACCTGTGCGAAGGGGCTAACAGCAGCGGCTACCCCTTGCACTGGTTCCCACCCCTTTCTCCCACCTCCTGGACTGCGGGGGTGGGGGGCCTCACCTGCAAACAACCCCTCCCGCCGTGGAGTCCCACGCATCCCCACCTCTCCCCACAAGGTGGTACACAGAGCTGGTGCTCTACTTCCCGCACCAGGGGTCCCCAGCAGAAGGGTCCCCCCTGCTGAGAGCAGAGAGGCCCTGGAAGAGGCAGGGGCCAGCCCAGAAACCCTTCCCATCCCCAGTGCCAAGGAAGAGAAGCCAAGGCTGCAGGAAAACGGAGAAGCCATGGTTCCGTTTGACTCGTTCTGGGCATGAGGGACCCCGCCTTCAGGGAGCCCTGGTCTGGTGGTGATGGGGAAGCTCTGGAGGGCGTAGACGGGGCGCCTACCCCAACTTGGCTCCAGGGAAGCTTCTTCCAGCAGATTGCATGTTGGGTGGGGTTCCGAAGGCCATGGGGATCCCTCCCTGGGTAAGGAAATGTGGGAGGCCTTATGCAAATCAGGGAGTCAGGGAAAGGTGAGGCCCCACCCCAGCCAGGGCCTCCAGCAGCTGGTTGGGAGTGGTAGACATGGAGGCTGGCAGAAGGCGGGCTCGGGTCTGCTTCCACTCATTTCATGCAGTGGTTGAGAGCTAGGGCAAGCTAGGGCTGCTCACCAAAAGGTCAGCGGTTCACATCCACCAGCTGCTCCTTGGAAACCCTATGGGTTAGTTCTATTCTGTCCTATAAGGTCGCTATGAGTTGGAATCCACTCAAGGGCAATGGGTTTGGTTGGTTTTGGTCTCCCCACCCAGGGCTCCTCTGCAGGGAAGTTGTCCCCAAGGCCCGTCTTCCAGGGATTCTAGTTGCAGCTCTCAAGGGTCACGGTAATTCCAGGTCCCCTGGAAGGCTGCTCACCCTCCCCAAATAAGCTTTCCACCGCAGCCCCTGGATGCTCTGCAGAGATGGGGCGGGGCCGTGGGGAACCTGAGCAGGCACCCCGGTTTCCGGAAGTTCTCTGGGAGGCCTGAGGCTCACCCACGGACTTTCTCCCTGGTTTGGGACACACCCCTCCTCTCTGCTTCTTCATATGTAAAGCAGTGACTGATGTTGAATACCTCCCCTCTGCCCTCACCAGGCTGCTGAGCCCTAGACGGAACACCATCTGGGTTCCCAGAACTGACAGGGGTAGGTGTGGCTCTTGATCTGGGTCCAGCTTTTGGAACAGGAAGCAACTGAAGAAGAGATTCCGGGAGGAATGACACCCCAATATGAAGGCCAGTGTGCATGTAATGACCACCCCCCCCCAGGAAGAATGATGCAATTTTGAAGACTTGGGCAGAGAGCCCAACTTGCTATTGATACTTGGAAACCAGAAGCATCATCATGGCCACACTTAGAGTGAGGGCAGATGGAGTCCTAGCCACGATCTGGCTCTCGGTGGGTCCACTGACTGCTCAGATCCACTCAGTGGTCATTTCCCAATGCCCAAGTGTGTGCCTGGGATACACATATTTGGTAGTTGGTGAACATCCACGTTGGGTCCTTAGCCTATGGAGCAAAAGCTACTGTCATGGGAAAGTTAAAATTGCCCTCCCTCCCCATCCCAGTCGAGATACTAAATAAAAAATAATCATTGCAACCCAGGGGGTGTGGTGGTTATCTGTGCCCTCTTAAAGATCTAAATCATGCAAGGGTGGTGCCATGGATTGAATTGTTTCCCCTCAAAATGTCTGTCAACTTGGCCAGGCCACGATTTCCAGTATTGTGTGGTTATCCACCATTTTGTGATCTGATGTAATTGTCCTATGGGTTGTAAATCCTAAACTCTGGCTGTGGTTAATGAGGCAAGATTAGGTTATGTTAAGGAGGATTAGGTGGGATGCAACACCTTTACTCAGGTCACAGCCCTGATCCAATGTAAGGGGAGTTTTTCTGAGGTGTGGCCTGCATCACCTTTTATCTTACAAGACATAAGAGGAGAGAGAAGTGAGCAAAGAGATAGGGACCTCATACCACCAAGAAAGAAACACCAGGAGCAGAGTGCATCCTCTGGACCAGGGTCCTTGCACTGAGAAACTCCTAGACCCAGGGGAAGATTGATGACAAGGACCTTGCCTGAGAGCCTACAGAGAGGAGAAAACTTCCCTTGGACTGGCACTCTGGATTCGGACTTCTAGCCACCTGGACTGTGAGAGAATAGATTTGTTTGTTAAAGCCACCTGCTCCTGGTATTTTCATTACAGCAACACTGGATATCTAAGGCAGGTGGTGATCCCTGTCATCTCTCCAGTTAATTCCCTGGTCTGAGCCCTGCTAATGCCAGGTGCATTGCAGAGACAGACAGTTCACTACTGCATACCCAACCACATGATCTCTTCAATGCCAGATACTGGGTCAGATGTGATCTCTGCTACAGCAGATCCACGCAGCCTTATATGTGGTATCCAACATGGCCGCTGGCCGGCAGGTGTGTTCTTTTCTATCCCTAGCAGCAAACATCCATTAATAAATGAAACCTGGAGTGTATGAAATATGAATCTAGGAAAATTGGAAATCATCAAAAATGAAATAGAACTCATAAACATCAATATTCTAGGCATTAGTGAGCTGAAATGGACTGGAATTGGCCATTTTGAATCAGACAATCACACAGTCTACTATGCTGGGAATGACAACTTGAAAAGGAATGGTGTTCCATTCATCGTCAAAAAGAACATTTCAAGATCTATCCTGAAGTACAACGCTGTCCGCAATAGGATAATATCCATACGCCTGCAAGGAAGACCAGTTAATACGAGTATTAGTCAAATTTGCATACCAATCACTAAGGCTAAAGATGAAGAAATTCAAGATTTTTCTCAGCTTCTGCAGTCTGAAATAGATCGAACATGCAATCAGGATTCATTGATGATTACTGGTGATTGGAACGCAAAATTTGGAAACAAAGAAGAAGGATTGGTAGTTGGAAAATATGGCCTTGGTGATAGAAAAATTGCCGGAGATCGAATGATAGAATTTTGCAAGACCAATGATTTCTTCATTGCAAATACAACTTTTCACCAACAGAAACAGCAACTATACACATGGACCTCACCAAATGGAACACACAGGAATCAAATCGACTATATCTGTGAAAAGAGATGATGGAAAAGCTCAAAATCATCAGTCAGAACAAGGCCAGGGGCCGACTATGGAACAGACAATCAATTGATAGTATGCAAGTTCAAGCTGAAACTGAAGAACATCAGAGCAAGTCCTCGAGAGCCAAAATACGACCTTGAGTATATCCCACCTGGATTTAGAGATCATCTCAAGAACAGATTTGACCCACTTAACACTAATGACCGAAGACCAGACAAGTTGTGGAATGACATCAAGGACATCATCCATGAAGAAAGCAAGAGGTCATTGAAAAGACAGGAAAGAAAGAAAAGACCAAGATGGATGTCAGAGGAAACTCTGCAACTTGCTCTAGAATGTTGAGCAGCTAAAGCAAGGAAGAAATGATGAAGTAAAAGAATTGGACAGAAGATTTCAAAGGGAGGCTTGAAGAGTCAAAGTAAAGTATTATAATGACATGTGCAAAGAGCTGGAGATAGAAACCAAAAGGGAAGAACACACTCAGCGTTTCTCAAGCTGAAAGGACTGAAGAAAAAATTCAAGCCTTGAGTTACAATAGTGAAGGATTCTATGGGGAAAATATTAAACGATGCAGGAAGCATCAAAAGAAGATGGAAGGAATACACAGAGTCATTATACCAAAAAGAATTAATCGATGTTCAACCATTTCAAGAAGTAGCATATGATCAGGAACCGATGGTACTGAAGGAAGAAATCCAAGCTCCACTGAAGACATTGGCAAAAAACAAGGCTCCAGGAAATTATGGAATATCAATTGAGATGTTTCAGCAAACTGATGCAGAGTTGGAAGTGCTCACTTGTCTATGCCAAGAAATATGGAGGACAGCTTCCTGGCCTGGCCAACTGCCTGGGAGAGATCCATATTTGTGCCTATTCCCCCAAAAAGGTCATCCAACTGAATGCAGAAATTATCAAACACTATCATTAATATCACTCGCAAGTAAAATTTTGCTGAAGATCATTCAAAAGCGGCTGCAGCAGTATATCAACAGGAAACTGCCAGAAGCTCAGGCCTGCTTCAGAAGAGGACATGGAACCAGGGATATTATTGCTGATCTCAGGTGGATCCTGGATGAGAGCAGAGAATACCAGAAGGATGTTTACCTGTGTTTTATTGACTACGCGAAGACATTTGACTGTGTGGATCATAACAAATTATGGATAACACTGGGAAGAATGGGAATTCCAGAACACTTAATTGTGCTCATGAGGAACCTTTACATAGATCAAGAGGCAGTTGTTTGGACAGAACAAGGGATACTACGAGGTTTAAAGTCAGGAAAGGTGTGTGTCAGGGTTGAATCCTTTCAGCACACCTATTCAATCTGTATGCTGAGCAAATAATCCAAGAAACTGGACCGTATGAAGAAGAATGGGGGATCAGGATTGGAGGAAGACCCATTAACAACCTGCGTTATGCAGATGATACAACCTTGTTCGCTGAAAGTGAAGAGGATTTGAAGCACTTACTAATGAAGATCGAAGACTGCAGCCTTCAGTATGGATTGCACCTCAACATAAAGAAAACAAAAATCCTGACAACTGGACCAATGAGCAACATCATGATAAACGGAGAAAAGATTGAAGTTGTCATGGATTTCATTTTACTTGGATGTACAATCAACACCCATAGATGCAGCATTCAAGAAATCAAAAGATACATTGCATTGGGCAAATCTGCTGCAAAGGACCTCTTTGAAGTGTTAAAAAGCAGAGAAGTCACCTTGAAGACTAAGGTGCACCTGACCCAAGCCATGGCATTTTCAATCGCAATATATGTATTCGAAAGCTGCACAATGAATAAGAAAGACCCAAGAAGAATTGATGCCTTTGAATTCTGGTGTTGGCGAAGAATATTGACTATACCATGGGCTGCCAAAAGAATGAATAAATCTGCCTTGGAAGAAGTACAACCAGAATGCTCCTTAGAAGCAAGGATGGTGAGAGTGGGTCTTACATACTTTGGACATGTTGTCAGGAGGGATCAGTCCCTGGAGAAGGACATCATGCTTGGTAAAGTACAGGGTCAGCAAAAAAGAGGAAGACCCTCAAGGAGACGGATTGACACAGTGGCTGGAACAATGGGATCAAGTATGACAACTGTAAGGATGGCGCAGGACTGGGCAGTGTTTTGTTCTGTTGCGCATAGAGTCGCTATGAGCCAGAACCAACTCGACAGCACCTAACAACAGCAACAACTATCAATAAAGAGTATTTGAAAGTTTGCATTTACATAGAAAGACAATAGTACAGGCTTACAGATTTGCCCCAAATGGCCCCAGTTCCAATGTTGTCCACCACTGTTGTGCCAGCACCCCTCCCTCAGCTCACACCTATGGATCTACAGGGGAATCCCCCAACTGAGAAGGGAAAAGCTGTCTCATAAATGGTCAGGTCAGTATGTGGGGGCAAGCCACACATGGACAGCAGCTGCAACACAGCCGCATTCAGGGGTGCCCTGACAGACAGCAGAGAAGACGTCTTCCTGATGAACAAAGGTCTGGCTCTGCACTCGGTCAACCACTTTGTACGGAAGAAGTGGATAGATGAGGCTCCCCAGGGTGTTGGGAACCCTTGACCCTCCCTCCCAGGCCAGCAGGCCTGCCCTCTCACCCTCTTAGATTTGGGTCTCAGGGCTCCCACCTTTCCTGGGCTCCTCAGGGCTGGGATAGGGGTCTGTCCCCCCTGCAAACATCCAAGAGACAAATGCCATCTCGACTCACCCCAATTCCTCTCCTGCCATCCTCCGCGGATCCCTCCAGCCCCACCTTCTCCTCGGGGCACAGCTCTGTTTCCCACCCAGGAACACACTAGTGAGAGGGAGTTTCTGAGCCCCAACTCTCCCCACTCCATTTATAGATGGGAGCACAGCTTTGATGCCCAGGTCCAATAGATCCTGCACTGTGACCAGGCTGGGCCCACGTCTGGGTATGGAGGTCGTGGAAGCCCTATCCTTCCACTAAAAGCACTGTTATGCCCCCAGAGAGCTGTGCTATGCTGACCACACACACACCATAGCTCCATTGCCCAGTGTGCCCAGAAGGTCTGGTTCACCCAGGGCACCCATCCAGGAGCCAGGGTAGAACTCAAATCTAGAGCCTCAGCCTTGACTCTGTCATACAGGGGTTGTTTTCAGATTCTGAAGGGGAAGGGCAGGCCAGCATTGGCAGGAATCTTGGTTTAAGGAAGGAAGGCTACAGATGAGTGGTGTGGTCCCAAGGGAGGGAAGTGAGCCTCGGCGCTGAGGACATGGTGGGGGACAGAAACACAGCTGGGGTCCACAGCTGCACCCTTCCTGCTGTAGGGGCAGGGTGGTGCCCACAGACTGGAAGTGGGCTGCCCATGTGGGGGGTGGGCAATGAGAGAAAGCCCCTTGGGGTGAAAAGGGAGCATTAGAGGCCCCTTACCTGTCCCTGTGATAAAATGAACAAACCTGTGTGGTCGTATGCATTTTCCAGCTCTTCTATGATGTCATGTCTTATTTTCAAAAATAAATCTTTATTTTTATAAGTGACAGATTGGGGCAATGGGGAGGTCTGCCCAAGGCTCTGGGTCAGGCTGGCAGATGGGTGGTGAGACAGGTGCAGTGGGCACAGGCGTGGACACAGGTGTGCTGACACAGGTGCAGTAGACAGAGGCGTGGTGGGCACAGGTATACTGACACAGGAGCGGTAGGCACAGGTGCAGTGGTCACAGGCACAGTGGGCACAGGTGTGGTAGGAACAGGTGCAGTGGGCACAGCTGTAATGGGTACAGGTACGGTAGGCACAGGTGTGCTGACTCAGGTGCAGCAGACAGAGATGTGGTGGGCACAGGTATACTGACACAGGAGCGGTAGGCACAGGTGCAGTGGCCACAGGCACAGTGGGCACAGGTGTGCTGACACAGGTGCAGTGGGCTCAGCTACGGTGAGCACAGGTGCACTGCTGTCTTAGTCACCTAGTGCTGCTATAACAGAAATAGCACAAGTGGATGTCTGTAACAAAGAGAAATTTATTGTCTCACAGCCTAGTAGGTTAAAGTCCAAATTCAGGGCGTCAGCTCCAGGTGAAGCTTTCTCTCTCTGTCGGCCTTCTCATCAATCTTCCCCAGGACTAGAAGTTTCTTCACGCAGGGACCCCAGGTCCAAAGGACACGCTCTGCTCCTGGAGCTTTCTTTCTTGGTGGTAGGAGGTCCCCCGTCTCTCTGCTTGCTTATATCTTTTATATCTCAAGAGATTGCCTCAAGACACAATCCAATCCTGTAGGTTGAGTCCTGCCTCACTAACACAACTGCCACCCATCCTCCTTCATTAACATCATAAACCCAGTGCCATCGAGTTGATTCCGACTCATAGCGACCCCATAGGACAGGGTAGAACTGTCCCTCAGAGTTTCCAAGGAGCACCTGGTGGATTCGAAATGCCGACCCTTTGATTAGCAGCCGTAGCACTTAACCACTACGCCACCAGGGTTTCCCATTGACATCACAGAGGCAGGATTTACAACATGTAGGAAGATCACACAATACCAGGAATCATGACTCAGCCCAATCAATAACACACATTTTGGGGGGGGGCATAATTCAATCCGTGACAAGTGGGTGCAGATACGGTGAGCACAGGTGCAGTGGGCACAGGTGTGCTAGGCACAGGTGTGAGCCCTGTGGGTCAGGAATCACTCAGCACATGTGGGATGAGGTTAAGGGTCTTGTTTGTAGGCCATCACCCTCCTATAACAGGCCGGTCCCTGTCAGCCTCCGGGTCAGCTGGCCAGGGGCCTGGACTGCCGGAAGCTCCTTCAAGTTGATCAGAAGCCCCCAGGCCCACAGTCTTCTCCTCTGCATCGAGAAACCCCCTATGCTCTGAGCTTCATTTAAGTCCTTGCAGGCCCTGTGGGGCCAGGACCCCAGAGCTGACACTGATGGGCAGGGCCCAAGGCCATCATGCCCATAAGTAGGGCCACCTGGCCTCAGCACCCTCCCTCTCCCCTGAAATCAACACAGAAACATTAGGCCCCTCCAAGCTTCCTGCCCAAGCGGCCTGGGCTCCTTCCAAGCAGATGGGTTCTGATGGGCTCCCTGTCCAGGGGGCTGGGAATGCCCAATCCCAGCATTCTGGAACCTTCTACCTCGGGCTGCACCAGGAGGCACAGGAGCTGCAGGAGCTGCCCGAATCAGGGTGAAGGTGCCGGCTCCCCTGTGTGTGGCTGGCCTGGGCTGACACGACCCATCTGCTGGGCAGACATGGCCACACCTGGATGCCCAGCACCAGCTCCTCCAACCGCCCGTGAGACAGGCTACGCTGTTACTCTGCTGACAGATGGGGAAGCGGAGACCCAGGCCTCCTGCCCTGAGCACTGACAGTCCCAGCCAAGGTCAGCACATGTGCAAGTGATTCTGGGAGAGATCCGGTGGGGCGGGTGGGGGTGCCCACCTGTCAGAAGGGGGCGCTGAGGTGGAGGAAGTGGCATGTGGGCCATGTTTCTGGGAAGAAAGGCTTGCAGTGGGGGCAGACAGGCCAGATGCAGCCCACCTTGCCCCCTCTGGGCAGGGTGACATGCCTAATCAGGGAGCCAGGGTGCCAAGGAGGGTGCAGATCTGGTACAGAGAGTGGGGCACATGCAGGTGGTCTGCCCTGTGTACCCTCACAGCTCGCCTCGTCCTCTCTTCCCTTCTGGCCCTGGTCTAGGAGAAAGCACCTGCCCAGGTGAGAGGGGCCTGCAGGCTGGAAGGCTTGTTCTGGAGAGACGGCCACTGGAGGTGGAAGAATGTGTCCAGGCCCGGAGACCACAACGAGAGGGTCGCTAAGGCCACCCAGGAGCTGGGGGCGGGGAGGGGGCTGAACAGCAGGGTGAGCAGAGCCCCAGGGACCACCACGCAGCGTGCCCCTGACTACACCTTGCCAGTAGAGCTTTTTCTGGAAGCCACGTGCCCTGGGAGCATTGATGGGCAGCTTTGTGAGGGCCTCCTGCCCTATGCAAAAGCTCCTAGCAATGGCTGGCAGCACTACAATCTTGGCCCAGGCCTCTGTCCGGCACAGCCGGCTGGATGGGTGCTGTCATTGTCCCAGAGCAAGGAGCAAGTTGAGGCTGAGGGAACAGAGAGCCTGCAAAGGCCACACAGCTGGTGGGCAGGGCGCCAGGGCTACGGGGCCTGGCCCAGAAAACCTGGAGCTCTGCTGACCGCTCCACACATACACAGACACACACACACACACGCACACACACAAATGCACACACCCACATAGGCACGTACACATACCCATACAAACATGAACATGCTTGTACATACGTGCACATGCCCACATGTGCATATGTGCATACACACAAGTGCACAGTCACACAGGCACACACGTGCACAGACACGTATGTACACACACACCCTCCAGCCCGAGCAGTGGGAGGCAGGCACTGGGAAGGACGAGAGGCTGGTCCTGGTGGAAACCTCCCGGGCTGTGGGCTGACACAAGACAACATTCATAAAGTGGTGGGGGGCAACCTGCAGCCCCACCTTTGTGTGCAGAGGTGAAGATGGTGGATGTGGGGGCCCAGGATAAGGGCGTCGTCCTCCAAGGCTGCCCTGCTCTTCCTGGCCCGCTGGTGTGAAATGTGGGAAACCCTCCCCCTCCACTCACCCTGAGGCTTCACCTGTCCACTTGAACTAGGTGATGGGCTGCGGGTCCCTGCGCCCTGGTTAGCCCTCCCTACCCCACCCAGTGGGCAGGGTCAAGTGGGTGCTTGTGTTTACAGGAAAGCGAGGTGCCGCAGGCAGCCCAGGAAGATGGGGCCAGCCAGGCCCCCATCAGTCTGTCTGCCGGTCTGCCCATGTGTCCCAGGGCCTGGCGGGAGGTGGGGGAGCAGAGCTGGCTGTCCCTCGCACCCCATCTTCCAGCCCCTCCTCCACCCAGGCCTGGCCAGCTCTGTCCCTCCGTGTCCCAATAATCAGGGTGCATGGGCCCCCTCCCACCACCCCTGCACACACGCATGAACACATGCATGCACGCACAGTGCACTCGCACACGTGTGCACACGTACACACATGCAGACGCACGCACATGTGCACACCATCACACTCACACAGACATGTTTACATCCTCGCACACACACACACACCTCACACGTTCTTCAGAGGAGAGGAGGTGGAGGTGGCCCCTCCCCAGGAGCTAGGTCCCCCCTCCTGGCAGGGCCTGCACCGGGAGAGCCCCCTTCTGCCCACATGAGCGCCAGGGGCTATGGGCAACCCTGGAGTCAGAGGGGAGGCTGTGGCCAAGGCCACCCCCTGGGGTACAGAGGGGCCAGGAGAGACAGCTCAGGGGACAGGTCTCAGGTAGAGGTATTGTCTGCTCCAAAGGGAGACTTGAGGACAGAAGGAGATGGTCTCTGGACCCCCCCACCTAGTCCATGTGAAGGGGTCTCCCAGCAACACAGCCCAGAACTTCTAAGGCACCAGAGGCACAGACAGGAAGGGGCTGCAGCCCAGCCCCGCCCAGGCCTCCTCCCATGTCAGTTCTGGGGCCTATGGCCTAGAGGAGGCCGTGTGCCCCTGGCGGACAGGGGGGAGTGATTGTTAAGGTTGTGTGTCAACTTGGCTGGGCCATGATCCTCAGTGGTCAGCAGTTCTGATGTAGTCTGGCAGTTATGTGATGATGTGATCACCTCCATGATGAGATCTGATATAATGTGATCACTTTCATGATGGGATCTGTTATAAGCAGCCACTCAGTTGAAAGGGAGTTTCCTTGGGAGTGTGGCCTGCATCCCATATAGGTGGACTTTCTGGCAAGGCTTGTGGACTTTTGCTCACTCTGGATTCTGTGGCTGGCTCCTGTTCACCTGACCTCCAGTTCTTGGGACTTGAGCTAGGAGCTTACCTGCCATCTTGGTGCCAATCTTGGCATTCATCAGTCTTTGAAGCCTGTGAGCCAGAGCCTTGTCGTCTGACCTGTCGATCTTGAGTTTGTCAGTCCCTGCAGCTATGTGAATCAGGAGAAGCCTCCAGCATGATTCCTGACCCAGGGACTTGGGATGTTCCAGCCTCCACAACCTCGTGAGCCATTTCCTTGATATAAATGTTTATATTTATACACTTTACTGCTTTTGCTTCTCTACAGAACCCAGCCTAAGATGAGGTGGAGGTGTCATGTGACCACGCTGGCATCATGCTCTCTGCAGGGGAGAAAGGTGCCAAGGGCGATGCAGCATGCTGGGTGAGTACCACTCCAACCTAGGACCGCTGGAAGGCCCCAAGTTCGTTTCCTCATGGCTCCTGGCCTGGGGGCCCCGGGGAGTTGGGCTGTGACCCAGGAGAGCAAGAAGGGCCCATGCCCAAGGAGGCCCTGAAGGGAGCACTCAGCCCAGCCCAATCCGCAGCTCTGGAGGGGGTCCCTGGAGCAGGCAGTGGCAGGGGGAGAACAGGCGCTGACAGGGCCAAGCAACCAGTCAGTGCAGGGTTGGGGGGGTGCACTCACCATGCAAGGGAGGGCTGTGGGGCTGTCTTGGGCTGGGTTCTCTGTTGTCGGTGTTAGGTGCCATCAAGTCAGTTCTGACTCGCAGCAACCCTATGTACAACAGGATGAAACACTGCCCAGTACTGCACCATCCTTACAATCGTTATGCTTGAGCCCTTTGTTGCAGCCACCGTGTCAATTCATCTTGTTGAGGGTCTTCCTCTTTTTTGGTGACCCTCTACTTTACCAAATGTGATGTCCTTCTCTAATAAGGAAAACCAGTGAAGCACATATATGTGTATATACAGAGATTATCTCAAAGAATGGCTCATGCAATTGTAGAGGCTGACAAGTCCCAAATTTGTGGGTCAGGTGTCAGGCTGGAGGCTTCTCTTGACTCAGGTAGCTGCAGGGGCTGACAAACCCAAGATCAGCAGATAAGACAGCAGGCTGCTGGCTCACAGGCCGTGAAGACTGATGACTGTCAAGATCAATAGGCAACACACCAGACCACTGACTCAACTGCCAAGAACTGGAGGCCAGATGATGATGAGCCAGATGCAGGATCCAGAACAAGCAAGCGAGCTTTGCCAGAGCGTCCATATATATTGGATGCAGGCCACATCCCTGAGGAAACTCCCCTTACAACTGATTGGCTGATCATAATCAGAGCACCTCATGGAGGATGATTACATCATTGTGTAACTGCCAAATTACATCATTACATAACTACCAAACCACTGAAAATCATGGCCCAGCCAAACTGACACACAACCTTAACCTTCCCAGGGGCATTCATGCCATGGTACCATCTGTGGCTGTGGAGGGTCGGACAGGGAGAAAGTTACCTGTTCTCCTGCCCAGGAGAAGGAACAGGAGGATGTGATGTGTCAGGTGAATGACCCCCAGCCCCCTACCCAAACCCCAGGGCTCAGTTCACCCTGGCCTCTACTTCTGCCCCACATGACTGCTAGCTGGAGGCTGGCCCCTTAGGGCCAGGTGCAGGGGGACCCTTCCCCAAGCCAGCGCACCCCAGGCCCTCCCTGCCGGTGCAAGGATGTGCTGCGTGCACAGTACCCTGACTGGCTGGCACACCATCCGCCTCCCCGATTGCCGACTGTAAGGAGCTCTGAGGCATGGGCGCCGATGGCGGCTGCTGGACGGCGAGGGCGCCTCGGAGCCGAGGACAGGAGGGCTTCCTGCGGCCGCGCTTGGTGGAGCCAAGGTAGGGGAGTGGCCAAGAAAACGGGGACCTGGCAGCAGGGCGTGTGCTGTCCCCCTGCAGCCTCACCTGGAGCAGCAAGCCCCCAGCAGCTCTATGGCCAGCAGGGCCTCGCCCCTGCCCCAGACGCTGCCCTAGCCTGTGCCCCAAGCCACTGTCCCCCACCAGGTAGGGTGCCCAGGACCGCTCCCTGGGATCAAGAGGTTCAGGGAGCCTCCTCCTCAACCAGGGCGGCAGGTACTCCTCCTCCGCCTACCTGGCCCCTAGCTCAGAGCCGGGTCCAAGCAGGGGCATAATACGCCCGGGATTAATTTGCTAAAAGAAATCAATCGCGGCCTCCATGGTCGCTTTCAACAGATTCAATTCCTTGTTGTGGTCCTTAAATAAGCATGTGCCTGTGTACAAGCCCCCTCCCTTGATAAGAAGGGACAGAGCGTCCTGTTCCGGGAAGAGAAGGCCGAATGGTGGGTAACTGAGGCGGGGCCGCCCTAGACTCCGCCCCTCAACGCAGGCCCCGCCCCTTGCCCCACCCACCCGCATGGTCGCGAGCATACCAGGCCCCGCCCATCCTCCCTTCTCTGACCTCTCCGCCGGCCCTGCGCAGGCTCCGCCCCATCCTTTCTCCTGTCTCTCCCCGACCTTGCGCAGGCTCCGCCCAGGCCCCGCCCCATCCTTTCTCCTGTCTCTCCCCCGACCCTGCGCAGGCTCCGCCCAGGCCCCGCCCCATCCTTTCTCCTGTCTCTCCCCCGACCCTGCGCAGGCTCCGCCCAGGCCCCGCCCCGGCCCGGCCCCATCCGTTCTCCTGTCTCTCCCCCGACCCTGCGCAGGCTCCGCCCAGGCCCCGCCCCATCCGTTCTCCTGTCTCTCCCCCGACCCTGTGGAGGCTCCGCCCAGGCTCCGCCCCATCCTTTCTCCTGTCTCTCCCCCGACCCTGCGCAGGCTCCGCCCAGGCCCCGCCCCATCCGTTCTCCTGTCTCTCCCCGACCCTGCGCAGGCTCCGCCCAGGCTCCGCCCCATCCTTTCTCCTGTCTCTCCCCCGACCCTGCTCAGGCTCCGCCCAGGCTCCGCCCCATCCTTTCTCCTGTCTCTCCCCGACCCTGCGCAGGCTCCGCCCAGGCTCCGCCCCATCCTTTCTCCTGTCTCTCCCCGACCCTGCGCAGGCTCCGCCCAGGCTCCGCCCCATCCTTTCTCCTGTCTCTCCCCGACCCTGCGCAGGCTCCGCCCAGGCTCCGCCCCATCCTTTCTCCTGTCCCTCCCCGACTCTGTGCAGGCTCCGCCCAGGCTCCGCTCCCTCCAGCCTCCCCACCCCCAGGGACTCAGGGAGTATGCTGTGTGCCAGTCAAACGCCTTCGTAAAGGGCGTTCTCACCTTTGTCACAGGTACGCTGGGTCCAGGTGTCGGGGGAGTGGAGCGGCCTCGCCCTCCTGCCTTACCCTGACTTCCCAGGAGGTGGCGCCAAGTCACCTGGCCGCAGGGTGGAACCGGGTTGTACGGGGGGCCGGCGGGTGCCCCTTTATCCCTGCTCCGGTCTCCCCTCCAGCCTCCCCACGTGCGCTGGGGCTCGCACAATTGCACCGCAAAGGTGGAGACCCCACCACTGTCATTGGGACGGAATGAATGAATGCCTCCGGTTCATTATTTAGCCTCCAGGGCATCAAAGAACAATGCTACGCCACCGCAGGAGAAAGCAGCTGGGCCCAGAGCAGTACAGCAAGGTCAGGGGCACAGCCTGCAGCCAGCCCCTCCACTGTCCTTGGTCCACGGCCTGCTGTGGGACACCGGCCACACTGCTCAGCAGGACCTTGAAGCCCTTGTCTTTCTCTTTCCATCATGGTCACCTGAGCTGAGAGTGATGGCACTTCACCTCACACCACCCCTCAGCACAGGGCACCCCTCAGCACAGGGCACCCCTCAGCACAAGGTACCCCAGAGCACAGCGCACCCCTCAGCACAGGGCACCCCTCAGCACAGGGTACCCCTCAGCACAGGGCACCCCTCAGCACAAGGTACCCCAGAGCACAGCGCACCCCTCAGCACAGCACACCCCTCAGCACAGGGCGCCCCTCAGCACAGGGCACCCCTCAGCACAGGGAACCCCTCAGCACAGGGCACCCCTCAGCACAGGGCACCCCTCAGCACAGGGCGCCCCTCAGCACAGGGAGCCCCACACCACAGCGCACCCCTCAGCACAGGGAACCCCACGCCACAGCGCACCCCTCAGCACAGGGAACCCCTCAGCACAGGGCACCCCTCAGCACAGCGCACCCCTCACCTCCCACACACCCCTCGGTGCAATACACTCAGGTCCCACCACCCTGGACACAGGGATGGCCCTCTGATGTGTTACAGTTTAAATTGTGCCCATAAAAAATAGGTGTTGGAATTCTAACCCCGTACCTGTGGATGTGACCACATTTTGGAAAAGTGTAATCTTTGTTATGTTAATGAGGACACCTCAGTGCAGGTACTTCCTAACCCTAATCACTGCTGGGTGCTGTCAAGTAGGTTCTGACTCATAGTGGCCCCAAGTACAGCAGGGTGAAATGGTGCCTGGTCGGTCATTCGCCATCCTCACAATTGTTGCTGTTTGAGCCCATTGTTGCAGCCACTGCGTCACTCCATCTCATTTCGTTGACCCCCTACTTTACCAAGCATGATGTCCTCCAGGGATTGGTTCCTCCTCATAACATGTCCAAGGTACGTGCGAAGAAGTCTTGCCGTCCTTGCTTCTAAGGAGCATTCTGGCTGTACTTCTTCTAAGACAGATTTACTCGTCCTTTTGGCAGTCCATGGTATATTCAATGTTCTTCTCCAACAGCACAATTCGAAGACATCAAATCTTCTTCAGTCTTCCTTATTCTTTGTCCAGCTTTTGCTTGTATCTGAGGCAATTGAAAGCACCATGGCTTGGGTCAGCACACCTTAGTCCTTAAAGTGATGTCTTTGCTTTTAAATACTTTAAAGAAGTTTGATTTCTTGACTGGGCTCCCATGGATGTTGACTGTGGATCCAAGTAAAGTGAAATCCTTGGCAACTTCAATATTTTCTCTGCTTTTCATGATGTTGCTTATTGGTCCAGTTGTGAGGATTTTTGTTTTCTTTATGTTGGAGTCCTGGTGGCACAGTGGTAAAGTGTTTGGCAGCTAACCAAAAGTTGACAGTTCGAATCGACCAGCCACTCCTTGGAAACCCTATGGGGCAGTTCTATTCTGTCCTATAGGATCACTAGGAGACAGAATCGACTCGAAGGCAATGGGTGGGTGAGTTAGTCTTTGATCTTCATCGGTAAGTGCTTCAAGTCCTCTTTGCTTTCAGTAAGTAAGGTTGTGTCATCTGTATATCACAGGTTGTTAATGAGTCTTCCTCCAATCCTGATGC
This sequence comes from Elephas maximus indicus, assembly GCF_024166365.1. Taxonomy (NCBI): domain Eukaryota; kingdom Metazoa; phylum Chordata; class Mammalia; order Proboscidea; family Elephantidae; genus Elephas; species Elephas maximus. The sequence continues at coordinate 1,782,171 of NC_064827.1, forward strand.
CACATTTTTCTTTGTATAGTTCAGCTTCTCAGATGATTTGCTCAGCATACAGATTGAATAAGTATGGTGAAAGGATACAACCCTGATGCACACGTTTTCTGATTTTAAACCACCCTTGTTCTGTTCGAACGACTGCCTCTTGTTCTACATTCAGGTTCCTCATGAGCACAATTCAGTGTTCCGGAATTCCTATTCTTCGCAATGTTATCCACAGTTTGTTGTGATCCACACATCTGAATGCCTTTGCATAGTCGATAACACACAAGTGAACACCTTTCTGGTATTCTCTGCTTTCAGACAAGATCTATCTGACATCAGCAATGGCATCCCTCATTCCCCGTCCTCTTCTGAATGTGGCTTGCCCTTCTCTGGCAGTTAGTTCCCTGTCGATTCACTGCTGTAACCTTTTTGAATGATCTTCAGCAAAATTTTGCTTGTGTGTGATATTAATGATACTGTTGGATAATTTCTGCATTTGGTCGGATCACGCTTCTTTGGAATGAGCATACGTATGGATCTCTTCCAGTCGATCGGCCAGGTAGCTGTCTTCCAAATTTCTGGCTCAGATGAGTGAGTACTTCCAGCGTTGCATCTGTTTGTTGAAACGTCTCAATTGGTATTCTGTCAGTTCCTAGAGCCTTGTTTTTCACCAATGCCTTCAGTGCAGCTTGGACTTCTTCCTTCAGTATCATATGGCCTTGGTGATAAAAATGACACAGGAGATCACATGATGGAACTTTGCAAGACCAACAACTTCTTCATTGTAAATACCTTTTTCAACAACATAAACGGCGAATATGTTTACCTCTCTGGATGAAATACACAGAAATCAAATGGGCTGTGTTTGTGGGAAGAGACGATGGAGAAGCTCAATATCATCAGTCAAAACAAGACCAGGAGCCGACTGCAAAACAGACTATCAATTTCTCATATGTGTAAAAATGACATGGGGGCATTTTCTGACCTCCTCTAAGTTTACCAGGAAGAAGGAGAATCGAGATCAACAGCCCAAGACTGATTCCTATGAGGCGAGGTCAGACATGCCTCCTCTCTCTGCCATCTTTACCACTTCTGACAGCAACCCTCCCATCCATGACACTCTCTTTTTCTCTGCTGGGTTCCATAATTCATTGCAATGGTCACACAGAACTCACAGACAATATGCGATTTTTTAGGGAAGTAACATGTTATAATTCAGGTTGAGGAACACTCAGGATACAGTTCTTCATAAGGACAGCCTCTTTCTAGCCATGCTTGAAAGCTGGCCTCTCGCTTGCCCTGGGCCTCTGCTTTGCTCAGGTAAATGTTACAAAGCTCTTTTAGCTCTGCCAATAAGTACCCTGAGGCACCTCACTCTGCCTGTAAGTTTCTGCTCAAAGACACTCAGCTTTCTGGCTCAGTCTGCTGGGAAACAGGTCTCTCCTGCCACAACTTCTCACCATCTTCAGACTTACAGCCCCAGGAGCTTCTGACCTCAGGAATCTGTGTGTCCAAAGGACGCACTGGCTGTTCTTCCTTGGTGGTGGTGGTGTCCTGTCATTCTGGCCTCTGGGATGGCTCACGCCAAGCCCAGCAGGATGGCAAGAACTGATTAATCCCCTTAAAAGCCAAAACCAAACCCAGTGCCATCGAGTCGATTCCAACTCATACCGACCCTATAGGACGGAGTAGAACTACCCCATAGAGTTTCCGAGGAGCGCCTGGCTGATTCAAACTGCTGACCCTTTGGTTAGCAGCCTTAGCACTTAACCACTACGCCAGCAGGGTTTCCGATCAGTCCCCTTAGTGGGCCAGAATTACCTCATTGGCACGGTCCCACCCAATCACTCCCACTGTGTGTCTGCCGATTTGTTGTACCGCAGTAGCTTGCATGTTGCTGTTTTACTGAAAGCTTTCAAATACCAGCAGGATCACCCTTGGTGGACAGGTTTCAGTGGAGCGTCCAGACTAGAACAGACTAGGAAGACGTACCTGGCGGCCTATTTCTGAAAAAAAAAATGATCAAATGAAACCCTTATGAATAACAGCAGAACGTTGTCATAAATTTCTGGAGGATGAGCCCCTCAGGTTGGAAGGTACTCAAAATGCAACTGGAGAAGAGCCGCCTCTTCAAAGTAGAGTTGACCTTAATGATGTGGATGGAGTCAAGCTCTCAGAACCGTAATTTGCTGGTGTGGCATGACTCAAAATGAGATGAAACAGCTGGAAACATCCATTAATCACTGGAACGTGGAATGTACAAGGTATGAATCTAGGAAAATTGGAAGTAGTCAAGAATGTGATGGAACACAAAAAGATTGCTACCCGAGGCATTAGTGAGCTGAAACGGACTGGTATTGGCCATTTTGAATCAGATAATCATATGCTCTATTATGCCGGGAATAATAAATTGAAGAGGAATGATGTCAAATTCATCACCGAAAAGAGCATTTCAAGAGCTGTCCTGAAGTACAACGCCCTCAGTAATAGGGTAATGTTCATACACCTACAAGGAAGACCAGGCGATAGGACTATTATTCAAATTTACCACCAGCACTAAGGCCAAAGATGAAGAAATTGAGGAGTTTTACCAACTTCTGCAGTTTGAAATTGATCAAACATGAAATCAAGATGCATTGATAATTACTGGCTATCTGAATGCAAAAGTTGGAAACGAAGAAGAATTGGTACTTGGAAAATATGGCCTTGGTGATAGAAATGACGCTGGAGATTGCAAGATAGAATTTTTCAAAACCAATGACTTCTCCTTTGCAAATACCTTTTTCCAACAACATAAATGCTGACTATACACAGGGACCTTGCCAGATGGAACACACAGGAATCAGATCAACTGTATCTGTGGAAACAGACGATGGGAAAGCTCAATATCATCAGTCGGAAGAAGGCCAGGGGTCGACTGTGGAACAGACTATCAAGTGTTCATATGCAGGTTCAAGCTGAAGAAAATTAGAACAAGTCCATGAGAGCCAATGTACGACCTTGAATATATCCCACCTGAAATTAGAGACCATCTCAAGAATACATTTGACGCATTGAACACTGATGACCGAAGACCAAAGAGTTGTGGGATGATATCAAGGACATCATACAGGAAGAAAGGAAAAAAGTCACTAAAAATACAGGAAAGAAAGAAAAGACCAAAATGGATATCAGAAGAGACTCTGAAACTTGCTCTTGAACGAAGAGTAGCTAAGGCAATAGGCAGAAATGATGACGTCAGAGAGCTGAACAGAAGGTTTCAAAGGGCGGCTCAAGAAGACAAAGTAAAGTATTAGAATGAAATGTGCAAGGACCCGGAGGTAGAAAACCAAAGGGGAAGAACATGCTCAGCGTTTCTCAAGCTGAAAGAACGGAAGAAAAAATTCAAGCTCCCAGTTGCATTATTAAAGAATTCTATGGGGAAAATATTAAACGACTCAGGAAGCATCAAAAGAAGATGGAAGGAATACACAGAGTCACTGTACCAAAAATAGTTGGTTGACGTTCAGCCGTTTCAGGAGGTAACATGTGATCAGGAACCGAGGGTATTGAAGGGGCAGCAAAGACACAGAGAAAGGCAAGCACAAACTGGGAGCCGAAGGAGACATGACAGCTAGATGCTGTGTGGTGCCTGGAGGGACACCAGGTAAGAAAAGACATCAGGTAAAAATTAAGAAAATTTGAACAAAGTATGGCCTTTAGTCACTGTTGATGTATCCATGTTGGTTCGTTAATGGTGACATATGTGCTATAGTAACGTGAGATGTTATTATGGGGAAATTGGGCACAGGGTATGAAGGAACTCTGGACTATCTTCACATTCTTTTTGTACATTTAAATCTATTTTAAAATAAAAAAGTTTATTAAAAAAAATTAAAGTGTGCTGGCCTGGGCCCCACTCAGACCTGCTGGATCACAGTCTCTCCTGGTAGGGACTGAGTGGGTCTGAACTCAGAACAATGCCCGTTGGTGTCCATGTGTGGGCAAAGACCCTTGTAGAAGGTGCAGCCCCTCAGGCCTCTCCTCCAATCCCTGCAGCCTCCTCCCCACAGTCTGTGTCTGCCCCATATACCTGCAATTCCTGGGCCCAACATGGCCCAAAAAACCAATCAGTATCTCCTAGTTCTGTCCGAACAACTGCCTCTCGATCTATGTAAAGGTTCCTCATGAGCACAATTAAGTGTTCTGGAATTCCCATTCTTCGCAGTGTTATCCATGGTTTGTTATGATCCACACAGTCCAATGCCTTTGCATAATCAATAAAACACAGGTAAACATCCTTCTGGTATTCTCTGCTTTCAGCCAGGATCCGTCTGACATCAGTTATGATATCCCTGGTTCCACGTCCTCTTCTGAAACCGGCCTGAATTTCTGGCAGTTCTCTGTCAATATACTGCTGCAGCCATTTTTGAATGATCTTCAGCAAAATTAGGCTTGCATGTGATACTATGATATTGTTCTATAATTTCCACATTCGGTTGGATCACCTTTCCTGGGAATAGGCATAAATATGGATCTCTTCCAGTCAGTTGGCCAGGAAGCTGTCTTCCATATTTCTTGGCATAGACGAGTGAGCACCTCCAGCGCTGCATCTGTTTGTTGAAACATCTCAATTGATATTGCATCAATTCCTGGAGCCTTGTTTTTCGCCAATGCCTTCAGAACAGCTTGGACTTCTTCCTTCAGTACCATCGGTTCCTGATCATATGCCACCTCTTGAAATAGTTGAATATTGACTAATTCTTTTTAGTATAATGACCCTGTGTATTCCTTCCATCTTCTCTTGATGCTTCCTGCATCGTTTAATATTTTCCCTATGGAATCCTTCACTATTGCAACTCGAGGCTTGAATTTTTTCTTCAGTTCTTTCAGCTTAATAAACGCCGAGTGTGTTCTTCCCTTTTGGTTTTCCATCTCCAGCTCTTTGCACATGTCATTATAATACTTTGTCTTCTCGAGAAGCCCTTTGAAATCTTCTGTTTAGTTCTTTTATTTCATCAATTCTTCCTTTTGCTTAGCTGCTCGATGCTCAAGAGCAAGTTTCAGAGTCTCCTCTGACATCCATCTTGGTCTTTTCTTTATTTCCTGTCTTTTCAGTGACCTCTTGCTTTCTTAATGAATGATGTCCTTGATGTCATTCCACAGCTCATCTGGTCTTCGGTCACTAGTGTTCAATGTGTCAAATCTATTCTTGAGATGGTCTCTAAATTCAGGTGGGATATACTCCAGGTCATATTTTGGCTCTCGTGGATCTGCTCTGATTTTCTTCAGTTTCAGCTTGAACTTGCATATGAGCAATTGATGGTCCGTTCCACAGTCAGCCCCTGCCCTTGTTCTGACTGATGATATTGAGCTTTTCCATCATCTCTTTCCACAGATGTAGTCAGTTTGATTTCTGTGTGTTCCATCTGGCGAGGTCCATGTGTATAGTCGCCGTTTATGTTGGTGAAAGAAAGTATTTGCAATGAAGAAGTTGTTGGTCTTGCAAAATTCTATCATTCGATCTCTGGCATTGTTTCTATCACCAAGGCCATATTTTCCAACTACTGATCCTTCTTTGTTTCCAACTTTTGCATTCCAATCGCAAGTAATTATCCGTGCATCTTGATTGCATGTTCGATCAATTTCAGACTGTAGCAGCTGATAAAAATCTTCTATTTCTTCATCTTTGGCTCTAGTGGTTGGTGCGTAAATTTGAATAATAGTCATATTAACTGGTCTTCCTTGTAGGTGTATAGATATTATTCTATCGCTGACAACTATTTCAGGATAGATCTCGAAATGTTCTTTTTGATGATGAATGCAACACTGTTCCTCTTTGAGTTGTCATTCCCAGCATAGTAGACTATATGATTGTCTGATTGAAAGTGGCCAATACCAGTCTATTTCAGCTCACTAATGCCTAGGATATCGATGTTTATGCATTCCATTTCATTTTTTACAATTTCCAATTTTCCTAGATTCATACTTTATACATTCCAGGTTCCAGTGATTAATGGATGTTTGCAGCTGTTTCTTCTCAGTTTGAGTCATGCCACATCAGCACATGAAGGTCCTGAAAACTTTACTCCATCCACGTCATTAAGGTCGACTCTATTTTGAGGAGGCCGCTCTTCCCCAGTCATCTTTTGAGTGCCTTCCAACCTGGGGGACTCATCTTCCAGCACTATATCAGACAATGTTCCGCTGCTATTCATAAGGTTTTCACTGGCTAATGCTTTTCAGAAGTAGACTGCTGGGTCCTTCTTCCTAGTCTGTCTTAGTCTGGAAGCTCAGCTGAAACCTGTCCTCCATGGGTGATTCTGCTGGTATCTGAATACCGGTGGCATAGCTTCCAGTATCACAGCAACACACAAGCCCCCACAGTACGACAAACTGGTTTAAAGTCAGGAAAGGTGTGTGAGGGTTATATTCTTTCACCATACCTATTTAATCTGTTTGCTGAACAAATAATCTGAGAAGCTGGACTATATGAAGAAGAACGGGGCATCAGGATTGGAGGAAGACTCATTAACAACCTGCGGTATGCAGATGACACAACCTGGCTTGCTGAAAGTGAAGAGGACTTGAAGCACTTACTAATGAAGATCAAAGACCACAGCCTTCAGTATGGATTACACCTCAACATAAAGAAAACAAAAATCCTCACAACTGGACCAATGAGTAACATCATGATAAACGGAGAACAGATTGAAGTTGTCATGGATTTCCTTTTACTTGGATCCACAATCAGCAGCCATGGAAGCAGCGGTCAAGAAATCAAAAGACACATTGCATTGGGCAAATCTGCTGCAAAGGACCTCTTCAAAGTGTTGAAGAGCAAAGATGCCACCCTGAAGACTAAGGTGCGACTGACCCGAGCCGTGGTATTTTCACTCGCATCATATGCATGTGAAAGCTGGACAATGAATAAGGAAGGCCGAAAAAGAGTTCACGCCTTTGAATTGGTGAAGAATATTGAATATACCATGGACTGCGAAAAGAACGCACAAATCCATCTTGGAAAAAGTGCGGCCAGAATGCTCCTTAGAGGCAACGATGGCGAGACTGCATGTTACATACTTTGGACGTGTTGTCAGGAGGGATCAGTCCCTGGAGAAGGATATCATGTTTGGCAGGGTACAGGGTCAGCGGAAAAGAGGAAGACCCTCAAGGAGGTGGATTGACACAGTGGCTGCAACAATGGGCTCAAGCATAACAACGATTGTAAGGATGGCGCAGGACCCGGCAGTGTTTTGTTCTGTTGTGCATAGGGCAGTATGAGTCAGAACCGACTCGACGGCACCTACAACAACACCGTGGCCCACTGAGACCCATACTGCTGCTTTCTGCTGAAACCCCTTCCTACCCCCCAGCATGGGACATCCACTTCTGCCTCTGGATGTTCCCTGGGCCTCCCAGCAAGACTAGCCACTGTCTTTTTTCTGTTCCCCACATGAGCCGGTAGCTCCATTATAGCACCATATCTTTGTCAGGATTTCTGCAGCTGTGGTGCAGTGTCTATAAGCTTTCCAGACAAACCTACAGGTGGTACCTAATTACCTATTACTTATTGTCCTCTGCCAGTGGCCCGTGTGTCATGTCTAATTTTTAGAAGCTTCCTGTCCCGCGTGTAACCCTTACCATTTCTTCTTAACTTTGTGAACCATCAGAAGCCACCATTTGCTTTGAATTAGTTCTTCTTGGGGCAATGAGGGATGCCTGTGTCTGTGTTGGGGGCACAAAGCACCTGAGAGACAGGGTGGCCCAGGGAGTGGTGATAAATGGTAATCCCATTACAGTGCTGGGAGGAATTGTCTTAGTCATCCAGTGCTGCTGTAACAGAAATCCCACAAGTGGATTCCTTTAACAAAGAGAAATTTATTCTCTCACAGTCTGGGAGGCTACAAGTTCAAATTCATGGCAGCAGCTCCAGGAAAGGCTTTCTCTCTCTGTTGGCTCTGGAGGAAATTTCTTGTCATCAATCTTCTCCTGGTCGAGGAGCTTCTCAGGTGCAGGGACCCCAGGTCCAAAGGACACGCTCTGTTCCTGGTGCTGCTTTCTTGGTGGTATGAGGTCCCCAGCTCTCTGCTCACTTCGCTTTCCTTTTATCTCTTGTAAGATAAAAGGTGGTGCAGACCACACTGCAGGGAAACTACCTTTACTTTTGATCAGGGATGTGACCTTAGTAAGGGTGTTGCAGTCCCACCCCAATCCTCTTGAACATAATCTAATCTTGCCTCATTAACCACAGGCAAAGATTAGGCTTTAGGATACATAGGAAAATTACAATCACAAAATGGAGGACAAGCACACAATACTGGGAATCATGGCCTAACCAAGTTGACACATATTTTTGGGAGATATAATTCAATCCATGACAGGAGTCAAGGGCAGAGGTTAGAGGTCAAAGGCAACTTGGCAATGACAGTGACAAGCAAGCACTGCTTCCCAACCCACACACCTCGAATCAGCAACAATATCCAGGAGGGAGTCATTCCTCTATTCGGCCCAGGGCGGGAATGGTGTTACTTGCTGTGGCTGTAAATTGAAGGGTGACCCCAGAGGCCAGAGAACTTGAGAGACTGATGGTCTTACTAGATGACTTGTCTGTCTCGCCTGGGACTATGAGCCCTTTGAAGGCCAAAACAAAACCCCAAAACAAACCCATTGCTGTAGAGTTGATTCCAACTTATAGCGACCCTGTAGGTCAGAGTAGAACTGCCCCATAGAGTTTCCAAGGAGCACCTGGTGGATTTGAACTGATGACCTTTTGGTTAGCAGCCGTAGCACTTAGCCACTTACGCCACCAGGGTTTCCTTTGAAGACCGAGGGCACTTTCATTCTCTGTACATGGATATACAAGACACGTGCGTTGTGTGATTGAGAAAATGAAGGGAGGAGCAAGAGAGTCTGTCAGCTGTGGTCTGGCCCTTCTGTTTATTGATCTCTGGGCTCATCCCTTCAACAAGCTCCATGTACATTTTCAAAATTATTTTTACTTCCATTACCACATTTGATCTTCACGACCCTTTGAAAATCCAAAAAACCCGTTGCCGTCGAATTGATTCCAACTCATAGTGACCCTATAGGACAGAGTAGAACTGCCCCACAGGCTCTGAAGGACTGGCTGGCACATTAGAACTGCCGACTTCGTGGTCAGCAGCCGTAGCTCTTAACCAGTGCACCACCAGGGCTTCCGACCCTTTGAAATGTATCCCTAAATCAGCTCCAGGTAACAGATAGAAAAAGGGACAAGGATCTATCTGTGTTCAGGTCGTCCATGTAGACCTGGGCTGATAAACAAGCCCTCAGGGCCCACCCGAGGGCAGCAAGATGAGGACAGGGCTTCTGGATTGCCGCCTCCACTACTGAGATGAACATCTACCTCCCACCTGCAGACAAAACATCGTTCAGGGTGGAGTCACACGAGGAAGAAACGTAAAATAGCAAAGGAGCCAGGAGGTAGTCAAGTCTGAGAGGAGATAAGACCCAATTCACCAGAATGTCAGTGGCTTTGACAGGGCAACGCTCTGCGTTTTAAGATGGGCATCGGAAACCCTGGTGGCGTAGTGGTTAAGTGCTATGGCTGCTAACCATAGAGATCGGCAGTTCGAATCCGCCAGGCACTCCTTGGAAACTCTATGGGGCAGTTCTACTCTGTCCTATAGGGTCACTATGAGTCGGAATCGACTCGACGGCAGTGGGTTTTGTGTATCTGTTGTTACTACTGTTTATACATAGTTTGTTATGGAAACACGTGCAATGTATTTAACTAGGGAACTAAGAGTAGAAACACCCCACTCTCTTGGGGCGTTTCTGGACGGGAAAAGGCACAAAGGCCTGGGAGGAGACCCCACCTTCCCCCGTGACAGTGACCAGCCCTGTGTGACAGACAGACGAAATGAAGCCTATTGGCTAAGCGTTCACTCTTCGCAGCAGAAATTCATTTTATTAATTAAACTTATTGAGATAATTTCAGAACGACTACAGCTAGGCCCCAGTTGAGTGTGTTTTGGAGCCTCGGATTTCTGGGTGGAAGCAGCAGAGGGCAGGGTGGGCCCGAGTGTTGGCTCTGCCGTCCTGGGTGTGAGCCCTCGCTGGGCGAGTCTCTAGATGCTCCGGGCACTAGGAGTCAGGACCCAGCTGACAGGAGCCTGCAGAACCAGAGAGAGAAGCAGGCAGAGCTGGGAACTACACCCAGAGGGGTTCACATCCCACACGAGAAAGAAATGCCAAAAATCAGTCCCTGGGGCTAACTGAAACCATGAACACAGGGACGGAGGGAAAAACAAAACCTGTCTCCTTACCGACATGGGGACGGTTGACAACGTCTACCGTGGCTATCTCTTTGCTTTCCACAAAGTCCTCGAAGATTTTCTCCGCCTCTGGGTTCTCACCCAGGGTGTGGCCTGCAGGGAGTGGGTGAAGGTGGGCTTGGGAGGATGAGGCAGTGACCCCACACCCAGGTCAGGAGTGGAGTGAGAACCCCCTGCAGGGGTCTCTGGGCACAGAGGACTGGAGCCTGCTGTCCAGGGTGCATCAAGGGATGGAGCCCCCCAGACCAGGAATCCCGAGAAGGCGGCCAAACAGTTGGGACCATCCTAAGCCTTTAGGGACAAAGGATATTTGAGTCTTATTTGGGACACCAGGCGTCTGAATGGCTGAGGTACCTGAGTGGGAGGAGCTACCTGAGGGGAGGAGATATCTGAAAGGGAAGGGACCACCCGAAGGGGAGCCACCCGGGGGACTGACACCCACTGGGGCGAGTGGGCCCCTTATGCATTGGCTGCAGCCCCCCAGAGCAGAGAGGCGGGGCTGTGCTGGTGCGGAATCCCTACAAAGGTTGTCCTGGGCCTTTGGAGCTGGCCCTGCCCTGTTGCAGCCCCTCCATGACGCTGGGGGGACCTGTGTGGTGGAGAGAGAGGCGGCCCTGTCAGTGCCTCGCCTCTGGGGACAGTGACTCTCCACTGTACCCCACCCCCTAAACCAGGGCCCACCCCTCATGAGGGGCCCGTTCCCCAATGAGAGCCCCTCCCACGGGAACCACTTATCCTGGAAGGGAGGCACCTGGGGCCCCTCAGCTCTCCCAGGATCCACCCTCGGAGCCTTTCCTGTGGGGGCCTGGGTCTCAGAGACTGCACCCTGGGCCCTCACTGCTGGCAGAGTGCCCATCACCCCAAATCCTGCCCCAAGCAGCTCCCAAGCACGAGGCATTCCCAAGTCCATGCAGTGAGCTTACTTTGGAGCGAGGGAGGTGGGAGTGGTGAGGACAGAAGGAAGGTGTGGGATGCTTCTCTGGAGCAGGAAGAGTGAGCTGCTCAGGGACCCCTGGTTGGAACTGGGCTGCTGTGAGGCCCCTGGAGACCAGACGGAGCTCTGCGTCAGCTGGGCAGTGCTCAGCAAGCGGTGAGGCCCAAGAAGGCAAGAGGTGGGCTTCCTAAGGTGGGGTTTCACTTGGCTAGAGCCATGGAGGAGCAAGAGGACCGGATGTGGAACGGGCAGGGCGTGGTGACTGTTGGGGAGTCTGGGTGTGTGCAGAGGAGACCATCCAGCGCTGGGGAAGGAGAGGAAAACTGGGCGAGGGTAGTGAGCAGTGGAGAGTGGTGGAAGGAGAGGACCACAGCCAGGGGCTGGGAGATGTGAAGCGGTGGCTGGAAGGGGCGCACCTGAATTGGAGTGTCGTGTTGGTGAGACAGGAAATACATCGTGGGAGAGGGATGGTTGCAGGAGAGGTGAAGGAAGATAGGAGGATCAGGACCCGATCATCTGCATGAGTGTGGATGCAACCAAGAGTGGTAAATTCACAGTGGTGGTGCAGAGAAAGTGTGTACACATACATGGTGCACACACACAAGCACACACACGCACATACATCCACACACGTGCACATGCACACACGTGCACACAGGTGCACACGTGCACCATGGCCCATGATCAACCCAGGGGGTCTGTCGGGCTCAGAAGGCTGGGTGCTGCACGTGAGTGCAGGAAGCAGGCGGAGCTGCTGCCAGAGGCGCCCCGCCAGGGACGGGGGAGACGCACCGAAGAGCATCATCACGTGGACCTCCTTCGTGTTCATCACGTCCTTCAGGTAGGCGACGCCGTGGTCCTTCACGGTGATGAACCGTATCTCAATAAGGTGTCTCCATGCTGGAAGGGACATGGTGAGATCACCATTGCACTCAGCAAGGACTCTGGGGAATGAAGAGGGCACCTCATTCCGAAGGGGAGAGGGCTGAGACAGAAAGGGGTCCACGAGTGGAAGGAGCTCGGGGGTCCAGGACCGGGGTGTGGGCTCAGAAGCTGGGGTGGGGTTGGGCAGCTTGGGGCTGGGACGGTGAAAACACAGGTGGAGCTGACTGTACCATAGAGGCGGGTTAGAGTTAAAGTAGCCGGTGTGACCTGCCCTTTGAGATGTTATTGATCCTGTGAGTAGCAATGGGAACTACTCTAACGTCTCACTCCTGGGCCCCAGCTATTTAGCAACTGAGACGAAGCAGAAACAAAGAGTCAGATATGTTCAGACAGGGCTTCTCTGAATGGATCCCAGGACCACTGAAACAGCGAGCCCTGGTGGGCTTTTTTTTTTTTTTTTTTTTAAATGAGGTCCTCTACCCTGGTGGCATAGTGGTTAAGAGCTATAGCTGCTAACCAAGAGGTCTATAGTTTGAATCCAGCAGGTGCTCCTTGAAAACCATATGGGGCAGTTCTACTTTGTCCTATATGGGGTCGCTGTGAGTCAGAATCTACTCGGCAGGAACTGGTTTGGTTTTTGGTATACCCCACCAGGAAACCCTGGTGGCGTGATTCTTAAGAGCTACAGCTGCTAACCAAAAGGTTGGCAGTTCAAATCTAGCAGGCACTCCTTGGAAACTCTATAAGGCAGGTCTACTCTGTCCTATAGGGTTTCTATGAGTCAGAATTGACTCGATGACAATGAGTTTGGTTTTTTTTTACCCCACCAGGAGCCCTGCTCGTGGAGTGGTTAAGAGCTTGGCTGCTAACCAAAGGTCGGCAGTTCAAACCCCCTTCTGCTCCTTGGAAACCCTATGGGGAAGTTCTATGTCCTATAGGGTAGCTATGAGTTGAAATCGACTCCATGACAATGGGTGTAGCTTTTTGCTTTTTACACCCCACCAAATAAGGAGCCCAGCCTGATCCAAGTAGTTTGTGCTTGACTGCTACACAAAACGTTGGCAGTTCGAATCCAACTAGTGGTTCCAAGGGAGAAAGTCTTGGCACTCTGCTTTCATAAAGATTACAGCCAAGAAAACCCCATGGGGCAGCTCTGCTGTGTCACATGGGGTTGCTATGAGTCGAAGTAGACTCAACGGCACCTAACAATGACACCCCACCATGGCAGCATTCTCGTCTCCCATGCGGGAGACCCAGGTGTGATTCCAGCCAATGCACCTCAAACGCAGCGACCACCTGTCAGTGGAGGCTTGTGTGTTGCTGAACAGGTTTCAGTGGAGCTTCCAGACTAGACCAGGAAGGAAGGCCTGGCAATCCACTTCTGAAAATCAGCCCATGAAAACCCTGTGGAGCACAATGGTCTCAATGCAGCTGATCACAGGGATGGTTCAGGGCTGGGCCACATTTGGTTCAGTTGTGCGTGGGGTCACCATGAATTGGGGGCTGACTTGACGGCAGCTAACAACAAAACCCCCCACCCCAGATCTGTGGGCTCTAGTTTCCCAGGCCAGGACAAAGAACCCACATTGCAGAAAGCTCCCCAGTGGGCTCTCATGGGCCGATGGGGGCCGAGAACCCACAGGTGAGGCCCCAGTGAGCGGCTCCACGCTAAGCAGATGGCACAGTGCAGTGTCCAGGTGCTGGGTGCTGGTGGTGATGCTGCCTACTTGGGGTCTCATTTTGAGTCCTTCCAAATGCTAAAGGACGCTTCCAAATGTAGACTTGAGCCCCAGACTGTGACTGGGTCTACTGATGAATAAAACAAGATAGCAACCAACAACTCCATAGGGTGAGGTGTCTATGAGACTGGGGGGCCTGTGAGGTGGAAACAGGTGTCTGTCTAGGGTCTGGTCAGTGGAGGAAGGCGAACAGGCAGAGGACTGCCCAGGAAGAGTCTGCCCAGGCTCCTGGAAGTTTGTGGTAAAGCCCTTGGCGACCAGGAGTGTCTTAACAACGCAAGGCTGTGCTTTGGGACCAACCACCGGTAGCGCCTGAGGGGAAGCACTGCCTACCACGTGGGTGGGATTTGAGCTGTTCAGGGGTGGCTGCAGTTGACCACCATGTTCACAGCTGGGGTGTCACATCCCAGAGACCCCTGCAGAAATGCTGCCCCCTGGAGGCCTGGAGGCCTGGCAGACCACAAAGGGGAGCCTGGGCTGAGCCAGTAGACACTTAACAGGTTTCCTAGCTCCCTGGCCAATCTGTCTTCTCAAAGGGCAGCTTGAATAGTTTACATCCACTGGGCTTCCTGGAAGACAGACCAGCGGGGGGCCACCTCCAGTGACAGAAGCTCCCCCACACCCTTCCTTGTCCTTGCTGGCCCCCCGAGGGTGAGCTGGACCCTCAGCCAAGAGCACCTTCCTGGTCCTCTCCGAGGCCCAGCCTGCCTCTGCCGAGCCTGGGGGAGTGCCTCCCACTTCACCACCCCAATCATCCTGCGGGGGCACAGAGGACCGTAGCATCCTTGCTGAGACAATATGAAAGTATTGTTCTACCTCCATAAGTGGCCTGACCTGCCCTGCTGTCATGACCCTCACCACCACCTCTGTTAGCACTCGTTTGCGAGCAGAGCCAGCGAGTTCATCACGTGGGAAGGCAGGGCCCGCCGGGAGGCTGCTGCCTAGCCCCAGAAGCGCAGCGTGACCCCTGTGTCCACTGGCCTGGGGGTTGAGTGGCGGGAAGGGGTTTCATGGCGTGGGCACTCACAGGATGTACATCTGGAGCTCCAGCTTGTCTTTGTGGATGCTGTTGTAGCTCCTCAGGAAGCTGAAGGGAGGCAGTGGGTGGTGCCACTACCCCCTGGGGATGGGCATGGTCCCAGCCCAGCGCTTTATGTACCACAGCCCTAAAAGCTGGGAGAAAGTGTGTCTGTGATATGCGCTGCAGGCTGATCTCCCCGGAAAAATGGGAGGGCTCGTCTGAGGGCTCTCTGATTGGAGGAGGTCTGAGTGGATGGCCATGGCTCCAGGAAAATGGACAGTGAAGGCACTGAATGAGTTAAGGAAAGAGAGGTTTGCAGATAAGAGAAGAAACAAGTGTTAGAGGGAAGAGCGGGGAAGGCAGGTCTTCTTTGTTTGGTGACACACACTTGGGAAAATGGACTAGACAAAACTGCCACAGCCTTGGCCTGCTTCCTGGGATGGAGTAGAGCCTGGGGAGCCACTCACGGAGGATGCCTCCTGATTCCCAGGTGCCACAGCCCTGTCACAAGCCCACCAAGGAGAGAGCTGAGAAGGTCCTGGGCCCCCATCAGGCTGACATTCTCTGGAGCCAGAGCAGAGAGGAGTCTAGCAAAGGCCAGAGGAGGAGGTGTGGTAACCTTGCACGGGCTCGCTATGCTCACACGAGCTTAGACTCCATTGCCTTGGAGGCGTCCATGTGTGCCTGATCACCGGTGGCCCCGTGGGCTGCATCCATCCATCCTCCAACCACCTACCCACGCACTCATCCACTCATCCACCATCCAGCCATGCATCCATCCGCTCATGCGTCCGTCCGTCCATCTGACCATCCACCCACCCACCCATTTATCCAATATAACCATCCATCCCTTCATCCATTCTTCCCCTCCTTCCCTGATGACTGAGCTCAGGGAACACAATGGTTACAGTTGGGTGCTCTCTGCACTGCATCACTGGGATCTTCGAGGACAGTTGATACTCATCTATTGACGACCCCCATCAAGACCCTGGCACTTGATGGAAGCTCCGAAGGAAGACCAGCTCCACTCTACCTGTGGGGGGTACCTTTGCCCAGACACCACCCAGCATCTTCCTCTGGGAGGAGACACCACTTGGGCTGACAGGCCACTGGGGCTCCAGCAATGGGACTGAGGTTCACCCAGTCTTAAGTGCTGACCTTAGAAAGACACCTTCTTACCCCAGCTCCGACTCTCCCAAGTCATTCACCTCCTTAGGGCTGGCCGGAATCAGCTAAGGCCCCTCGGCCCGAAGCAGAGAGAGCAGGCCCAGGCCCACAGTCAGGAGGTGGAGCAGCGTCCTTCGTGCTCCAAGTGCTGCCCTGCTGTGAACTCAGATGCCCTTTATCCCTGGCTCTGGGCTGGCCTGGGCTGGGGCTCTGCTCTCCATCCCATTCACAAAGACCTCACAATTTGGCCATGTTGGTGGTAATTGAATAGTTTTCTTTGGATCCTAGTGAATGGATACTCTTGATTCGGGTGTAATTAGCTCTCCCTACTCTCAGGGTTGACACGCCTGAGGAAGTCTTATCTGCAAAAGAGAATGTTATCAAAACGGAGAGATGGAAACAATGGCATCCTTGTGCTCTGCCCAGCTCTCCTCCACCCACCCCAATGTGCATAGCTGGTCCACATCCAGGCCTCATTTCATCTCGGAGCAGGGACCACCCCATCTCCACTCTGTCCTAGACCATCTCATCTCTCTAGCACCTGCTCTCCCCAAGCCATCTGACTGACTTTTACCCCCTCCCCCCGGACTGACTCTGGCTCCTGTGTCTTAGTGTCCTAGTGCAGCCATAACACAAACACCACACGTGTGTGGCTTTAAAGAACAAGAATTTATTGTTTCACAGTTCAGGAGGCTAAAAGTCCAAATCAGGGTCTCGGCTGTGTCGACTCCTGTGGGCCTGTCTCCTAGGTTCTGGTGGCTGCCAGCATCTCTTGGTGGGCCTTCTCTTGTAGATGGGTCCTCACATACCTCTACCTTCCCCCAATTTGTGTGTCTGTCTAGTCTGGTCTCATAACTCAGAAGCGATGAGGTTTATGATCCACCCTGCACTGGTATGACCTCAAGGTTATGCTGTATTACATTGTGGAAAGTGATTACATTACATTACTACCTTATATTACATTACATCACTTTATAAACCCACTGCCTTTGAGTCAATTCCGACTCATAGCTACCCTACAGGACAGGGTAGAACTGCCCCATAGGATTTCCAAGGCTGTAATGTTTATGGAAGAAGGCTGCCACATCTTTCTCCCATGATGCAGCTGGTGGGTTTAAACCACTGACCTTTTGGTTTGCAGCCAAGCATTTAACCACTGTGCCACTAGGTTCCCTTTACATTACATTACAGAAAAAAAGTACTGTACCAAGGCCAAATGGTTTCATCATATATAACTACTCCATGACAGCAACTAGGCTAGTGTTTGATCAACACAAAGGGAAGCACAGCCTAGCCAAGATGACAGATAAAATTCACCATCACAGTTCCTGCTCCAGCCAACCATGCCAGGAGGACCCCAGGGCCTCACTGACTCTGCACCCTTCACTCTGCTGCCCAAACATCCACATCATCCTAACCCGTAAGACAGTCTCTAAGCCCACCTCCTCGCCTGTATACTTCCTGCCCCTTCCCCGGCTTGAACCTCTGTCTTAGGTTGGGTTCTCTAGAGGAGCAAAACCAGTAAAGTGTATAAGTATATATATGTTGTTGTTGTTAGGTGCCATCAAGTCGGTTCCGACTCATAGTGACCCTGTGTACAACAGAATGAAACACTGCCTGGTCCTGCACCATCCTCATAATCGCTATTAAGTTTGAACTCATTGTTGTAGCCACTGTGTCAATCCATCTTGTTGAGGATCTTCTTCTTTTTCAATGACCCTCTAGTTTACCAAGCGTGATGTCCTTCTCCAGGGACTGATCCCCCTGACAACATGTCCAAAGTATGTAAGATGCAGTCCTGCCATCCTTGTTTCTAAGAAGCATTTTGGCTGTACTTCCTCCAAGGCAGATTTGTTCCTTCTTTTGGCAGTCCATGGATATTCGATATTGTTTGCCAACACCACGATTCAAAGGCATCAGTTCTTCACTCTTCCTTATTCATCGTCCAGCTTTCATATGCATATGAGGTGATTGAAAACACCATGGCTTAGGTCTGGTGCACCTGAGTCTTCAAGGTGACATCTTTGCTTCTCAACACTTTAAAGAGGTCTTTTGCAGCAGATTTGCTCAATGCAATGCATCTTTTGGTATCTTGACTGCTGCTTTCATGGGTGTTGATTGTGGATTCAAGTAAAATGAAATCCTTGACAACTTCAATCTTTTCTCCATTTATCCTGATGTGGCTTATTGGTCCAGTTGTGAGGATTTTTGTTTTCTTTATGTTGAGCTGTAATCCATACTGAAGGCTATGGTCGTTGATCTTCATCAGTAAGTGCTTCAAACCCTCTTCTCTTTCAGCGAGCAAGGTTGTGTCATCTGCATAAGGCAGGTTGTTAATGAGTCTTCCTCCAATCCGAGTTCTTCTTCACATAGTCCAGCTTCTCGGGTTATTTGCTCAGCATGCAGATTGACTAGGTACGGTGAACGAATACAAACCTGACACACAATTTTCTTGACTTTCAATCACGCAGTATCCCCTTGTTCTGTTCCAACAACTGACTCTCTATATTGATTTTTATCAAGGAAATAGCTCACACGGTTGTACAGGCTGCAACATCCCAAGTCCGTGGTCAGGATAGAGGCTTCTGATTCACATAGCGACCAGGGCTGGCGAACCCAAGATCAGAAGGTCAGAGAGCAGGACTATTGCTCACAGGCTGCAAAGATCGATGAATCCCAAGATCAGCAGGCAAGATCGCAGGTAAACTGCTAGCTCAAGTCCCAAGAGTTGGAGGTCAGACAGTATCTAGCATGAGCAAAAAGCTCACGAGCCTGCCAGAATGTCTACTTATATTCGATGCAGGCCACATGTCCAAGGAAACTCCCTTTCAACTGGTTGGCTACTCACAACAGATCCCATCATGGAGGTGATCACGACGTCATATACTGCCAAACCACTGAGAATCATGGCCCAGCCAAGCTGACAGAGAACCTTAAGGATCACACTCAGTGAGTGCAAAGGAGAGACCACAGACTGAAATATGGGAATCGGTCTCTGTTTTCTCCACTTCCATTCAGACTTCCCTCTGCTCCCAGACGCCTACACCCAAATGCAAAGAACATCCGTGGCTCCTGTGTGTGTGCATGTCTGTGTGTGTGCATAGATCTGTGTGTGTGCCTGTCCCTGTGTGTGCATACATGTGTGTGTCTCTGTGTGTGCATCCATCTGTGTGTGTGCCTGTCTGTGCACGCATGTGTTTGTGTCTGTGTGTGCACGCATGTGTGTGCATGTCTCTGTGTGTGCATACATGTTTGCATATCTGTGTGTGTGCATATCTGTATGTGTCCATACGTGTGTGTGCATGTATGTGTATGCATATATATATATATGTGTGTGGTGGGGGAGCCTTCATAACATTTCCAAGTCCTAGGCAGTTGATCTTAATCCAAAATCCCAAAGGGTGGGTAGTCCCACATCCAAGAGTCCCCAGAATCTTCTAGAATCCTCATGCCAGTAAGTCTCCACCATGCTGCTCCTCTGCTTGGAGGTGAGTCCATCCTGTGTGGTCATGACAAAGTCCAAGTGATCTTTCTTCAGGAGGTCCCTGCACCCTCTTGTATGGCTCCTTATCTAGCAGTGAGGCCCTGTCCTTCACTGTGGGAGGCAGGAAGGGATGTTTGCTGTGGCATGATTCACCTGGAGCATACACCGCCCACTGCAGAGGCAGGACATCCATCTCAGGAGACGGGTTCTCCTGCTCCTTCCAATGTTGCCCATGGCCAGTCCAGGCCAGAGCAGTGTGGAGAAGGATAGCGCTGAGAACATCTGCAGCAATTTGACTGAAGGATTTTGTCTGTTGAATCTCATGACAAAAGAAAAATGAGCTTTTTCCACTTCACTTTTCTAGAAATTCATTTTACTGCATGTGGTAGGCAGAGTGGAGCCCTGGTGGTGCAAGGCTTAAGACCTCAGCTGCTAATCAAAAAGCCTGCAGTTGAAATCCATCACGCACTCCTTGGAAACCCTATGGGGCAATTCTACTGTGTCCTTTAGGGTCACTAAGAGTCAGAATCAACTCAAAGGCAAAGGGTGTGAAGGGCTGTGTATTAATGGTCTTGTCTCTGTCACTCAAGGCCCTTCTCTTGATTGGGTTACCAGGTTCCAAGCCAGTCAATCAATCAACACCCTCTTAACGTGGACACAATGGTTCACTAAGTCTCCAGGCCCCACGATAACCTGGAATAGCTTCTCCCCTTTCACATGGGAGAGAAGAATGGACTTTAAGGAAGAAGACCACGTGAAGTAAACTGGGGCCTCGTTTATATGCACGTGCCTGGTAGCAACACTCTCCTTTTGTACCTGGGAGCCCTGCACACCTGAGTCCCAGAACCAGCTCCTCACCCGTCAGCTGTCTGACCTTGGCACCTCGCTGGAAGCTCCCACCTCAGACTCTTCTTTTGAGAAATGGGAGTGAAAACCTCTACTCGGGTGGTCTGGATGATTGTTCAGGGTCTTTCAGAAGCACCTGATAAAGGGCCCCTTGTAAAATTGGAGAGGGTCCCACATATTTATTCACAGGGCTGTTCAGGTAAAACAAGAGAGGTGTTGTTAAGTGCCATTGAGTGGGTCCGACTCATACAGAACCCAGATACAACAGAACAGAACCCTGGAATTCCTGCCCCTGCTCATCCCCTGCCTTTATTTCTAGTTTCCGAAGCTAAGTTCCTGGGCCTCAGTCTTCCTTTTCTGTAGGGTGTGGATGTCACTAGCCCTGCCCAACTCAGGAAATGGTGCAGGAAGATGAGAGAGGGTTTAGAGTACAGCTTCTAGGGCTCTGGGGCCATCTTGACTGTCTGGGCTAGTGGCTGGGAGTGTGGTCAGCTCACCAAAGAGAAATGACAGTGGTGATGATGTTTGTAGTTCATCTTTATGGCACACACACAGCACATGTGCCTAGGTGAGTGTGTGTCTGCTGAGTGTCTGTGTGTATGAGTGTATGTGTGGATTAACCCACTGATATTTTCTCTCCACTGTGGAAACCCTGGTGTCATAGTGGTTAAGAGCTATAGCTACTAACTAAAAGGCTGGCAGCTCGAATTCACTAGGTGCTCCTTGAAACTCTATGGGGCAGTTCTACCCTCTCCTATAGGGTCAGTATGAGTCGGAATGAACTCAACAACAAGAAGTTTGGGGTTTTTTTTGTTTGATGGAGGCAAGAAGACAAGGCCAGAGGCCTCGGGGAAAGTGGTGCCGAATCTGTGCTTGTCCTTGATTCGTCCCCTCTCTGACTTTGCAGAATATGGTAGGGTTGGCTCCCAGGGCCATCATGGGAACTAGGAGATGTTCTAGTTCTGGAATTCTGGACCCACAGGTCCTAACATATGTGGTGTCTGAGGTCTGGCATCCCGTCTTCCACAGGGACGTGATTCCCATCTTAGCATGAGCCCTCTCCCCTCCCTTATGTTGCTCTGCGGGAGAAAAACTCTCCCTCTCGGCTCCTCAACGATACTCCCCCTGAGCCTGGCACCCACTCCAAGGTCATCTCAGAGAGGGCACAAGTGGGTGGTCAGCGGCCACTGAGGTGCAGTGGGGATATGGGGCCTCCAGGGCTGCCAGACCAGTCAGGGTGCACAGGGCCGCCCCCATCCACTGGCACGTGTTCAGGGTCTGAGGGCCTCAGGTCAGGGCTGAGGACGTGCTGCAGCTGCTCATCCCCCACCATGGTCTCCTGACTCCTCCACTGGCCCTCTGTCACTTCCAGCCTCTGAGGTCACGCCTCCCCCTAGCCATATGGATATCATTCTATCACCAACATCATGGTAATTCACTTTGTCATTTCCAGCACAGTAGACCATATGATGGTCCCATTCAGAATGGTCAATACCAGTCCATCTCAGCTCACCAATGCCTAGGATATCTATGTTTATGTGTTCCATTTCTTTTTTCATGATTACCAGTTTTCCTAGATTTGTACTTCGCAATTCCACTTTGTGATTATTAATGGACGTTTGCAGCTGTTTCTTCTCATTTTGAGTCATGCCACAACAGCAAATGGAGGTCCTGGAAGCTTGACTCCACCCAAGTCATTTAGATCAACTGTACTTTGAGGAGGCAGCTCTTCCTTAGACGTCTTTGAGTGCCTTCCAACCTGAGGCCCTATATCAGACAATGTTCTGTTTCTTTTCTAAG
The DNA here is from genome assembly GCF_024166365.1 of Elephas maximus indicus. NCBI lineage: Eukaryota > Metazoa > Chordata > Mammalia > Proboscidea > Elephantidae > Elephas > Elephas maximus. The sequence goes on from NC_064827.1 coordinate 1,804,324, forward strand.
GTTTTCACTGGCTAATATTTCAGAATTAGACTGCCAGCTCCTTCTTTCTAGTCTGTCTTAGTCTGGAATCTAGGCTGAAACCTGTCCACCATGCGTGATCCTGCCGGCATTTGAAATACCAGTGGCATAGCTCTCAGTATCACAGCAGTATGCAAGCCACCACAGTATGACAGCCTGACAGGAGGATGGAGAAGCTGCGTGGTTGCTGTTAGGTGCACGGAGTCGGTTCGACTCATAGTGACCCTACGCACAACAGAATGAAATGCTGCCCGATCCGGGCCCGTCCTCACAATCATTGTAAGGCTTGAGTCCATTGTTGCAGCCACTGTGTCAACGCATCTCATTGAGGGTCTTCCTCTTTTTTTCTGACCCTCTACTTTATCAAGCATGATGTCCTTCTCCAGGGACTGATCCCTCCTGATAACATCTCCAAAGTATGTGAGTCATAGTCTTGCCATCCTTGCTTCTAAGAAGCATTCTGGTTGTAGTTCTTCCAAGACAGATTTGCTCATTCTTTTCGCTGTTCATAGTATATTCAATGTCCTTCCCCAACAGCACAATTCAAAGGCGTCAATTCTTTGATCTTCCTTATTCACTGTCCAGCTTTCACATGCATAGGTTGCGATTGAAAACACCATGGCTTGGGTCAGGCACACCTTTGTCCTCAAGGTGGCATCTTTGCTTTTTAACACTTTCAAGAGGTCTTCTGCAGCATATTGGCCCAATGCAATTTGTCTTTTGATTCCTTGACTGCTGCTTCCATGGGTGTGGATTGTGGATCCAAGTAAAACGTAATCCTCTACAACATCAATCTTTTCCCCATTTATCACGATGTTCCTTCTCGGTCCAGTTCTGAAGTTTTTTGTTTTCTTTATGTTGAGGTGCAATCCATACTGAAGGCTGTGGTCTTTAGTCTTCATCAGTAAATGTTTTAAGTCCTCTTCAGTTTCAGTAAGGAAGGTTGTATCATCTGTATAACGCAGGTTGTTAGTGAGTCTTCCTCCAATCCTGATGCCCCATTCTTCTTCACACAGTCCAGCTTCTCGGATTATTTGTTCAGCATACAGATTGAATAGGTATGGTGATAGGATGCAGCCCTGACTCACACCTTTCCTGACTTTAAACCACACAGCATCCCCTTGTTCTGTTCAAACGACTGCCTCTTGATCTATGTACAGGTTCCTCACGAGTGCAACGAAGTGTTCTCGAATTCCCATTCTTTGCAATGTTATCTATAATTTGTTATGATCCACACAGTCCAATGCCTTTGCATAGTCAATAAAACACAGGTAAACATCCTTCTGGTGTTCTCTGCTTTCAGTCAGGACCCATCTGACATCAGCAATGATATCCCTGGTTCCACGTCCTCTTCTGAACCTGGCCTGAATTTCTGGCCGTTCTCTGTGGTTATACTGATGCAGCCGCTTTTGAATGATCTTCAGCAAAATTTTGCTTGCATGTGGTATTAATGATGTTGTTTGATAATTTCTGTATTTGGTTGGATCACCTTTCTTGGGAATAGGCATAAATATGGATCTCTTCCAGGCAGTTGGCTACGGAGCTGTCTTCCAAGTTTCTTGGCATAGACAAGTGAACACTTTCAGGGCTGCATCCATTTGTTGAAACATCTCAATTGATATTCCATCAATTCTTGGAGCCTTGTTTTTCACCTATGCCTTCAGTGCAGCTTGGACTTCTTCCTTCAGTACCATCAGTTTCTGATCATATGCCACCTCTTGAAATCGTTGAACGTCAACCAATTCTTTTTGGTGTAATGACTCTGTGTATTCCTTGCATCTTCTTTTGATGCTTCCTGCATCATTTAATATTTTTTCCATAGAATCCTTCACTATTACAACTCAAGGCTTGATTTTTTTCTTCAGTTCAGCTCAGGTCTTGTTTTAGCATTTGTGAGCCCTACAAGCCCGAGTCCCAGAACCAGCTCCTCACCCGTCAGCTGTCTGACCTTGGCACCTCACTGAAGCTCCTACTCTCAGTCTCTTCATCTGCAACATAGGAATGAAAACCTATACTCAGGTGGTCTGGGCGATTGTGCAGGGTCTTTCAGAAGCACGTGGTAAAGGGCTCCTTGTTAAATTGAAGAGGATCCCATCTATTTACTCATGGGGCTGTTCAGGTAAAATGAGAGAGGTGTTGGTAAGTGCCGTGGATTGGGTCGGACTCATACAGAATCCACATACAGCAAAACTCTGCTCAGTCCTGAGCCATTGTTATGCTGGAGCCCATTGCTGCAGCCACTGTGTCAGTCCATCTCGTTGAGAGTCTTCCTCTTTTTCGCTGACCCTCTATCAAGCATGATGTCCTTCTCCAGGGACTGGTCCCTCTAAATAACATGTCCAAAGCATGTTAGATGAAGTTTCAAGTCCTGAAATAGCTTACCAGGTCATCTATAGTGAACAATTTCACCTTTTTTTTTTTTTTTACCCCATCAAAGGCCCTGCTTCTAGGTGTGCCTCACATCTGTCTCTCTCTCAACCCCACAGCACCTTCCTACAGAATCAAAGCCCCTTTTCAAATTTACAATCCCCAAAAGGAGCAGATGGCCCCATAACAAGGTAAGCAGGGGCTTACTTGTGCTTACTTACTAATCTATAATGAACAGTTCCACAAGTGAAGTTGTTCACTACGGATGATCTGGTAAGCAAGGGAAGCATGGTGCTTACCTTGGGTGTGGGATAATCCACCCCTGGTTAGAGCTCTTGATCCCGTATTATAGCTCTTTTAGGAGGTTCCGCCCACAGGAACCCCGGGTCCAAAGTGCTCCACTCCAGGCTCTTCTTGGTTTAAGCTTCCCTCCTCCCCTCCTAAACTTCTGGGGTTGCCCACTGATGTAAGCAATCTCTTTGTCATTTTCAAGACATGGCCCTCAAAGCAGTAAAATACATCAACTGATTTTGTCAGTGAACCACAAGTCTCTCAATTCCATTGGGTGGTTTTACACACCACCTTTTCAGTTACTAAACCTACATCCTGAAAGATAAGTGAAATAGACTAATCATGAGGTAGGCTTCAGCCCAACCGATCGTTTTTTGGCAGAATTACAAACCCAGGGTCAAAAAGGCCACATATAAGGAGAAACCCACTGGGCTGCCCCGTTCATCGGTAGGTGAGCGTTTGGGTGTTTGTGCTGTTTGGGTGTGATGAACAATACTACTCTGAACAGTCTAATACAAGTTTTGGCACGAAGGACTTCACTTATTTTATCGTATTACTCACAGGAGTACCTAGAAAAATTGAGTGTGAAGTCATTATTTTTCTGAACCTTAAACACCCCTGAAATTAAAATAAGCTTACAAACTACATTTATTATTGCATTCAACATGCACTCATTGACACTGATGCTGTGGTCAGTGTCCTGGGGACTGCATGGACGAGAGACAGACGGGCTCTGCCCTCTCCTGGCTGCATGGGGAGTGAGGGAGGGATGGTCAGCTGTGCCCACAGTGACACTAACTACAGGACACTTGAGCCCCCAAGGGCAGCCCGAGTCAGAGACTTGAGCTCCCCCATTCAGCTCCTGAGCAGCCAAGGGCCCTTCACGTGACACCTGCCCACAGGAAGGATTCTGCTGGAGCCCACAGCCCTTGTTCACAAAACAGCCCTGACTCCAAGGCTCCTGACCTCAGACCTAGCTGTCAGAGGGTCAGCCCATTCCACCCTGTAGCCTGCATGGATGGACAGCAGAACCAGAGAGGCTGTCCAGGACCCAGACCATCTCCCCATCATGCACCACTCAGGATAGGACCTCCAAGGTCCAGCCAAGGGGTACCTAGCCCCTGGCCCCTGTCACGTGTCAGGGAGGCCCCCACACCCTTGGGTCCCGGCACCCAGCAGTCCTCCCTCTTTACTCCTATTTCCCTCCTGTCCCCTCTGGCCCACAGCCTGCTATAGGTGCACGCTGGGCTGGGATTCCTGGCCCTGCCCATCCTGTGCCTCCTGACTGCCACATCTTCCTCCTGGGGAGCAGCTGGCGGGTTCACAGGGCTGACCTTTCAGTTAGCAGCTCAGCACTTATCCACTGGGCCCCAGGGCTCCTTCTTTGAAGGATAGTTTTGCCAAATACAAAATTCGTGTATGGCAGTTTTTCTTCTTCTTTCAACACTTTAAATATATCTTCCCACTGCTTTTTGGGCTCCCTGGTTTCTGCTGAGAAATTGGCTGTAATTCTTCCCCCTCCCGCCCTTTTTATTGTACTTTAGACGTAGGTTTACAGAGCAAACTAGTTTCTCATCAAACCGCACACACATTGTTCTATGACATTGGTTAACAACCCCACAACATGTCAACGCTCTCCCTTCTCAACCCTGGCTTCCCTATTACCAGGTTTCCTGTTTCCTCCTGCCTTCCAGTCCCTGCCCCAGGGCTGGTGCACCCCTTTAGTCTTGTTTTGTTCCATGGGTCTGTTCAATCTTTGGCTGAGGGGTGAACCTCAGGATTGACCTCATTACTGAGCTGGACGGGTTTCTGGGGGCCTTACTCTCAGTAAGTACTTCTCCAGTCTCTGTCAGGCCAGCAAGTCTGGTTTTTCTTTTGGAGTTAGAATGTTGTTCTACATTTTTCTCCAGCTCTGTCCAAGACCCTCTATTGTAATCCCTGTCAGAACAGTCAGTGGTGGTAGCCGAGCACCATCAAGTTGTACTGGACTCAGAGTGGTGGACACCATGGTAGATGTGGCCCATTAGTCCTTTGGACTAATCTTTCTCTTGTATCTTTAGTTTTCTTCATTCTTCTTTATTCCTGAAGAGGTGAGGTCAGTGGAGTATCCTAGATGGCCGCTCACAGGCTTTTAAGACCCCAGACGCTACTCACCAAAGCAGAATGTAAAACATTTTCTTTATAAACTATTTTATTCAGCTGTCATTCTTATTGAGGATTTCTGGTCCATGATGAATCACTCTCTCTTGCTGCTTCCAAGATCTTTGTCTCAGTTTTCAATAGTTTAATTATAATGTGTCTCAGTGTCTTAGGCTGAGTTCTCTAGAGAAGCAAAAGCAATGCAATGTTTAAATATATATAAAGAGAGATTTATATAAAGGGTATGGCGTAAGCGGCTGTAGAGGCTGGAACGGCCAAAGTTCGTGGGTCAGGCTGAAGGCTTCTCCTGACTCACATAGCTGCAGTCGTTGGTGAATCCAAGATCGGAAGGACAGGTAGGAGGCTTCTGGCTCACCGGCTGTGAGGCTGATGAATCCCAAGACTGGCAGGTAAGACGACAGGTAAACTGCTAGCTGAAGCCCCCAGAACTGGATGCACAGGAGCCAGCTGCCGGACCCAAGCCAGTGAAAGCCAGCCAGCCTTGCCAGAAAGTCCACCTGTACTGGATGCAGGCCACACCCCCAAGGAAACTCTCTCTCAGCTGCTTGGTAGTTTACAACGGATCGCATCATTGAATGATCTCGTTATGGTGGTGATCACATCATTAAAAAGCCAAACTACATCATAACTGCCAAACCACGGAGGATCATGGCCCAGCCAAGTTGACACACAGCCTTAACCGTCACACACTATGGATCTCTTTGAGTTTATCCTACTTAGGGTTCATTGAGCTTTTGGTGCAGAGTCGTGCCTTTCACCAAATTTGGGACATTTTCAGCCATTACTGCTTCAAGTATTATTTCTGCTCCTTCCTCTCTCCTGCCTCTTTTTGCAATTCCCATTATATGCATATTGCTATGCTTTATGGTGTACCACAGGTTGCTTAGATTCTGTTCATTTTTCTGCTTTCTTTTTTCTTTCTGCTGCTCATATTGGATGTTGTTGTTGTTAGGTGCCATCAAGTCAATTCCGACTCATAGTGACCCTGTGCACAACAGAACGAAACACTACCCAGTCCTGCACCATCCTCACAATCGTTGTTATGCTTGAGCTCATTGTTGCAGCCACTGTGTCAGTCCACCTCCTTGAGGGTCTTCCTCTTTTCCGCCGACCCTGTGCTTTGCCAAGCATGATGTCCTTCTCCAGGGACTGATCCCTCTGACAATTTGGCTGAAGCCTCTCTTAAGGATCAAAGGATTCTTGCACACACACGCACACGGTTTCAGGACACTAAGCATCACCACTGATGGAGTGGCTCCTTGGGCTGGAGTTAAAAAACAAAAGGGATTCCAGGGTGAAGCTGCAGAGGGAACCCGGTACAGGAAATATATTCACTGCATTCTTCACAGGCAAGACACCGCAACACAAGTCTCGGATTCTTGGATGGAGCCTCAATCCAGGAAAAGCAGGTGAAGAGGGTGGGAGCTACTTGACCTCATCCCCACCTCCACACAACAGCCCTGTGGCCTGGTTTATTTCACAGAGACTAAAACAAGACCCAGAGAAGGGAAGGACTTTCCTCAGAACACACAGAGACCAGCAGTAGGTTAGAGAGGAACCTCTCTCTGATGTCGGTAGTCAAGGTGCAACTGAAGCCTCTGGAATGGTTTAGAAAGGAGTGTGTCTTGATCTGATTTCCATTTTAAAAAGCTGATTCTAGCTATTGTGTAAAGGATGGATTACAGAAAGTTAAGAATGGAACAGTCCGGAGCCCAGCAATAGAGTCCTGCCAGGGGTTAAGAGCTAAGGCTGCTAACCAAAAGGTCGGCAGTTAGAATCCACCAGGCGCTTCCTGGAAATCCTATGGGGCAGTTCTACTCTATTCTATAGGGTCGCTATGAGTCAGAATCGACTTGACAACAACAGGTTTCTTTTTAGGTAGAGAACCATTATGAGGAATTGCCCAGAGACTGCTGTACTCCGTGGTCCAGGCAGTAGACGGTGACCAGGACGAGAGTGGAGATGGAGAGAAGGGATGGGTCTGGGATCCACTGTAGAGGCAAAGCCAAGATCAGCAGTGCTGTGAGTGTTGGGAATGAGGGAAAAGGAGATGTTATGGAGATGTTGTGGTTTGGGCTTGGAAAGTGGAGGGTGGATGGAGAAGTGTGTGTGTGTGTGTGTGTGTGTTTGCATTTGTGTTCAGTCAGACGACAGAGAAGGAGAGAAAGACAGAAGCAGGGAGGCAGAGAGACAGAGAGAGAATGAGACACAGAGAGGAGGCAGAGCCAAGATGGTGGAATAGACAGACACTTCCGGCGAGCCCTCTTTACAACAAATACCTGAAAAAACAAGCGAAACGAGTATATTTATGACAAGCTAGGAGCCCTGAACATCAAAGGCAAGCTTAAAAAACGAACTGAGGGGCAGAGGGAGGAAGAGACGGTTCAGAAGTGGAGAGGAGTTACCAGACCTGAATCGTGGGGAGCCCTCAGGCGCCATTCCCTGAGCGGCAGTGGTGGGCTGGTACTAGCGTTTGTCTGCAGTTTCCTCGGGGAGAAGCTTCCAGACACACAGCTTACTCACACCTCCAGAATCAGAGAAGAAAGGCGCTCTTGGTAAAAGCTAAGTACTTTCATATATTTTACTGTGCCCCCTCCCCTGAAGCTGGCTTCTGTGGCTGTTCATTTCCCTGGGCCTGAGATAGGCCCTGCTGAGTGCCTAGAGCCATCCTCCCGGCCTTGAAGAAGGAATAATTTGCAATTGGGGGAAAAGATAATTTCCCAGCTCCACTAACCGGGGGAGCTCAGGACAGAAGCGGCTCCTGTCCAGGCATAAACAGTCCATGGACTCTGAGTACCTTTCCCCTCTGCATGGATCTGTGAGGGCCTGTTTCCAGAGAAAAGCCCCTTTTTGGCAGACTCCAGCTGTTTCAACTGTGCGGCGGAGAGGTGGGTGTTTGATGTTTGACATTGCTTTGCCTATTAAACAGGGTCCTCACCTACCCACACCAGGGGCCTAAGGACTGGTGGCTCCACTCAGGTCACCCAGCCACCCACGACAGGGGTCCAAGGATAACTGGTACCTCCCAGTCCTTACAACCCAAAACATTGGGTGCCCATGATCCATCTACAGAACCCACCCACCTGTATGCTCTAGGGAACAGGAACATGCTTTCCTCAGAGACACGTGGGGGACGATTCTCAGCCCCCTACCTTGTTCAGGGTGCGACCCCCTGCTTCAACCAGATACTGGTGCCTACAGCAATCACCCCTGCCCCTCTAAGACTGTAGGACAGAGCCTGTACCACACAATTGATAAGCAGCTACCTGGACACCTGAGCTGAATTCATACAAGAAAAGTGAATGGACTCCTAGACTGATATACCTGATAACAGCTCTAGTCATCTGGGGACAGGACGCCAGAGCTGCAAAGGTGAAAATAATCAAGCTAGCTCACTCAAGCAACCCATGTGGTCATATCAAAACAAAACAAAGCAAGAAGCTATGACACAGTAAGCAAACATAAAATTAATACAATAAATCCTAGGTGGCTTGGAGACAACAGTCAATATCAAGTCACATAAAGAAACAGACCACGATCCCCTCAACAAGCTCTCAAAACAAGGAATCCAGGGATCTTCTAGATGAAAGTGCTCTCCTAGAATTACCAGAGACAGAATACAAAAGATTAATATACAGAAGCCTTCAAGACATCAGGAAGGAAATGAGGCGATATGCAGAACAAGCCAAGGAACTCCCAGATAAAGCAATTGAAGAAACTAAAAAGATTATTCAGGAACATAATGAAAAATTTAATAAGCTGGAAAAATCCATAGACAGACAGCAATCGGAAATTCAGAAAATTAACAATAAAATTACAGAATTACACAACCCAATAGAAAATCAGAGAAGCAGATTTGAGCAAGTGGGAGGCAGAATTTCTGAACTTGAAGATAAAGCACTCGGCACTAATATATCTGAAGAAAAAATCAGATAAAAGAATTTAAAAAAACAAAGAAATCTTAAGAATCATGTGGGACTCTATCAAGAGAGATAACCTACGAGTGATTGGAGTACCAGAACAGGGAGGGATAACAGAAAATACAGGGAGAATGTTTAAGATTTGTTGGCAGAAAACTTCCCTGATATCATGAAAGATGAGAAGATATCTATCCAAGATGCTCATCGAACTCCACGTAAGGTAGATGTTAAAAGAAAGTCACCAAGACATATTATAATCAAGCTTGCCAAAACCAAAGATAAAGAGAGAATTTTAAGAGCAGCTAGGGATAAACAAAAAGTCACCTACAAAGGAGAGCCAATAAGAATAAGCTCGGATTACTCCGCAGAAACCGTACAGGCAAGAAGGCAATGGGATGACTTGTGTAAAAAATTGAAGGAAAAAAATGGCCAGCCAAGAATCATATATCCAGCAAAACTGTCTCTCAAATATGAAGGTGAAATTAGGACATTTCCAGATAAACACAAGTTTAGGGAATTATTAGTAAAAACTAAACCAAAGCTACATGAAATACTAAAGGGAGTTCCTTGGTTAGAAAATCAATAATAACAGGTATCAACCCAAGACTGGAAACACTGGGCAGAGCAATCAGACGTCAACCCAGACAGGGAAATCAAAAAATTAAATGAAGATAAAAAACGCTCAAAACGGGGTAACAGTGATGTTACTATGTAAAAGAAGACAACATTAAAACAATAAAGAGGGACTAAGAAATGTAGTCATAGCTCTTCCATATGGAGAGGAAGATAAAGCAATACGAAGAAATAAAAGTTAGGTTTAAATTTAGAAAAATAGGGGTAAATAATGAGGCAACCACAAAAGAAACAAACTATCCTACACATCAAAATAAAATACAAGGAAAACATAGAGACTCAGCAGAAACAAAACCAGCAACAACGAATTTGAGGAAAGGACGATATATAAAGATAACCTACTCAGCACATAAAATTAAGTGGGAAAAAGAAGCTGTCAATACCACACAGAAAAAGACATCAAAATAATAGCACTAAATTCATACCTCCCATAATTACGCTGAATGTAAATGGAATAAATGCACCAATAAAGAGACAGAGTAGCAGAATGGATTAAAACACACACGATCCATCTATATGCTGCCTACAAGAGACACACCTTAGACTTAGAGACACAAACAAACTAAAACTCCAAGGATGGAAAAATGTATATCAAGCAAACAACAATCTAAAAAGCGCAGCAGTGGGAATATTAATTTCTGACAAAATAGACCTTAAAGTTAAATCCATCATAAAAGATAAGGAAGGACACTCTATAATGATTAAAGGGACAATATACCAAGAAGATGTAACCATATTAAATATTTATGCACCCAATGACAGGGCCACAAGATACATAAAACAAAGTCTAACAACATTGAAAAGTGAGATAGACAGCTCCACAATAATCGTAGGAGACTTCAACACACCACTTTCAGTGAAGGACAGGACATCCAGAAAGAAGCTCAACAAAGACACAGAAGATCTAAATGCCACAATCAACCAACTCGACCTCATAGACATATACAGAACACTCCACCCAACAGCTGCCAAGTATACTTTCTTTTCTAGAGCACATGGAACATTCTCTAGAATAGACCACATATTAGGTCATAAAGCAAGCCTTAGCAGAATCCAAAACAACGAAATATTACAAAGCATCTTCTTTTAACCGTAAGGCCATAAAAGTAGAAGTCAATAACAGAAAAAGCAAGGAAAAGAAATCAAATACTTGGAAACTGAACAATACCCTGCTCAAAAAAGACTGGATTTTAGACGACGTTAAGGATGGAATAAAGAAATTCATAGAATCCAATGAGAATGAGAACACTTCCTATCAGAACCTTTGAGACACAGCTAAAGTGGTGCT